>NC_047084.1:17492500-18188668 GCF_902459505.1 Geotrypetes seraphini | reverse complement strand
CAGCCAAGTCTTGCCCCACTAGCAAAGACTTATAGCCCTCCTAAAGACCCTGCTCCCCCCCCATATCCCTCCCTGTGGATTTTAATAGTGATTATTTTTATAAGACACTTTAGGCTGACTTTACTGTATTTTTAAAGTTTTTTTTGTTATTTTAGTGTTTCTTTTTGATTTATATTTTGTGAATTTTGCAGAATATTTTTGAATTATATTATTTATATTTTATAATTTACCTTGAGCCATTATTTGGTTAATCAGAATACAAATGTGAGAATTAAATTAAATAAGTTACTATAAGGCAGTAGTTCCCAAACTTTTTCAGTCCAAGGCACCCTTAGTCAGGCTCAATGTTGTTGCTGAATCAGCATCACACGATAGAGTAATATATGGCTGACCATGAGGCATTTACGTCACAAAACAGTCCAATCAATTTCTTTGTTTAAACCATCAGGCCAATTTGAAACTACCACCGATAGCATTACCGATAGCTACAGTAGTGCAGTAAGGTGTTTCTATCATCCTAGACAACTTAGGGCTCTTTTTACAAAGGTGTGCTAGCGTTTTTAGCGCATGCACCAGATTAGCGCGTGTTATAGCGTGAACTAGCTGAAAAACTACCACCTGCTCAAGAGGAGGCGGTAGTGGCTAGCGCGCGTGGCATTTTAGCGCACGCTATACCGCACGTTAAGGCCCTAACGTGCCTTTGTAAAAGGAGCCCTTAGAGATAGTATACCAGTAGGTCAAATGTTATGGATGAAAAGATTATGTTCCTCCCCCACTGATTTTAAGAATCAGGCTAACATCATGTGTAAACGGTTTAAGCAGATAAATTATCCCATTCACATTATAAGGAATGCTCATAAACAAGCAACTAGTGCTGAACGTGAATGGTTACTGCTACCAAAATCTCATACTGTGGCTAAGGATGACAGATTGACTTGTGTACTTCCTTTTTCTCCTGTTTCCTCTCAAATCCGAAGAATACTTGTCAAGCATTGGGAAGTGTTAAGATTTCACTCTGTTTTCTCTGAAATCCCCAGAGTAGCATACAAGAGGGACAAAAATTTTGTTCAATTATTGAGATATAAAGAGGTCAATCAGCGGACATTTTCCCTGTGGTATCTGTGTCTGTTGCTCATATGCTCTCGACATTGATCAATTTGTTGTATCTTTTACCCATAAAATTTTTTATCTTCGGGGAAGAACAAACTGTAATTCCTCTCATGCCATGAATGGGATTTTCTGCCCTTGCCAAAAAATATACATAGGGCAGACCAAACGCACAGTAAAACTGTGCATAGCAGAACACCTGAGTTGTATCCGCACAGGCAAAATGGAAGCTCCATTGATAGCACACTGGCGAGAGATGAATCATCAATTGGTTGATTTAAAATTTTTTTGTGATCAGACAGTTTTGCTTCCCTAGAGGTGGTGATGTCTCTCGTCACTTAATGTATCATGAACAGAAATTAATTTGCTCTTGGCTTACAGTGTGGCCTGATGGTTTAAACAAAGAAATTGATTGGACTGTTTTGTGAAATAAATGCCTCATGGTCAGACATATATTAGTCCATCATATGATGCTGATTCTGAAACAACATTGTGCCTAATACTGTGAGTGGAAGAGATCAGCTATGGGAGCCCTCTGGTCCCCCACCTATCTTGAAGCTAACACATAGTTCGTTGCAAAGTATGGTAGTTTACGTTTTGTATTTTTTTTAATGTTTTGGATTATCTGAATAAATTAGTTTTTTCATTTCCTGTCAGGAGATAGTACTTCCTCCTGATGAAGCACCTGTGAAACATGATTTCGTTTTGAGGAAGAGTCAGTCCACACAGCTTATTTTGGATCAAATCGTGCACTCAGCACTGTTGCTCATACCCTTCATGGTCTATCGTGGCCCAATAATGACACTCAGGCGCTTGTCAACTCAAGTGGAATTTATTCGGCCGCAGCCATAACAGCACAATTACATCAAACTGTTATCAACTGAACATCATAATCAAGCATGAACGGTGATGAACTGTACACAGTAACCGCACTTCAGAAAATGGCATAACACACAATGTACATCACCAGGCAACATATCAGGAACTGATGATCAGGCGCACAGCATCTGGCTCTCTATCCCGCACAATGTGGGGCGCCGTACAAGCTTCCCCAGCTCACCGGACCCTTCCCGTTCAAGGAGGTGTCCCCTCGTCAGCTGTACGTTGTTGTGAAGATCATGGCCTGGCCCCCTGCCGTCCAAGCAAGGCGACGTGCCCCATGTCTTAACCACTGTAAAGATGTCAGCCTTCTACCCATATGCTGTGCTTACCTGCCACCTGCCAGACTGGCTGCGACAGTAGTGAAGGGTGGGCGGGAGGGAAGTCGCGTCTATCTCCCTGGACCGCCGTCGGGAAAAGGGGCGACCTCCCTTCCGCTTCCCCCTCATCTCCTAACCCTCCCCTCCCCCCTCCCTCGCTGATTGGCGTTTCCTATCCTCCTCCCTCCCCCCCCCCCCTCCTATCTATTCGCTCCGGCTTCAGGCCGATTTGGCCTCGCTCCTCCCTATACGGGATCGGAGCTTGTTCTCAAATCGTGCACTCAGCACTGTTGCTCATACCCTTCATGGTCTATCGTGGCCCAATAATGACACTCAGGCGCTTGTCAACTCAAGTGGAATTTATTCGGCCGCAGCCATAACAGCACAATTACATCAAACTGTTATCAACTGAACATCATAATCAAGCATGAACGGTGATGAACTGTACACAGTAACCGCACTTCAGAAAATGGCATAACACACAATGTACATCACCAGGCAACATATCAGGAACTGATGATCAGGCGCACAGCATCTGGCTCTCTATCCCGCACAATGTGGGGCGCCGTACAAGCTTCCCCAGCTCACCGGACCCTTCCCGTTCAAGGAGGTGTCCCCTCGTCAGCTGTACGTTGTTGTGAAGATCATGGCCTGGCCCCCTGCCGTCCAAGCAAGGCGACGTGCCCCATGTCTTAACCACTGTAAAGATGTCAGCCTTCTACCCATATGCTGTGCTTACCTGCCACTACCCGTGATAGCGAAACCTCGCTTATCGCGGGTTCCCCCCCAAGTGTCATGGCTGCGGCCCCGCACACGTTAACATATGCCATATATCCAGACCGATGTCAGAGCAGTGTACCCCGCCAGTACAGACGCGGACCGCTGTCCTCTAGCAATTAGACTTTTGTTTTATTATATATACATCCACCTATTGAGTTTCTTGCGAGTTAGTTATCTCAACTGCTGTGCGAGATCTCACACCCTTCATACTTACCGGGGTATAATAGTTATCTCCACGGCTGTGCGAGATCTCACACCTTTCATATTTACCGGGGTACAATAGTTATCTCCGGATCTCCACCTTTCATGCTTACCGGGGTATAATAGTTATCTCCACGGCTGTGCGAGATCTCACACCTTTCATACTTACCGGGGTATAATAGTTATCTCCACGGCTGTGCGAGATCTCACACCTTTCATACTTATCGGGGTATAATAGTTATCTCCACGGCTGTGCGAGATCTCACACCTTTCATACTTACCGGGGTATAATAGTTATCTCCACGGCTGTGCGAGATCTCACACCTTTCATACTTCATTCGTCTACATTTAACTTGTTGAGTATATTCCGAGTTCTATATCAATAAGGTAGGGCCTGCTGGCTGAGGATAAACCATCGGTCTGCATTGCTGGCTGAGGATAAACCATCGGTTTGCATTTTCTGGACTAACTGTACACTGTTCGTGGTCTCTAGCGCCCACAGAATCAATGTACTGAGGAACTTCTGCTGTTAGAACCATACCCAAGGTACCTATACCCTGTAACTGTGACCCTAAGTATCTCGTCACCACCCTAATCTCAGAATGTGAGACCAATAAATGCTTTCGCAAATAATCAGGGAAGCCCTAATTATCTCTTGAGGTGCAGTAAGCCGAAAGTGAAATCCCGTAATGTAAAACATAAGTATGAAGGTCCGTGAGGTGCTGTGAACCAAATGTGAGGCAACATCCATCCCTAACCCTGATGTAAACCGAATAGTAACAGCCATAAACCGAATGGATATCCATGATTTTCGAATTGTAACTTTTGCTAGGGTAAAACGCAGTTGAAGTAATGTCACTTAATTATGAAGGTCCTTCGGCTAAACTATAAGGTAAACGATGTAAACCCCGCAACAAATGTAAGGTAGTGCTCATGAGGTTATGTAACCTAATTATGAAGGTACTTCTAATTATGAAGGTACTTCAAACTCTAACCATCCCCGATGTAAACCCTGCATTGTAACCTCCATAACCCAAAGGTAGGCCCTGGAATTTTCTTCCATTTTTTTATTTATTTATTTATTTTTTTTATATCCCGATTGTAGACCCGGATTACAAGCTCAATAAACTCTATGTAAGGTTTTTTTTTTTTTTTCATCCATAACCCGATTGTAGACCCGGATTACAAGCTCAATAAACTCTATGTAAGCCCTATGTAGCGCCCCATTCCAGTCGCCATTCCTCCGCACCATAACACCCTTCGTAACATTAGTAAAACTGAGCGTTCGTTCTTACCTCCCAGATGTTGATGCTCCTTGCATTCTTATGTTCCTGATGCCTGCGAATGTAAGCTGGTCCCAAGGCTAAGGTCTCCGGTAATAAGGCAATTAAAGAGGTGGTAAGTAGCAAGGCCGTGTAGCTGATGAAGAGAGTTGAGTGATGCCAGCCAACAGTTAATAGAGGAGGTACGTACACATCTGTTGTCAGTAGCATCACCCCGTATAAGGGCCCGGTAAGGAAGGTAAATGAGGGCTCAAGGCTTACGTCTTTCTTCCCGTTCAAGGTCGTAAGCACGGTGGTAAATGATGATATCATGGCCGTGTTGCCGATGAAGAGTGAGTGAGGCACGAAAACAGTTAATACATGCGGTACGCAGGAAGTGATATCATGGCTGTGTTGCCGATGAAGCGTGAGTGAGGCACGAAAACAGTTAATACATGAGGTACGCATGAAGTGAGGGCCAGACCACCCTTGCCTGTAGCACCCCGTATAAGGGGCCGCCCTAGTCATGGAGAAAACTCGCGGAAGCCAAATATGAGGGCTCAAGGTCTACATCGTAGTACCCTCTGGCAAAGTAGGAATTCGTAGATAAATGGAGGAAGAAAATGATACCATGGAGACTAAGAGTCTTATTGAAGAGGGATTGATACAACCTGGATATGGTCCCCTTGATTGTAGGATTCAGGGAGGATGAAAGTCTTGAGTGGTAACCCTGGCGTGCTTAAGATGAGGAGCTGCTCCTGGCACCCAACTCATGGGCGCCCTTACCCGGGAATGATCCATAGAAGCGATCCGTTGTTAGTACCTTCCTAAGGCCACTGGTAGAGGACATGGTGATTCGTTGGATAACGTAGTAATGATGAAGCCATTATGAGCTAAAATTTAGGATGTGGAAAGGCTGGGATATGAAAGCAGATATCATTGTGTGTCTCCCATAACCGACTACACTAATCAGGACTCTCTAGCTGAGGTCTGGGCGTTCCTTGCTGTGCGTCATTAGCCCTCCATATTCGTAACGTATCGCCTGAAGGTTACCGGCATGAGTTGGATTTCGAGAGTCCTTCAGCGGCCCGAAGCCACTGGAACAGAACATACGGATTAGCTGGGATAAGATATTAATGATGAGGGAGCAATTATGAGAACCTTTTGATATGGGAAAGACTTGGACATGAAAGTAGGTATATCCTCCTGCGACACAGAAAGGTAATTTAGCTGACAGCTTTCGCTGGGTACACGGAAAGGGTCTTTCTAGTAATTCCGCTAATCGGGACTCGCTGAAAGGTTAAATGATCAGCTCTCTATGAACATGTCCAGGTCTGGGGTTGCTCTCGGGATAAATAGATAACGGTTGCTGCCGATGGGCAGCCCAGATGGTCAGCATGACTCTTAATCGCCATCCGGTACACATCCTGGAGGGAAATATAATAATTCCTTAGTCTTTTCTTATCATGAGATTGAATTCGAAAGTCCTAGATGGTAATTCAAGAAAGCTTGGGACAAGTACAAAGAATTTGTAAGGGAATAAAAGAGAGAATGTATGGCGGGCAGAATGGATAAGCCATGAGGTCTTAACATGGTTATCACGTGGAAGTGTAAAGTGATGCATGTCATAGAAACATAAAATAGACGGCAGATAAGGGCCATGGCCCATCCAGTCTGCCCACCCTAATGACCCTCCCCTACCTTTACATTGTGAATAGATCCTACGTGTCAATCCCATGTGGCCTTAAAATCCGGCAAGCTGCTGGCCTAAATCATCTGAAGTGGAAGACTATTCCAACGATCAACCACCCTTTCAGTATAAAGGAACTTCCTGGTGTCACCTCGCCCCTGATTTTCCACGGATGCCCTCTTGTTGCCTCTGAACCCTTAAAAAGGAAGATATCTTCCTCTGCCTCGATGCGGCCCGTGAGATATTTGAACGTCTCGATCATGTCTCCCCGCTCTCTGCGCCCTTCGAGCGAGTATAACCGTTCATCGTACGGGAGATCCTTGAGTCCCGAGACCATGTCCGTAACAAAATCTGAAGCACTGTAGTGACGAAGAGTGGCAAACGGAATGCTAGATCTCAAGGGAATGAAAGAAGGTTATCATGGCACTGTACTGAGGCCTGGCGTGTCCCCAGGACACGGTACTACTCGAAAGGGTCCAGAAAAGCAAACAGATGGCTACGGGGCTGTGGGAGGTGGAGTAAGTGAAAGCTCAGAGAAACTCGGCCTTTTATAGAGGGAACATGATTGAAAACAGTCAAGGTAGAGCCCTGGAATGTCGACACCTGGAGTACTCCATTCAGCACTGTTCGCCACACCAGCAGGACACAGCACCACTTGAAAGGGTCCATAGAAGAGCAACTAACATGGCCACAGGGCTGGAGGAGGTGCCACGCAGTGAAAGTTTAGAGGAGACTGAGAGGGGACACGATTGAAACACCCGGGGCCAGTCTCAGGGCACCGGTCCCTGTTCAGAGGGTGCCACGCCCGGCACGATGGACCACCGGCCAGACCCGGTAGGGACAGCTCTCTCCTAAGCTGCACTGTCGCCCCTCATGAATCCAGTCAAATTATTATTATTATTATTATTTTTTTTTTTTTTTTTAATTTAATACTACAAAAGTCTCCACTGGCCACCTGTACTGCAGCTCCACACACCTCCTAACCTGCATTGTAGCCCTACTCCGGACCGGAGACTCCCCCTGGCCGCGTGTGGGGCCCAAGTACAGCAGCCGGATCATGCTCCGGGGGCGCAGGAGTTGCCGTGCCGCGAAGGCCCCTCTTGGTCGCGTGCACCGCCGCCCACCCACAGCCGGGGGCTCTTACACCGCCCCGAGAGTCAAAGTCTGATGTGACTCATGCTGTGCGTTACTCCGCCCGTGAGGGAAAAGAAACCGCAGCCCGACCCCCCGTCCTGAACACGTGGTCCAGGCCGGGTCAACGGAGAGGGCATGGGAGGAAAACAAAACATGGGCCGTATACCCTTGAAGCGCGGCCCTATCCCACATCCCAGCCACGATGGGACTGCGCTTGGCCGCCGCTCCGACCCCACCTCCTGGTCACGTTGAGGACTCGCGGTGCGCTACTCGGGGCCCTCGCCTACCTATCGGGCTGTACTCTGGCCGATAGCTGCAAGAGAGGCAGGCGCGTCCGAGGCGACGCATGCTGTGCGTGCACCGGAGAGTGCACGCTGGTAGCCGGGCCAAGGGCCTCCTTAATAGGAGAAGATGGGTTACCGCTGGAGACGCAGAAAGCCGCGTCCCTACCTCCCTTCCGCTGCTGATGGGTGGGGAAATGCTCCTGGCCTCGTGTGCCGCGGCCCAACCTCCCAGTGCACAGCTTTCTGGCCTCTTAGCCGTGCGGGCGGAGTGCCCCAAAGCCTTTAGGGGGTTGCCGTGGCACACGGATGTCAGCATGGAGTAGTTTCCGGCGCCAGGCCACGTGGCACCGCACTCGTTTTTTGTTTTTGGCTGCCCCCACCTCCCGGAGTGAGAGATCGAAACTCCGGTCGGCAATGTTTTTTTTTTTTTTTTTTTTTGTCCTTGCAGGCGGCGCTCCGGACGCCCCGCAGGGGTCCGCCGCTGCGATGACGAAGGCCGGCGTCGGGCCACGTGGCGCCGCACTCGCTCCCCACAGTCAGCGCCTCACACGCTCCCAGCGGTCGCCCCCTCCCTCCCCTCCCGGCGCAAAGGACAGAAACCACAGGCGGCGAAACAAGGGCTTTGTGGGCCGCTAGTGCCGCTGTTGTTTTTTTTTTTTTTGTTTGTTTGTTTTGCATCATCTGCCTACTCCTCGCACACTTACCGTGTTTGAGTGCCGAGCAAGGCGGATGGGCTGGCGTATAGGCCTGCTCAGAAGAGAGGCAGCTGCCCTGAACGGTTCATGTGAACTGCAGGATAATACTTTTTTTTTTTTTTTTTTTTTTGCCGGGTGAGAGGAGGTCAGAAGTCGCGTCTATCTCCCTGGACCGCCGTCGGGAAAAGGGGCGACCTCCCTTCCGCTTCCCCCTCATCTCCTAACCCTCCCCTCCCCCCCCCCCCCGCTGATTGGCGTTTCCTATCCTCCTCCCTCCCCCCCCCCCCCCTCCTATCTATTCGCTCCGGCTTCAGGCCGATTTGGCCTCGCTCCTCCCTATACGGGATCGGAGCTTGTTCTTTCACATTGCTTTTTGCTTTCCACTGCTCACTATTTGGGGATTTGAAGAATTTGGTAATGGTTGCCACCTCCTGCTATATCCAGACAGAAGAATGCATTTGGACGACCTTATAAGATAAATGTTCTTCTATATTTCAAATTAGACTGGTTTTGAACTGTTTTAGTATCTGGGAGGAAGGCAGTGCTATGATGTGGTAGATTGAACCATTTACCTTTAGCAATGGTGAATATCATTTCACTGAGCAACTTTCATTTATTTATTGAATTGTTTTGGGGATAGATCTATTAATTTTTTGGTAGTGGCTTTAGTAGAAGGATCTAGAATTGTTTATATATAATTTTCCCATTTTTTTGTTTGTTATTATTAGGTACATATTTATTTATATACCACCTATCAAGGTTATCTAAGCAGTTTACAATCAGATACTCAAGCATTTTTCCTTCCTGTCCCAGTGAGCTCACAATCTATCTAATGCACCTGGGGCAATGCCCAGGGTAATTAGGAACAGCGTGGGATTTGAACCCACAGTCCCAGGATACTGAGGCTGAAGCTCTAACCACTGGGACAATCCTTCCTGCCAAATGCAGTTACAGCAGTAAGCTATGTGAAACAGTGGTGTGACTGCATTTGGCTATTTGCCAAATTGCTTGTCATAGAAGAAAAGGGTATTTTAGTAGTTCTCTCTGGTTATAAGCTCCTGATACAGCCTATCCTTAGGCGAAAAATGACCTTGTCAGGCACTACTATATTTCATCTATTTTGAATAATTGCTGCTGTCATCACTTGGTTTATGTAGTCTGCTCTATATCTGCTCTGCGTCTTCATTTCAACATCTCTTATCTTTCCGGTTTTCAGTATGTGTGCATATTTTTAAAAATTACCTCATAATTCCACTGCAGCTCCTCCCATATACCATCCCCTGGAATACCTACACACAGACTGCAAAGAAGTGCAAATGTTTTTGTCATCACACATACCTCTCTGCCCATGCATACACCTATGCAATTCTGTGCCAGCAATTTTGCACAAATATAACAGAGGGTTTGTGTTTTTCAATGACTTAGAGGGCTATGCTGTTGGGTTACCTATATCAAACTGGCCCCTAAGGAGAAACTAGACAAAGAATGTCCCACATGAAGACCAAGATGGTGTTATGAGCAGTTGCTTGAGCCAGAGTTCCTTGGCTTATCAAAGTTGAAGGCTTTGGCAGTCTCCCTCTCGTTTTGTTATGGGGCAGAGGAAGGAATTGCATCAGTTCCCTCCTGCATAGACTTCTATCCCTCAGCTGAAGCAGTTCAAATTAGAAGGCTTCTGTACTCTGACTTCTTTGGGGAAGGTAGACTCTTTGGTTCATCTGTCAGTGGTTTCATCTGGCAACAATATAGATGGGGTCTCCCTGAGCCCCACTCTCGTAACGCTCCCACCGCAACCAGGAAATTTTCCCAGTGCCAGCGGAGGTAGTGATTTATCTCATGCATATTCACTGAGTTAATTCTGAAAACTGATGAACTGAAGGGTCACCAGTTTTGGAGAGTCCTATAACATAAGATGGTAAAGAAGTGAAATGTATGAATGAAGAAGGAAACTGCACAACAGAAACCAATGAAAAGGATTTGGAAAAAATGAATGCCCTTCAGCTACACTAAGTCAATTTATTGAACCAAATGGAATGATTTTCTGTAGATTAGTTTAACATATAGCATATTTTTCATACAGATTAATATAACATACACAGGGAAGTTTTAGTACTTGGAAGTTTCGTGTGATTTATGAAAAATGCACTAATCCCCATTTGGCAGTTAAAGTACTTGTTGCTTTGAAAAGTAGAATACACATACTGTAAATTTTATCTTGCAAGGAACATGACGCATATAAAATTTATGAATTTCATTATAGAGTTCAGCTCTTCTATTTGGGTTTTTTTAAGTGCATAAAGTTTATTCAATGAAAGCATCAAGGACCAGAATATATAGAGTATTCAAGCAGAATTTAAAAATCTAATCTTAAAGTTGTGATTTTTAATTTCTGACAAAAAAAAAAAGATAGGGTTTCATTATCATGTGAAACTTAATAGATAAACATAATGAAACTCACTCTGGGCTCCTTTTACGTTTTTAGCGCACGCAGGAAATTACCGCACGCTACGCTTCTAGACCTAATGCCAGCTCAATGCTGGCTTTAAGGTCTAGCATGCGCGGCAATGTAGTGCGTGTTATTCCACGCATTAAAGCCCTGGCGCACCTTAGTAAAAGGAGCCCTCTGTGTGTAGGCTCTGAATAATGACACTTTCCATTGCCCTAAAGACACAATAGAGGTGTATTTTGAAAGTATACCTCCCCCCCCCTTTTACAAAAGCCCAGAAGATGATTTTAGCGCCTTCTGGTGTGCCAAATGCTCTGCGCTACTCTGATGTCCATAGAGTTCCTATGAGCATCGGAGCAGTACGGAGCATTTGGAATGCCAGTCGGCGTGAAAAACCTTTTCTGCGCTTTTGTAAAAGAAGGGGTAAATGCTGTAATTTTGTCAAAAATAATTTGTAACAAAAACTAACACATCTATGCAATTTACACTTGCATAGAATTTACAGATATATATTGTACACACGTGTAAATAGTGATTTCAGAATTCTGTGACTTACACATACAGATGCCCTTGGATGCACAGATTCAAAGGGGATATGGCTTGGGTGGTCAAAAAACGTATGGCTGTACCATATTTTCACACATATACATACATCTCATATGCGTTTTTACAATTCATGGCAGTTCCCTGCACACTATGGACTCAAGTCTACAAATGGCACTGAAAAATAGGCTTCCCAATCCAACTTAAAGGGGCATGTCCCCAATTTGTGACTTCATTACCAACTTAAAGTTCTGAGCGCCATCCCGGTTTGAAAGTTTTATACACATTCATAGTCCCTTGTTTTTGGTAGTCGACTGAAAAATAGGCACCAACAAAAAGACACATAAAGCACTATTCTATACACTGTCTCATAAACTTTGTGAATCCACGACACGGTAAAATGGTGACCGCAGCTTGAGGGCATCCAGAAGTGTGTGGATGTCAACACGATGACATCATGCACATGCATCAGTAACAACATTATAGAACAAAGTGACTTTTCTTTAGTGTCAGGTAGCCACAAGCAAAAGATTAAAACTTATCAAATGGGCCTCAGAATCCAGAGGATATAACTCACAAAGTCACAAGATGTCACTAAAGAGTTTTCAAACTGATATCACCTGTCCGTTCCGGAAAACAAAGCCATAGAGAAAAAACTCCCTCTGTCAGGGAGAAAAGATCGCGGGCCCCCAAAAACCGGGCACAATTTAAATGTTCATAAACTTAAAGAGGCCACCCGGCACTAAAGATACCGCAAATCTTAAGAGGTAAGCCCAAGTTCCAGAGTGTTTCAAAAACCATCAAAAACTGACAAAAAATAAAATTTAAACTTAGCTTTAGCTTGAGCGTTGCTATGCTGTACAGTGCCGTGCTTCCAACGATGGTTCAGCTGATGGCTGTATCATATTGTTCGTCAACATTTTGAGATTTCTTATTTTGTGCAGCTTATTTGTATCTTGCCTTGTAACATTTCCCGTTCTTGCTGTATATTAAAATCAATAAAATATTTGAACTTAAAAAAAAAAAAAAATCCACATGCAAGCCGAAGCTGCCAATAGAATGCCCAGGAACATATTCCAATCTTTCCCAACAAGAGAAACCTTGTTTCGCATAAACTGCTGTGTCAGGAGAAACAAATCTCCATTCAAAATTGCTGCACTGAATCATTCACATGCATTAAACCATCATGTCGATGTCTGCGCATGCGCGAAAGCCCTCCAGATGGAGCCCTGAGCCACCAGTATGTGTGTGTGTGTGTGTGTGTGTGGGGAGTGCTGGAAAGGGAAGAGGCACAAAGAGGCGCTGGGGAGGAGGAGAGGTGCCGACACCAGCTGACTGCCATTAAATCAAGCCTGAGAGTGTCTTTGAGGAATGCCCCTTTTTTGAGAGAAATATAACCATCCATTGCTCCTTTAGCAAAGAACAGTGAATTACATTGCTAGCTGGTTTCCTGACGCAGAGTAACGAAACGTGCCACGTAGAAACCAAGAAACCAAGTTATTTTTGCACATATTTAACAAATTGGAGAAATTCACCATTATAACTCTTCAATAAACGTTTAAAAATTGGCTTAAAAGTTGGATTGGATTAAGCAATGATTGGGTGGTGAGGTGATTAGAGGGTTTTCTCTCCTTTTTGTCCCTCCATGTCTCTGAGCTATCCTAAAGCTGGTATTGATACACTTATTTATGACTTTTGTGGGTTGTGTTTTTGGATATATATATATCGCCATGAGAGGCACGTCCTGTAGGCAGTCAGCCGTTGCCGGCGCCTCTCCTCCCCGATGTCTCACAGCACACCTCGAATCTTGGCCGGCACACAGATTGCAATACATTGGTTTGTAGGAGTCCTGAGAACCATGCCTAACTTTAAGCATAAAGATTAATACCAACTAAACCCTGGTATAAATTCTTGTACCTAAGGCGCACTTATACTAAGCCACAGTAGAAGTTTCTATTGCGGGCTGGAGCAGTAAATGCTCCGATGCTGCTCTGACACTCATAGTTGAGCATTGGAGCAGCATCGCAGCAGTTAGTGCTCTAGGCCACAGTAGGAACCTCTACTGCGGCTTAGTTAAAAGGGAGGGGGGGGTAAATCTCTCTATATAAAATCAGATGTATCTGTGTATGTATGTATGTTCCAGCATAACTCTGAAACGCATGGACAGATTTCAACCAAACTTGGTATACTTATTCCTTACTATCTGTGGAAAAATACTGGGGACTGGGGGGTGGGAAGGGGGTGACATTTAAAAAGTTTTGAAAATGACAGATATTAATGTCTATTCTACCCCATAGTTTTCGGGCTCACTGACATTGATGAATACTGACACTCCTGATGCCATTTATGTCCCAGTTCAGCCCCATAGGGAATGACATTCCTGTGGGACATATGTGTGTGTGTGTGTGGGAGGAGGGGCGACATGTGGGGGTGGGACAATTTGGGATAAATAAATATCTGGTCAACGCCGGGTAATCTGCTAGTTAGGTATAAATTACAGGAATGTCCCTGATCTGCCCATGACCCTCCCATAGTTATTCCCCCCCTTTTTTTTGGAACTACTGTACATGTACAATTTGCGCATAGAGCCTGGTGAATAAAAATGTGCATGTAAAGTTTAATTGATGTCAATTAGCACCAATAATTGATTATTAGCACCTAATTATTGGTGCTAATTGGCTTGTTATTTATCAAATTGTGTGTCAAAACTGGGCAGGTGCCCAAATTTCCAAACGCAGCTTTTTGCACCATTTATAGAATTAGGTAGTATAGGCATGAGCAAACTATAGGAAAGGTTTTAGTAGCTGCTGCCTTTGGGATCCCCTTCTGAAGCAACTTCCTGTCTTTTGTGTCAGAGGAGGAAAGGTCCCCAATGACATGCAAGGCTGCCTGTGTGAATCCCTGCTTGAGAGGATTACTAAAGGAAGTAAGGAAGACTGTGGGGTGGGGAAAGGAGAGCAGAGGGACAGCAGGAAACCTGAAGGCAGTTAAGGGGAGGAGTTGATACTGCCATGCAGAGGGCTCCGGTGGGAGCCTGAAGGAAGCAGCCCCACTGCCAGCCAAAGCAGGAAGATTTGGGAAGGCCAAGGGGAAGAGGAGATGGTGGCAGAATGTGGTGGAATACTTCAGGAAGCAGAAGGGTATTTTCATGCATATAACGGGCACATCGTATATATGGGTGCATTATATAAGGGGGGGGGTTACATTCCCACCCAATCTGTGCATGTTAAATGTGCATGCGCATTATATATGTAAAAATTCAGTATTCCTATTTTACAATGGAAATACAGTGCAATTTGCATAATTAAGTACCTCCTTTATCATGTCAATGCAGAGTGGGGCACATCTGTTCTAAAATGGTATCTGGGTGCTCAGATTCCTTTATAGAATAATTTAATTTAATTTTACAATTAAAGGCAGGACATAGTTAGCAGTCTATGGTGGTGGTGGTGGGGGACCCAAGAAGGAACTGGGGAGACACACATTTCCTCTCCCTCCTCCCCACATTAGGTATCATACTTTTGCTTGTGGGGATGCCGAAGCTCAAAAAAAAATCCACTGCAAAAGCTTGCTCCTCCCTCCTTATGCTGTCTCAAGAGCAAGGACATCAGCAGGGTGCCTCCAGTCAGTGGGCCCATTGTTTTTTGACACCCCTGCTATCATTTTGGACACCCCCCAATGTAAAAAATATTTTTATTAATGTTCCCCCAGGTCATAGTCCGGGAACTTCCCTTTTCACGGCCCGGTGCCAAGGCTACGGGTAGTTCCCATGGCCCAGCATGTTCCCAGCCTTCTCTCCTGTCCGATGGCCCTTTACCTTCTGTGAAGCAGAAAAAACTGCCTGCCTCAGCAGTGATTCAGCTACGTCACCCGCGGCTCCCCTTCCTGCTTTCCGTCTCTGCCTCAGCCGCAATCCACCCGGTTGGAAACAGGAAGTGGCGTCATTGGCTGACACGGAAAGCAGGAAGGGGAGCCGCGGGCGACGTAGCTGAATCACTGCTGAGGCTGGAAGTTTTTTCAGCTTCACGGAAGGAAAAGAGCCATCGGACCAGACAGGCGAGAAGGCTGGGAACATGCTGAGCCACGGGGACTACTCAGAGCCTTGGGACCGGGCCGTGAGAAGGGAAGTTCCTGGACCATGACTCCAAGGCTGGGAACACCCCCATCATGGCTTGCAACCGGGGTGGACTGCCCCGCCCCCGCCCCCCCCCCTCCCCTTGGTATGGCACTGCCTCCAGTTGCTGATGCCAGGGTTGGAGTGAAGGGTCACTACTCGGGCTGGAGGAAGGTCACGAGCGGAGTTCCGCAGGGGTCTGTACTCGGACCGCTGCTGTTCAATGTATTTATTAATGACCTGAAAATGGGGACGAAGTGTGAAGTTATCAAATTTGCGGATGACACTAAACTCTGTAGAAGGGTTAGAAATGTGGAAGAGTGTGAGAACCTACAAAGGGACCTAAACAAACTGGAGGAGTGGGCGAATAAATGGCAGATGGACTTCAATGTAGGGAAATGCAAGGCCTGCATATAGGGAGAAAGAAACCGATGTTCAGCTACCAAATGGGGGGATTAGTATTAGAGGGATGTAACCTTGAAAGAGATTTGGGTGTACTGGTGGACACAACAATGAAGTCAACAGCACAATGCGCAGCAGCCGCGAAGAAGGCAAACAGAATGTTGGGTATTATTAAGAAGGGTATTACGACCAGAACGAGAGAAGTCATCCTGCCGTTGTATCGGGCAATGGTGCGCCCGCACCTGGAGTACTGTGTTCAGTATTGGTCACCGTATCTTAAGAAGGATATGGCAATACTTGAGAGGGTCCAGAGGAGAGCGACACGAATGATTAAGGGCATGGAAAACCTTTCATACACTGAAAGATTGGAGAGACTGGGGCTCTTCTCCCTGGAAAAGCGGAGACTCAGAGGAGACATGATAGAGACCTACAAGATCATGAAGGGCATAGAGAGAGTAGAGAGGGACAGATTTTTCAAACTTTCAAAACATAAAAGAACAAGAGGGCATTCGGAAAAGTTGGAAGGAGACAAATTCAAAACGAATGCTAAGAAGTTTTTCTTTACCCAGCGTGTGGTGGACACCTGGAATGCGCTTCCAGAGGACGTAATAGGACAGAGTACGGTACTGGAGTTCAAGAAAGGATTGGACAATTTCCTGCTGGAAAAAGGGATAGAGGGGTATAGATAGAGGGCTACTGCACAGGTCCTGGACCTGTTGGGCCGCCGCGTGAGCAGACTGCTGGGCACGATGGACTTCGGGTCTGACCCAGTGGAGGCATTGCTTATGTTCTTACCCAAGCATGCTAAGTTCATGAATGAAATCAGAATGTTTGAAGAGTGCAAGTGTTGGTGACTGAACACACATCACTGACTTCCTCACTCTTGAGGCAATATGACAAGGAAGGGGGCAACTCAGGCAGCAGTTTTTTTCAGCTTTCCCACCAGCCACTGAACAGATATTGGAGAGGTCCCCAATGCTGAAAAAAAGGGACCCAGATCTCCGAGACCCCTGCCCCCCCCCCAACATCTTTCTTTCTCCCATCCTCAGCTCTAATTCTCTCTCATCCTCTCAAACCCCAAATCTCTCTCTCTCTCTCTCTCCCTCCCACCTAGTTCCTTCCCCTCCCCCTAGGTCAAGCTCACTCTCTCTTTCTACTCCAGGTCCATCTTTCTCACCCAAGTTTCCACCCTCCCATCCTCTCTACCCTCCAGTCCAATTCTCTCTATCTCCCTCCCACCCCCACTCCCCAGTCCTGCTCTCTATCCCCCTCCCCCTCTCTCCCTCCCTCTTTTCCTCTACCCCTAAGTACAACTCTCTCTCCCTCCCTCCTGCCCTAATTCTCACTTAATTCCTTCACTATTCCTCCACCCACACAGTCTGATATCTATCACCCCCCACACTCACACTCAGAAGAGGGTATGCATCTATTTAATGAGAAATTCCTCCATGATGCACTATGCTGACATGAGGGTAAGGGTCTTTTCAATTGCTGGCCCTTATTTGTGGAATCAGTTGCCAAGGAATTTACATCTGTGCAGTACAGTAGGGCAGTTGAAGAAATTACTGAAGACATACTTATTTGGGCATGCATTCTTTGCGGGATGATTGTATCCTACTTTGAGGACTGAGAATAAGATAAATTAATATTATGAGTATGTAGGAACAGCTGCATAGAAACACAGATTATGTCATTATTCTAGTTAACACTATCTTTACCAGTTGGCTATTCCAAGTTTCCAAGTTTATTTACAGTTTGATAGACTGGCCATCAACAGGTTACTGGTTGGTTTACAATGTCATTCTCTTGACAAAGAAGCATTTTTTCATGTTTCCTGTAGACTTTCATCCCTATAGATATATAAGATTTCATCTCTATGTATTTTTTCTAAAGCCTTTCAAATATTTAAAGATTTCTATCTTGTCACTATTTCTTCTTTCTGTAAATATCTCTACTTATACATCCAAGCATCTCATTAGCTTATGCAGTTGTTTTACTACTCTGGGCAGCTAACTTGAAATCATCTGAGATGATGTCTCCTAAATCTCCATCATGTTTGATCATTTTGTTCTTTTAACTGATATGTGGCTAATGGGTTTTCAAATCCCAGATTCAAGACGTTATACTTCTCTCCCCCCAGCTCATTTTTCAAGCCCTTTATAATTATTTCTGATTTTCTCACATCCTTTGTGTTTCATTTTTTCCACACTTTCTGGCATGTCTATTTTTGTTACAGACAAGCTTACTTTCCCCTTAAATTTCTCAAACATGTTCTAATAGACATTGAAAAGAATTGTACCTAGTGTTGTAGAACATCTCTAGACATGTAGAGGACAATTCTATAATGGAGTACTTAGTAGGAGACTAATCTATAAAGGAACACAGTATCCTATTTACTTCATAGATTACTAGTGTAACAAAAAAATAAATAAACGAATAGACAATATGCTTTGGTACAAGCACTTAAATCAGTAATACAGTAGACTTTGTTAAATCGGAACTCAAGCAACCAGAAGTCTCAAGCAACCAGAAAAAAAAAAATCTAAGAAATACTGAAATACTTTAAATAAAAATGAAAATAAAATCCTTTTACTAAGCTGTGTTAGGGCTTTAATGCGCGGAATAGCGCGCACTACAATGCCGCGCACGCTAGATGCTAATGCCAGCATTGAGCTGGTGTTAGTTTTAGCCACGTAGCGCGGGGTTAGCGCACGCTAATCTGCTGCGTGCGCTAAAAACACTAGTGCACCTTAGTTAAAGGAGCCCTAAGTATAAACTTGGCACGCCACACCTGCGTATGCCCATGTTATGCCTACCATATGTCCTATAGTTTATCTGGAACAGTTTATGGAAAGGCATAGTATGGAGTATAGTATTAAGGTCTGTTATTAATAGTAACTCTCAAGCAATCAGAAATTACATTTATCCGGCATCTATCAATCCCCATTGGTGATAGTTAACTGAGAGTCTACTGTAAAACTGGCCTAAGTATGTACCTAAGTGCTGGTGATATGTATGTAATTTATAGTATTCTATAAATTGCATGTGTAACTTTTGGTCCTACTCATGTTTTACCCAGACTATCCATCAAATACATACGATAGAAGATGCAGTAAATACATACAGTATTTATAAATAGCACTTCAGTGGCTTTTCAGCATATACTTGAGTATCTGAATGTAAACCACTTAGTCTACAAGTGGTACATAAATATTAAAAATAATAATAAATAATATATGTGGGTATAAGCCATTTTTATAATAATTTATGTTTGTATCTGGCATGTAAATGTATAGTGCAGTTGAAACTAAGGGAGCTTTTTTCTGACTAATGATAGCTCAGACATTGGAAGCAGGTAAGAATGTTCTAAAGCCCTGATTCCCTGAGCACTTGAAGTCTTTTTCTCTCTTGTCTGCAAAAACAGAGTGAATTTTAATGTTAAGCTGAATTTCAATGTTAGGCTGTATCTTAATGTTAAGCAGAATATAATTCAACAGCCAATATTTGTGTAGTATTAGGTTTTTTGCTGACATTTGATTTTTGATATTTTGATTTATGTAAATATATGAGCTATCTTCTATATAGAATCACCCCCTATTCTTTCCCAGAAATGGTTCCATCTACTGCTACTCTTTGCATTCTGCCACTCAACCAATCACCAAATTTACAACTGTCTGGACTATTCCTATGATCACTGTGGAACAGAATCAAAAGCCATATTTAAGTTTGGATACGCAAAGTCTACAAAATATATATTAAACCAAACCCACTGTAATACTCAGCCAGTCATCTCAAAGAAATCCCTCAGAAACATTCATCCTTAATTTTACATTATATTACATTCCAGATTTCTATTCCGCCATTACCTTGCGGTTCAAGGGGGATTACAAAAAGAGTTATAAATGGAGGGTTACAAAGTAAGATCACATGTCATTTCCAAGAGTGGGTCAGGTAGTATCAGTAGGTTAGGGAGAAGATTGCAAGAAGGAAGGTACTCGTGGTATTAAGCCTTTTTCAGGGATTTCTTGAAGAGTATAGTTTTTATTTCCTTTCTGAACATCTTGTAGTCTGGGGTTGTTATCAGTAGATTGGCGATTTGGTTATCTAATTTTGCTGCTTGAGTGGCTAGTAGGCCATCGTATAGTTTTTTCCATTATCCCCTCAGAAGATGGGGTAATGATTTTTCAAATGTCTCAATGCTTTCTGCTCCCCTCCTTTCAATAATTGTCATTTTTTTTTTTTAATTCTTTATTCATTTTTAATCTTACATCAAGTGTACAAATAATTCATAAATTCAAAACTTTCCCCCTTTTACAAAGCCATGCTAGTGGCAACAGCCCCAAAGCCCTTTAATTCCCTATGGGTTTTGGGGCAGTTACAGAAGCAGCTCAAGTGAAAAGACTTCGTAAAAGAAGTCCTTAAGTGGAATGATAATAATAATAATAATAATAATAACCGCAGGAACGTGAAGTTCTATGCGGTTTACAATGATTAGAAAGATGCTACAAATTGAGTAGAACTTACATAGTTGAAGAATAGTGGCTAACAGTTTAAGGGAACAGTTGTAATGGGGGGGGATTGTGATGGGAGAGATTGTGCAGATCCGCTACCTAAGTATTTCAAGAACAGGTATGTCTTTAGGTGTTTCCTAAATTCACCATAGTTATTTGCGTTTATAATTATAATTATTGCTTCTTCCAAACAGCAATATTCACAAATAAATACAATAAGTTTCCACTTAGCTTTAAATCATTTTAAAGGCTTCCCAAATCAAATCACATATGCAATCTCATTCAGAAGTTTTGGAATTATGGAAATACAGGAGGTTTTTATGCCAGTGATTGAAAAGACGGGAGCAGAAAGCACTGAGACATTTCAAAAATAGCTACCAATCTTCTGAGGCTTTTCCTACCTTTTGAATAATAAGAGTTAATATAACATAACAAATTCACTTATACTGTACTGTATACCGCAGTAACCTCTCAGTTCAATTCAGTTAACAACAATCAAGAGACTGTACAAGCACAATGTATAATAATCACATTCAGAAGAATTTGTCAAATAAGTAGATCTTTAGCATTTTTCTAAAGGAAAGATAGCAGTTGGAATTTGTTATCAGGACAGAAAAGGGTTTATCCCATGATCCAGCTTGAAAAGATAAAATTCTATGGAAAACTCTTTTGTATATGCAACCTTTTACAGTAGGAAATATAAATAATTTAAAATGCAGAGAAAAATGTTGTCTGTCAGTAAATTTACAGTGATCCATAGTATAATCGGATATAAGACCAAACAATATCTTGCAAAAGGTACAACCTAACGTGAATAATATTCTTGCCTCAACTGGGAATCAATGTAGCTTCTGATAGAATTTAGTTACATGATCAATTTTTCCAGTTGAAAATCAACCAAGCAGTTTATTTAAAATATTGAAAATTAAGGATGAATATTTCTGGGGGATTTCTTTGAGATCATTGGCTGAATATTACAGTGGGTTTTGTATAATATATGTCTTATGGATTTTCTACCACTGTCTTCTTTGTTTTTAGGCAAAGTCCACCATATCATATATGAATGTCTCTATCATGTCTCCCCTATCTCTGCGTTCCTCGAGAGAATATAGCTGCAACTTACCTAGAAGTTCTCTCATATGAAGAACGTCTTGGTAAGTTGCAGCTATACTCTCTCGAGGAACACAGAGAGAGGGGTGACATGATAGAGACGTTCAAATATGGTACTGGCCGTATGGAGGTGGAAGAAGACATCTTTTTCCTTACAGGACCTATGGCAACAAGAGGGCATCCGCTAAAAATCAGGGGTGGGAGATTTCATGGTGACATTAGGAAGTATTTCTTCACCAAAAGGGTGGTTGATCATTGGAATGATCTTCCACTTCAGGTAGTAGAGTCCAACAACGTGCTCGATTTTAAGAATAAATGGGATAAACATGTAGGTTCACTTCGAGGAAGTGCTTAGGGGGTGGGTTATTCGACTGGGCAGACTTGTTGGGCCGACGGCCCTTTTCTGCCGTCATACTCTATGTTTCTATATCTCATTTCACTTTTCTCAGCTCATCAAAGAACTCAGTCGAGTCTGACAGGATCTTTCCTTTTTGAAACCATGCGGTTTGGGGCTATATGCTTTGTTGATCTCAAAGGTCCTGATTCTATAAATGGTGCCTAACTTATAGGTGCTGCTCCCCACAGTTGTCAATCAATCAATAGGTGTCCTTTATAGAATCACACCTAGCAGGAACTTACAGTTCCCCATCCTTTTGTTCTTCTCCTTAAGTGTCCTCATTCTTTCTATCCCTTTCATTCCTGTTTGTCTTTGTTCATAAAATTGTCTTTTCCCTCGGTTTGTTTTTTATTATATTGCATTTTAATTGGCATATTGTTATGGCATTTTTGTACACTGCCTAGAAGGCTCGAGTGGGCGTTATAATAAATTTTAAATAAACTTGAAACTTTCAGTGCCTAAGTAGACTTAAACGTTGCTAGGCATCCTAGAGGTAGGCGCTAGAATATTAGGCCAAATCTGGCCTAATTTCCCAATGCCTTCCTCAGACGCTTAATGATGCCCAAGTCAACCATGCCTATTCTCCACCCCTAACCATGACTACTTTTGAGGTAAGTGTCATTAGGCATCGGAGGGCACCTTGACTTAGACATCACCAGGTGCCATGCAGATATCTGCACGCAACCTAAATTTGTAATTTAAAATTTTTTTTGTGGGTTTATAATGGTGGGGTCATTTACCACACCATTTAACCCATTAAAAATCAATTAAGTTGTGTGTGAATTCTAGTTAGGCATTGCTAGGCATCAGTAATTATGGCCCCAAAATGTCTACCATCTTTTTTTCCTTTGTAACATTTCATAGTTTTGACCAACACCAACATTAAACAAACAGATTTGCTGTTTCATTACTTTTCCTTATACCACTGACAAATATTCAACAAATACCACATAAATTTAATCTTTAAACCTCCATCTGTGATACTTTAATAATGTTTTAAGACTATAATTCTCAAAAATTCCTTCAATAAGGAAAGCTTTAGCAGCACAAAATATACGTTCCCAGCTCAATTTTCATTCAAGGAACTGGAACCACTAGTCCATATACTTAATGTGAATCAATTCTGGACTAGTTAAGCCTGTTCCTTTTGACATGGAGATATATGATCACTCTGTTTAAACAGAGGCAATTGACAATGAAAGTGAGACCAAGTCTTTTTTAATTACCCCTGAGCATGAGAAAATAGACAGCCCAAAGTCAAAGGTTGTTCCCCTCAGGCAAGGCTTACCTAACATCAAACCAGCTGAAGTAACCCAGCTATTAGATATCCTTCAGCAGCTCTCACAAAATCTTGATAGATGAAGAAAATTGAAATCCATCATAGCTGTAATAGGTAATCTCTAAAGGTGTATAAGGCTTCAAGGCTTATGTACCGTGACCAAATATAAAACATCTTAAAAATCCCTTATTATTTAATTCAAATCCTCTTGCTACTCATCCTTACAAATTTGGGAAATAGTAAAACTGTTTTCTGATTGAAGCCTTGACAGGTGTGAAACAACAGTTCAATAAGTTACTTGGAGTGCCCCAGATATGAAATTTATGATGTGAGCGATTTTTTTTTTTTTAGTGATGTTGTGAAGGGAAAAGAATGAAAAACATTAAGGCCCCCTTTTATCAAGCTGTGTTAGGGCCACAGCAAGCCCTAATTGCAGGCCACTGAGGTAAAAGCTCTGACGCTCATAGAATTTTTACCACAGCGACTTATGATTTTAAAAAAGCCCTAATGCGGCTTGATAAAAGGGGACCTAAATTTTTTTCAGAAGATATACAGAAGGCCATTTTCAAAAAACTAAGGGTCTCTTCTATCAAACTGCGCTAGCAGTTTTTAGCGCAGATAACTGCACTGAATGGCCCACGCTGCTTCCGATGCTCATAGGAACTCTATGAGCGTCGGGAGCAGCGCAGGCCAGTCAGCGCAGCTCACCGTGCTACAAACTGCTAGCATAGTTTGATAGAAGAGGCCCAAAGTAATAAAAAAATCCTGCTTATAATATCCAAAAAGGACATCCATCTCACAGACATAATCAAACAGGGAAAACGGCTAGATTTCCTTTTTGATTATGTCTGTGAAATGGATGATTTTGCACTGAAAATATCCCAAATAAATAGCCATTTTCCAAAGGCTTTTGAATGACAAAAAATGAGGGACATGAACGTCTTTCTGGCATCATTTTCAAAAATATGGCCACACAGACATCCCTGTAGAACAATCCTGGAGCCTAGGGGTTAGGGTAGTGGACTGTAAATCAAGGGACACAGGTTCAAACACCATTACAACTCTTTGTAAATGTGATCCCTCCAGGACCTAAAAAATGCCTATTGCACCTAAATGTACACCACTTCAATATCCTTCAGGTTGGCAGGTATCATATATTTAGGTACAATAGGTATTTTTGTGTTTCTGGAAAGCTCAGAATTATTTTAAAAAATTTTTTTAAAAAGAGCTGAAATAGAACTTGTACCTTGGTCCTATGGTTCACATTATTAACCGCTAGGCTACTTCATTGGCCTGCGCAAGTACCTGAAGCTGATTTATTGTAGAGACCGGTTTTCCTTTCCAGTTTCACTTTCAGGGAAGAGGGAGGGGGACAGTAACCATAGAGGGATTAAGGAGGGTGATGCCTTAGAGCTAGATTCACTAAACCCCCTTTACCTTTCCGATCCATGTCCAATCCGATCCATGGCCGAGTGACAGATTCACAACCGGTCTTCATGCAAATTGACGCAGTCGGAGGCACACCTCACACCGACCACACGGATCGCTGAAGAGCAATCCCAATGCATGCGCAGACCACACAAGTGAGGCCAAAACAAAGGGGAGAGGGTTAACAGCAAAGACCCTGCTGCTCCAAGATAAAACCCCAAAACATGCTGCTGTTCCTGGACTGTTGCTTTCTCGTATGGAAACCTGTCTTGAATTATTCTGTATCTGCACGAAAGGTTTCTAGAATTTTTGCTTAAGACTAAGAGAGCATGGTTGCTTAAACTAAAGTTGTTTCCCCCTCATGTACAACCCACAAACCGCAGGATCCAGACATATGTATTCGGACAAAACATCAGTGAAGTGGACTCACGAGCCCGTGGTTGTAACCCTCAGGTATAAAGCGGGGCTGCACTATGATGTATTCTGGAACAGAACACGCCGTAGTGCAGCCCCGCTTTAAACCCATGGGTTAAAACCACTGGCTCGAAGGGTGGCAGAGAGCAGGTTTACTTCTATTTTGGAGCACCTATTGCCCAGTTCCCCCTATGTGCGCACCCAGCAGGATCAGTATAAATACATATTTTTCTACCACTCTTCTGGTATGGAGCGTGGGTGTGTGTAAATCTGCACTGTCAGTCCAGAGAGGCAGGGAGGCAGAGACGTGAGCGACTGGTCCTCAGCAGTTACTTCTGTTTGGATCGACCAGCTCAATCGGTGTTCCTTCATTGGTCCAATGAATTGCTGCCTTCCTACTTATGCATTTGCGGATCGGCTCGAGTGCGGACAGGATCAGCCAGAAGGTTAATGAATCCTTCCAATGGTCAGCTGCTCAGTGAAAGTAACTTTTTGTGACTTGGATGTGACTGAAACAGGTCTGGATAAAAATGTCCTTCAAAAACCTACATTTGGGCCCATCCTAGTCCTTCTCAAAATAAGACCACAACTGCCCCCTTGCTGTTTAGATGAACTGCAGTGTGAAACATCCAAGTTCTGACTTTCCAAAAACAAGATTTGGACATTTTAAGCAGATGGGCATATTTTAAGCCTTTTAAGACATCCATCTGCTTTCATAATAAGCACCTAAGGGGCCCTTTTACTTCAGATTAGCATGCACTAACCTACATTAGCACATGCTGAATGCTCTGCCTTCTATTTTATACCTAAGGGCCATGTGGTATTTAATACATGCTAATGTTCTTTAGCACACACAAAAGGGCCCCTGTGTTCTGCAATGCAGTGAACACTCCCCTGAGGGAACAAATGGAATGAGAACTTATTGAGCTCTTGACAGTTATTATTCAATACAAAAACAAAAAAGTACTAAGTCATACATTTGGGATTCTGACATACAAAGAAAAAAGGGAGGCTGCTGCTGCTATGCACTGAAATGGAGAGAAATCGTGGTGAGGCCATATTTGATGTGCTCAAGATAACAAAACAGTGTGATAAGTCAGTGGTCACAGTCGCAAGAATGATGGTAGGGTTACCAGACGCCCAGAGTTCCCCAGACATGTCCTACTTTTGAGGACATGTCTGGGGGTCCGGACGGCTTTTCAAAGCCCGGCACTTTGTCCGGATTTAGAAAAGCCTCCTCTAAATCACATCAGGTGGGAGGAAATCCACGCATGCATGGTTTTCCTCCTGCCAGACGAAAGCAGGCAATGGGGGTAAGGCTGGGGCGGGGCTAGGGTGGGATTGGGGCAGAACTGCAGCATAATGGAACGTGGATGGGTGGAACTAGATAGGCCTGGAGGCGGATCTAGGGGGGTCTGGGGTTTACTATACACTTCCCCCTCCCTATTCGCGGTTTCCCTACTCGCAATTTCACATAATCGTGATTTTTTTTGGGGGGAGGAGGAAAAAAAAAACCCCATATTTTTGTCTTCCCCCCGGAACCCCGGCCTTACCTGGTGGTCTATCTGGTATTTGGGGCAGGAGCGATCTTCCTACGCTCCTGCCCCGTGCAGATAGCCATTAGGAAATGGCTGTGGGGAGTTCCCGTAGTCTCTCTTCCCACAGCCATTTCCTAATGGCTATCTGCACGGGGCAGGAGCGTAGGAAGATCGCTCCTGCCCCGAAAACCAGCTAGACCACCAGGTAAGGCCGGGATGCCAGAGGAAGGCGGAACAGAGGCAGGCATGGGTCAGAGCTGGATATTCATGGTTTTTCACCATTCACGGTCCGGCTCTGCCCCTACCCCCGCGAATAACGAGGGAGAAGTGTAGTAAAATCTGGCAACCCTAAATGATGGTGTATGTAGATAGGGAGAAATACAACCCACAGAAAAAAAGTATGTGATAATGCTTTTGCACAGTTTGTGAGACCTCACAAAGAATATTGCATCCACTTCTGAAGGTTGTACTTCTGGAAGGTCCAGATTAAGACTACCGAAATGGTACTGTCTATGTCAAAATGTAGTAAGCAAATTAATGGGAACACTTTTAAAACAGAGAATTGTTAAGTTTCTGGAATCCTGTGGATTATAGGACCGAAGGCAACATGGATTCACTAGAGGTAGGTCTTGTCAGACAAATCTGATCAATTTCTTTGACTGGGTGATGAGAGAATTGCATAGAGGGAGTGTGATAGATGTGGTGTTTTTAGATTTTAGCAAAGCCTTTGACATTGTTCCACACAGATGTCTAATAAATAAACTGAGTGCCCTCGAGATGGGTCCCAATCGATCCAGCGAAGATTCCTCCCGAAGATGTGTTGACATTGAGTTCCATAATTGGGGGGCAATTACAGAGAAAATCGAAGTATGGGTAGTATCATATATTATTTGGCGTAGTGAGGGTATAACTAAGAGATGTTGATTATTTGATCAGAGTGTTCTGGATGAGTTATAAGGGATGAGTAGTGTATCGATAAATTCTGGGATGTGAAAAATTCTGGTCTTGAATGTTAGAAGTAATAAAATCCTTTTCCTCTGAGCAAACTCCATTTACTACTACCTTTTGACTCCTTTCACTTAGCTAGGTGCCATTGACTCATGTTCGAGTCCTAGCAACTTAATCCCCATGGTTGTTTTCAACATGTACAGCCATCTGAATACAGGTTGCTCCAATGGCGTACCTAGCATATGTGACACCCGGGGCCCATCATTTTTTGGCACCCCTCCCATCTGTACGAAAAACATGATTTTTAGTAACAAGCCACACGTCACACATGAGTACCTAGGAAAAGGCAGCATCTTACATATTGCAGTGAGCAGTACATCAATACACCCATTGTAAAACTAAACAAGCCAGACCAGTACAGATCAATCCTACACCGTCAATCCTAACAGAAAACCATGTCTTTCGAACACACAGAACACAGAAAACACCTTTGCCTAGTATGGAATATGTCATCACAAACTAACCTCTCCCCCTTTTACAAAACTGTAGTGTGGATTTTAGCCACGGTGGTAACAGCTCGGACACTCATAGAATTCTGAGCATCAGAGCTGCTACCACCACGGGCTGGCGCTAAAAAACGCTCCACAGTTTTGTAAAAGGGGGGATAAAATAGAAATACATAGACAAAGGTTAAATTGAACCAGCAAGAAGCTGGACTCTGCATAAAATGCAACACCACAGAAACAGTGACATATGTCTCCTAAAGCAATAAATAAATAGAAAATTTTTGTTCTACCTTTGTCTTCTCTGGTTTCTGCTTTCCTCATCTTTTTGTTACTGTCTTCCTTCCATCCACTGTCTGCCATCTCTCTGCCCCTCCCTATATGGCATCTTCTCTTCTTCTATGCCCCTTCCAGAAACTGTATGCCTCCCCCTTCCATCTCTCCTCTAGACCCCCCCCCCCTTTGGTCTGGCATCCATCATCTTCCCTCTGTTCCCTCATGGTCTGGCATCTTTCTCCTTTCATCTCTCTTTCCCTCCCCCCTGTGGTTTTTAGCATCTCTCTCTTCTCATTTCCTCCGCTCAGATCTGATATCTCTGTCTCCTTCCCCGTTCTCTGGCATCTCTCTCTCCTCTCTCTCTTCCCTTTCCTTCTCTGGTCTTCCTTCTTTATTTTCTGTCTCCGTTTAAATTAAAATCTTTCTTACTATGCAGTCCTCAGTTTCCCTCTTTTCACTATGTCTACCCACAGCATGCCACCCCTTTCCTTCACCCCTCCACTATCTCACTAACTCTATCTTCTTCCCCCATCCAGCATATGTCCTTTTTCTTTATCCCTCCTTCCATCCAGTATGTGTTCTCTTTCTCCATTTCCATTCAGCATTTGCTCTCCCTTCTCCTCACTTTCATCATCTGACCTCTTCTCTCTCCCCTTTCTACCCACTTCCATCATTTGCCCCCTTCTCTCAATCTCTCCATCCACCACAGGCCCATCTTTCTCCCTTCCTCACCTTTCCGATTTTGGCAACAAGATCTACAACGCCCCCCCCCACTCCCCTCCCCGGACAACAGGCCCGGTCCGACAAATCTCCCTGCCCTATGGCCGGCGATGTCTAAACTACCTTCTTACAGCAGCCGGAGTGTTGTAGTTGCATATGGCTGCCGTAAAGGTCGTCTCTGATGCAACTTCAAGTTATGTCAGAGATGACCTATACGGAAGCCACACGAAGCTTCAATGCTCTAGCTCAGGGGTGCCCACTTTTTGGGCTTGCGAGCTACTTTTAAAATGACCAAGTCAAAATGATCTACCAACAATAAAATTTTTAAAAAAACACAAAGCACACTGTATGCTGAGAAAATGTTAATTATCATTCCTATTCTGGGGTTTTTTCAAAGAGGTCAAGGCAGATGACTCTATGTACTGTCACCTCAGTAACAACCATACAAAAATAGACAAATATACCCCCTCCCTTTTTACTAAACCACAATAGCATTTTTTAGCGCAGGGAGCTGCGCTGAATGCCCAGGGCTGCTCTCGATGCTCATAGGCTCCGTGCGCTAAAAACCACTATTGCGGTTTAGTAAAAGGGGGCCATAGAGCAAAATATAGACAGCAGATATAAATTCAGATACATTTTGATCAATAAATTGAAAATAAAATCATTTTTCCTACCTTGTTGTCTGGTGATTTCATGAGTCTCTGGTTGCACTTTCTTCTGACTGTGCATCCAATCTTTCTTCCCTTTTTTCAGCCTGTATGCTTCCTCTCCTCCTGACCTCATTCTCCCCCTCCCCCCAACTTTTTCTTCCTCTCTCCCTGCCCTTTCTTTCTCCCTGCCTCCCTTTCTTTTTTCTCTCTTCATGCCCTCTTTCTTTTTTTTCTGTTTCTCTTCTGTCTCCCTGCCTGCCCTCTTTCTTTCTTTCTTTCTCCCTGCCCTCCACCAAGCCACTGCTGCCACCATCGGGGAACAGGCCCCAAAGCCGCCGTGGCTGCCCCAGCTCTCTCTGCTTCCCAGCGTCGGGCTGACCAGCATTCCTCTCCCCGATGTCAATTCTGCTGTCAGAGAGGAAGTTCCGCCCAGCCAGGCAGCGATTGGCTGGCCCGAACTTCCTCTCTGACGACAGCCTTAGGGGGGGTGCACAGCCGGCCAGGTCCGGAAAATGGTCGATCACCAAGGCAAAGTGAGTCTATCACGGAGTCTGGGATGGGCTCCACGATCGACTCACTTTGCCTTGGCGATTGACCATTTTCTGGACCTGGCCGGCTGTGCACCCCCCCTAAGGCTACACCCGGGGTGGACTGTCCCCCCCTCTTTGGTACGCCACTGGGTTGCTCTCTTTCACAGGTTCCTTCAATCTTCCAAACATGATGTCCTTCTCCAATTATTTTTCTCTTCCGATGGTATGACCAAAATAAGATGGTCATAACTTCATCATTTGAGCTTCGAGTGACATTGCCAGTTTGATTTCTTCCAGAATCAATTTATTAGTACTTCTGGCGATCCATGGCATGCATAAAATCTTGTCCTCGAAGACCGATTTTCTATATCGTTCCTAAAGTTCATAAAGAGATGCAACCCCCGCCTGGACGTTCAATTGTGTCTCTAAGAGGTACGGTGTTGGAGCCCCTGTCAAAATTAATCGATTGGTTCCTTAAACCTCTCGTTAGTAAAGCCAGGTCATATGTAAAAGATACTACATATTTTTTGTCTGTTATTTAGCAGCTGTCAGACATAGAAAACACCCACATATTAATAACATTGGATTTAGAATCATTATATTCCAACCTACCTCAAGAGACTGGATTTTTATGCAGGAAGTCCATCACAAACCGATTTTCTCATTCAGCTGGCCAAGCTAGTGCTCAATCACAATTATTTCAAATTTGACAAGGATTTTTTTTTCTTCAAACGCATTTACGTTGGAATATCATTGAGCAGGTCTCTGAAGACTTTGTTGGCGATAAAGTGACCTTTTTGAAACAGAGAGAACAATATTGGATTTTTGAGCTCCAATCGTTACACCCTTTGGGGCTCAATGAATACATCAAGTGGCAGTGTGCTGTTTGATCTTTCACCAATAACGTTGTGGTTTTTGATATATATTTCTTCCCCTTCGGGGTTGTATTACATCATTTTACTCTACATCTCTTCTTTGACTTTTATTTTGGAGTTTTCATGGAGAGAATTTGAATATCACGGGTAATGCGTCACGTGATGGATGGACGTGTGACGTGTGGGCACGCTGCAAAATTCCAGGGGGCGTTCCCCTCGGGTCAGCGCCATTTTCAACTTTGCGATATCATCTTCGGCTGGTGTTTAAGATTTCACCGAGAAAGCCTGGCTGGTTCCTGAGGAAGGGGGTTTTTACCCTTGAAACGGAGTCCCGTTGGACGAACTTCATCTTGGCTGGCTATTTTTCCTGTTTATCAGAGAAGCTAAGTAATTCCAGTAGTTCATATAGTCTTCACCTGTACCTGCTTGGCTGATTCTGGTCACTCTTGTTCCCCGGGTGAGGGGCAGAGACAGCCTTTACAATTTGTAGATTTATATCTGATTTTTTTCACCTTTAGCATATTGGTTTGTGCACTGGTTTATCACGTTTAATGCACACAAAGTCAGCCCAGGGATGTTTCACAGTTAATACCCTTTATTGGGTATATACTTGTGACAGCTGGTGCTTTAGGGGTGATCCCCCTTTGCAAGCTGTGTGACTGAGGGCTTTCCTTTACCACAATTATTTACTTTATTACACTTTGTGGTTCAACGTTGTTCGGGCTGTCTCTTCCCCTCACCCTCTATTTTTTGGAGCAGGGAAGATTACTCTTTGTCTGTGACGTTTTTTCTTTCCTTGTTGTGGGTTCTGCTTGAATCGATTATTAAAATCCTTCCCCAGCACATCTTCTTTGTGTCTTGTTTCCGTAGTGTCCAGCTTTTGCATCCATAATTGACCACTGAGAAAATGAGTGCATGGATAAGTCTGATCTTTATTTGAAGTGTTATTCCCTTGCTTTTGAATACTTTGTCAAGAGCCTTCATTGAAGAGACACTAAGGGCCGGATTCTGTAACCGATGTCCATGTTACAGACGCCGGTTACAGAGCCAGGTTAGAGTAGACGAAGCCGCTACACTTAGTGCCACGATAGGCATAGTGGCTACCTGTCGTCTTCCCCCCCCCCCCCTACGATTGCCGACAGGAGGGTGCCCAACTCCTTCTGCCGGACGGCCACCCACCTGCACAATCGCTGGCAGGAGAGTGGCCAACTCCTCCTGCCAGAGGATGCCCGCCTCCAAACCCACCCTGCGCCAACACCTCCCCCCGTGGCCCCAGTTCCCACTGCAGACCCCCTAACCTCCTCGCCACTAACCTTTAATTATTGGCCGGATGAATGGGTCTTGCTACCGGCCAGCCAACAGGCCCACCTCATTGAAATGAGGCGGGCCCACCCCTTTCTGGCCCATCCCCGATAAGCCTAAGGCCTGATAGGCTTATTGGGAATGGACGGGGATGGGAAGACCCGATATGCCTAAGGCCTGATTAGCCCCAGGCTCCAGGAGCCTGGGCCAATTAGGCCTTAGGCTTATCAGGGATGGGCAGGCCTGCCGGGCGGCTGGTATCAAGACCCATCCAGATGGCCAGCGATTAAAGGTTAGTCAGGGGGAGGTTAGGGGGTCCACAGGGGGGGTTCCGGAATGTGGTGTTGCCGGTGCCGGCCTATATACTTGGCTCCGGTCAGCGCCCAGAATAGCCTGCGTCTTACGTGCTTCCAGAAGAGGCTGGAAGTCCTGCTGGTTTCTCAATCAATAAAGAAGCAGAAATAGGTCAAAACAATCAGTTCAAAGTAAAAATAAAGTCCCACTTTATTGTGGTTACAAATCCTGAACAGGATTCAGTCCATTCTTTCCATGAACACAGGAAAACATGACAAAATAAAACTGAGTTGCAAAAACAAACAACCCACACCTTCCTTGCAGGTATTACAGGTAAGTATCTCCTTAAACTGTAAGCGTTCAGCCTTATTAGTTCTGTCTTTAGCAAATAGGCAGAAATAAACTATAACACTTCCTTTGAAGAAAGAAAGGGCTGTACCCAGGCCTAGATTGAAGCAGGCTGGGTCCCAACCAACTCAGCAGTAGTTGGTGGGGGAGGGGAGTAGATGAATCCACTAATTTAACTCTGTTTTAAACAGAATGCCAAAAATGGCCCCACAATCCCAACCAAGGATCTTATGTGGACTCTCCCCACTCTAACACCCCTACACACAGTCCAAATTGTAGTTTATCTTGACTTTCAAAAGGGCAAACACAAACCAAACAGTCCAGCAAAAATAAACCTGGAAAAAGGTTTCCAGCTTCAGGTACCTTGCAGTGAGCCCAGCACTGCTCACGGCTCCACACAGGTGCAAACAGGTTCCCATAAAAAACAACCCAAAAAGTTCACAAACTTAAGCACAACAAAACACAGGAATTGTACTTAGCTTTCTTCCATGGGACAAACTTCTGTATCCATGATAGTTTCCATAAAGTCCATGGACTCCGGTTCAGCTAGCTGGTTGGCTTCAGAGACAGGGGCTGTATCCACCATCTCAATATCATGACAGTGGTGAGGTTCAGGAGAGCAGTCCTGCAAACCTCCTTCCTGGGCTGTCCCAGGGCAGACTGACTGAATCTTCTTCAGTGCTGCCTCAAGAGCACTGAGGCGACCACGCCCTGTTCTATGAGGGGGCAGGGCAACCTACAGCTTCTCTTTAGATTTCCCAGGACTTCTTTTGTTTTTTTTTTGTTTTTGTTTTTTTTTTAATTAAGCTTTATGAAAAGATACAGTCCAAAAATGCATTCAGATACATGTACGACACCGGGATCTCGAAACTAATAACACTTAGTGTAACATAGCAGTAACTACAATCAATTGTAATTGGGTTTGAAACCTTCTAAGATATCCAAAGTACTTGGACTGCTTATAAGAAAACAGAAAGAAAGAAAGAAGGAGAGAAAAGAGAAAGGAAAGAGAAGGAGAGAAAGAGAGAGAGAGAGAGAAAGAGAAAGAAAGAAAGACAGGAGTGTCTATGAAACAGAACTAACATAGGAGTCTAAGAATTTCCAAGGTGAGTTGCATAGTGTCATGTTCATGGATAGTCGAGCAATATTTTTCTTCTCATAAGCATATGATTCAAATTTATGATACATGCACAAAGATTTCCACCAAAAAGTATAATCCAATGATGAAGAGGATTTCCAATTCTTCAATATATGCATAAGGGCAGTCACCAACATAGTGTCAATAAGTTTAGGAGGACAATTCGAAAGAACAAAGCATGGGTGCTGAGATCTGAGAATTATAATATCCAAGGAAAGTTCATCCGAACAGTTGGTAACATGCTTTATAGTGTCCCAAATGCGAGACCAGAAGGAGCGAACTGGAGTACAGTGGAAGAGCATATGATCAAGGGTTCCGGCCTCCTTCATACAATTCCAGCATACAGAGTTTTGTTTAAGGTTGGCTTTCCACATCCGAAAAGGAGTCCATACCGCATTCCACATGACGAAGAACATTGACTGTGAAACTCTGGAAGATAAGAGAGGACGATTTGTCGAGGACCAAAAAAGATCCCAGTCAACATCAGTAAGAGGGTTTGTTAGTATGGATTCCCAGTGTTTCATGGAATGAGGAGAAAAGATAAAGGAGTTGTCCCTTAGTATGCTGTAAAATAAAGAGATTGCTTTGCCCTTCGATATAGCCAGTAAAGACCAATGGCGTATAGTGTGAATGGATAACTCAAAGTCAAATCGTAGGGACTGAGAGGATATTGCTTCAGTGAGGGAAAGCCATTGAGAAAATGTGGAAGGAGGTAGTGAGTATGTAGAGCAGAATGTGTTGAAAGGAACAATAGAGGTCTGAGTAGTTATTTGATGAGGAAACCATAGCCCAGCCTGCTGCCATCTTTTCCATGAAAGTGACTTTCCGTTGTGTTGGAGTTTGGGGTTGTTCCAAATAGACACAAATGGGCTATCTTTGATTGAAATTTCTGCTATCGCATCTAATAGATGAAGGGCATGCTGCGTCGCACTCAACAGAGAGTATCTTCTCAAATGTCTAGGGATTGGAATTGTTGCCATACAAGAGACATGTAGTGGTGTACATATAAATCGTTCCATCTCAAACCAAGCTGGAGGATCCTGGGAACAGGGATCCGTGATCCAATAAGCTCCATATTTGGCCAATGATGCAATATAGTAAAAGTAGAAATCTGGTAAATTTAAACCGCCATGAACTTTGGAGGCTTTCAATTTGGTAAGAGCAATTCGAGGCTTTTTCTTATTCCAAACAAATTCAGAAATTTTTTTATCCATCCACTGAAAAAAATGTTTTCTTACATAAAGATAACGCCCTGCAGCTGGGAGTTAGCTGAGCTAGAAGAATTGTTCTGTGGCTGATCCAGGCTATTCCCCTCATAGTTCTCACCTCCCCAGGGTTCTGTAAGCTGGGTTTTAAGTGGCAATTCAGAGCCTACCTTTCTATTGGGGTTTACCCTGTCACACTGGTTGGCCCTATTCAAGGCCAGGCTAGGTTTAGGACTAGCTTTTCCTGGCACAAGCCGAGCTTTAGGGCTAGGGATGTGACAGGAAGGAGGGTGTTAGCGTGGGGGATCCAGAGGGGGGGCGTCCTCTTGCCAGCGATCGGGGGGGGAGTATCGGGGGGCATCCTCCGGCAGGAGGGGTTGGGCACCCTCCTGCCAGCGATCGGGGGTCGTCTGCTAATAATATAGACCAGCATTTTGCACAGATTATTTGTAGTGTTTTGCATAGAATTCTCCTATCCTGAGACTGAAATTCCTTCCTGACTTTTCCTTTCTTAGGTTCCATCCTCCTCTGCTCCCTCTTTCACTCCAACTGCAGTTCTGTCTCCCTCTAAATCCCACCCCTCTTTCACTTGCATCCTGAATCCTCTTCTTGGTCCCCATAGACTGGCATTTCTCTCTCTCTCCCTCTCTCTACTGGCTAAGAATCTCTTTCTCCATCCCCTTTCTGTTCTTGGTCACTCTCTCTTCCTCTCTCTACTATTCCCCCACCCCCACTTGCAGGTCCAGCATCCATGCCCCTCATTCCACCAACCACCTCTCTCCCTTGCTCCCTGAATCCCTTCCCTACTCTCCATGGTCTGGCATCTCTCTCTCCCTCTCTCTACTGTCAAGCATCTCTTCCTTCTCACTCCCTTTTCTGGTCTGGGTTTCTTTCTCACCCCCTTTTTCCTCTACTTATGGGCCCAGCATCCATATCCCCTCACCTCTCCTCCTCCCTCCCCTGTAGGTCTAGCATCCATTTCCCCTCCTCTTCCCCCTTGCAGTGCTAGCATCTATATCCTCTCTTATCCCCCCTCCCCACCGCCTACTTGCAGTGCAGAATTCATAACCTATCCCTTCTCCTTTTTCCTCCCCTGCAGGTCTAGCATCCATATCCTCTCTTATCCCCACCGCCCACTTGCAGTGCAGCATTCATATCCTATTCCTTCTCCTTCTTTCTCCCCTACAGGTCTAGCATCCATGTCCCCTCCTCTTCCCCCCTTGCAGTCCAGCATCCATGTCTTCTCCTCTTCCCCCCCTAACGGGCCTAGTATCAATGTTTTATCCCCCCATCAATGTTTTATTCCACCCATCTATGTCCCCATCTCCACCTCCTCTGTGTGGGTCTGGCTCCTCTCCCTCTGTCCGAACTCTCTTGAGATCAAACTAACCTACAGGCCTTCCAAAGCAGCAGCAGTGGTGGCATCTGGTTAGCAGCGGCAGAGCAGTGAACACCCTGCTTGCAGCCAGCTCTACCAGGGCCTTTCCTTTACCATATCACCTATCTACAGGAAGTGACGCAGCAGAGTGAAGGCCCTGGGGGAGCCAGCCACAAGCAGCCCATTCACAACACTGCCTCTGCTGCTGCTTCCTTGGGAGGCCCCCAGGTATGTCTGATCTCACAGTGGGAGGGGGGAGAGATCGGTCAAAGGGAGGGAGAGAAGCCAGACCCACACGGGAGAGAAAGAGGGGACGGGATTAGTAGCAGAATGGAAGGTTTGTGCAGAATTCTGGTATTAAAAACCAGTGTTCAAACAAATACTGGCCAGCACAGGTTGAATATTGACCTACTAACAGTTTACGCATCACCAGAATTTGTACCTTCCTTTCTGAGTATACTACCAAAACTCTTATCCACACTTTCATCACCTCACTTTTAGATTACTGCAACTTGCTTCTCACAAGTCTGCCACTAAGCCATTTCTGTCCCCTTCAATTTGTTCAAAAGTTTTGCTGCACAATTTATCTTCCATCAGTGTCACTATACTCACACAACCCCTCTCTTCAAGTCACTTCTTTGTCTCTCTATCTATTTCCGTAAACAGTTCAAACTCCTCTTATTGACTTAGAAGTGCACTCATTCTGCAGCTCTAAATTCTCTCTCCTCTCTTATCTCTCCCTATGTTCTTCCCCAAGAACTCTGTTCATCTGGTAAGTCAATATTATCTGTACTCGTCTCCTGCACCGCCAACTCCAGACTCCATTCCTTTCAACTTGCTACACCGTATGCCTGTCCATTTCTGACCCTATTCAATTCTAGGCTAAAAGCCCATTTTTAAGGCTACTTTAAACCCTTAACCCCTTATTTACCTGTTTAATATTCATGCTGTCTTAATAATTACCTTAATAAATGTAACTCCCTAATTCTCTATTTTTCCTGTTTGTCTATCTCAAATAGATTGTAAGCTCTTTCAAGCAGCAACTGTCTCATGTGTTTCATGTACAGTGCTGCATATATCTAGTAGCACTATAGAAATGATAAATATTAGAAGTAGCATTTCAATAGAGCATAAAAATAAAAATCTAAGCATATATATATTTATCAGCATCTAAAACCACATATAGGCTTTCATAAAATCATCAGGAAAGGAATTCTTTACTTATACTTTGAGTTTTTATACTGTAGGATAGGATAAAACCAGACTGGCCCATCATATCCTGCCAAAAATAGTCAATGAGTAATCCAGTCTAAGGTTTATTTAATTGCACAGATACTGTAGGGAAGCAGAAGATTATTCAGTGGTGAAGAAAGCAGTGAGTAGACAATATTCGTGGAGAGACTGAGTCAAACTTGTGGACACTTGAACTTTTTTTCCCCCCCTAATATTCTCTTATTGTGTCTTTCTATTTTCCAAACATTGCTTTCATCCATTCCACTGCCAGCAGCATGAAAATGAATGAGTTACGCTGCTGAACAGATTACAGTTTGGACCACATTCTGTTGCAGCCTCACCGAAAGTTTGAACATTTAAAGAAAGCGACTGCACGATATTGAGAGGTTTAAATGCACTCACAGCGATAGATAGCTCCTTAGGTACTGCAGTAATCATCGACATACATGACAGATACTAAACAATGGGTTGACACTCCGACACGTCTAGCAGACAATATACTTGACCTAGTGTCTACCCCTGTGGAGTGCATGGACGTGACAGGAGTGCACATTGAGTTTAAACCATGGACTGATCATGCATTTGTGTGGGCAGTGGTGCAGATTAAGAAAAGAGTTGGCGAATTTATAATTTCTAAGAATAGGTTGAAAAGAGTAAGATCGATGTATGATGATGCCATGTTGTGGCATGAATGGGGACAAGCATGAATGGCATTTGTCTCTCCAGGCCGCATTGGATAAGGACGTCCTAATATGAGAGATAGTTGTAGGAGAGGTGATTGAGAATAAGAAGTGGATGATGAATGACTTCAAAGAACAATGTAGACAATTGAGAAAATTAGAGCATGATTGGCATAGAATGCAGTCAGATGTTTTAAAAAAGAGTGATACCTGTCCCAATTTACAGAGTTCAGGGTTAAGATTCAGAAGGTGAAGCATAATTTATTTCCAGAATAAGGTGAATGGAGTAGTGGGTAAACAGTTTAGACTGTTTTGATTTTATTTTCACTTCTTTTTAGTTTATGATATATTTTTTAATCTCACTTATTGTTTTACCACTTATTTTGTTTTATTTTATCATTCAAATTTCATTTAAATTTCCCCAGAATTCTATTGCTTCAACGGTTCTCCCTCTGCATCTATTCTTATCTCCCCTCTTTTTAACCTTTCAAATTCCATTAGATCATTGTAATCTTATTAGTATGTTTATTTTCTTATTTTTCTCCTCTATCTCTATTTTCTTTCTTTATTACTCTTCTAATTGTCATTTTTCCTGGTACTTTAGTTAGATTGTGAGCCTTCGGGACAGTAAGGGAATTTCTAAGTAACTAAACTAAACTAAACCTTGGGTTTATATACCGCACCATCTCCACGAATGCGGAGCTCGGCACGGTTTACAGGAAGAAAGATGAGAGAGGAGCTACAGTGGAGAGATTAAAGAGTTAGGTGTAAAGGGGGAAGGTGAGAGGCCTAAGAGGGGGGAAGTGTTACAGTTTTGAGAATAGCCAGGTTTTTAGGTGTTTGCGGAAGAGTTGGAGGGAGCTTGAGGTTCGGAGAGGGGAGGTGAGGTGAAGTTATTCCAAATCTCAGTGATTCTAAAGGGGAGGGATGACCCAAGTTTGCCTACATGGGAAATACCTTTTATGGAAGGGAAGGATAGTTTAAAAATTTGGGAGGATCTGGAGTACCTATCTTACTTATAATTTTAATGCACCAATATATTCATTGTAACCCGTTCTGGGCTCTTTTGGGAGGACGGGCTAAAAAAATCAAATAAATAAATTATTTCAGTTGGTTAAGAAGCTGAGTAGTAACGAGACTTCTGAAAATCTGCTCTGCCCATATTCTGCTGATGAGCTTAACCTCTTCTTTGTGCTGAAGGTTGCGCTGATCGTGCAGAGTATTCTGGTTGTGAATAGAGATTGGAATACAGATTTTGGAGTGGTTGGTACATGGAACACGTTTGCAAGAATGGATGAGTCGGCTTTTGGTTAGATCCTGTGTTCCTGTAGGTCAACAATGGCAACGGCAGACATTTGTCCCTCAGATGTACTGAAGCGGCTTGGTAGTAAAATCACTCCGGTTATTACGTCTTTGATGAATCTGATGTTAGAGGAGGGCGAGGTGCCTGATTTGCTGAAAATTGCGACAATTAAACCGTTAGTGAAGGATAAGAAATTGGGAGTTGGAGACATTAATAAATTTCGCCCTGTGGCTTCTTTGCCAGTACTTTCTAAAACACTAGAAAAATTGATGTATTTGCAGTTTGATAGGTATCTGCAGGAGCATAGTATTTTTACGACTATCAGTATGCTTTCCGAAAACCTTGTTGGTCTCGATGCTAGATGAACTTTGGAATGGTTTGGATAGCAGGAGGGTGTATCTGGCTGTCTTCCTGGACATCTCCGCCGCGTTTGATACATTAGATCATAAAATTCTGTTAGATAGATTGAAGGGTTGTGGCATGGGAGGGACAGTTTTGAAATGGTTTTCATCATTTTTGCATGGCCAGCAGCAAGAGGTACTGGTGAATGGGGTGCTGTCCAGCTATAGGAAGGTTATGACGGGCGTTCTGCAGGGATCTGCCCTTTCAGCTGCTCTGTTTAACCTTTAGCCAATCTTAGATAAATGGAATGTCAAAAACCAATAAACTTGGAACTTGATCTTGTGCCGCTCTGCAAGCTGCTGCAGCCCTTGGGTTCTCCTATAGACTTTATGCGGACAACATGCAGTTCTTTTTTCCCCATTGACGGAGATTTTGATGGGGCAGTGCAGCGGTTGCAGATGGTTGTGGGAAGGATAAAGGGTTGGATGGATCACAATAGATTAAAGTTGAGCATCCAGAAAACAAAAGGTCAGGAATGATACATCGGTTGCACTTGAACTCCTGGGTAAAACTGTAACGGTTGTAACGGAGGCAAAGTATCATACTTAGCAGTTCTTGTGGATTCTGGTTTGACTTTTAGGGGTCATGTTCAGGCAATGGTTCGAAAGGTATTTTTTAAATTGCATATGATAAATAGTCTCAGGCCATACTTGTCCAGCAGTACTTTTAAGACTGTTCTGCAGTCGGTTGTTTTATTCAGCCTTGACTCTTGCAATTTGGCTCTTCTGGGTTTACCTGTTTTAGCCTTATGTATTCTACAGGTTGCACAGAATTCGATAGTTAGGATGCTTTTTCGATTGGAGAGGTGTGAGCATGTGTCAGAATGTTACATTATGTTGTACTGGCTCAAATTGGAATACAGGATCCATTATAAATTGTTGTTAATGGTCTATCTTTGTGTGCATAATTTGGGAGCAAAGTACTGTATTTAGTGGATAACATTCTGCCACGTATTCTGCTCCATCAGTTGCCTTCTGTAGATTATTACAAATGGTTAAGCAGTTAAGGCTAAAGGTGTCTAGGACCAGTATATTTTTCTGTATAGGTCCCCGGGAACGAAATGAGATCCCATTGTATATACGCCAACAGGAGAATTTGCAGAATTTTAAAAAATTACTAAAAAGACACCTGTTTTGTAAAATGAAGTACGGGGCCTGAATTTTGGATTGTATGATGGGGTGCTGGGCGCTTAATTGGTTTTGTTGTCTGTGATTATTTTTGTACATGTATTATTATGCTAATGATTATGTATGTATTTGTAGTGACCTGCTTTGTGCAAGGCGGGATATAAATAAATAAATAAACTATAAACTATTAAATGTGAGACTAGACTACACGTTCAAGAAATTTTATTTAATGGAAATTTTAAGACAGCTCTACAGCCTTCAAATTTCTCACAGCAGACATTATTGTATCTAAAGTCAGTCAGCAGAGTTAGCGGAGTCCTGTCTATTTTTTAAGCCAGTGATTTCATGGGAGGAATGTCTGAAAGGATGTTAGCATGCTGCACAGATCCATCAGCACCTCGTGAAAGAAAGGTGTTGATGGATCATACGCTGGGTGCCAGCTCCATAATGGAATTCATATGGATGACGAGGCTCGGATCGGCTGCTGAGTAACAGAAGCCTTGGATTAGATGACTGGGTAGCATTTGCTACCAAAGCAAAGAAGTCATATTTATAGGATGTTCTAGGACAAATAATTGCATGGAGTTTTACAGAAAATGTCATTCCCATTGTCTGGTTTTCTGTACATTTTGTTAACTTATCCTAAGGCCAATTTGTCCTATGGCTCAGATCTAAGTTTTGGACAAAAAAGAGTCCGTTTACATTTTCAGCTTTGAAATAAAAGTTGAATGTGCTTATATTGTCGTATTATGTGTTATATATTCATGTATTGCACTATTGAAGTATGGAAAATCAATAAAGAATTTTTTTTTTTTTAAAGAAAATTTTCAAAATAAGAAATGTGCAAGTCAAAATTCTTTAGAGGTACTGGAGGATGTTGCCCAATTCTTGTAACATTTTCAAGCAAAAAGCAGGTTTATGAGACACTGTTTCTCGGCCTGAAGCAAATGCACTGCTGGCTGCAGCTGAAAAACCTCTGTCCCGGACCTTGTTTCTTCATTCTGCTGATCTGACTTTCAGATGCTACTTTCTCTTAATCTCTTCCCCACCCAACCTTTAGGCTTTGCTTTCTCTTTTTCCCATATCCTCTCTTATAGTCCACCCTCTCTCGTCCAGTACCCTAGCTTTTTACCCTCTTTTTTCTCACCCTAGCTACTGAATGCACTTTCTCTTTTTTCCTGCCCTGTCTGTTTGCTCTCCACCTGTCTCTTTCCTGCCTACCCCCAATCCTGATCCTACTTATTCATTCTCCTGGCATGATTCCCAGGTCTTATATTCTTTGTTTTTCTCTTCTTCCTATCATATCTTTCTTTTACTACAAATCCCAAGATCTTCTTCAATCTATTATTTCCCTGTACTAGCATTGGTTCTGATATTGAGAGAAGTGGAAGCATCAATGGTATTGATGCTTCTGCTTTTACCAAGGCCCTTATTTCAATACAATAATACACGTGTTTAGATTAACTGAGAAGTTTTATGCTTTATGGGCTTGATTTTATAAGAATGAGAAGCAGAGGCATAGCCATGGGAGGCCTGGGACCCCCTCAGGTTGGGCTCAGGCCCCCTCCAAACCTACAACACCTGTTAAATGGCTGGCAGGGATGCTGAAGCCCCACCAGCCAAATACATTTGTTGCTAAGCCGCTCCCCTTTTCCTCTTGCTGCTGCAGGAAACAGAAGTCTGTGGCATGCCCCAAGTCACCAATACTATGGCTCCTCATGCATTATCAGATTTCATAAGAACTGAGCATATTCGGAGAGTCCTGGAGTTAGCGGCTGAAGGCATGCTGCTGATTTCATGATAACTGCCTTAGTGTGTATTTTCACAGCCAACTGTTGATGGACTCTGCGCCCCCCCCCCTCCCAATAATAGGGTTACCATAATTCAGAACAAAGAAACCTGGATGCATAGCCCCACCCTGCCCTAGCCCTGCCTTGTTCTGCCTACAACACACCACATTCCACCTCCAGCCCCACCCTGTTCTGCCCCAAGCCCTGCCCCCATAAAGCCTTGGGGAGTTTTTGACAACTTGCAGGCCACGTCTCGAGGGCCTGCAGCATGCACAGATTCATGTGATATCATTCACACATGGTTGTTAAAGGCCCTCCAGACATGGCCAGAGCTTGAGGCTTTCCAAAACCCAGGCAAACTGATGGGTTTTGAAAAGTGCGTCTGGGAACCCAGGTAGTCCTCTAAAAAGAGGACATGTACGGGTTCTCCCGGACGTCTGGTAACCCTACCCCACAAGGTGTTGCTATCGAGCCAGCCCAAACTCTCCATCTAGAGCAGGGGTGTCAAAGTCCCTCCTCGAGGGCCGTAGTCCAGTCGGGTTTTCAGGATTTCCCCAATGAATATGCATGAGATCTATTAGCATACAATGAAAGCAGTGCATGCAAATAGATCTCATGCATATTCATTGGGGAAATCCTGAAAACTTGACAGGATTGCGACCCTCGAGGAAGGACTTTGACACCCCTGATCTAGAGATATCACAGCCTGAGGTGGAAGAAGAGGAGGACAATCAGGAAAGAGAAGAGGAGAAGATGGAAGAAATGCTAGAATGTGTGGAAAAGACATAGGAGGAGAGGGAAGGGAGCCAGCTTCAGAGAGAAAGCAGGCTCAGCACCCCATCAGCACCTCCACATCCCATGCTGGAATATCTGCCCCACCTTACCACCTACCTCAGGATGTCCCAGCTGTGATACAACCCCTGGGAGCAGGACTACTGTCTGGCAATTATAATAATCAGTGATTTTGATGAAGAGCATGCCTTCTTCACCCCCCTCCCCTCCCCCAAGCAATGTCCATCTTTACCAAATGCTCCCACTCCAAGGTCACATGCAAGTATTACTCCACCGTGGCCCGCAGATGATTATGGAGATGGTGACTTTTCAGCATTGTTGGAAGAGGATGAGCTGATATGGGAGGGCATATAGTACAAGCTAAAGGCAATTACATAAGAATATAAGAGTTGCCATACTGGGACAGACCAAAGGTCCATCAAACCCTGGATCCTGTTTCCAATAGTGGCCAACCCAGGTCACAACTACTTGGAGTAAAATAGATTTTAAGCTGCTTACTGTAGGAATAAACTATGAATTTCCTAAGTCCATCTTAATAATGGCTTATGGTCTTCTGGGTTAGGAAATTATCCAAACCTTTTTTAAACTATGCTAAGCTAACTGTTTTCACCACATTCTTTGGCAACGAATTCCAGAGTTTGATTATACAGTATGTTGAGTTAAGAAATATTTTCTCCAGTTTGTTTTAAATATACTACTTTGTAGCTTCATCGCATGTCCCCTAGTCCTACTATTTTTAGAAACTGTAAACAAGTGATTCACATCTACCTGTTCCATTCCACTCAATATTTTATAGATCTCTATGATATCATATCACAAGCAGAAGACCAGATGGTTAAAAATGTAAAAAAGGGAGGCAAAAATTTTTCAGATATGTTAGCAAAAGGAGGAAGATGAAAAATGGAATTGCGAGACTAAAAGATGCTATGATCCAATACGTGGAGAGTGATGAGGAAAAGGCAAACATGCTAAACAAATGCTTCTGTTCTGTGTTCACAAAAGAAAATCCTGGAGAAGGACTGAGATTGTCTGGCAAAGTTACATACAAGAATGGAGTAGATACCGCACCATTCACAAAAGAAAGTGTTTATAAACAACTTGAAAAATTGAAGGTGGACAAAGCAATGGGACCTGACGGGATCAATCCCAGGATATTCTAGCAGAACCTATTAAAGATTTGTTCAACAAGTCTTTGGAGACTGGAATGGTTCCTGGAGAATGGAAAAGAGCGGATGTGGTCTCTATTCACAAAAGTGGTCATAGATATGAAGCAGGAAACTACAGGCCGGTAATCCTCACTTCAATTATTGGAAAAATAATAGAAGTGTTGCCAAAAGAAAGTATAATGAAATTTCTAGAATCTAATGGGTTACAAGATCCGAGGCAACATGGTTTTACTAAAGGTAAATTGTGCCAAATGAATCTGATTGAATTTTTGTATTAGGTGACCAGAGAATTGGATCAAGGAAGCAGTGGCCTAGTGGTTAGAGCTGCAGCCTCAGCAGTCTGAGGTTGTGGGTTCAAATCCTGTGCTGTTCCTTCTGACCCTGGCCAAGTCACTCAATCCTCCATTGCCCCAGGTATGTTAGACAGATTGTGAGCCCACTGGGACAGATAGGGAAATGCTTGAGTACCTGATTGTAAACCGCTTAGATAACCTTGATAGGCAGTTTATAAATACCTAAATAATAATAATATGATAGATATAATTTACTTAGATTTCAGCAAAGCCTTTGACAGGGTTCCTCATAGCAGGATCTTGAAGAAACTTGACGGGCTGAAGTTAAGACCCAAAGTGGTGAACCGGATTAGAAACTGGTTGACAGACAGACGTCAGAGGGTGATGGATAATGGAATTCGCTCGGAGGAAAGAAAGTTGAGCGGTGGAGTCCCTTAAGGATCGATGCTGGGGCCGATCCTGTTCAATATGTTTGTGAGAGACATTACCAAAGGGTTAGAAGGAAAGGTATGCTTTTTTGCGGACGATACCAAGATTTGTAACAGAGTAGACACCATAAAAAAGGATCTGTTGTGCCTCTTATAGGAGCCCCCCCTACCTTCTTACATCTTGAATGAGAGAGCAGTGGCCTTAGCCTATATACCTACCTGAATATTGGACTTAACTACATAAGAGACAGCCAGCCGAACAAACCCAGATATTTAATGCTGATGCTTAGACATGGCTCAGCAGTGAATATTTGGGAATAGTGCTGGAGGTGGCTAAAAAATACCTCTTTTCTGACAGCTGGAAATCTATATTGCAGTTGGCTGAGCCTCCCTAAAAATCCTACAAGTTGAAGATTCACCTATTGGTACTTAGAAGCTGATATTCAGACCACAGGAGGCAGGCTGGCTGACTTCCACAACCAACACTGATCGTGAATATTCAATGCTGGGCAATTTTTGGTGACCGGCATTGAATATCCGGGGAAGGGAGGGGGGGGGTTGGGCCACTAAAAAGCTACTGAAAACATTAATTCTAATAGTAATTACTTAATAAATGAAGGAAAAGATATCAGAGTTGCCACTCCCAGGATAATAATGTTATTATCCAAAAGAGAATTGTGGCATGTGGTTTCTTTCATTGATCAAAAAACCTTTTATTGATTGTTGGGATATACGGGTTTCCTACGGCTAGATGAACCTGCCGTTATTTACCGCATCATGTTTAAAAGATAAGTGCCAGTTTAAGGCCTGTTCATGATGTTCTATCTTTGCTATTTTGCATAGCCTATATAAATTGATAAGCTGGATTTGCACTAGCCACTTTAAGAAATGTTTGCACTTTAGGCTTTTTTTGCACAGTAAAAGATTGAAAAAATAAGAAAAAATATTAGATAAGTACTCCTCGAAGATAATGAGATAACTAGTTTAGAGTGGTAGTATTTAAAAATATTTAAGAAAATTTTTTTAGAATTTTGAATATTTAATACAACATTACAATCAATAATGAAGGTTTTTTGATCAATGAAAGAAACCACATGCCACAATTCCCTTTTGGACAATAACATTTTTATCCTGGGAGTGGCAACTCTGAGATCTTTTCCTTCATTTATTAAGTAATTACCATTAGAATTAATGGTTTGTTGTTTTCAGTAGATTAACCTTTTTGTGGATCTTGTCGATAGCGGTTAATCTGTTCTCTTGCTTCCCACTAAAAAGCTAACCATTTAATTCGATATTCAACACTGGCTGCTTAACTCTATAGCAGTCAGAGATAGGACTGCTATATACACAACCAAATTGGTCCACTAAACTTACCCCCTCTTCTATGAAACCGCGCTAGTGGATTTTAGCACTCAGTGAGTGTCAGGAGCATTGCAAGCCATTAAGTGTGGCTCTCTGCACTAAAAACCGCTAGCGCGGTTTTATAAAAGAGGGGGTTAGTTTTTTGGCACTGAAATGGCCAGTTATCACGAGATAAAGCCAGTTAACATTTAGCCATTTTTTTTTTTTTTAAATTCAATTTTTCTATACCGTTCTCCCAGGGGAGTTCAGAACGGTTTACATGAATTTATTCAGGTACTCAAGCATTTTTCCCTGTCTGTCCCGGCGGGCTCACAATCTACCTAATGTATCTGGGGCAATGGGGGGGATTAAGTGACTTGCCCAGGGTCACAAGGAGCAGCGTGCACAAGGAGCATGAATATTCAGCGGAGATAACTGGTTAAGTGTTAGTTAACAGGTCAGCGCTTCTCCTGGCCGGTTAAATATCGACTGCATAAAGAGTTATCTCAAATGGGAAATGAATCCCACTAATATTCATTCCAACATCTAAATTTCCCACTTTGAAATTCCGTAACAATACAACCTTACCGGATGATATTCAAAGCAATTTAGTTGGCCGCTGAGTGGTTAAATTGCTTGGTCAGGGCTAGCCACTGAAATTCATGGTTAACACCTAACTCAAAGCTGGACATTTGGGGGGCATTCCTTGAGCAGAGACAGCACTTGGCCACTTAAGTGCTAATATTCAGCCCTTAAGTGGCCAGGTTATGCGCATAAATGGGATTGCATAAAAGTCTGATAATTAAGTGCTACCCTGTGGTTGCTTATGTGCTCAAAACTAACTGAATATTTAAACCTGAGCCTAGACACAGACCAGATTTGAATATCCAGGAAACATGAGATTCACATGAAAAGTAGGCACCAGAAATGTAGGTCTTGAAAAATCCTGGGCTACATTTCTGACACCTACTTTCCCAAAGCCGTAATTCTATAAACGGTACCATCACGTGATTGAAGCGATCGGCTGCCGTTTTAAGGCGGCCATTTATAGACTCTGGGCCTTAGTCTATTTTTTATTCATTTTGTCTAATAGTGATGAATTTTTAGGGACAAGTAATGTTATCTTCATAACTACAGTTTGAGTCTCACCTATGCTCTACCCAGACTCTGCCAATGTGAATGCCTACCTGTGAAATATTCACCAATAACACAATCTATTTTTCACAAGGGTCCTTAATCAAGACTATTCCACATATGGCAGTATAATTTTTCCAAATATAATCAAGGTACAATCGTATTCTATACAGAACAATCTCAATTTAATGTACGTTGTAGATAGTTAAAGCAGGGGTTCATTCACTCACAGCATCATAAGAAACAGGACAGTTGACAAAATAATAAATGAACAAAGAAAAATAAACGTTTATTTTTCTTTGTTCATTTATTATTTTGTCAACTGTCCTGTTTCTTATGATGCTGTGAGTGAATGAACCCCTGCTTTAACTATCTACAACGTACATTAAATTGAGATTGTTCAGTATAATTTTTCCACCATTAGAATACCCTTATGTATACTCAAGTTTTAAATACAATTTTAAAGGATCCTCAGCGGCACCACTTGGAACTCAATAATATTTCATTGTTCCAAGCTTTATGTGTCAACTCGTCATCGGGTCCTAATTATTTTATCCAGTTTTGACAACTAATCTTCACTTCTGCATATTATCAAACACTTTTGAAATTCAAATATTTTTATAAGCTATCACTTAGCTTTTAGGTGTGGTCTTCGGCTAGGGGAATGTCATACCGACATATTTCGCTGTGAGTAGCTTTATCAAGGAATATCCCCTATCAAAACAGCAAAAGTTACATTAGAATACATACATGCATTACCGCTACCCTGGTGATCCATACATTTTAAAAAATCACCCAGACAGCAAGCCTCTTACCCCAATAATAAGCCGTCAGCCCTTATGACCACTCAGTCTTTAGAGATGGCGGCGGCGTCTTCCGCACACATAGGGGCACACATAGGGGCACATATGCCATTTCTCTCAATATGTACACTCATAATTGGTGCACAAATGTTAGCACCTATTTTATAGAATTACCTCCTTGTTGATTAACATCAAAGGCTCCTTTTACGAAGCCGTGTTAGCGGTTTAACGCGCATAATAGCGCACGCTAATTTGCCGGCCGTATTAGCCGCTACCGCCTCCTCTTGAGCAGGCGGTAGTTTTTCGGCTAGCGCGGGAGTTAGTGCGCGCTAAAAAGGTGTGTGCGATAAAGCTGCTAACGCGGCTTCGTAAAAGGAGCCCCAAGTATCTGTGCATGCTTCTAATAATCGTATTCCACTCATCCTCCAATGTCTTTTTTTCCAAGCTCCCTGTCTGATAGTCCAAGCAATGCATTACTTTTATGGGTATGTTGAGAATGAGGGTACAAATATTTATGAGACTGCAGCCAGTGGAGAATAATGATCTCCGCTGGGCAAGGGGAAAACTTTTATAACTGTCATTGCACAGCAGTCTGAGTTATTCTGGACTGTACATTGAGTTTAATGAGGCACACCTGTTGTGTTTGAGTTTTTTTTAAAAACTAGAACAACTATGTTATAATTTAGGACTTCCAACCTATGTCTAATAACACTTCCATTCAAACTTGGGATGTGAGATAGCTTTAATGCTTGTGTGCTATGAATCTTAAACTTGCCCTGCCTGAGACAGATAAATCCTGTCAAGAAATATATATTTTCTATAAGCCATTATGTCTTAATTAATTCTATGAAAGAGAAACTTCTGCTCATATATCATAGAGATGACAGATATCTAATAAGAAGAGAAAATTTGTATAAGTTAAGCATGCCCTACCAATGTTATGAAATACTCAACAGCAGCTTATTAAAGTATGAGGGCTATAGATAATTCTGGCAGTTCTGAGGTGATTTTATTTATATGGGATGAAACAGACAGCTGTGGGAAGAGAAGCCAGGTGAAACTCAGGCTATTTCAGAAAGTACTGGAGAGAATGTCTTCCAAAGACCATATTCAGTTTTGTAAATTATTATATTTTGCTGTGGAATTCTAAACAAATTGAAAGCTGTTGTGGAGAATAATGTGTAGAAGACATGTTTTATAAGATTCCTCTGGTAGGAAGGAAATACTGTACTATTCAAATCCACCAGAATTAAATTGAATAAGCAAAACTGAAATGGTGATGGAGTAGAGACTACCTATATTATACCAAAGGCTCTGTTACAGATGTGCAATCAGTTTTGTCAGTTACCGCAAATTGGGGCCTTTATACTAAAGGGTGTTAAGCCCTTTGGCCTGGATTCTCTAAACGGCGCCATTGTTGGCAGCCACCATAAAAGTGACCGCTGATTGCGTGTCAATCAAGCGACGATGCTGTTCAGAAAATCACGCCTCCAGCAAAGGTAGGCGCCAAAAATGTAGGCCAGGGTTTTCAAAGTCTACATTTTCAGCACTTACCTTTGATGTGAATTGCGCCTACATAGGCGCCTAATGTCGTCTAACACCACTTCCGACATTAGCCACATCTACAGTGGCATTAGGCACATTCCAGTGCCATTTTTGTAGGTTCTTGTGGACACCTTGAATTGTTTGTTTATTCATTTATATCCCGCACTTACCCAGGGCAGGTTACAAACTTACATACAAAACCATAACATTACATCAAACATTACATACACCATCAACAATACATACTCCCATAATACAAAACCTCCCATACAAAAAGTCCCATAATACAAGAAGTACAAACCATAAAATACACAGGCGACCAGCACCTTATTATATTCTTCTTTTCATTAATAACACAGTCTCAAACCTTATCTTTCATCTGACAAAAAAAGGGAATTGTCTTTTAAGTCCAATTTTAAACTGTGTTTTGGATTTAACTTAGGCACCAGCAGGGCACCTACCGTTGTCTAAGTTAAGGCACGTTTATAGAATATGGGCCAAAATGACTTAGGCACTGGTAGGCATGTACATCTTAGGCATCTTAGGCCTAAATTACAAGTACCTAAGGTAGATGCCTATAAGTGCCTAACTCAATCCATACCCAAACTCTGCCTCAAATCCACCACTAATCATGCCTACTTGTTGGTAGGCGTCTCGGTGTAGATGCCTACATCAAAGTGGTTGGCACCTACTGAGTTAGGCGCCTACCGGCAAATTCATTTTGTTAAAATCATTTTGTAACTGGTTTTAAATGGTGCTTTTAATTATCAGTTAAGCCAATTTAAAAAATGGTGCTTTTAATTGCCAATTAAGCCAATTAAAAAAATTAAGTTAGGCACCTTTTATAGAATCAGGGCCTTTAGGTGCTTCTAGGCGCAATTATACAAACAGCATTTAACTTTGATTGACATGCAGTAGTTGCTGCTTTTCTAGGTGCCTACCAAGTTAGGCACTGTTTATAGATGCTGGATCTAAGGGCTCATGCACTAATCACGTAATAATTGGTTGGCAGCAATGTTCCCTCTAAGCTGCACGGTCATGCACCTTCTTTCATTGTACAGCGTACCAGCTGCTGATTGCCACTCACACAAGAGAGCTCTGTACATACACCAATCAGGGAGACAGAGCTGGAGCTTGATGGCCTAATTTCTGTTTCCACGATGGCGGGGCCCGACAGAGAGGAAGGCCCAAAGCTGATAAGAGCAGTGAGTTGTGAACACTGTGCTGCCGATCCGGTAGAGTGACAGAGAGATGGAGAGGAGGGGGAGAGAATTGCTGCACCTGACTGGGGAGAGGGAGGGAGAAGGAAGACCAGGGAAGGGAGAGGAGAGGAAGGGAAGGAAGGAAAGGAAGGAAGGAAAGGAGATGCCAGACCATGGAGGGGGAAGGAGAGATGCCAGGGCATGGAGGGAAGGGAAGGAGACAGAGATGCCAGACCAAGGAGACAGGAAAGAGTGAGGGAGGGAAAGGAAGAAGAGGATATGCCAGAGCATGGAGGGAGAGGGAGAGGGAGATATAGAAGGGAAGGAGAAGAAAGTGATGCCATTGCCTGGGCATGGGGAGACAGAAGGGAAGGAGACAGGTGCCTGACCAAAGGGAAAAGAAGGAGAGGAGATGCCAGAGCATGGAGAGAGAGGGAGAGATGGAAGGGGAAAAAAGAGATGCCATTGACAGGACAGGAGGGAGAGAGAGAAGGGAGGGAAGGAAGGAAAGGAAAAGAGAAAAATGCTAGAGCATAGGGGAGGGAGTGGAGACAAAGAAAAATGGAGAGAGAGTGAAGCTGAGATGAATCATGTACAAAAGAAAGAAGGGGCATAGGATAGACAATTAATGGAAGGGATATAAAAAGAAGAAAGATGGAATATGGAATATGGAAGGGGGAGAGGGCAGACAGCAGAAGAAAGAGAGAGAGGGCAGATAGTGGATGGAAGTGGCAGAGAGAGGGTGGACAGTGGATGGAAGGGGCAGAAAGAAATGGCAAAGGCCGAATAGAAAGGGCAGAGAGAGAGGGCAGATGCTGCATGGAAGGGAGAGAGAGGAGTCAGAGGACAGACACTGGATAGAAAGAAAAGAAGATATTTAAAGCTGAAACAACAAAAGGTAGAAAATCATTTTTTTGTTGTTGCTTTAGAATAAAGTACATGTTGTATTGATAAATGTTTATAAATAGAAAATGGAAATAAGATAATCTTTTCATTGGACTAATTTTAATACATTTTTTGCTAACTTTCGGAGTCCAAATTCCCTTTCTCAGGTCAGGACAGGATACTGTAATGGCAGTATAATGTAATGTATACAAAAATTATCAAATCAACCACTTCAATAAAGAGGTCTATACCAACAAAAAATAGTTGTATTTTTTCTTATTTTTCTCTTGTCTGTAAACATAATTATTGTATAATTACTAAGAGATTAATATGCAGGAAAAGGCCTCAGAGTCAAAGAGTACTACGTTTGGTTGTCACATCCACTTGCATTATCAACGTAGACACTATGGGGCTCATAATCGAAATAGAAAAACATCCAAAAACCGGCCTGTCGGCACTTGGACAAACATTTCTCAAAAACGTCCAAGTGCCGATAATAAAAACGGGTTTTGGATGTATTTCTATACGACCTAGGCCTTCATAGTGCCGCTGAATGACCAAAGCTAAACGAGGTGTTTTGGGAGGCTTGTCGAGGGCGGGAGTTGGGCGGGACGTGGGCCGTCTTAGACTTAGTCGTGCAGCATGTACCGAAAGTTATACAGCATACAATCGACGGAACTTGGACGTTGTGACTTAGACCATGTAAAACATGGTCTAAGTCACAAAAAAACCACCTAAAATCATCAGATAAGCACTGCAAACACATAAAACAGACCCCCCACACACTACCCCAGTGATCACCGACCCCCCCCCACCCCCATAAAAATTTTAATCACAACTTTAAAATTTAGCCTCCAAACCATCATCACCTGGCAGCCTGGCATAGGAAAGCCTAGTCGTGCTGCCCAGAGGCGTCTTAAACCATCTTGGGTGTGGGTTAGGGACCCATGGAGAGGAGGACCCATGCCCATAAGCCCCTGTAATCACTGCATTGATATTGAAACATGTGCATTCCCCTATACACCCCCAAAACCCTTTTGTACTGGCATATAAGTGGCTCCTGCAGCCATAAGGGCTATTGGGGTGGTAGATAAGTGGATCTAGGGGATTCTGGAGGTGGTTTGGGGGGCTCCCCGTAACCTATAAGGTAAGTAAGCTATAGGGAGGAGAAGCCATGGCACCCTTTTTGTGAAGTTCACAGCAGTGCCCTGTAAGGTACCCCACTGTTTAGGTGGCATGTCTGGGTGTGCATTCCATCACTTTGCAGACCCCTCCCACGTCCAACAGGGCTTGTTCTAGGCGTTTTGGACTAGGACGGAAAGTTGGACGAAAATGTGGTATAAAGATGGACGATTTAGTGGCTTGGACGATCAGTTCGGCAGGACGTATAATTAGATGATTTTCAAAACGAAAAAAAAGTTGGATGTATCTTTCGAAAATGTGTCTTAAGCTCTTTTTAACTTTGGACGACTTGCGAGATGGATGTAAACGGACAGACGTCCCTTTCGATTATGCCCCTCCACAGGTATAGCTACTCGATACTTCAATCACTGGCCAAAAACCTGCTGCTTTTTATGTTCTTACTATTTATTTTTTAGCATATCATTTTAGTATTTTTCTTAGTATGTTTACAGACAAGAGAAAAATAAGAAAAATTACAACCATTTTTTGTTGGTATAGACCTCTTTATTGAAGTGGTTGATTTGATAATTTTTGTGTACTGAGTAGTAGTACCACTTAGTTAGGTTTTTCCTAAAAGTATACTGTAATGACCTGAAGAAGGTGGTTTTGGCTTCTGAAAGCTAATTGAAAAATGGATTAGTCCAATAAAATGTTATTTTCTTTTTTTCCATTTTTTGTTGTTATTTCTATTTGTTAATTTGTAAAGTGGTGATTATTTGTCAGGCTGTTTTTCTTTTTTTTTCAAATTTGCGTCTGCTATCTTAATAGTTTGCAGAGTATTAGGGCTTCTGGGCAGTTCAGTTTAACTTTTTGGCTACATATTTCTATTTTTAGTTTGTGATTACTTATTCCATATTGGGCGAGGGTGTATCTGTGTTCTGTATGTATGAAAAGGACATTGTTTTTTATTTGCATTGACTGTGCAGGATCAATCTACGTATATTAATCTGGCGTATTGAGTTTTACAATGGATGTTCAGTAAAACCTTGGATTGCAAGTAACTTAGTTTGCAAGTGTTTTGCAAGACAAGCAAAACATTTTATTAAATTTTAACTTGATATACAAGCAATGTCTTGCAATACAAGTGTATACACATCACAATTGAGCCAATGATTCTTCTCTCTCTGACGCTGCAGGAGTATAGTGACTGTTCTAAACAAGCAGTCTTATAATACAAGTACGTACAGTATACACGCGTCACATCATCACAACTGAGCCGATGGTTCTTCTCTCACTGATGCTGCGGGAGTATAGTGACTGTTCTAAACGAGGAGGTCTTGCAATAAAAGTATGTATAGTATTTTGTATTAAGTTTCCATTATTTCCTATGGGGAAATTTGCTTTGATATACGAATGCTTTGGATTACAAGCATGTTTCTGGAATCAATTATGCTCACAAACCAAGGTTTAACTGCATTGATGTTCCAGTGCTCACTGCAGTTGTTAAGATGCTGCCTTTTCCTGGGTGCACCCTTGTTGTGCACCTAGGTTTAGCAATGTCTCATGCTCACAGCAGTGCTTGGGGTACAGTCTTTTCCTAGATATGTAGATGCTTGTTGTGTGACTTGTGGAAGTTACTGCTATTATAGTATGTTGGAATTACTCTGTAGGTCCTGAGTGACATTTATAGTGTTTTGTTTCAAGTTCAAGTTTCAAGTTTATTATATTATTTGATTAAACGCTTTTCAGAATACAAAGCGTTTTACAAAGAAATAAAATTAAATTTCTAAAATCACAAATACATTGTAATTAAAATTAACTACTTTAAATTAAAAACAAACTGGGGTAAACAATCCACACGAAACAATGGGAAAGGGGGAAGAAAGAAAAAAAAATACAATTTATAAAAAAAAAAAAAAAAAAGTAAGCAGGTTGGGTTAGTACATAGGGAAGGTATTATTTCGCTATACCTGCCTGGTATTGGATTTAGATCACACTTTTCTCAGTGAGGGCTAAAGGCAAGTTACATTCAAGTAGAGCAGATTTTTGCCTCCCCACCCCTCACCCACTCCAGCCCAGCCCAGCTGCTGCTCAGAACACAGCATGGCTTGCACAGCTGCTTCCCTTGCTTAGAGGGAATATTGGTTGGTAATGTAGCTAAACTAACTGATTAGCACAGAATATGCCTACTCTCTGCCCTGGTCTAATTTTTTTTAGAATATGGGAAACACACACCAAGCCAAAATTACCGCAGGATGCCTGAGCGAGTGCTTACTGCAGCATAGTAAAAGGACCTCTAAGTTTTTAAGACACACTACGTAATAAACTGAATGAATGCCCCTATGTGTATATACTGTGATTTTTATTTGCATTAATTAGGCTATAATATGTTGGATATATGTCTTTGTTTTTGACACTTTCATTTTTATGTTTTCCTTTTTATTTATTTATTTAATTTCTATCCCATAATGCAGCACATTCCGAGGATCTAGTACCAACATACATTTCTTTGTAATCCATCGGTCGTAGGCAGGGGAGTTAGGTGACGAACATAAGAATTGCCGCTGCTGGGTCAGACGAGTGGTTCATCGTGCCCAGCAGTCCGCTCACACGGCAACCTTTAGGTCAAAGGCCAGTGCCCTATTTGAGCCTAGCTTTACTTGCGTATGTTCTGTTCCAGTAAGAACTTATCCAACCTTGTCTTGAATCCCTGAAGGGTGCTTTCCCTAAGATAGATCAAAAACAAATGCGAAAATAACAACACCCTACCAGTGAGCAAGAAACTTCCGATGTGGGGTGTCGGATATGACCAAAAGAAATAAGACGTTTCAATGATCTGTCATTTCGTCATGCATCCCCAAACATCAATATATTTTAACAGGGTATTTTGTCTATGTGTTTTTCTAGTGCCCCTAGCCTTGATAAAGATCAGCGAAACGCGTTGGCAGAGGGGAGCGTTGATTGGAACGCTGGAATACAAGAAAACTAAATTCTAATTTACCATTCACTATGGAACGAAGATAAGTTCATATTTAATCTTCTTTTAAGATAAATGCACTGAAAAAATGTATAAAGAATACTTTAAAGCATAAAAGAAAAATATCTTCAAAAAAATATATTGATGTTTGGGGATGCATGACGAAATGACAGACCATTGAAACGTCTTATTTCTTTTGGTCATATCCGACACCCCACATCGGAAGTTTCTTGCTCACTGGTAGGGTTTTGTTATTTTTCCCTAAGATAGGTCATATGGTCTTTATCTACCTTCTCTACCTACCATGGATGTCTGGTAACCCTAACCTATCTAGTCTGCCTTCACCACCCTGCACCAGAACAACAGCAAGTCAGCCATAGGTCACAGTGTCAGTTGGTAAGTCGGGTTCCCCTGGGACAGGGCATACTTCCACCAAACTGTGCCACAGGCGCCTAAAAAGAAACCAAGTAGGAAAAGACTCTTTACAGTTTTGCAATTACACTTCTCTAACCATTTTAGCGGGTTCGAGAAAAAAGTTAAGTGCTTTTTGTCAGCCAAATGGCAGCATCGGAGAAAAGTGTGTAGAGAGAAAGGGATGCAGAGAGAAAAGTTCAGCACTTCAGCACGGTCAGGCAAATGGCAGCTTTATTCACGACTTCACAGATGCATGAGGGCTATACCACAAACCCAGCGAATAAGAAAGCGAAAACGTATTCATGTTTTTTGGTATTCCTAGACCATCTTTGACCCTAATCCCCACGAATATGGAGGGAGTAGTGTAAATAATAGCACATACTGTATTTATTGCTCAGAGAAGAATTAAAAATATTAACTTCATTTTTTAACAATTCTCAAAGCTTTCTAGCTAACTAACATGTTATGGGGCTCATAATAAAAACAAAAAACATCTAAAAAGTGGCCTAAATGGGTACTTAGACGATCAAAAAGCCTAATCGTCCAAGTACCCATAACCAAATCTGGTTTTAGACATATCTAAAACCAGCTTAGGCCTTTCCTCTGCCTCTAAACGCATAGAGCAAAAAGAGGCGTTTTTAGAGGAGGGGAAAGGGTGGGGGGGGGCTGAGCTAGACATAGCCGTACAGCAGGTATAACCAAAGGTTTAGGCAGGTTACCTAGTCAGCACTTATACGCTTTCACTTAGACCAAGTCAAAACAGGTATAAGTGCCGAAAAAGGGGCCGCTGAACTGATCGCAGCTGCCGTGATCAGCTCAGCAGCCCCAGCAACCTGCCTACCCTCTACCGCAATGATGGCTCATCTCTCCTGCCATGATTGTGATCACCCACATCCATGAACCACGGCATTTCGGGGTGAGGATCACGGCAGGGCCCAAGTCCTCCTGCCCCTTTCAAAATCACAACTCTCCCTACATGATCAGGGCAGGAGGTAGCCCAAGCCCTCCTGCCCTGGCAAAACCACGACCCCCAGCAATGATCGGGGCAGGAGAGAGCCCAAGCCCTCCTGCCCCAGCGACCCCCCTACCCCCACTAAAATATGGGCAGGAGAGATCTCAGGCACTCCTGCCCCGACGCAGCCCCCTATTCCCCACCCCACTAAAATATGGGCAGGAGGGATCCCAGGCCCTCCTGCCCCGATGCAGCCCCCCACATCCGCCCCCCCCTGCACCACTGATCGGCCCCCCCGAACAGCCCTCCTCATCCGCTGACCCTCGAGACCCCCCGCCAACCCCGCGACCCCACCCCCCATATCTGAAGAACGTTGGCCAGACAGACGGGTCCCAAGCCCGGGCCTGATTGGGCCAGGTGCCTCAAACCCCACCCATAGGTGGGGCCTGAGGCGCTTGGGCCAACCGGAATAGGCCTAGTTGCCTAGGCCCCTCCTGTGGGTGGGGTCTTAGGTACATAGGCTAGGTTGGGCAGGAGGGCTTGGGCTCCCTCCTGCTCCAATCGTGTTGGGAGGGTTGCGGCTCACCATGGCAGGAGGGCTTGGACTCCCTCCTGCTCGATCTGATCGGTGGGTGGGAGTGGATCGTGGCAGGAGAGATTGGCTATCTATCTTGCCGCGATCGTTGCGGGGGGGGGGGGGTGGATTCTATAACCGGTGTTCTTTTTGACAGACACCGTTTACAGAATCCAGCTTTTAGGTGAAGGACTGGCTCCTCCTTCGCCTGAAAGCTCTTGTGTTGGGAGTTTGGGACTTAGACTTTTTTGGGTTGATTATATGTTGTTAGTATAGATGTACTGATGGTCTGGGCGTTTAAACAGCTGAACGTAGAGGAAGGACATTATTTTTTTTTAAAAACTCCTTTTGGACATTTTTATTTGAAAATGGATATTTTCCCTGCTTCTTCTTTCAATGTTTAGGGCCTAGACCAAGAGGGGACTTAGATTTTTTTTTTGTATTATGCCCCTCCATGAGGTTTACATTCAGGTTCTCAAGCATTTTTCCCTGTCTGTCCCGGGGGGCTCACATTATATCTAATGTACCTGGGGCAATGGGGGAGCAGCATGGGATTTGAACCTACAGTTCTAACCACTGTGTCTCACACTCCCACTTCTATGAAAGTTTGTGATTGCATAAGCATGTGGAATGTTTGTATCCTCTTTAATGCAATCTGCTTATAGGCATTCGTGGCGCTGTTCTCCTCTTTTGTCGTGTTCGGATATAATTTTGTGGAAATTTTCAGAATTGGCTCCTGAAGAAGGGAATTACCTTGAAACTGGGCACAGGTGATCCATTATCTACCTTGCGATGAATATGTGCCAGGAATATTTATCGGAGACACTTTATTATCCAGAGAACCGTGAAACAACTGAGGAGCCCCTGAGATAAGCACTTTGAAATCGCTAGTTTGAGCACTTTTTTTGAAATGATGGATTGCAATTTTGTATTATATAGTTACATTTAGCACGTGCACTTTTTGGTGACTTTCACTATTTTTTATGCACACGATGTATACCCATGATGGTGCTAAGGTGGCGTGAGAAATAGCCCCTTTATATATTGTTTAAGCCTGTGCAGTCGGGTTTCCGAGGCCTATAGCTTTGACTATTGCACTGAGGTTACATCAAAAATTATTGAATTATTTAATGTTTAAATGGGCTTTTTGCTTATTTGATTAATCATTCTTGCAACCCACCTTTTCTAGAAAAGGAATAGAGGGATATTTATTATTGGTATAGGCATTCCCAGGGCATAGTTTAGGTAGCGTAGAGGTAGGGTTTTGATGAGTTCATGTATTTTAACAACTTTGCCTCTACACATACAGAGTGCATGCAGAAATCTACCTTAACTTCTAAGCAGGTGTAAACAGTAAAGGTAAGTGGCGCGCGAGGTGGTGGCACACCTCCCCTGCCCTGTTCTCCATCCTCTCTTCCGCACACACACCCCCTTCCCTTTGCCCGTACCTTTTTATCTTCTCCGGCGTGAGCAGCATGCCCACGTCGGTATCTGCTCGCCCTTTGATGTCACTTCCTGGGTGCGGGTCCCTGAAGTGACGTCAAGAGAGAGAGCTGATGCTGATGTGGGCAGCAGCCTCGTGCTGCAGAAGTAAAAAAAGGTACGGGGGAAGGCAAGGGGAGCGTGTGTGCGGCAAGGAGAAAAGGGTGGAGAGGAGGAGCAGGGGTGAGCCTTTAGGAAAACCACGCCTGGGGCAGACCACACTTCCCCTTACTATGCCATTAAGTGTAAATGTGATTATATTAGCATCCACATTTGAATGCTAAAAGGGTTGATTCTGGTGCTTGTTTTATAAAGGAATATACAGTAGGTACCTATAGGATTAAATTTTACTGTATATATGGTAGCAGAAAAAAAACGCTCAGAACTATTCTTTAAACGGCACTTTAAGATGGCACGGTTTATAGAATAGTGCTTATACCTGGGACCTGCGCCTAACTTTAGATACGGCCATTTGCACCAATTGAAGCATAAAGCAAATCTTTGCACCTAAATTAGGCACAGATCCCCTTATTCTATAACTATGTGTACAAATCAAAGGAACACCCTTGATCTACTTGTGACCCTCCCCCATTTCTGTACCCCCTTTTTTGTCTCTGACATAAAATTTCATTAAAACTAATTAATGCCAATAATTGTTTGTTACGATCCAAATTATTGTCGCTAATTGGCTCATTATCCAATAGTGCAAATGTCAAATTTGAATGCACAATTTACTGCCCTGGTGGATGCGGATTGAAACCAGGGCTGCAGTTTTCTTTTTCATTTTATATTATTTTGCAAGTGAAGTTAACTATAATCTTACTTTGTTAAGACAGCCTAAATAGTTTAATTGGGCCCGTGAATTTAAAAGAGAGAGAGAGACAGAGAGAAGATAGAAAGTAGAGAATGACACGGTGACAAAATTCATCACCGTTCCCGTCCCCGCGGATAACCGCGGGAAACCATCTTCATGTCATTCTTTAAGGAGAGAGGGAAGAATCAGAGTATAATTGGGCACAACCACTGACCTTCAAGCTTTTCTTTGAAGAATGCTGGTGTAGAAGGACTGAAGTTGAAATAGACACTAAAAAAATGACATGGGATTATTTCCCGCGGTTATCCGTGGGGACGGTGATGAATTTTGTCACCGTGTCATTCTCTAATTGAAAGTTTCTTAGAGGGAAGGGGTTCCCTCCATTCCCAAGTTACAGGAACCCTTGAAAGGGGAAGGTCCCTGACCTACCAACTGCTTTGAAGGGGGCTTGGTGAGAGGCAAGATGCCAAGCGTGGACTGTTTTGGCCAAACTTAGACTTTGAGGAGAGTACTGCAGGGGGAATAAATCTCCCTGGGACAAAGCTGTGTTTACCACTTCACTTTATCCTAGGACTCTAATTTTGTTTGGAACTTCACTAGTAAGTCATTGGTGATTGAATGGCATATAAAATTCCACAAAAGAGGGCATATATCACGCTAATAACCAACTTGTGTTATTGAAAGAAAGAATTGACTTGTAGGAACCAATTCAGTGGAGAATATGCGAAGATCTGGAAGAACAAACTCCTTATCAGATGTACACATACTTGTGTTAAATGCTAGTGGAAAATGAGATGTCCATATCTGGACGTCTCAATCCTGTTTTGTACATCATTTCTAAAATGCTGCAGTACACACTAATGCTGAGGTGTCTCGTGTAAATTTGGCAATTTGTGGGTGCATACTGCATGCTAAAAAAATCATTTTTATTTTCTGGGAAGGGGCATGGTTGGTGGTGAAGTGGGCATGACAATGTTAATCAGCATGTGGGGTATTGCAATGCTGATTAGCACAGGGTTAGCGTGTGACATCTTATAGCCTACAAAACGCTTGGTGGTAAAGGCTCACGTGGTAATATTTTTAATAGCTGCATGCTAATTGTGCAATTAGAACATGGCCATTAATCCTAGAATCAGGAAAATTGACCTATTTATGGCCACTGCAAAAGTGGGCTTGGTAGGGATGCACTAAGGCTACTATTGCAGTGGCTTTAGTAAAAGGGCCCCAAAATGTGATCAAAAACAGGACTAATCCAGCTTCATTTTCGTTTGTCCTCTCCAAACAATTCCATATATTTATTGGCTCTATTGCAACCTTTGCTGAATGCCCAAGGGCTCCTTTTGGAAAGCTGCGATAGCGATTCCCGCACAGCTAATGGAATGCAGCCCATTCAATTCTTATGGTCTATGTCGCATTTGCCACACCGGTGCTCACTACTCTGGCTTTGTAAAACAGAGTCCTAAATCTTTTAGACTTGTGTCCAGCAATATTAATGTTCAAATTAATGGTCCATGTGACTCCATAATTTCATAAACTTTAGCAAACTGAAAGCTTCCTTATTCTGCAATTCACTTTCTAATTCTCCTTGTCCAAGAGATACCCTTTCATTTCCTTTTCTTCCCATTTGCTTTCTTCTTCATCCCATGTTTCCTTTGGGGGTTCACATTTTGATGCAATGCCTACTTTGAACCCAGAGTAAATCAGAATTTTGATTTAGTAATTTGCTTAGAAACCCTGATAAGCAATGTTATCAAATTTTAATGAAAACTTGAAACAAGACGGAATTTGGACCTGGCATAATATTCTATAATAATTGATTTGTTATTTGGAATAACTTGGAAAAGAAGAGTATAAATTTGTTAAAACACATTAAAATAATAGGAAGGCCCTATCTTCATTAAATATTCCCAGAGGGGTTGGAATCCATTTCCCTTCTCCCATACTTTGTTCAAATGCTTGTCAAACAAGAATCTCTGGACCCGTTCCCTTGCCTGCTGCTTATAAAACAGGAAGGAAAAGATAAACTAAATGTCACTGTGGTATAAAAAATTATGTTTACTATAATATGCAGGCTGAGCACTACAGGCATATTAATAAGAATATAATTGAACCCATATGGCACAAGAAAGGCAGAGTTCGTTTTTAAAAAGGGAGGATCAGCTTGGCATCCAGAACAACAATTCTTGTTCCTGATTGGTTATTGAGAACAGGCTTAAAAATGTATAAATATAATTATGTGACATTTGTTTTTTAAAGTTATTTAAACACTGAGGAAACATGAAGACAATAAGAGGACATGTCATTTCATGTTTCACAATCCTGCCCTGGACACACTCCTAACTAGTCTGGTTTTGGAGAGATCCATAATGAATATGCATGAAATACACATGGAACAAAATGTGGTCAGTAACAAAGACAATTAGATCATTTAGAGGCCCTTTTATCATTATTTATATTTTGGAGGAACAGTGGGAGAGGGCGATATGATGGAGATGTTTAAATACCAATGTGGCATAAATGCACATGAGGTGAATATCTTTCATTTACTACTACTACTACTACCATTATTAATAATTTCTAGAGCGTTAACAGACGTACGCAGCATTGTACTTAGTCACTAAGGAGACAGTCCCTGCTTGAATGAGCTCACAATCTAATCAATCAAGCCACGACAAAAAGGATTGCCAGGGTAGGGGTTACATTTAACGGGGTATGGTTAAATTACTGGCTAAGGTGATGAGCAGAGGGTGAGGGTTATACGTTGAAGGCAGTCATGAAAAGGTGGGGTTTCAGTCTATTTTTGAACAAGGGAAGGGAAGGAGCATGATGCATGGACTCAGGAGTCTATTCCAGGCATACGGGGCAATGAGGTGAAAGGAATGAAGTCTGAAATTGGCAGTGGAGGATAAGGGCTCAGATAAAAGTAACATATCTTAGGAACAGAGTTCTCAGGGAGGCATATAAGGAGAGACAAGAGAGGAGAGATACTGAGGGGCTGCGGAATGAACACACTTGTGTTTTAGTAATAGGAGTTTGAACTGGATGTGAAGGGAGATATGGAGCCAGTGAAGTAATTTGAGGAGAGGGATTACATGAGTGTAGAGAAGTTGGGGGGTGGGGGTGGGGGGCGAGAGAGGTGGTTCAGTTGAAGACCTGTTAGAAGTAAACTGCAGCGGGCCAAGCATGAGGTTATGAGGATGTGGATAAGGTTCCGGGTAATGTGCTCAGAGAGAAAGGGGCAAATTTTGGTGATGTTGTAGAGATAGAAGCTAGAAAATAAATCCTTCCTTGATATAGTGAGAAAAGCAAATGGCCAAAATGTGCTAAAATCACAAATTTTTCAAAAACACAAATAATAATAATAATTGTTGTGTTATCGAGGAAGGATTTCTTTTCTAGATAATGCTACATTCTTTTTTTAGTGGGTTCGTGTGATTGGATGTAGAGATGTTTGACCCAGGCCACAAGGAAGCGGGAGAGACATGGTATATATTGGTGGAGGGGGGAGGCAGAAATATTGGACATGGCAGTGAAAGCGAGAAAGGGAGAGACTGCTGCATGGGGAGGGTGAAGAGGGATATTAGATCAAGGGTGCAAGGGAGGGAGAAAGAAAGAGATGTTGGACCAAGGCATCAAGGGAGGGAGAGATGAGAGATGTTGGGTATGGGAGTGTATGAGAGGGAGGGAGAGGTAAACAGCAGGTGGAGAGGGAGAAAGAGGGAGATGGATCTAGGAGCAGAAGGGGGTGATGGAGAGATGTCGAATAATGGGAGTGCAGGATGAGAGAAGTAAAAATGCTGGACCATGGGGGAGAGGGGAAGAGGGAAGATAGTAGGGACAGGGAGAGGTCAGGCTATGAGGCAGAGAGGGGAGGAAGATGGAGCAGATGCTGGGCTAGATAGGTGGAGGGAGGAAGATGCTGGGAATGGTGGAACCCTATTGGAGAGGCAGGGAAGGGGGAGAAGAGGGATAGCATGGAAATGAATGAGAGGATAGTGATGGTAATGGGAAGTAGATTAAAGATGAAAGAGCATGGAGGGTTGAAGAAGGAGTGAGATGGGGAATGGGAGAGCTAGTGATTGAACGAAGATGAAAATTTGATAGATAGCTGAAAAGTTAAAAGGAAGAGAAGGACAAGAAAGACAGAAAAGAGCTAAAAAAAATATTAATAAGTCAGAGGCAGGTGTAGTGTAGGTGTAGACAGGAAAGAGGAGAAAAGACCAATAGGCAGCAACCACATGAAGAAGAATTAGCAAACAGAAAGGACAGCAGAAAAGAAAAACTGGAACTAGCATGATGGCAAAATAAAATGGCCAGACAACAAAGGTAGAAAAAAAGCATTTTATTATGAATGTTTTAAATGGAACGTGTTCCAGAGGATGTGGTAATTGGCTAGCATAGCTGGATTTAAACAAGGTTTGGACAAGTTCCTGGATGGAAAGTCAATAGTTTGCTATTGAGACAGACATTGGGAGAAGCCACTGCTTGCCCTGAGATCGGTAGCATGGAATGTTGTTGCTATTTGGGTTTCTGCCAGGTATTTATGACCTTGATTGTCCACTGTGGAAACAGAATGCTGGGCAAGATGGACCATTTGTCTGACCTAGTATGCCTATCATGTGAAATACGTATGTCATCTTTGGGAAATGTGCAAAACAAATGTCTTTGTTTGGTGTTCAGTAGAAAAGGAAATTATCTTCTGTCTCCAGTATTGCAGTACATGCTAAGTTTAACTTTTTGGGGCTCCCAGTTCAATTTTTGTCAAAATGTTTTTATTTCTAATGAATGATCCCTTGTTCTGTGTTTGATGAGGTTGTGTTATTGTGATACTAATGGCAGGTGGGGAGATTAGAGAAAAGGCAGGGAGGAGAGGGGATCAGGGAGGGGAGCCCTCCTTTATTTTCTGACATGGGCCCTATCAGGTCAAATACCAGTCCTGACCTTTGCTGGTAGGGATCCCCAAGCATCCCCAGCTGAAGACCTTCTCCAAAGACAGCCAGAACTCCCATCTACCGCCAACTAAGCATGCATGGGATGCCGGTTTCAGTGGCTGCTGCCTGCCAAGCTTGGTGAAGAAGGAGTTCTGGCTACCTTTATAAGAAAGTTTTCAGCTTACATTTTGAGGTGGGGGTTTAGTGGGGCAGAGAAAACTTTGTGCCCACCCAAATTTGGCTGTCTGGCTAGGCCATTGTTTTTCAGACAAATTTTGTCAGAAATTGCTGAGTTGTGTCAGATTTGCAGAAAGCGTTGCTTGAGAAATCTTTTTGAATGAGTTGGAAGCATTTTGGAGTAATTTTGGGGTTTCTTTTAAAACAGTTTCAGTGGTGAGTGAGTTTCTGAGAATGTTCATGGGACTAGAGGAAAAGCTGGGTGAGCTTTATTTATGGAAAAAAAATGTGCTGATCCTGTTTTCGGAGAGTTTTACCAGAGTCTAGTGTGATTCCTGGTGAGATTTGTATAGCTCCTATGGGAAAAGCTTTTAAAAAGGGGACTGTTTTATTGTTTTCTTAAAATAAATTGGAGGAACTGAGGTTCCTGGAGGAGGGTTTACTGTTAAAAAAACAAAAAAACAAAATTTGTTTATTTTAAATTTGGCTCTTTAGGAGCTTGGACTCTAGGGAAAAGCCAAAGCCATTACAAGCTATGCCTAGGAGAAAGAAATCTCTCAGAAAACCTTTAAATATGGAGATTTTGGTGACTTTCTTGAATTTTGAGGGAAAGAAAAGTGGCTATAAGTGGTATATAAATTCTTAAATAAATACAAAAATAAAGCTCTTTACTGTGGGTAAAACAGACTGCTTGTAGGAAAAGCTTTAGAAAATTAACCCCTTCAAGTCCACTGATAAAATGAGGCACAACAAGGACGTTGCAGTTCCTTATGTCAGTGGTCTCCAACATGTGGGCCCCGAAGTCCTCCATTGCAGCCTTCAAACAGTTGGCTGAAATGCTCTTCAAATCCTGTAAATGTGTTCATTTCAATCTTGCCCACTTGAGAAAGTAACAATCTCTGAAGTATGATACTCAGGAGTCTCATTTACGGAATTTGCTACTTCCGACAATCCCCCCAAAAGTGAGTTTTTAAAAATATATCCTCGAAGTGTTGTAGAACCAATATTAGTATTAATTTTTAATGTTTAATATCCAAAATTGAACAAACAATTCAAGGCAGTTTTACAAAATTAGTAGAATTTTCTGGTGTCCCTCAGAGCTCTCTTGCATTCACACTGTGGCATTTTACATGAAAAAGGTTGATGACCACTGTTCTATGTTTTTGTTGGATGACTTATGCCCTGCTACCAATGCTCATATGGTGAAGCATGGGCTGCTGCTCTAGGCTAAGCCAGGTATTTGCTTGTTCCAGAAAGTCCAAAGTAGCTAGCAAGTTTGAGCTGGACTCCTCTTCCCTTTCCCCTAGAACCCTCTGGATGGGGTTTCCACTAAGAGGGATACACCCAAGACTCTAACTCTGATATGGTAGCTACTGTTCCAAACAGGTTTTCACACAAGGAAGGTAAATCCAGACAAAGAAGGCCACATACGCCAAAGAACACACTCAAGAACTCAGTCTCTGCAATGAAGTGGGGAGTTATGTGGAGAAGTGTGTGGCATAGCGGTTAGAGCTACAGCCTCAGCACCCTTAGGTTATGGGTTCAACCCCCTTCTGCTCCTTGTGACCCTGGGCAAATCACCTTATCTTTCACTGCCTCAGGTACATTAGATAGATTGCGAGCACACCAGGACAGACAGGGAAAATACTTGAAGTACCTGTATATAAGCCACTTTGAGTGTGGTTGTAAAATTACAAAAGGTGGTATACAAGTCCCAATCCCTTCCTTTTCCCCTTCTAACCATTAAGGAGGATCAGTACACTTTAAATTATTTTCAATGAGCTTATTTGAACCTGAAGTAGAAAACAAGTCCTGAATTTGGGTGCTGAAAAAATGAATGTTATACACTGTTCTATAAATGGTGCTCCGAGTTGCACCGTTTATAGAATACCTCTTAGCACTGGGATCAATGTCCAAGTCCTGAGATTCTTGTCCAATTCTGGGTGTGATGATTTATCTCAACTGAAACCTTATGTGAATCCTAGCACCTAAATTAGGCATGGATCTCCCATGACTTTGTGGCTCTGGGAGAGAAGGTGAAGTAGTCAGGTGCACAGGTGGTATTCTCGTCCATCCTCCCTGTTGAGGGTAAGGGCCAGGTTAGAGAAGCACGCAACCTGGAGATGAATGCATGGCTACGTGGATGGTGTCATCGAGAGCGTTTTGGCTTCCTGGACTATGGGATGATTTTCCAAGGGCTGCTGAGCAGGAATGGTATGCATCTATCAAAGAAGGGAAGAAGTGTCTTCGGTGGAAGGCTGGCTAATCTACTTAAGAGGGCTTTAAACTAGAAGTGATAGGACAGAGTGATCAAAGCACCCGGTGAGTATAAGCCCTCAAGTAAGTAAATCACTGAATGCCTCTTCAAGGATGGGAAAAGGGGGCAATGTCTGAAAAGCAGTATATATCAATACTCAAAGTATGGGAAACAAGATTCTGGATCTAGAAGCTGTGATGGAAGAAGTTGAGTTGAATATAGTGGAAATCACAGAGACATGGTTCACGGAGAACTATGACTGGGGGACTAGCGTTATATGTTAAAAATCATATTAAAACCACATTTTTTAAAATATATTCTTTATTTATAATTTTAATAATTGACAATAAATAAAGAATGAAATGCGTCGGTGGAGAATGAGACAGCAATTGTTCAAAAATCAATCAAATTAATCAAAAAGCTAAGTTCATATATATGTAGATAGATAGATAGATAGAGATATAGATATATTTATTCATTGAAAGAAAAATCTATTAGATATAAGCACAGGCACTTTAAGAAATCTTGACACAAATAATTAATTACACCAATTTAAATAGTTCCGGTGAGGAGAACCACCACACAAGATTTGCCAAACGTATAGTGCAAGTGTGGTAATCTGAGGGACTTCGGTGAATACAAAAGAGTATGTTAGAAGAATGAGCTCTTGAAGAATCATTATTGATAAATACCTACATGACATAAATGTGCATGAGCTGAGTCTTTCATTTGAAAGGAAGCTCTGGAATGAGAGGGCATAGGATGAAGTTTATTTATTTATAGCCCGCATATCCAGCAATTCTATGCGGCTTACAACATAACATGCATGATAACAATATATAAACAATAAATTACGGTAATATACTAGGCACATTAAAAGTTAAGAGGTGTTAGGCTCAGGAGTAATCAAAGGAAATACTTTTATACAGAAAGGGTGGTAGATGCATGGAAAAGTCTGCCAGTAGAGGTGGTGGAGACAGAGACTGTGTCAAGAAAGTGTGGGATCTCTTAGAGAGAGGAAGAGATAATGGTTACAGTGAATGGGCAGGCTAGATGGGCCATATGACTCTTTATCTGCCATCATATTTCTATGTTCTATAATACTGTGTACATCTTTTGTGAAAACCCCAACCCTCCCATGCCACTCCCATGACCACACTCCCTTTTCACTTGTATACTAAGGAAGAATGGAACAAGAAAACCAATTATGAGTGGATAGATCTTCTGTAAGGAGCAGCTCTAATCTGAGAGAAAACTGCATATTGTTTTTTTTATGAAAATGACTTCTTTCAAGCTGATGTACCTATTGTTATATTAAAAAAAATCAAATACAAAATAGCAACAGATGTCTGAACTAGATGACCTTTTGTTTGAACTAAATGCCTGTTTTTTTACCTTCTATTTGGGAATGCACAAAGGTTGGCTCTGCGTCTAACCTTCTGATAAAGATTTGCTCAAATGGATACTCTAACACTGTCTGGTGAACTGTCCTTATTCTTGCCAACAGAAGAAGAGCACATGCCATATTACCCAGATACAGTGAACTTGTTCAGCCCAGAGAATACAGCATGGTGAACTGGCGGAATGAGTTTTTTGGAGGAAAGGGAGGAAATAGAGTGTAGAGAGACCACCTTGGCTGCAGGAGATACCATTGGAGAATGCTGACCTAAGTCAGACTTGGCCTATATTAGTGAAGAGAAAAAAAGAGTTGGTGAAGCCAAAAGAGTTTAATTTTAGGCTATTTTGAATGGCAAAATGTCCCTCTCTGGGCAACTGGGTGCTTTGTCTGATAAGTCTGAGAGTTTTCAGGGAAAATCTTTGGTCCAAGAGAGTAATATTTTGGAAATGCACCAATGTGTGGAAATGTGGAGTTTAAAATGGATAAGAAAGAGTCATAGCATCTTTGTTAAAGATGTTCTTTCTCTGCTACAGACGGTGAGTCCTCAGAGAATAAAGCAAGCGGGTATAATTTCCATCTCATGAATTTTCCAGGATTACATCTGTTTTTGCAATTGATATGTTTAAAAGATTTATACTGGAAGCATTGATGGTTCTGTCAGAAACTGTTCTACCTGTTTCTAAAATATATTATCTACCTCCATTTTAAAAGAATAATAACTTTTTTTTAAAATATATATATATACCGCCAACACCCAAAAAGTTCTAGGCGGTTCACAAAATAAGAAGACTGAACATTCCAGTGATAATACAAAGCACTCTAAAAAGGCACAATACAATATTCCAATAATAATAATAACAGAAGGGTAATTACCAGTTACAATTAGATGTTAATATTTTGATACTTATTTGATTTTTAGAGAAATCTGATTCAGGCCCAGATGCATTAAAGTTGGTGATTGTCTAACGATCGTCACTAAACTGGTTTTGACTGGTTTAGCGATGATCGAATTTGCTGACCTGATACACAAAATGGCTCACTGCGTAGTTTTGTGCACGATCACTCATTCTCCAATCCGGCTATGCAAATAAGATCATTAATACTGAAATGCCATGTAAACTAGCAGAGCGATTGATGCTCTAACTGTCTAACATGACTTCCTGATGCACAAAAAAAAAGGGATCGCTTTTAGCAGTAATTTACCTGTCTTAAAAATATACAAAAAAAGGTCCAAGCACTGAACTGCGCTTGGACCTTTCTTGTGTGTTTGATTGACTCAGCCTTGTATTAACATGGGACTTGTGACCTCTGGATTACAACACTACAGTGACCCCTGATGCAGGTGTTTTGTTGCCGAAACACAGCACAGTTTGTGTGTGTCCTTTATTGAAATAAACAAGACCTTTTTATATCAGTGATTCTCAGTGGAGTGTTCATTGTCCGTTCCTACTGTTTTTGGTGTGATTTTGAATCCATGGATTTTTTTGTCCTGTTGGACTTTTGTTATTAATATATTTATAACATACCATACTTTTTTTTTTTTTAATGGGCACTGATGTTATGTGTGTGTGTTATATATGCAAAATATCTGTCCCATTAAAAAAAATACAAACCGAACCCCCCCCCCAATGATGAACCACCACACCCCCCTGATGACAACCGCAGGTTCCCAAACCCACTGACGATGACGGCCACCCCTGCGACAGTGACACAACCAGAGAGACAGGAGGGATGCCCACTCCCTCCTTCCTCAGCAACCAGGTTGTACATCTGTGCCACCTGGACCCCCGGCACTCCCCCTTGCTCCTCCATGCTCCCCCTGACATCCCCACCACCCTTCATGAAGAACCCCCTCCCACCATACCACAAACAGAACTCCAAAAGATAGCCCTGGTGGGCTGAGGAAGGTGAGCTCAGAACTCTCCCCAACTCAAGCAAACCCCCCAATCCCACCTATGTAACTTGTAGTAGAAGCTGGCAAGAGGGATACCCATTCACTCTTGCCAGCAGGCCCGCCTTTTTGAAATGGCAGGCTTTCCCCTTCCCAGTGCATCCTGGGGTGCACGGGAGAGAGGCATAAGGCCCTGTTTGGCCTGGATACCTTAAGCCCCTCCAATGGGAGGGGTCTTAGTTATCCAGACAAATCATAGTCTTAGGTCCCTCCGCAGTGCATCACAGAATGCACCAGGAAGATGGCCTAAGGCCCCTCCCATAGGAAGGGCTTAGGGTATGCAGGTCAATTAGGGCCTTAGGCCCCTACCCGGGAAGGCCCGCCATTTTGAAGAGGAGGGCCTGCTGGCAAGAGGGAGTGGGCATCCCTCTTGCCGCCTTCTCAGCGAGGTATGGGAGAAGGGCTGGGGGAGGTTTGCTTGAGCTGGGTCGGTTCTGAGCTAACCCCCCCCCCCCTTTCCAGATCACCAGACCACCAGAGCTATCTTTTGGGGTCTTGTTGTTGGGGTGGTGTTAGGGGGGCTATTCATGTAGGGTGGGGGGTGTCGGGGGGAGCTTGGAGAACTGCCATGGGAAGAGTCAGGGGGAGTGTCTGGGGGGGTTCCAGGTGGCACAGATGCAAAACTGGGTTTCTGAGGCAGGAGGGAATGGGCATTCCTCCTGTCTCTCTGGGTGTGTCGCTGTCACAGGGGCAGCCGTTATCGTCGGGGGATTCGGGGACCCATGGTTGTCATCCAGGAGAGGGGAGGGGGGCCGGCATGACTTTTTTTTATAATGAGGACAGATATTGTGCATGGGTAGCATACACAACACCTGTGTCTATTTGAAAAAAAAAAAAAGATTTCCTGCTCCGAGCAGCTGAGTGGCAGGAGGCTGCTTTGGGGCTTCCCCTGCCTCTCAGCTGTTCAGGCTTCCCTTGCCGGCTCTGCGCATATGTGAGAGTCGCTTTCACAGTGATTCATCGGCAGGATCGGAGGGAGATTATGACGAACCTCCGCTCAAATCATTTGCATGCAAACTTTTGTGAGCATCAGTCGCTCTTATGGAATCAGTCAAAAATCGGACTGCAGCGGACCCCCGTAGTTTTACCAACCCTGTTTAGTGCATCTAGGTCTCAGACCTAGTGAAATCTTCTACTTTGACTCTGGCTTTAGTACTACTATTACTATTAATTATTTCTAGAGTGCTACCAGATATGTGCAGCACTGGACAGGGTCACAAAGGAGACAGTCCCTGCACAAATGAACTCACAATCTAATCAGTCAAGACAGACAAACAGGATGCCAGGGTAGGGGTTACAGTTAGCAGAGGATGGTTAAACTGTAGGCTAGAGTAATGAGCAGAGGGGAGAGGGTTATGAGTTGAAGTACTTGATTAAGTCTGGTTATTGAAGATATCTTTTAAAGATAAGGATGTCATGTTTTGAAAATATAGAGTTCAAATGTTTTCTGACTGTACTAGATCAATGTAGAAGAAGAGAAAAAAAAGGTTTTGATTTTGTGACCAAATGGCCTGGCATTGAAGACAAAGGTGCTTTTGTCAAAATTTCCCTGTAAATGTTAAATGTGCTTTTCCCCTCCACAATTACTGCTTTCTTAATTGGTAAGAACTCTAGTGGAGTCTCAGATAATTCTCCACCTACTAGGTTGTAACATTGCTTTATAGCAGTGTTATGGTAACCCTCAGTATAATCAATGCATACACTAAGGGTTCCTCTTACGAAGCCGCTTTAGCGGTGTAACGCGCATAATAGCACGTGCTAAACTGCTGGCCGCGCTAGCCGCTACCGCCTCCTCTTGAGCAGGCGAAGTTTTTCAGCTAGCGCGGGGGTTAGCACGTGATAAAAAGTCACGGCACGATAAAGCCGCTAACACGGCTTTGTAAAAAGAGCCCTAAATCTCAGCAAAGACAATATCCTAATTTGCATCTGTGGAATATGTCCCGGCTCCCATTCTGTAGCTTTTATTTTGGCACAGTCAGGATCATGTGCAAGATAAATTTGTAGCTCCCACAGTATAGCTGAAAGATGAGCATAAAAACACATTTTTCAAACTACCACTCGTATACCGGTTAAACTTTGCAATATAAACATACCACCACTTACTTAACCACGTGGGAGAGGGTCTTACCTGATATAAGTAACTCTGGCCTGATCATAAAGCAAAAAGGCTGTCCTAAGTTACAAAGTAGCTGCCTGGGTACAGTACCTGGGTAACTCCCAGTGCCTCTCCTGAACCTACATAGTCAGTGCTAGTACCTACGTAAGGCTCAGAACCAAATATTTGGGCACAATTAAGTTGGTTGTCACTGGCTGAATATTACCACCAAAATATATAGCAGCAGAAAGTTGGTATAAAATTATTCTACAAAATACTTTCAAACCCCTGTAAATGCTGAGTCTTCCATTTAAAACTAGCATATAAGCTTAAATTTGGACCATACTGTTAACCAAGCCAGGCCGATCCAACAAACCTTTCACATTTGAAGAAAGGACCAGTGAGCCAATAGTGATAGATTTCTGAATTTTTTTTAAAAGCACCATCATAAGGCTGAGCTTTATTTCAATAGTTCTCATGTTATGCTCAGAGCTGCTGAGCAATTCATTAAAATGCATATCAGACAGTTGTAAGTTTATGGAAGTATGATACAGCAGAATGGATTCGTTTTGAAAATAAATTATTTACTGATTGACCTGGTGGCTCATTGTCAAGTGTTAATATAAACGGTCAGCCCAATTCCTAGGCCAAGCTTCTCACCAACTCAGAGACAGCATCCATGATTTCTGGAGTAATAATGTCTTAGTCACTCAGTGGTGACATCTGGTGGCAGGTTTAACGTCCGCATCAGCTGCTTTTCGGAAAGAGTTATGATTTCAATATCCTTGCCAAGGGTTGAGAGGGTGGAAGATTTAAAAAAACATAGAGGACAAAATATCACAGGTGGGCATGAATGAAGGCTTGTTTCACTGCATAAAAAATGACTGATTTCAAATGAGCTGAAAGCCCAAAAGGAGCAAGAGGAAAATGCTAGAAGTTCTCAAAACTGTACCTATAAAGAACTCTTCACTATAGATTTAGGTACATTATAAATTCCAGCTGATAATAATGAGTACCGCCGATAGATTTACTTAGGAAACTGGTAGATCCTGATTTATTGTGAGGAAAAAATTTCATCAGTGTTCTTCAACTTCCTATTTTAACACTTCAGAAGAAGACGTAATCATTTCATCTATCAGTGTTGATAGATCCTGAATGCTGAAATGTGCACTTTTATGTTGCAAGTTCATTGAACTTCTCTGTAGCATTTTGAGCTAGTTATCTTGGACTTTGGATTACCTTCCTGTATTTGAAACCCAAGGGATAACCCCTGCTGACCAGGGCTGCTTATTACTCACTCCTGCCCACATTCATCATTAAGATTAGGCTTCGCTGTAGTTTATGGGAGCTGTCCTAAGCTTCAAAGAGCAAGCCTCCTCCAGTCACAGGACCGTTGTGAGGAGGAAATGAAAAGCACTGAAAGATGTGGAAGTTATAGTTTAGCTTGTAGGAAATGCATGGCAATGGGTCATTGCAAGGGCCTAATGTATCTCCTTCTAGCCTTTCGTTTTTTGTTTTCAGTTCTCTGTAACAGCCGGGTATTGCATTAAATTACACAGATTAAACTCTTTCCGAGCAGGCTGGAGATTTGCATCTATATCCCATTTCCTTAACCTTTCATTAGCATTTGTCTTGGGAGAAATAAAATCAGCTACAGTATCTGATATTGTTTCAAAAAAGCCCATGAAGACTGGAGTGCAATCAATGGCCTGTCTTTTGCCACTTTATTGAAAACAGGCGGCCAGACTTTATCTTGTAGGAAGAGTGAGAGAATTTTACTCCCAAAGGCAATTTAAATCAAATCCTTTCTTTAGGTTTGTGCAGCTGAAAGGGTTTAAGATTCATCAGGGATTAGTTTATCAGGAGAATAGGATCTCCCTAGTAAAAGATCATGTATTCAGATGAAATTGTTTACAGACTCTTACACGTCTATAAAAATTATCAGTGGATGCTTCCTTCTTTCTTCGGCATACATAGTTTTGTTTTGGGATTGTCAAGTACTCATTTTAGAGAGATTAACAAACAAAGCGTGTAATAACCATGGGGCACATATTTCGTTGCAAGACTAAACTTATTGCCAACCGTGACTTTCCCCTAATAGTTATAAGAGGCAAATTCTGAGAAAAAAAACTTCTTTCTTTAAATTGAAATTTTGAAAATATAGAATTCCAAAAACAAATAGAAGAAAATACACCATTCATAAACCTAATGCACTTTTTACTAAACCGTGATAATGGTTATGAGCATCGGGTGCAGCATTCAGCGCAGCTCTCTGCGCAAAAAACACTATCGCGGTTTAGTAAAAGGGGGTGTTATATAATGAATCGTAAAGGGACTCTGTGACTAAGTGTCCTGTGCTATCCATATTATGGGTCTTTCCTGTGCGTTAAAGCCAAAAACATACCTCTTTGATAAATTCCTCTAACCCCCGTCCCCTCGACCAAACTAATAATCCCTTGCCTCCCTCCCTACCCTTCCCCTCTCCCCATGCAACAATTATTGGATCTTTTTGTAATTGTCACTGGTTTATGCCATATAATTGTTAACCAATTCTCCGCACCTACATTGTTTAAATCGCTCTGAACTGTTTTTCGATATGCTGTAACCTCGATGTAACTTTGCTATAACTAAGCTGTAACTTCGCTGTAAATGTACAGTCTCTTATCCTGTAAACCGCTCTGAACTGTTTTGTGGTATTGCGGTATAAAAAAATAAAGTTATTATTATTATTATTATTATTATTATTATTTTAGTGCTGATGGGAAACTGACAATTTTTCTGTTTCCACAATAATGGCCATATGCTATTTATCCCATTAGTGCATGGCCATTAGCACATGAGCACTTACCAACACTCATTTTGTAGGAATGGTAGATGATTGAGAAGGCAGTTTAAACACAAATGCAGGTTTTTGTTGAGAGAGAAAATTTGTTAGATTGTCATCAATATGGTTTTCGGACAGGGCATAGTGTTGAAACATTACTGGTCTCCACAGTTGATGAGTTGAGAATTGTAATGGATAAATTAAGAATGGTGGAGATTGGTCGGTTGGTACTTGATTGATTTGTTTCTTATTTTTTAGATCAATTCATAGAGCTGAAAAGTGGTGGTACTGTTTCTAAAATTTTGCCAATCTGTAAAGGAGTCCCACAGGGATCTGCATTTTCAGCAATGCTTTTTAATCTTTACTTGGCATCATTGGGTTGTATTTTTAGGGAGGTAAATATTAGCTATAGATTTTTGTGCAGATGGTATTCTTTCCTATCTCTGATTGGAAGAATGAATTGAAAGAAATTAGCATTTTATTTGAGAATGATAGATGTTTGGATGCAGCGTCAGAAGTTGGTGTTGAACCTCTCTAAAACTGAATTGTTATTGATGACAAAAGTGGAAGATCCAGAATGGTCAGATAGAAATGAGGTTGATATATTGACAATCCCGGTTAAGAAAATGTAGGGCTCCTTTTACAAAGCCACGTTAGGCTTTTTTATTGCCGGCCGTGGCAGTATTAGCTCTGATGCTCATAGAATTCCTATGAGCATTGGATCTAATACCACAGCAGTTGGCAAAAAAAAAAAAGCCTAACGTGGCTTCAAAAAAGGGGGAATTAAAGTCTTAGGTATCTAGTTGGACTCTTCTTTGTCAATGAGAGGTATTGGCTACTGTTAAATCCTCTTTTTTCAAAATGTACCTTCTAAGTAGGTTAAAACTATCAGGGAATGATTTTAGAATTCTAGTGCAAACAAGGGTATTGAAGATTTTGAACTACTGTAATGCATTATATTTATGGTTGATATCTTCTGGATGTATGGCACTGCAAGTGGTACAAAATGCTGCAGTGCGATTAATTTGTGGTAGTGATAAATTTGAGCGTTTCTCACCTTTTGAAGCAACTGCATTTGCTACCTGTTAAAAGTAAAATTGTATTTAAGGTGTTGATATTGACATATCAACCGGTCCATCATGGGATACCATGGTATCTGTCTCAGGTTATGAGATGGTATCGTCCTCAACGCTTACTGAGATCTGAAATGGTGAAATGTATATTAGTAGATAGATTACACCAGACTAAATATCCAGACACTCTAGAGGAATGCAGGGAAAGGGGAGACATGATTGAGACATTTAAATACATCACAGGTCGTGTCGAGGTGGAAGACGACATCTTCTTTCCTAAAGGACCCTCGGACACAAGGGGGCACCCGCTCAAACTCAGAAAGTATTTCTTCACAGAAAGGGTAGTAGATCACTGGAACAAGCTTCCAGTGCAGGTGATCAAGGCCACCAGCATGCTTGACTTTAAGAATAAATGGGACATCCACATGGGATCCCTACGAGGGTCGAGTTAAGGAACTAGGTCATTAGCACTCAGACTTAATGGGGTAGGTCAGTAGAGTGGGCAGACTTGATGGGCTATAGCCCTTTTCTGCCGTCATCTTTCTATGTTTCTATATCAGAGCTAGAGCTATTTCAGTTGCAGGAATAAAATTATGGAACAACTTATCTAGACAATTAAGGATGGTGAATAATATGCAGCAATGGATAGGACATAGGTGTTGGAATGGGGGAGGTCACAGGAGCTATGGCCTCTCCAAAAATTGCCGGTAGTATTAAGGCCAACAGGGAACCTGATGTGGCAGAGAAACACCAACTGAGGCGAAATGCTTTGGCACTCTCAAGGGAGTGGCATCTTGCTGCCAGCAAGCATCCCTACTGGTCAGCTTTCTTTGCCGCATCCCTTCCCCACATCTCCTCCTCACCCCCCCTCCCCCCGCATGTCTACCATGACTTTCTTGCAACAGAACCAATTCACAGTATCGCTTTGCTGTCAACTCTGACGTTTTCTCTCCACTGCGATCCGCCCCAGTGGAAACAGGAAGTTATCAGAGAGGACAGGCTGCAGAGGAGAGAAGATACCAGAGCTGGCAGTAGAACGATGCTGTGAATCGGTTCCACCACCCGGCAAGTGTTACAAGAAAGTCAGGGTAAATGTATGGGGGAGGGAGAGGAGGAAAGGAGGAGATGTTGGGGAAGGGATGTGGCAGAGAGAGCCGACCAGCAGGGAGGCTGTCCGGCAGCATGATGTTGCTCCCTTGAGAGTGCTGCCTAAAAATAAGGCACCTCCTGAAATATTTCGGATTTGGAGGAGGGGTAGAAGTTAGAGAGGGAGCGATATAGGTCTTGGAGAAGGGAGTGGGGGAAGGGACCAAATGAGGGAAGGAGAGAGAGATGAGAAAGAAAGAAAGAAAATAAATGAGGGTGGAGTAAGCCATAAAAAGGAGAAGTGCTAGAAATGATGGATCCATGTGGAATAGGAGATGAGTGAGCAGAATAATGAGTAGACGAGGGTTGAAATGTGGTAATGGGAAGCAGACAAAAGGGAATAAGAGGATGAGAAATGTGAAAGCTAGAGGATGAGAGAAGGAGATAGAAAGTTGATTAGATAAAAAGTAAAAAGGAATAAAGCAATGTTCTCTCTAAGCTGCGTTGCCGTGCACCTTTTGGCAGCCAGCACACTAGGATCTCTGGCCATACTCTGCTGCTGCCTATTACTTTGTGAAGAAAGAAGTGAAGCTGGAAGAAAGGAGGAGCAGGCCTACTTGGATGTCTTAGAACTGGCCAGAACACAGGTACACAAAACACCCTTGGGAAGGGGCACGAACTTGGGAGAGAGGGGGCACAAACTTGTGACAATGGCTGGAAGGAAGGAAGGGGGCATGAACTTGGGACACAGAAGGGAGAGGGAGAGCGCTTTGGGACAAAGAAGAGAAGAGGCATGAACTTGGAACATAGGAGGGAGGGAGGGAAAGATGCTGAGGTGAGGTAGGGAATAAAAAGGAAGAATTGTCGTAAATGGGTGTGAGTGAGAGAGAAAGAGATGGTCTACATGAGGAAAGGAAGAAAGAGGAGAATTGTTGAACATTGGGAGGGAGAGAATTGTTGGACAAGGTGGTAGGAAAGGAGTGAGGTAGAGAGAGATGAGAGGGAGAAATGTTGGATGTGGTGGTGGAGAGAGAACAGTGGAACAGAAGGAAAGGGATGTAAGAGGAAGGAATGTTGGACGTGGTGGTGGAGAGAATGGAGGAAGAGATGTGACATGATGCTGGAGACGGGTGAAAGAAGGAAAAATGTTGGTCATGGGGCTGGTGAGCAGGGGCGAAAGGTGCTGCACACAGTCCAGGAGCTAAGTGGGAGAAATGTTGGATGTGGCATTAAAGGGGGTGGTAGAGATTTACCCTGGATCCCTCTCTCACTCTCTCATTGACTGTGTATGGGAAAGGACACCAGGGCCTTCTGGCCTTTTCATCTTTGTTATGAGGATTAAAGGAAGAATTGCCCCCTTCCCTTACCTGGGTGTTTGTTGGCAGCTAGCATTTATTTAATTGAATTAAGATTTACCATATATATATATTGCATGAAGCAGGTTCCAAGCAGTTTATGACAACATATCAAACGACATGGCTGATCCTATCCAGTACAAATGCTTTCCAAAACCTCAATAAAATCTACTCATGCCACAATCCCCTTGCATCCCCTTTAGTGAGTTAGGCTTTCACACTATTTGTGTTGCCACATTTCAAACGAACCAGAGTGTCATTGTTATTAATGAAAACAGCTGGTTTATGGTGAAATGTAAATCTTGCATATTTACATATATAGTGACAACTTATGTTTAAATAATGCAATCTTGTTGTGTTTTCAAAGATTAATTGTAGTAGACAGCTGTCACAGTTTCAAGGAAGCCCGAGTAAAAGATTAAAGTGAAAGGAATGAATTCAAGGGTTTGTACTTGTGATTTCCTTGCAATCGCTTTGCAGGAAATAGAAATTCTTAATTGTGAAGTGCTCTGTCAACATGAATTCAGAGTTTCTAAATCCTTTATACCACATTACACAAGGAGCTCACAGTTTACAGTTACTCAGTAGGCCTCAAAACGACTCTGCTTCAGAACCGTAATGTGACCTAGACCACACATAACTGTATCCAGTTTCCTCTTTGCCTCTGATACCAACCTTTTAATGGCAGGCTTATCCCCCAAGGCGTCTAGTGTGCACTTCACTGCAAGAGTTAAAGCTAGAAGTCCCACCAGCTTCCTCTTCTTAATGCTATGCTGAGTAGACTTCCTTTTCAGGGGCAGATGCTTTTTGGTAAAGGCCTAGATAATCTGATGGCCAGTGTGACGGACTATCGCCCCAAGTCCACAACGGACAGCAGATCCCTGACGGCCAGGAGTTTGGGTCAGGGCAATTTATGAGGCTCCTGAAGATGTCATATGTGTTCAGGAGGCAAAACGACACGCAGTCCCTTTCAAGGATAGCATCAGAGATTCAGCGAGGGCAGGAGACAGCAAATCTCTGGCTCTCATTTCACACTAACCACTAAGAAAGCAAAATGACGCCAGGCCAGAACCAAGCTCCCCCAAATGGAAGACAGACTATCGGCCTTTTGGTTGGTCTGGTCTCAGACTGGCGCAGACTGCTGGGTTTTAGATGTAATCTGGGAAGGATACAAAATTGAGTTCTTCCTTCCCCCCCTCTTCCAGACTGCTTTGTAATTTCTCCAGCTGGCCAGAGAGAGCCTTCATAGTTCCAGCTACAGTACCAAGGTTGCTGACTCTTCAGGTCATATAACCAGTCCTGGACGTAGACTTGGGCTTGGACAGGGTAGTGAAAGGATGCCTATGCCTAGAGCTAGGCAAGGGAAAATACTCGCCCAAAGAGATAAAACACTACCCACCACCAACACCTCAGCACAGAACTACAGCCAGGCAAGGAAGGTTCAGTGAAGAGCAAAGAAATACCTATTTGTTTTTGCCAGAGTTAGAGAAGGGAGAACAATGAGTGAAGGGAACTAAAGGTACTCGGGATAGTGTTCCTAGGGGGAGGATGCACCACACATCACCTGACCTTCATGGGGAACACAATTCCAGGCAACACCAGGAACATTCCAGTCCTCCAGTTAGGCAGGAACAAGCTACACCTGTTGCTTATTATCCTGAGGCTTATAGGAACCAGCAGCAGTGCTCAGAGAGGAGGCTGCCACTGAACCAACCCATGTTGTACCAGAGTGGAAGGCCTGGAGACAGGAGACCCATTCCAAGAGCCCGGAGCAATGTACCTCAGCCTAACTCCCAGGTCAGATCTAATTGTTTAGAAGCTGAAATGTTAGAGGAGTACATGAGAGAAGCTTCAGACAGTGAAGACTTTGTAGACCTGGAAGAAGCCATGGACTATAAAGAAGGAAGTGTTGATTCTGACCAGTGGGCTATGGAAACCAATGGGGTTTCAAGAAGTTAGGCTGAGTTTGGGTTGTGCTAGTTAATGGGCTGACTGTCTTTGTAACCTTCAAGCCAGAAGAGAGGTTACTGAAAGCCTTAGTGATTTGAGAGGGTTCCTTGCATTCTTTTGAGCAAGGAACCACAGAGTTTCCAGGCTGAGGCAATTAGCGCTGCCCAGCCTTGGCAATAGTGGGAGACCTTTTTCCTTTTGAAATTTGGCTTAGACTGGATTGTGAGCCCTAGTTGGGAGCCAACGGTCATTGTTGGAGGAGGTCCCTTCTGCCCTGAGCTCTGCATCCAGAGAGCTCAGAGGCGGGTCCAGTCTAAAGCCACCAGAAGTGATTGCCGGCAGAGACTGTATCCAACTAGGAGAGAGTATTTGGAAAGTAGCTGGAATCCATGGACTATTATTGCCTTGATGTAATGAAGAGTCAATTTGGACTATTATTGAGGAACACAAGTTTATTTTTCTTTTGGAACTGTGAAAGCACATTGTAGATTTGAAAGCTGAAGTTCCTAATGAAATAAAGAATTTTGTTTTGAAAGTAGAACTGGGTGTTTTTTTCATTTGATCCACCAACTCCAATCAGCACTGATAATCCGCTCAGTCTGCACCGTGTGCCCTGGGCTCTTTCGGTCACTCCCGCTTGGGCGCGGCCCGGCCTAGATGATACACGGTGACAACAGATACTCTCTATACCTGCTAAACTGGGACGTACGCAGGTGAGGCAGGACTCATTTAAAGCACTGGTCTTTGACGTGGGGGCCGCCGCATGAGCGGACTGCTGGGCAGGATGGACCACTGGTCTGACCCAGCCGTGGCAATTCTTGTTCTTAATAAAGCCTCAGATGACTGTAGATGAGTTCTAGACCTCAAGTTAATCAGTGCAGCTCTGCAGGTACCACACTTCTGCATGGAGTTTGTTCGGTCGGTCATAGCGGCAATGATGCTGGCAGAAATTCTTGCCTCCCTCGATCTGACAGAGGCCTATCTTCACATTCCCATTTTCCCAGCCCACTGAAGGTACTTGCAATTACATGTGCTGGAGCAGCATTTCCAGTTCTCTGTGCTTCCCTTCAAACTGGCCACGGTATCCCACACCTTTACCAAGTTGATGGTAATGTTAGCAGCACATCTCCATAAAGCTGGTATTCAAGTGCACCCATATTTGGATGATTGGCTCATTAGAGCTCCGTCCAAAGAGAAAGGCAAACTGGCAGTTTTGAGAGTGGTACAACTCCTCCAGCACTTGAGCTGGATAGTCAGCCACAAGAATAGTCATCTGGAACCAACTCAGACCTGGAGTACCTGGGAGTCTTGTTCGACATGGCCTTGGGCCAAGTGTTTCTTCCACAGCCACACAGACTGAAGCTCCAGAAGAAGATTTTGGAACTGCTCCAGAGACCAGCTCCCATGGCATGGCATTATCTGTAGGTCCTGGGATCGATGTCAGCAACCATAGAGGTGTTTCCTTGGGCCAGAGTGCACAAGAGATCTCTCCAAGACTCTTTGCTCTCTTACTGGTCTCCTCAATCAGACTCTATACAACAGCCACTCCCCTGGCTACCTACGGAGAAGAACAGCCTGTGGTAGTGACTGAGGTCTGCTTCCCTTTCCAGGGGCATGCCTCTTTGCATTTACTCCTGGGAGATACTAATGACCGATGCCAGCCTTTACAGTTGGGGGGTCATTGCCACAGACATCCAGTCCAGGGGCATAGGACTCTGGTTCAGCAAAAGTGGTCCATAAATCACTCAGAACCATTTGTCTAGTGCTTGAAGCACTAGATAAGTCTCTGGAAGGCAAGGCAGTCAGAATCTTCTCGGACAATGTGACAGCAGTAGCATATGTCAACAGGTAAGGAGGCACCAGACATGCCCCATTGCACCTACAAGCTCAACTCATCTTCCAGTGGGCAGAAGCGCATTTACAGGCTTTCTCAGCTGTGTACTGTACACTGTTACAAACTTTTGTGCATTGGCTTTTGCTCACTAATAGCAACCAAAATTACAGCAGCTAGATGTACTGTTTCTAAAATTAACTACTCCATATAAAGATTAATAAAAGTGATCGCCTCTCTACAATAACTATCTTTCAATTTCACCAAAATGAATTTCCATCCCTGGATTTCCCTGTAAAATCAAATACTGAACAAGGAACATGGCTCTTTGGATTTTTTTCCCCCCAGGCTGGGGAATTCTGTAAAGTCTACCAAAAGTTAGGTGCCTACATGTGGCATGCCTAACCAATGTAGATGCCTGACTTAATTGATTAATAGGCTTAATTAACACTGATAACTGGCACTTAACACCTCATAATTGACATTAATTAGAAATTAATTGAAAGGCACCTAACTTGGTAGGCATGATCAGTGGCATAGTGAGAGTAGGAGGTGCCTGGGGTGGTGGTGCCTGTTACCTCCTCACCATCCCCCATCTGTTCCTTCTGTGCCATCCCCTGCCATCCTTGAGCCCTCCTTTCCCACCCCTGTATCTTTTTTAATCTTTGCTAGTGCGAGCGGCTTCTCTGGCCTGCTGCTCACGCCAGCATTGGCTTTCCCTCTGATGTCACTTCATGGCCTCGCGACCTGGAAGTGATTTAAGAGGGAGCCAGGTCAGTGTGAACAGTAGGCCTTAGTAGTTGCTCACACGGATGAAGATTTAAAGAAGTACATTGGGAGGGCGTGACATGGGGTGGGGCGGAAAGGTGCCGGAGCCCCCATCATGATGGCGCCCAGGGTGGTCTGTCCCCACGCCCCTCCCCCTTACTACGCCACTGGGTGTGATTCTTTAAAACTTAGATGCCTTGTCCAAAGCAGCTACTTAAAAGCGGGCATGGCTAGGGGCGGATTGTGGGCATGTTTTGGAGTTAGGCACCTGTTTTTACATTGTGCACATATTTAGGCCAAGAAAACCCTGGCATAAATTCGGTGTGCCAAAAAGTTAGGAAACCTAGCGATGCCTAACACCACTTAGGTGATGCTAAGCATGATTCTGTACAGTGTGCCTAACTGTTATAGAATGGTGCTTAGCACCGTAGTAGTAAGGGCTGAATTTTTAGGTGACCTATATAGAATTGGATCCAAGGTGCATACAATATTTTTAAGAAGCAAGGCAGGTGGTGACTAGGGACCCAATAAATGTAACAGCATTTATAACATTTTAAACTCAACTACAATCCATATCAGAATTTATCCCCCCTCCCCCCTAATCAATAACATTCTTTAAATTCAAGAAAACCTACCATAAACCCCATTCCTATATACCTTATTTAATATTAAAATCAAAAAACCCCTCCCCACATCCTGGGGAAAAATAATATTCAATCATTACAATATTTTGTTAATGGCTCCCAAATCTCCTGAAATTTTCTAAAATTCCCCTGCTGTGTGGCTATTGTCCTTTCCATTTTATAAATGTGACATAAAGAGTTCCACCAGAAACTGTAATTAAGTCTCTTCCAGTTTTTTCAATTACTCTTAATCTGTTGTATGGCAACCCCTGTCATAAGTAGAAGCCTATTATTCTTAGATGATATTTGACTCTTAGCCCTCATTGACATGCCAAACAGCACCGTATCATACAATAATGCCACTGGATTTTCCAACATACAATTTTACAAAATTGTAATCCTTAAAAAATGGCTCTCATATACATGGAATACGGACCCAACATGGTCCGTGTACCGGAGAAACACTCCTTCCTCAAGGGTCCGGGATGACCAAAGTATCACATGTAGAGAGTAAATGTGGAAAATAACGTTATGTTAAAATCATCAAAATTTTTGTATCAGAAGCAAGAAATTCTCCTTTTGTTTAAATGTATCTCACCAGTAGTTTTAAAAACTAACTCCTTAGGAAAATTGTCTCCTTTGGTCAGTTCCAACCATCCTGTGCCAGTTACACATTTACAAAACATTGTAAAGGTCTTTAATAACTATGAGGTTCAGAAGTATATAGGCTACAATTTTAATTAGTAAAATGCTATTATTTTTAAAGTGCTTTAAGCTCCCACAAAAGCAACTTAAAAACATGTGGTGCTGGGTTGTAAAATTAGGACCAGATATGGATCTTATAGTTCACATGATCCAACTGCTAAAACTGGTGACAACAAAAAAGAGACCACTAATTAGTTTCTTCTTGCCAGGGAAAAGATAGTATGTCTAGTTAATGAATATTCACTAATTTCCTTCTGTTGAATTTTGTATTTGATGTTCCAGCTCCATCTTAATTTCTTCTCCAAGAAAATGTTAACACTTTTCATAGGGAAAACAGTAACTATAAATTTGCTTTGTATCCCACAAAAAAAACACATATTTTTAAGATTGCTTGACATTATTATAACTTTTATGTATAAAAGAGGTGAGGAACTAGAGAATGACACGGTGACAAAATTCATCACTGTTCCCGTCCCCGCGGATAACCGCGGGAAATAATCTCATGTCATTTTCTAGTGTCTATTTCAACCTCGGTCCTTCCACACCAGCATTCTTCAAAGCAAAGCTTGCAGGTCAGTGGTTGTGCCCAATTATACTCTGATTCTTCCCTCTCTCCTTAAAGAATGACATGAAGATGGTTTCCCGCGGTTATCCGCGGGGACGGGAACGGTGATGAATTTTGTCACCATGTCATTCTCTAGTGAGGACCTATTTACAAAAGGGTGTTAATGCTCTATCCTCTTTTAGAACTGTATGTTAATGCCTTTTAGAACTGTATATTAATGCCGTGATGCTTAACATACTGTTCCTAGTACACTTTAATCAGCCCTAGTAAGATGTAGTACAAGCACCTAAGATAAGGAATACTAAGGGCTCCTTTTACAAAGGCACGTTAGTGGTTTTAGCGCATGCAGCTTTTTTGCACACGCTAAACCCGCGCTACGCGGCTAGAACTAACGCCAGTTCAATGTTGGCGTTAGCGTCTAGCATGGCCGGCAGTTTAGCGCGCGCTATTACACGCGTTAAACCGCTAAAGCGGCTTCATAAAAGGAGCCCTATGAGACCCTCTTACTAAAGTGCATTAGATTTTGCAGTTGCCATGCCTTAATGTAATAAATTAAGCCAATATTAGAGGGAGCATATCCAGTATGTTTTTGCAGATCCCACACTAAAATGTCCATTAATGTGTGGGACCCTGGTGGTAGTTTTGTCGTTTTGCCTCCTGGCCATCAGGGATCTGTTATTTAGGAAACACTAAGGCCTGGATTTTCAAAAAGGTGCCAGAATCGGCCGGCGCCTGAAAAAACGGCGCTAGTGGCATGTCACTCAAATTACAGTGCTGTATTGAGACTTGCAGTCTGCGTCGAAGATAGGTGCCAGAAATGTAGGCCTGTAAAACCCTGGCCTACATTTTCAGCGCTTCTCTTCAATGTAGAATCACGCTCTTTTGACATTCAGTGGCAGTAAGCGCCTGCGTAGATGCAATTCAGGTGCCTTTTTTTGCTGACACCTCGTGGCACCTACTTTTTTTCTTAATTAGTTTTTAACTGGTTTGTAATGGCGTGGTCTATTACTGCACCGTTAGTAATCAATTAAAACACTTAACTTAGGTGCCGTCCGGGCACCGTTTTGAGAATCCGGGCCTTAGTGGATCCGCACTAACTGAGCAATTGTCAGTTAGCATGTAGTATGTACCAATGCACTAACTGCAATATACTCTCCATACCTATTCTCCAATGCCCCGCCTACTTATTGCTCCAACACTAAAGGCAAGGTATTCCACTCATGAATGCTTAGCGATGCCTAACTAAAATTTGCATGCACTTTTTTTTAAAATTAGCATAGTAATTAACCACAAAGAAACCAATACAAAAGAAAGCAGAAAAACTAAGCGAAGCGGCACAAAGGACGAGTTCCATAGGGAGAGCTCAGGACACTCCAAAAAGGAATGTAGGAACGTCCCAAACGGATTGTTCTTGTTCTTGGATATCCCTGTGTATTATTGATGTGCTAAGTGCTTTTGTTGTTGAACATGGTATTCTTCTCCGTTGCTGCCTCTGTTTGCTATTTTATCCATGTACTTCGCTTGTTTCTCTTGTTGACTCCTTAATAAAAATGATTTTTTTTTAAAAACCCCAAAAAAAACCAGAAAAATACTGTAATAACCAAACACGTCTACTTGTCATCAGAAACAAAACAGAATCATATGTGCATCACAAGCGCTAATAAAAGGGGAGTACAAGAAGTGCCCAAGAAGCTGAGCAACCAATAAAATGAAAAAAGAGAAGGGAAAAGCCTCAAATCACCCTACAGAGACAGGTAACAGGTATAACAGGGTAAACCTCATAGACATAAAAACCCTCTTCTTATGCAAATTAAATCGGTGCTCTGTAAATCCACTTAAATCCCAAAGATTATGGGTAAGGGATTGGGACTTATATTCCATCTTTTTTATAGTTACACAACCACACTCAAAGCGGTTTACATATAGGTACTTCAAGAATTTTCCCTATCTGTACCAGTGGGCTCACAATCTATCTAATGTACTTGGGGCAGTGGAGGATTAAGTGACTTGCTCAGGGTCACAGGGAGCAGCGCGGGTTTGAACCCACAACCTCATGTCTGGTAAATCAATGTCATCATCTTATATTGTATACAATACTGTACTGATAACCATTGAAGCCTGCTCAACAATAAGGTCACATGTTCAAATCTTGGCCTTATAATCAATCATGATTGCAGCATTCTGGATTCCCTGCAAAGCTCTAAAATACATTTTGGCCATCCCTAAATACTGTATAAGACATTGCAGTAATCCAGTTTTGACAAAATTAAAGGTTGCACAACCACACGAAAATCAAATGCACTCAACAGAGGTTTCAATTTCAACAACATGTAAATTATAGAATGTTAATCTAACAGTCTGACCTCCTTGTTCATTACATTATAAATGAGGATCCAAAATCACCTCAAGACTTCTCATTTGCCTGCCCAAAGACACAGAGCTCCAACCCTTCATACAATTCTTAAAATGGGATAATAGTGTCGGCCACCCATCATTACATCTGTAGTCATTGTCACATTTTAAGAAAATGTTGAAAATGCAATTTTATTTGTCAGTGCCTTCCTGTGCTAAAACTTTTCTCTGTTAATACCTTCTGGTGCCTGTTAATGCTTTTTGGGGATTCTGCGACTCCATCCCGCGGGATGGATTTAAAGAAGATTTTGAAAATGATAGTCTGTTAATGTCTTCCTGTGTTTGTTCTGTTGCAACATGTTTAGCATTCATTTAATATGCATGCATGTAATGTTGTAAACCGTTATTATGCGGTATATAAATTTTAAAATAAATTTCTACCATATAATCCTCTTTCTTCTTAGACATTTCCTCTACTGAAATTAAAAGAAAAGAAATTGAATGTCATCCACATGCATTCTATAACTCACATTCAACCTCTGAAATACTGCTCCTAAAGAGGACATATACTGTACATATTGAACAATAATGCCAACAAGGCAGACCTCTGTGGATTCCCCATTGAGATTAGATATACTGATGACGCATCGTCTTTCACAAGCACCTGTATTGTTCTTTCACTCAAATAAGATTTAAACCACTCATAAGCAGTTCCTTGCACTCCCAAATGACACAGTTTAGCCAACAACATCACATTAATCATGTCAAAAAGCAGAAAAGATATCGAGTGACACAAAAAGAAATCTCTTCCATCCCTCCACAGATCTCATCCACAGCTGATGCCAAAAGTGTCTCAACACTATGCACTCTTCTCAATGGCGTAATAAGGAGGAGGGGGCGGTCCGCCACGGGAGCTGTCATGGTGTGGGCGCCGGCATCCCTCCTCCTCCCTGCCCCCGCCTCTTCCCACTCGTCCCCCGCACCCCCTTCCCTTTCCCCGTACCTCTAATTGTTCACCGCTACAATCAACAACTTCAGCGTGCTCCTCGCAACGACATCAGCTCCTACTGATGTCACTTCCGGGTGCCAAGCACAAGAAGTGACATCAGAAGGAGAGTAGTTGTAAGGAGCATGTTGAAGTTTCTCAAGAAAGTGAACAACTAGAGGTACGGAGGAAAAGAAGGGGTGACACAAACGGCAGGGGAGGGCTTCCACTGCTCCAGGCACCTCTCACTCTCGATACGCCACTGCCTCTTCTAAATTCATATTGAAATGGGTCCAAGTCCTGAACCTGATCAACAAACTCTTCTAATTGCTGTAATACTACCCTCTCGATCACTTTACCTACCATCGGAAACACCAAAATTGGCCTATAATTACAAGGCTCTTCAGGATCCAATGAACCAGAGTACAATAAAGGTTTCACCGTTGCTAATTTCAGAACCACAGGAAAAATTCTTAAATTCAAAGATAAGTTCACAAAAAAAACTCAAAGACAGTGCAACATCCCGCAGCTTTATAATCAAGGGAAAACATGGATGTGTCACAGATTTAGTGGGCTTCAAATTTCACACAAAACATTTGTCACCAATGTTTCATCCAGCACCTGGAATTGTGTCAAACAACTTCCAGGTGCCAATATATCAAATGCAATATCAGTATCTAACACAGTCCCAATTTGCAGTGGCGTACCTAGGGTATGTGGCACCCGGGGCCCATCATTTTTTGACACCCCCCCCCCCCTCATGTAAAATTTTTTTTTTTTTTTTTTTGCAATAACCATGAAATGGAATAAATGGTCAGAATAGAAACAGGCAGTGAAAATTTTCTTTTTTTTTTTTTTTTTTTTTCCAAAGTATTTTTTTTGAGAATGGCAAAAGGTCCAGACAAGCAACCATGGTCTGTACAGAAACTTATACATTATCAAAAAGAACACAGAATGAGAGTAACAGCAACAACAAGCATGAACAAGCCTCTCCCAAGAGAAAATTGCCAATGAGAGGCATAGCAATACACAACAAAAGGCCAAAACTTGGGGCAAGCAAACAAATCCCACCCCAGAACCCACAAGAATAATAAGCCGGACTAGACCCTCAGCCATATTTTATAATGAAAAAAACCCCCACAAACAACAACACCCAGACCGCTCACCAGACACACCAATCCGCACAACAAGCACCCAAGAAACACCCAGCCACCACCCAGACAAAACTACCAGACACACCTACCCCACCAAGCCCAGACCCAACCCCCCCCCCCCCAGAGAGTGCAAGCGCAAAGTGGACCGTGAAAAGGGCAGCTGCAGAAGTGGAAAGCCCCAGATAAGTAGGTTAGCTAAAGAAAGCCCACAGATAGAAGAAATCAGGATAACAGAAGTTCCAACAAATGCTCCCACAGAAAATTTTATTTTATTGAACCTCATTTATGTAACCATTATTCCAAACATAACATAACATAAATTATGTCTGAATTGTCATGACATCAGAAGTACATATGGAGTAGTTGCAGGTGATGCTTGGGACAGTTCTGATTATGTTAGTTTGGTTTTATGTGTTTTTTTAATAGAAGGGTTTTTTATTTCTTTTTTTAAGGTTTTGTAGTTTGTGGTCGAGGTCAATAGGTTGTAGAGTTGGGGGTCAAGTGTTGCAGCTCGAATGGCTAGGAGGTTGTCGAACAGTTTTTTTCTTTTGATGTTTTTGGTTGGAGGGTGTGTGAATGGTGCGTGAGTTCTCCTATGTCTGTTTGAAGTGGATTGAATTATTTAGCTGAAGAAATTAGTTACCCCCCCCCCATTCCACACACATTAATTCTCTTCCATTTTTGTTCCCATTATAAAAAAACACTGATAAGTTCCCAGGAAAAAAATACATTAAAATAAGAAGTGAAAACAAAGGCCCCTACAGATGAGAACATAACATAAGAATAGCCTAACTGGGTCACACCAATGGTCCATCATGCCCAGTAGCCCATTCTCATGGTAGCCAATAGTGCTGCCCGATTCAGAGAAAAATATTTCATTCGATCCGATTCACCCTGTTGAATCGATTTTTCGATTAGATTCACTGTTAATGACACCGCTTTTTAAGTTTAAAACAAAGTATAACAATAAATTTCACAACAACAATAAATTTCACAAAGTACTTAAAAAAAAAAAATCACATTTTTCCATTAAAGCAGTTCTGGAGACATTTGCTTGAACAGTCTTTTTTCCCAGTCCATAAGCAAGCAATATGAAAAAGATTTCCTTAATTATCTACTCAAACATTTTTGCTATTTACTTTCATTGTACCTATACTATTATTCAGTAGAAAAAATGGACTTAACTGTGCAGGAAATGAATCTCCTCATACACCCACCATATAGTGCAAAAATGTGCAAAGGTCTGTTTTTTTCTTTCGATCACTACATAGCCTAATGCCACACAAGCAGCGCTGTTACAAACATATTCTGAAGGTCAATGCTAAGGTTGACAAAGTTTCCTTCCTTGGACCAGAAGGAGATACTGACAAACCACTGGAAGAGATTCTAAAACAACTACCCAGAAATAACACCCAAAGACCCACTCAGTGTGTGAACCAGTTGAGTGGAGTGGACTAACTGGGGGTGGAAATGGGCCCAGAGTTTGCTCAGCAGAATTTCCCAGACTACCTCTTCCTCTCAACACACTGACATGCTACCACCACCACCAACACTAGGAACACCTCACTGAGTATGCCAGCAATGCTTATAAACTTTATAAAACACATTATTATATTTTCTTATAAAGCATATATTTTAACTGAACTCAGCCTTGCCATTCACAAAAATAGAAAAGTTCCCATTTCAAGCTCTCATGTACACTTTTCAAATCTAACATATTGTAATCACAAAACAGAAAATAAAATTATTTTTTCTACCTTTTGTTCTCTGGTCAATATTCAAATCTTGTTGGTCCCAGGCTCTTGTTGTCTTGCTTGCCAGGGTCTCCTTTCTCCGTGCTAACCATCCGTCTGCCATCTCTGTTCTCCCCTTCCGTTTCCCTTCCCTCTCCCGGAGATCTGGCATCTTTCCTTTTTTTTGTCTCCATCCACAGATTCACCTTTTCTCAACTCCCCACCACCCCAGGATCCACCATCTCTCCCTTTCTGTTCCCAACTATCCTCCTATCCAGTATCTCTATCCCCCCTCCACACCATCCCCTGTTTCCAAGTTCTCTCCCTTTCTGTTCCTTCCCTCCCTAAATCCCATTATGCACCATCTCTCTCCCACTCCTCTGTTTTTAGACCCATTATTTCTAACCCCCAAAGTCTGGCATATGCATGTATCTTTGAACCCCCCCTTCCCTCTCTCCCTCTGTGTACTTTTACACCAGGACCCCCCCTCCCCCGAAGGTCTGTCCCCCCTCCGAAGGGCTACACCCCACCCCTGAAGACCTGCACCCCCCGAAGGACTTTACCTCCCACCCGAAGGTCTGTCCCCCTCTGAAGGCCTAAACCCCACCCCTGAAGGACTGCACCCCCCCCCCGAAGGCCTGCACTCCCTTGAAGGTCTGCACCCCCCCGAAGGCCTGTCCCCCCCTTGAAGGCCTGTCCCACCCCCTTGTAGGCCTGTCCCCCCTTTAAGGCCTGCCTGCCTGCCTTTCCCCCCCTTGAAGGCCTGTCTCCCCCTTGAAGGCCTGCACCCCCCCTTGAAGGCCTGCACCCCCCCTTGAAGGCCTGTCCCCCCCCTTGTAGGCCTGTCCCCCCCCCTTGTAGGCCTGCCCCCCCCCCCTTGTAGGCCTGTCCCCCCCTTGAAGGCCTGCCTGCCTTTCCCCCCTTGAAGGCCTGCACCCCCTTGAAGGCCTGCACCCCCCCTTGAAGGCCTGCACCCCCCCTTGAAGGCCTGTCCCCCCCCTTGTAGGCCTGTCCCCCCCCTTGTAGGCCTGTCCCCCCCCTTGAAGGCCTGCCTGCCTTTCCCCCCTTGAAGGCCTGCACCCCCTTGAAGGTCTGCACCCCCCCAAAGGCCTACACCCCCCCCCCGAAGGTCTGCACCCCCCTGAAGGCCTGCCTGCCCCCCTTGAAGGCCTGCACCCCTTGAATGTCTGCACCCCCCCCCCGAAGGCCTGTCCCCCCTTGAAGGCCTGCCTGCCTGCCTGTCACCCCCTCCCCCTTGAAAGCCTGCTTGCCTGCCCGCCCGCCCCACCCTGAAGGCCTGATGCCCCGACCCACCCCGAAGGACCGCTCGCCCCCCTGGCCTCCCCGCACCACCTATGAACAGCCGCAGCAGGATCGCGAAGTCAGCGTCGGGTACCAGCCCTAAGGGGGTGTTCCCGGCCTTGCCGTTCAGTCCCCCGCCACCCCCGAAGGACCGCTCGCCCCCCTGGCCTCCCCGCACCACCTATGAACAGCCGCAGCAGGATCGCGAAGTCACTTGCGTCAGCGATCCCTGCTGCTTCCTGCGCCACGGTCCCGCCCCTCCTCTGACGTCAGAGGAGGGGCGGGAACGCGTCGTAGGAAGCAGCGCAGGGATGCTGACGCTGACTTCGCGATCCTGCTGCGGCTGTTCATAGGTGGTGCGGGGAGGCCAGGGGGGCGAGCGGTCCTTCGGGGGTGGCGGGGGACTGAACGGCAAGGCCGGGAACACCCCCTTAGGGCTGGTACCCGGGGCGGCCCGCCCCCCCCGCCCCCCCCTAGGTACGCCACTGCCAATTTGCCTTCCAGCATTTCAACTTTATTCAACAAGTAACAAACAAACTCCTCTACACTTAGACCCACAGGACAAACATATTTCTCATTCCTATAACATAAATGCTTCATAGTCTCAAACAACTTCCTAGATTGAATGGCAGAAGTTCTAATCCTCTCCCTATAATACACATTACGCTCCTTATCACACACATCAACATATAGTATTCCACCAATTTCAATTTATGTCTCACAGTCATCTGAGTCTTAAGTATGTCTCTATAATTGCTCTGATTGCCACAACTCCCTCCTCAGTGACCTCAATGCTATATTATACCATTGGCAGGAACAACCACCCTTCATTACTTTCACCACCCTAACCAGTGCTGTTTTATCCAAAACTTCCTCCAAAGACTCATACCAACCAGCTACTAGACACAGAGAAACATGATGGCATATAAAGGCCAAATGCCCCATCAAGTCTACCTTATCTACAGACACAGCACCACCAGCACAAATCAGTATAATCTATTGATCCTTTAAAGTAGACATATGAAAAAGGGTTGGTCTTGAATGAATACCCATGTTGGTCATTTTCCCCCAAAAAACTGTATCTAGACCAGGGGTGGGCAACTCAGATACTCGAGGGCCAGAATCCAGTTGGGTTTTCAGGATTTCCCCAATGAATATGCATGAGATCTATGTGCATGCACTGCTTTCAATGCATATTCATTGAGGAAATCCTAAAAACCCGACTGGATTCTGGCCCTCGATGACCGGAGGTGCCCATCCCTAATCTAGACTAACCAATAAACTAATCACTGAATGGTCTGCCTCAGCTGTTATAGACAAGCATACTACACAATTTGCACAATAAAGATGATGCCAAACTATCAAACCACCTAAATTAGTGGAGCAATCACTTTTTGATCCACCAGTGGCTCTCATACAGATGATTTCGTGTAACAGTTTACTTGGTGGGTCTTTAGTTTAAGATAAATAGAAGAGGGAAAAGTGGTAAAGGGGTTTCTTATTTCTTTGTAGGGATGAACGACCTTGAGAAAACTTGGTTGTGATACATGTTGGCTAAGTTATCCCATTAAAGAAGACCACATTTGAAATAAGTTTGTTATTAACCAAAGCTAAACTATTTATATACATATATATATATATATATTAAATTGAATCACTATGAAATTATTATGATCCAGTGAGGATTTAACACTTAAAGCTTAGGACTATGAATTATAGGAGTCCAAGGTGGTGTTTCTGAGGATCAATTAAGCTGTTACATGAAATCATCTATGAGAGCCACTGGTGGATCAAAAAGTGATTGTTCCACCAATTTAGGTCCTTAATAAGGGCTCCCATTTAAATTGGACTATTAAACATAGGTGCTAAAATTAAAAATATCAAACCAAGCATATTTTCTGATGAATTGCAACCTTTATAATCTGTTCCAAAGGATAAGACGCCATCACCTCAAATAACACATAGGGCTCCTTTTACGAAGGTGCGCTAGCGTTTTTAGCGCACGCCCGGATTAGCGCACGCTAGCTAAAAAACTACCGCCTGCTCAAGAGGAGGCAGTAGCGGCTGGTGCACACGGCATTTTAGCGTGCACTTTTCCATTCATTAAGGCCCTAGCGTGCCTTCGTAAAAGGAGCCCATAGTCCTTCATTAAAAACCACAATGACAATGGATCCAATGGTGTGTTAAAATCCTCCAAGACACAAACCCTCTCTAAATTTGAAGGCAAAGTTACCAAAAATTCAATCAACAATGTACAATCCACCTCCTATGCTCTAGGTGGGCAATAAAAAACACATTTAAAAAAACCCTTTTATTCTTTAACACCAAACATTCCACTCGCCCTCCTATTACAGAAGTCTTCAATTTCCTAAAATCTATAAAATCCCTAAAAAGCACAACAACCTCCACCTCTCCTCCCTTCCCTACATACCCATTCTCATTTATACCCACCTGGAGTACAGTACAACCACCATATCAGATTGCAATAACCAGGACTCCATTACCACAAACACATCACATTTTTCAGCTACAATTAAATCATGAACCACAGTAACCTTATTTCTTAATGATCTTGCAGTTACCAGAGCTATTTTCAAAAAGCAGGCACCCATCTCCCTCCTAGATAAAATCCTAACATGATATATCACCCCAGGATTCTCCCACCTACAAAAAGTAAAAGATATTAAAGACCCATACTTTCTCCCTCCCAGTTACCACCTCAGTAGTACATATAGCTATTACTTCCTAATAAAAAAAAAAATAATTACAAACCCACCAGTCACCAGTCTATATATTCCCCCCATCAATCCCCCCTGCCCCCAAATGCCAACCAAAGGAACAGTCTAGGGAGCCCCTTAGTTGCACTCATTTGTCGATATGACAAAGGAGGTGCACTGCTTTTACGACACATCATGCTTCCTGTGTTCTTGTGCCCTTCTTCACTCTAGACCACTGTGTGATATCATTTAGGGGATGGAGCCAGTACTGACCACAGGCAACAGGAAGAAATGCACCATCAAGGTATCCCTGGCAAGATGGAACAGATGGACAAGTCAGGTAGCAGGTAATAGACAGACAGCAGCACCATCAAATCAATTCTCACACCACCTCTTCCTCCTCGATGCTCCTGTGCCCTTCACTCCAGGCCACTGAATGATGTTACTCAGGAGGTGTAATCAGCATTGCCCCAGGGCAACAGGAAGAAACACACCACTGAAGTATCCTGGCATGATGGAATAGTTGGACACCCAAGGTGTCAAGTAATGGATATGCAGCAGCACCAACAAAATGGCCCTCACACTGCCTCTTCCTCCTCCAGTATGCCTGTGCTCTTCTTCACTCTGGGCCACTGAATGATATTACTCAGGGGACAGAGCTAGCACTGTCCCAGGGCAACAGGAAGAAACGTACCAGTGAGTTATCTCAGAGAGATGAAACAAATGGATAAGCCAGGCAGCAGGTAATGAACAGACAGCACCACCACACTGCCTCTGCAGGGATGTAAGAAGTTGTTGTAGGTTTCACATTGGATGGGTGTGTAATCAAAAAATTTCTACTGATGCCAGAATGAGGCATTTGGAGCACTAGAATGACGCTTGGAATGCACTGAGAGGTAGCCAGAACAGCAGAATGAGACTTGAAGCACTCATTGTTTGAACAGTGACTATCACCCAAAAAGACACAGGAGTCTGTTAGGGTCAAAAGGGAACAGAGGGTTGAGAGTAAGTAAATAATAACATCAACATCTCCTGTGAGTATAGATGGGGATAGACTGGATCTTTGCAGGTATTATTGGGGATGGATTAGAGTCCAGGTGGGATGGACAAGTATGGGTGAAATTTCTCTACCCATGCAACTAAAGAGCAAAAGCAAAAATATCTTTCAGAATATGCAATTTTTTAGTTTCTTGCTCTTAAAGTGCCATGGCCCACATATATATATTTGCAAGATTTGATAACCATCCCTCATTGGAAAGACATTAAAACTGTGTATGCAGGCCCAGCAAAGTATTACAGAAAAATGTGGTCATGAAAGAGGAAGTGACTTTAGCGGCAAAGATGGATGCCTGAATGTGAGACTCCAACTTTAACCTGAGAAAATCCCTGAGTTGTGAGCAGTCTGCAGGTGTGGCTTTGGTGCAGAGCTGGAGAGTAGTGACTTCTGTAGCTGTGTGGAGGACCACCAGGCCAATCGGGTTTTCAGGATAGCCCTAATGAATATGCATGGAACAGATTTGCATGACTGTCACTTCCATTATATGCAAATCTCTCTCATGCATATTTATTAGGACTAACCTGAAAACCCGATTGGCCTGGTGGTCCTCCAGGACAGGGTTGGGAACCACTGAGCTAGAGGATAAGGGAGACCTGGGTGCATCAGAATAATTTATAAATATGGGGTGTGCTGGAATCCTTGGAATAATGCAACTTGACAGAGGTGGTCATGAGATTGGCCCTCTGGCTTCTGCAAGAGGAGACACAGATTGAGAGAGCCTATCAGGTCCTAGGGTCCCGGAATCAGAATATTATAATTTGTTTCCAGAGCTTTGCACTTAAGGAGAGAGTGATGCAGAAACTGCAGTCAATGGGTATGTTCCAATGTGTATGTTCCAATGTGTTCCAAAGTGTAGAACTGTTCCAAGATGTTGTGCATTTAATGTGCGATATTGGTGGGCTTTTCCCTTTCAACTGGTGGCCAAGAGATTGTCTGCTTTGAATGCAGCCTGTGAATGTTTATGTAAAGTGGGTATTGCTATGACTATGGGCTCATCTGGAGGTACAGTGCACCAGGATGACCAACAATATCTACAGTAGCTGGATTCAGATAGCAGAGAGTAGAGTACCAGGGGTAAGCAACAAGAGCTGGGGAGAATCAGTCGTTGGCATCAGGATCCACTTGATGCATTCTACTGTGTTGCTGGGGTGTCAGATGTTGGCAGAGGGCACTCTTAGATAATCTTCCCTTGGGTAGCTGTGTGTGTGTGGGAGGGGTGTATGTGAGATGAGATGGTTTGACTGTGCAGTGTGAGTGAGGTTTGAGGGGATATATGAATGGGGGTTGTTGGGGAAGTGAAGTATATCTTGGGGGGGGGGTGTTAGTCATGTGGGATTGAATTGTGTGCCTTTTCTTAGAGGTGGCAATTGCTATCTGATGGGAACTTCCTAATAGAGTGGTAGGAGTTGGTGATATGGTCCTTCTGGAGCGGGATTTATAGGGGAAGAAGGAGGAGGGGAAGGGCTGGAGGGGGAGAAGGGAGGGGGTGGGGAAGCTTTACATCGGCTTAGGGTACAGAGTAAGCTTGATGGTGAGAAATTTGGGACTTAAGGTAGTGTACTATAATGTTAGGAATCTCATTTCTCTCCACAAGCACTGAGCACTATTTTGTGAGCTGCAGAGATTGTGAGTGGTGGTCAGCTTTCTGCAGGAGACACATCTTTTGAGAACTCATGAATCTTGTTGTAAGGACCCAAGATTTCTAGTGACATATTGGGCTTCCAAAGTGGGGTCTCCTAAGAAAAGAGGGATGGAGATTTTATTTGCTAAAGAGATGGTGGTGGACACTGATCGGTTTAAGTGGGGCATGCAAGGGTGTTTCTTGGTGTGTACCATAGATGGCCTGTCCAATACTTAGGTTAACATATGTCTTCAATGATAACCAGAGGGTATTCTGAAATAACCCTTCTGATTTTACAGCTGAAGGAGGCAGAACTTATTTTAGGAAGAGATTTCAATTTGATAACTCCCCACTTCGACAATACCTGTACTAGTTTGAGAGGATCTTCTGGCACTAGAGACAGAAGAGTCTTGTACTCCTTTGTGGAGATGCTAAATATAGTGGATGCTTGGTACTGATTGCATGGGGCAGGATTTCACATATTTTTTTTGAATGTCCATAGTTTATATTCACATATTGACTACATCTTTGTAGATGAGAACCTCATGTTGAGGGTGGATGAGTCTGCTATTGAGTAGATCATTTGGTCAGATCATGACCCAGTGTGGGTTGTGGTGAGGGGATGTTGGACAGACAGCTTGGATCCCTCTGGATCTTCCAGGTAGTCTGGTCACTTCTGATCGTACCATCACCTTGGGGCACTCTGGTTTCTCTGGTCACTGCTGGTCACTCAAGTCACCACTGGATACTTTGGCCATGCTCTGGCTACATCAGAATACTTTGGCTTACCGAGAGTTAGGCAAATGCCAGTATTCCTCCCCTTGAGGGTCACCTGAGAGATCCAGACAGCTCCAAATTCCCAGTGTGTTTAGATCTGGAGTCTTATCATCAGTTCCCCATGTTGGTCATTGTGAGGGCATCATCTCACAGACCGAAGTCCTTTAAATATTTCTTGCAAGGGTCTTCCAACCCTCCTGAGGTGGTTAAGAACATAACATAAAAACATAGGAACATAAGAATAGCCTTACATGGTCAGACCAATGGTCCATCAAGCCCAGTAACCCATTCTCATAGTGGCTAATCCAGGTCACTAATATAGTACTCCCCTGAAATTCATGGGGGTTCCATTCCAGGACCCTCCCACCCACCCCCCCCTCCCCCCCCCCACACACACACTGCAAATTTTGCAAAACTGCAAATGCGGTTTTTAGGCAGGAATGACAAGAGAGGGCAGCTGGAGAGGCAGGAGAGGGTAGCTGGAGGGCTGACGGGTGAAGGAAATCACTTGCGGTCTGCTCTGACTGCCTCTTCCTTTAGTAAAGTCGGGCTATACCAATCAGGAGCTGCTTTGACACACAGTTCCTGATTGGTGTAGCCCAACTTTACTACAGGAAGATGGGGTCGGAGCAGACTGCGAATGACCGGGTCCACGATTCACGAACTACGAATTTGCAGGGGAACACTGTACCTGGTTCTTCATTCTTTTCCTGAATATCCTTCATTCTTATTAGGACTGTTTCCAGAGACATCAACTCTTTATTTTATATGCATATTAGAATGCAAATTCTCTCTAGGGAATTCTGATCCCTGGTCCTAGACCCAAGATGACTTCCAATAATGGTTTTCCACAAGGGAGGTCTGCTCTCTTCTGGGATTCCAGGTGACAGGATGTACAGGGGAGTTGGAGGAGAATGGGAGTATGCTATTGGCAACTTAATAAGAGCCTGCTGGAGGACCCAGTGGTGCAGCAAAGTATATTGGAAGCTATAGAAAATTACTTATCATTGAATGTAGAGAGTGGATCATCTGTGGAGGCAGTTTGGGAAGGTCTGAAGACCATTATTCAAGGTCAACTTATATTTATAGCATCATACCGTAAGTGCAAAAGGAGGGAGGCAATCACGACATTGGTGGGTGTGCTTGGTAGATTAGAGTGTAAGCATAAACACCAGCCTTATCAGGCGGAGTTGTTGCGGCAGTTGGAGGATGTGTGCCATTGTCTATGGGAGTATGAGCTTGAGGATTTGAGGTTTAAACTGAAGCTTTTGCAGCAGAAATTCTTGAATTTAATAACAAAGCTAGTAGATTAGTCCTACATAGACTGAAACTATGGAGAACATGTAACAACATCCTGAGCATTCGTTATGGATCTGGGGAGTTGTTGACCTGGGAGGGGGACATTAGGGTTCACTGTGGAGTGCTATAAGAGACTGTAGACACTGTAGAGCAGGGATCTCAAAGTCCCTCCTCGAGGGCCGCAATCAGTCGGGTTTTCTGGATTTCCCAATGAATATGCATTGAAAGCAGTGCTTGCACATAGATCTCATGCATATTCATTGGGGAAATCCTGAAAACCTGACTGGATTCCGGCCCTCAAGGAGAGACTTTGAGACCCCTGCTGTAGAGTCTGTGTGAAGAGAACGAGATTGAGGTGTACTTGAGGGATACTCAATTCAAGCAGATAGATGATGTGGAGGTGAGCCAGTTGGACATGCACATTGAAGTGCAATAGGCACTGCATGCGATGAAGCTGGTTAAGTCACTGGGCTTGGATGGCTTCACAGTTCAGTTTTATAAATGTTTCTGGGATCTTCTTGTTCCCCCCCCCCCCCCATGGTGGGACTTTTCAACCTCTGTAGGGGAGGGGGCTTCTTTGCCCTAATTTATGAGGTTGGCTGGTATTAGGATTATCCCAAAGGAAGGTAAATATGGCTCAGTGTGGGTCATGTAGGCTCATCTCTCTATTGGAGGTGGACACAAAGATTTTTGCAAGGGTATTGACCAATCGTCTTATGCGCTGGATTCCTAGACTGGTACACTCAGACCAGTCTGGGTTGGTGATGGGGAGGCAGGTGGAAGATAACTTAATGGAGATGTTGCTCCTGTCAGTTGATGCCAAGAAGGGAATGTAGAGTTTGTACTATGATTATAGTGGACAGATATATTGAACAAACTTTTACCTGCCCAATATTTGATATGTATATGGGAGATGTTGTTGATGATGTAACATTGTACTGTCTGATGTTTTCCATAAATGTAAGTTTAAAAAAGCGCACAGGACAATTGTGCCCTGACAATTCCGCTCTGTGAAATGCGCACAGCGACAAGTGCGTGCATGAAGGGAGCAGAATTGTCGAGGCGCAATTTTAAGTGTAGTGTGGGGGGGGGGGTTGCGGCAATGTTCTAATTCAGAACACCCCCTGAGCATGTCATTGTTAAGGTGCCCCCCACACATCCCTCAAAGTGTGTGACCCCCTTCAGAATTACACCCCCCCTCAATGAGAGCATGAGTATAGTGGGGGGTTAAACCACACACACCCCTCAGAGCACAAACAGGAAGGCATAGGGCGGTAGTAGGGGGGTTCCTCCTACCCACCCACACACACACACACCCTCACCTCCCCCCCCCCTTAGAGCACAAACGGGAAGGCATATGGTGACAGTGGAGCAAGTTGAAAGTGTTCAACAAGAGTGTGAGTGTAGTGAGGGGTTCACCCCCACATCCCCCCTCAGAGCAGAAACAGGAAGGCATAGGGCAGCACACATTTGTCCTGCTCACAAATATCAGGGCGGAACTGTCGGCACGCCAATGTCCTGCATGCATTTGACACAGTTTTCATCTTAGATTAACAAAAGGCTAACAACAATGTGGTTTCCCTGCCTTTTTTTGAAGGGGACTGATGTCACACAAACAACTTTGCATGGAATAAAAGGCATAACCAGAATCACACACTATGTTACTGTATTTGATATGTTATTATTTGCTTATATTCCGTGACTACCTACATATGTTTTATGTAGATTACAAAAGAACTTTAACTGGTAGATCAAGATAATTAGGAGCTACAAAATTGGTAATATAGGATAACATGTTTAGATATACAATAAACTGCATTTTCCTTTTCAAGTACATATTTTTGAAAGAAAAAAGTTAAAAGAGCTTTATAGAACAATTGGTAGCTTTTAAGTGATCTTATAACAATATATAGAGAGTTCCAAGGTAGAGCAGCTTGATATAAAAAATAAGAATATAATATCTAGTAGTTGTTTTCCTTTTAATAACTGAAAAACATAATAGAAATTGATTTTGTGTATTGAGGCTGATATACAGAGTGATTTAAGTTGGCAGGAAGCTCTCCATCTGATTTACTCAACTCGTAAATATGATGCTGTGACTGCTTTTTACTTGGAACTGCATTGGCTCCCAGTTTAAGACAGAGTATGATTTAAGTTGTGCATTGCTGTTTTAAAAATCTTATGCAGTACTCTATCTTTACACATGACTGAGCTGATATCTCATCTCCATAAAGGCGATCAATATAAACCCCCAATATTCAGCCAGCGGTTTGGAGGTTTGCAAGTTTGGAGTTGTTTAATCAAGTTTTTTAAAACCACCCGCATAAATAGCATTACAATAGTCCAACTTAATAGGACCAGGTTTGAACCAGCAGTCTGAAATTACTGAGCTCAAAATATTTCTTTCGACCACAGATTTCACTTGAGCCTTTAGGGATAGAAAATGTAAATTTATCCAATCCAATGTTAAAGTCTTGAGATAACCAAAAGTGTTCAATTGAGCCTATTCATTAAAAAAATTGTCTTTTCAATGTTCAGTTTAAGCCAGCAAGATGACATCCAATCTTCGATCAATGTTAAGCACCAAGAAATTTTTTTTCACTGTTGTGGGTCAGTCCTAGGTCACTGTAGGGAGTAGCAATGTAATGTCATTTGCAAAGATGAAAAATTTTAGCCCTAATTTATCTAGTGCCATGCCCAGTGATCAATGTAAAACATTAAACAAAGGAGGGGACAATGGGGAGCCTTGGGGCAGCCCACAGCAGACCTGCCAGGGAGATGAGAAAGTTCTTGCTTTCTTAACACTATAACTTCAAGAAGAAAAGAATCCAAAGAACAAGTTCAAAACTCTAGCCTAAATTCCTGTTTCATTTAAAGCTGTTAACATGAGGATATGATCAACAAGATCAAAAGCACAGAAAAGATCAAACTCGATTATTATGGCTTTTTGACCATAGCTCAGGAAAGATTTCTCAGTGGCAACATGAGACCCTAAAACTGTTTCAGTATTAAAAAAGTTTTTTGCGAAACCTACACTGAGATGGGTTTAGAATGTCATACTGATCCAGATAACTAACTGTCCAGTTGTTGAGTAATGTGACCTTCCATAATTTTAATAGAGTGGGATAAAAGCAGCTAGGTATACAAACCTAAGGATTAGATTAGATTAGATTAGCCAATAATAGCTAGGCTCTTGCAGATTCACTTTTGAATTTTTGGGATAGCGTCAAAACAATATTGCCCACATATACAGAAAAGTTACCCATTTCTAACTGATCATTTAGTCTTTCAGTCAATAATATGACAGGACCAGTTAGGGTTACTCTCAGATGTTCAGAAATTCAAGAAGGTGTTGAAGACAACTTTATTTGTAGAGGCCTTTTCCTGAGAGATTCAGGGCTCCTTTTATCAAAGCGCGCTAAGGGGGTTAGCGCGTCGGACATTTCATCAAGTGCTAACCCCCACGGCAGCCTAAAATCCTAACGCCTCGTCAATAGAGGCGTTAGATACTAGCGCGGCAGGCGGTTTAATGCGTGGTATTCCGCGTGTTAAACCACTACCACGCCTTTGTAAAAGGACCCCTTATTTTTTATTTTGAAGAACTTTTAGTTGAATGTAATTTATTTGTTGTTTTTTGATGATTATGTATGTATTTTGTGAACTGCTTAGTCTTAAGCGGGTAATACATTTTTTAATAAATAAATAAAATAAATACTGTGTATAAAAAAAGAGTCTAAACTACAATTAGATTTAGCGCATTTACACCCCCTTTTACTAAACCGCGATAGCTGTTATTAGTGCAGGGAGCTGCGCTGAATGCTCCGCGCTGCTCCCGACCCTCATAAGAACTCTATGAGCGTCAGGAGCAGCACAGAGCATTCAACGCAGCTCTCTGTGATAATAATCATTATTGCGGTTTAGTAAAGGGAGGGGGGGTTATTTATTAGAGAGCTAACATCATGTACCATAAAAGCTACAAATTGTTCCCATATTGGATCCACTGGGGTATTATGCAATATAGACAATGAGGATAGTTTTAACTTATAAACAGATTATAAATTCATTCTAATAGATTCAATACTGTAATGAAGCTGCAAATTAAGAACCCCTTTTACAGAGCTGCAGTAGCGATGCTGCAACAGTAAATGCAGAGAAGCCCATAAGAACTGAATGGGCCTCGGTGTATTTACTGCAGCAGCATCACTACCAAGGCTTTGTATAAGGGGTCTTAATTCCATGGGCCAGAGCTGGACAAGTCCATATAAAGAGCTTTCATTATTATTGCTCATTATCAACCACTTTGCTGCAATTTGGCCTCCTATCCAGCTCCTTCTCCATCTTTTAAATGTGTTGATCTTCCCAGATAGCTATTCACTGCAGCCTCCTTTCCAAAAAGTAGAAGGAATAAATCCTATTATTTATCTTATGCATTTTAGGCATATAAATTCATAGGTATATCAGCAACCATAAGCCTAAACATCAGCTCAACTTCTATAGAATGACCAAAAAAATTGTGATTTTTGGATAGTTCTAAACCCTCTCCAATGTCAGTGGACTTTTCTAACCACTGGCAAAGCAACATGATCATATGGCAGATTTAAGTTAAATCACTGCTTGCACACACCAAGAGTTGTGAGAAATCTGGATAAGCGGTTTCAGCGGGATGTGCGTCTGAGTTTGCCCCTGATGAAGGAAACAAAACGGGGTACTCTGTAGGGCAATCAGCTCTGGCACGCCTTAAAAGATGACTATCATCAGCTCATACATCTTTGAAAAGATAAGAAAAGGATTATTTTTTATATTAATATTTATAATTGAAGTCAGATTTTTTAGTGCTTTGTTTGGATAGTGGGGCCTTTTAATGATGAACATTTCACTTTTCTATTTAAAGTCTTATTAAAGATATTCCAATGAGGTTTAGGTACATGTAATCACCTGGTGGATATAAAATGATGTGAGGGCTATTACTAACAGTGTGCCTATTTTGGTTCACGATCTGTGGGACAAACCCTGGTGGACTCTCACTAATCATTGTATGAGATTTCCCGTAACTGACAATCCATGCGGTGAGAAAATAATATAATAATATACTTGTAATATACAATATACTGTTTCACTTTTATAGCATTCTTGTGCATTTACTATAAGATTTTCAAACCTAAGGGGGGAAAACTTTTAAAGTCATTATAGGAGACATAGAGCGGGTTTTTCTTGGACACTAGAGAGCTGCATGGGGACGACGGGAATCCCGCGGGACCCGCGGGCATCCCGCGGGTTCCCCCTTTGGGTCACGGGGATCCCGTGGGGATGTCCCCTAGGGTCGCGGGAATCCTGTGGGGACCCCCCCTAGGGTTACAGGGATCCCGTGGGGATGCCTCCGAGGGTCGCGGGGTTCCTGCGGGGCGGGATGTACTCAGTCGCGGGGCTCTTCTTCTCCCTACCTGCTCTGCTTGCAGCACAGAGCCGAACGGAAGTCTTCCAGACGTCAGCGCTGACGTCGGGAAGACTTCCGTTCGGCTCTGTGCTGCAGGCAGGGCAGGTAAGGAGAAGGAGAGTAGCCTCGCAGCACGAATGGCGTACCAAGGGAGGGGGTGGTCCACCCCAGGTGCAGCACAGCCGGCCATGTCCCTTTACTTTTGTGGTGCTTCCCTGACCGACCGACTGACAACAGCCCTGGTCCAACAAACCTCCCTGCCCTGTAGCCGCAAATTTAAATTACCTTCTTACAGCAGCTGTAAGAAGGTAATTTAGATTCGCGGTTAAGGGCAGGGAAGTTTGTCGGACCGGGCCTGTTCTGTTGTCGCTCTGGCGGGGAAGCGCCACGAAGGTAAGGGGGCAGGGAGAGAGAAAGGGAGGAAAGGTGGAGTTGAGAGGAAAAGACGCTTAAGGGAAATGGGTAAAACTGAGGGGGGAGAAGGACGCTGAAAGCAATGGGGAAGACAGGGGAGGAGAGAAGGACGCTGAAAGGACATGGGGAAGACAGAGGTGGGAGAAGGACACTGAGAGCACATGTGGAAGACAGAGGGGGGAGAAGGGCGCTGAAAGGACATGGGGAAGACGGGGGAGAAGGACGCTGAAAGCACATGGGGAAGACAGAGGGGGGAGAAGGACACTGAAAGCACATGTGGAAGACAGAGGAGGAGAAGGACGCTGACAGGACATGGGGAAGATGGGGGGGAGAAGGACGCTGAAAGGAAATGGGGAAGAGAGAGTGGGGAGAAGACACTGGCAGGGAAGAAGACAGAGATGCCAGACTATGGGGGGAGCGGAGGGAAGAAGATGGGTGCCAGACCAATTTGGAAGGGGGGAGAAAGGGAGAGGCACAGTAACAGAGCAAATGGAAGACGCAGAGGGAAGAGAGACAGTGGATGGAAGGAATTGAATGAGAACATGAGGAAAGCAGAAATCAGGCAACAAAGGTAAGAAAAGAATTCTATTTCTTTTTTTTTTTTTTGCTTCAGGATAAAGTAGTATATTAGTTGTGTTGATAAAAATTTATAAACATTAGAGGCTCTGGCAGAAACCCGTTTACAAAGTATGTATTCTTCCCAATTAATATTTCCAAATTAATAAAGTCTTTTTGCTTATTTGTAAATGGGTTTCTACCAGAGCCTTTAATTCAGTAGCATAATTAAATGAAATAACTATTTCTGAAGTTTATAGGGACGGGCGGGGACGGAGGGGATTCCTCACGGGGACGGAGGGGATTCCTCGCGGGGACGGGTGGGGATGGAGGGATTCCTCACGGGGACGGGTGGGACTTTGGCGGGGACAGGTGGGATTTCTGTCCCCGCACAACTCTCTATTGGACACATTTGCTCTAACTTCCTCTTGCATACTGTATATATTTTTCTGAGGGCTTACCCCATCTTCTACGAACCTGCGCTAGCAGTTTCTAGCATGGGGAGCCACGCTAGATGGCCCGTGCTGCTCCTGAAGCTCATAGAGTACCTATGAGCGTCGGGAGCAGCGCAGGCCATTCAGCACGGCTCTCTGCGCTAGAAACAGCGCAGTTTCGTAGAAGAGGGGGGTTAGTTTTACATATAATTAGATTACTTGTCATTTTAGTAGAGACAACTTTGATCACCACAATTTAGAACTTTTTTTTGCCTTTCTTTACTAATATCCATTCCTACTTTATGATCATTCCATCTGGTTTTATGCAAATAAAATTCCTACCCTGTAACACAGCTGAAGATCCAAGGTAGGGTGATAGGGGTTTCTCTTCTTTCCTCTTCTATTTTCTAATCCTTCCATGGCCTATTCTCAGATCTTCTCTCATTCAACTCAATAAAGGTCTCTACCAGTTCTACCAGTCATGTCCCTATTCCTTTCCTGCCTAACTTCAGCACATTGCTGTTGACAGCTGAAAGAGAAGCTTCAAGGCAGATGGCAAAGAAAATAGAAGAGCCTCATGCACAGCATGGACAACCCAATCATTAAGCAAAATTAGACAGTCACCTAGAAGGCAGCTTCTTGGGGCCAGCCAAGAGCAGTTACGGTGAAAGGAAAGCAACAGGTCCTGACAGCCATACATAGTAACACAGTAAATGACGGCAGAAAAAAACCTTCATTGTCCATCCAGTCTGTCCAACAAGGTAGTCGGAGCCATGCCTGCCACTTTGTATAGGCCCCAGTGTTGAAGGCAGCAGAGAGATCAAGGAGGATGAAGATGGAATAGAGGCCTTTGGATCTGGCCAGGAAGAGGTCATTTGAGACTTTATCAAGCTCAGTTTCGATGGAGTGCAGAAGCCTGACTGAAGTGGGTCGAGAATATGCTGTGATGAGAGGCAGTCCAGACAATGGCAGTGCACCACACATTCAAGTAGCTTGGGTAAGAAGGGGAGGAGGGAAATGGGGTGATAATTGGAAGTGCAGGTAGGGTCAAGTGTGGGTTTTTTAAAGAGGGGAGTGACTACTGTATGTTTGAAGGTATCAGGGATATTTGCAGTGGAAAGCGATAGGTTAAGGATATGATAGATAGTGGGGGAGACAATGAGGGAGATGGTGCTGAGCAGATAGGTGGGTATTGGGTCAGAGGAACAGGTGTTAGACTTGGAGGCCAAGAGGAGATGAGTAGTTTCCTCTTCTGTGATTTCAGAGAAGGGAAGGTGGCCGGGGTAGATGGGAGGGAGACTGGGTGGGGAGGAGGAGGATGGGGGAGATGAGCTGGTTGAGAATTCAAGGTTGATCTTGTAAGACTTATTGTAGAAGTACTCCACCATGATCTGAGGAGAGAGTGTTTGGGGGATGGGAGGTGAAAGCACTTTGAGTAGGAAATTCTGTGTGGAAAAGAGGTGATGGGAGTTGGGGCCAAGAGAATTAGTTAAGTGATAATATTCTTGTTTGAAGATTGAGTGGGCAAACTGGAAGGAGGTCAGTAGGAATTTGAAGTACATAAAATCAGAGTGAATGTAGGATTTAAGCATGGGCATTCAGCAGAACAGGCGCAAATGCATAAGCAGCAGATTGGGGGGGGTTAGCTAGGTCTGGGGTTTGGTGCATCTTACTGAATGCTGAATGAGAGGAGTGAGGATATCTAGAGGAGAGGATGGAGTAATCAAAACAAACAGGACAAATAGGGGTTAGGGAATTTCTCACAGAAGGAATGATAAAACAGACATTGGTACTTTACAAGTAAGTAAGAGTTAGGAGTTAAAATCAACCTAAGAAAAGTGGGCTTTGAACACTGCCAGAGACAGAGCTTGATTGATGTACTGACTGAGGCATACTGTGCAACAAGACAGAAGGGGCAGAGTCTGGAGTTGGCAGTAGAGGAAAAAGGTACAGATAAGAGAGACCTGATGAATGGAGTTTTCGAGGAGGAATACAGGAAAAGATAAGAGAGGAGAGATACTGAGGAGCTTCAAAGTGAATGCTTTTGATTCTTGTGGTGGTTTTTTGGAACATAGGATTTTTATTGTATTTCTTGTTAGTTCATTTTTTTATATCTGGAAGTTTGTTTACAACTCCATCATTGTAAACCTTTCAGGAGCTATAGATTGAGACAATATATAAATGCTTTGTTTATTATTACCATGGGCTCCTTTTATCAAATAATGGTAGATCCTTTTTACCACAGGCCAGCGAGGTAAATGCTCCGACGCTCATTCAATTCCTATGAGCATCGGAGCATTTATCTCGCCAGCCCATGGTAAAAGGCTTTACTACTGCTTGATAAAAGGAGCCCTATGTTAGCAAAAGGATCCCTTGATTTCCTGCTACTTTTGAAAGGGAAAGCACCCCACAGGGAGAAATAAAAACCCACACCTGTGCAGCCAAAAACTCTTTGCAAAGGTTTCCTGTGTGATTTTAGCCCAAATTGGCTCAATTTTAAAAACTGCACAGTTTACAGTGCTTCTTACAGAAGTTTTTGTAGGCATGATTTCTGTCTATGGATACATAACCGATACTGAAATCTGGTTCTTTGTGTTTTAGTATGCTTTCTTAATGCTTCCTGGCAGTCTAGTGTAACGCACTGCAGTGCTTTGTATGGTACCCATGAAAGTCAGCTTAAATTAAGACAGGATGTGACATTCTTTTGAAAGTGCTACTTCCATCTGATAGAGTAAAACATCTGTAATCTACCACAGAAGGGAAGAGTATATAAGTTTACTTACTTTCATGGACCTTCCTCAGATATATTCATAGCTCTTTCTCTCTCTACATATACAGTCACACACACACACACACATATATATATTTATTTTATTATTTATATAACTTAAGTAGTTTTACATTCAGATACTCAAGCATTTTTTCCTGTGTGTCCCAGTGGACTCACTCTCTGCCTAATGTACTTGGGGCAATGGGGGATTAAGTGACTTGCCCAGGGTCACAAGGAGCAGCATGTGATTTGAACCCACAACCTCAGGGTGCTGAGGCTATAGCTAACCACTGAAGCACACAAGGGATCTTCAAAATGTTCCAGCACTTATTTTTTTAAACATTATTTATTAAATATATCAAAAGCAAATTTCATCACTTTTCCACATAATCACCTTGTTGCCTGACTAGTCACATGACATTGTATGACAAGCCCTTTTACCACATCTCCTGCTCCAACCATTTCCCGCAAAAATATGAAAGTGTGGAAAATTTTTGAAGAACCCTTGCTCGTATACTCTTGCTCGTAAATTGTAAACCGCCTTGAATTGTGCTGCAACTAAGGTGGTATATCAAGTTCAATAAACGATAAGCATTATTATTAATTGCTGTTCAATTTAGATCTTGTGTACTTATTTTAAAAATGTGTACAAATGGCTGAGAAAATTGCACTTTTCTAGTTATTCAAGCACATTTTTTTCAAAGTTCCTGAAGTTTCTATGATATTTATTTTACAAACCTTGCCTTCGATCTTCTAGATTAAGACCTTTCTAGTAATGTGTTTCAGCATTTGACCACTTAGCACTGAAAATGGGGAAGGGTTTATGATTGAGATATGCTCCTTGATTTGGGGTTTTGTTAGCATCAACACTGGTCACCAATACCACGTTTGACTTGCATCTTCATTATCCCCCCATTTTACAAAACTGCAAGAGCGATTTTTAGCGCCAGCTGGTGTGCTGAATGCTCTCCGCTGCTCCTGACACTCATAGAGTTCCTATGAGCATCGGGAGAACATAGAGCATTCAGCGTGCTGGCCTGCACTAAAAACCGCTTCTGCGGTTTTGTAAAAGGGGGGTATATTAAGTATCAGAAAATGTAAGAGCCTCATATACAAAAAAAAGTGTTAAAGTGGCAATTTTTATGGCTAGAATTGGTGCAAACTTTGTATGAAGATTTGAAAATTAAACCAGAACCAGTACTAGATTCAGTGGCAGAGACAAGCTGAGGAGATAAGGGAAAGGGATGGAGTTTGGTATACAGTACTGCCTTTCTGACTATGCAATCAAAGCAGGTACCTATGATGTACCTGGGACAAAGGAAGTTTAAGTAACTTGCCCAAAACCACCAGGAATTGCAGAGGAAATGAACTCAATTTTGCTGGTTCTCAGGCCATTGCACTAATCATTACACTACTTCTTACTCCACTGGCTGGCATATCTCCTACCCTCTCTTCACTGCAGATCCAGCATCTCTCACTCTTCCTCCCTCTCGCCTTCTCTTCCCCTACAGGTCCAGAACTCTCTCTTCCATCTCTCCTCTCCTCCCTGTTGGTCCAACACCTCTTCCTCTCCATCACTCTCTCCCTCACATCCACACAGGTTCAGTGCCTCTACATCTGCCTCCCTCTTCATACCCCCTCCTGAGATCACTGAAAAGTACTTTCTTTGCCTGAGTGGCAATGATAAACATATGCTTCCCTTCAGCAAACCCCAAAGCCTTTCCTTTGCTGCATCCTACCATACAGAAACAGCAAGTTAAGTCAGTGGGAAGAAGATGGAACAGCACAAAGCTTGTATGGGTGTGAGGGAGAAATGGAGGGAGAGGAAGAGCCGCTTGACTGAAAAGTGGGAAGGAGAGCAGGAGACATGCCAACTATGGGTGGAGAGGGGAGGAACAGGAGAGATGCTGGAGCTGCAGGGGAAGGAACGGGAAAGGAGGGAAAAGAAGATGAAAAGAGAGATTCTACTGCAAACTTTATTAAACACTGATTTAAAAACAAACATTTGTACCCCAGGGCTGGAAATTAACTGAATCCCTTTAAGGCCCTGACCACAAACCACTGAGCCCAGAATCTTTTTCTGTCTTTATCTCTCCCCACACCAACTTCTTCCCTTTCTCTTCCCTTTCTCCTGTATCCCAACCCTGGGACAAGCATTTCTCCCTCTGTTCCCTTTCCAGGGCCCAGCATCTCTTTCTCTCCCTTCATAGGTCCAGCTTCTCTCCCCATCTGTCACCCCCTCCCCCCCCCCCAACCACCACTACTCTAGATCCAGTATTTTTTCCAATCTTTCTTGGATCCATTATCTCTTCCCCTCTCTTGCTCCCATTTGGTTTCTCTCCCCACACCCTCTCCATAGGTCTAGCATTTTCCTTCTCTCCCTCTCTGGTGGGCCTCCAAACTTGTGCCCCATCTTCAGCAGCAGCAATTAAGACAGGCTACCCTCTTTATTTCCCAACCTCCTATGATGCACCTTCCTGCTTCCACATGAGCAGAATGCAGCAGAGAGATGACCCCAGGGCTACTACTGCCAGTGACAAAGCACAAGTTTGAAGGACAATGGTGAGGAGGAGAGAAAAGCAAAGAGAAATACTAGATCTGCAAGAGGGAGGGAAAAGGGTGAGAGAGAGATGCTGAACCATGGAGGAATAGAACAAGAACAGAAAGAATGCACATAAAGAGAGCCTTTTGACATGTGAGCTGGAGAAGAGAGCTAAGTTCAAATGACTTGGCATGTTTGCTAAAGGGAAAGGGAAGAATGCCCTGTATTTCTGACTCTCTGGAATTGAGGACAGTTGGTTATTACAGGCACTTTAGAGGACTCTGGTCTAAATATCAGAAATATCTGGTAACCTTAATCTGTGACCCATTGATCCATGACAATGACTTGGAAGAGATCATCAATTATTTTCATCCATGCTCCACTTGCCTTAGAGATGGCTCCGCTCCATGAGCTGATTCTCATGATTTTGACAGTTGATTTCTGATCAGCCTGGGAAGCCTCTTTAACCCCTGTCATTCCAAATGCTCTCTTAATATCCTGTCTCATAACATCACCCAGTCCTTCAAAGCCAGAAATGACCATGTTTTCAGATCTTGATGCTCCTCAGGCTAGCACACTGTCTTCTGAGACCAGGGCCAGAAGCAGCCAAAGCCATATCACTTATCAGCTAAGAGTGATATGTCCTCTTTCTAACTCCTTTTTGATAAGGTTGTGCCGTCAGGATATATAAAGAGGTAAGTGCTTTCATGGGGAAGAATGACTGCCAAGCTCACTTGTTACTTTTATGGAGGAGGAAAGTGTTATGTTGGGGCCACTAAGTTCCTCTTTTTGAAGATGTCATTTGTTATCTGGTTTTATATTTATGGAAGAGGGACAGACTAGAACTGTGGAACAGGAGGGAGAAGAGAGAGGGTTATGGTCCTGAGTGGTGCTAAGAGTTAGGAGGTTATTTCCATCCCTCTGGAGCTCTGAGAGATGAATGCCTGTCTAGTCTTTTGGAAAGGGGAGGGGGGTAACCAAATCATTCCTTTCCTCAGGCAGCAGGTTGCCTTGAGTAACAGCTGAATAGTGAACATACTATATGGCCTCTAGGTGAAATAGAATCCTATAAAAAAATAAGACTGTACGATTGGATTATATTCAGCAGTTCGCCAGCTAAGTTCAACAGCCAGACAGAGCTGCCTAAAAAGGTGGTATATTTTTGGTCATTAAGACTTAACCAGAAAGAATATTGGCCTAGCCAGCTATGTTGCAGCTGGCCAAAATTAACACCTTCAGCACTGGCATCATACCAACGATATCCCTGTGCTTACTCATGTGAGCATTTCAGTTGGATAGATCTTCCTCAAGGGAATTCTATCCGTGTTGCCAATCTTATATAGTAGAGGCACCAAAGATGTGCTCAAGGCAAGTGCAGCAAAAAACATATCTTTGGTGTCTCTGCCATATAAGATTGGCAACACGGATAGAATTCTCCTGAGGAAGATCTATCCAATTGAAACACTCATGTGAGAGTGAGCGTAGGGCTATCACTGATATGATGCCAGCGCTAAAGGTGTTAGTCGCCCATTACAATAAGTGTTGCTAATCAACTACAGTTGTCTGTTTATAAAAACTCTTTTCAAATTATTTTGTGGGGTTCTTTTGTTCACACTATAAGGGGAGGTTGGAGGTGTGCATAAATGATTATAGCCATTCTCTCAGGATGGAGACCTGAAATAACATCCTGGAAAAGGAGGCAAAGTGCGAGGTTATAAAATTTGCAGACGATACCAAACTGTGCGGCAGAGTTACGACCAGGGAGGAGTGTGAGGACCTACAAAGGGACCTGGACAAGCTGGAAGACTGGGCAAACAAATGGCAAATGCGCTTCAACGTGGACAAATGCAAGGTCATGCATATAGGGAAAAAGAACCCGTTGTTCAGCTACAAATTAGGGGGGGTATTGTTGGGAGACAGCAGACTCGAGAGAGACTTGGGTGTGCTGGTGGATGCATCACTGAAGCCATCTGCACAGTGCGCAGCAGCCTCGAAAAAAGCCAACAGGATGCTGGGCATCATAAAGAAGGGCATAGCAACCAGAACACGGGAAGTCATCATGCCTTTGTATCGAGCGATGGTACGTCCACATCTGGAGTACTGCGTTCAGTATTGGTCGCCGCACCTCAAGAAGGACATGGCGGTACTTGAGAGAGTCCAAAGGAGAGCAACGAAATTGGTAAGAGGGCTGGAACACTGCTCATATGCCGAGAGGCTGGATAGGCTGGGGCTCTTCTCTCTGGAGAAAAGGAGGCTCAGGGGAGATATGATAGAGACTTTCAAGATCATGAGGGGCATAGAGAAGGTGGATAGGGACAGATTCTTTAGACTGAAGGGGACAGCAAATACGAGGGGACATTCTGAGAAACTGAAGGGAGATAGGTTCAAAACAAATGCAAGGAAGTTTTTTTTCACCCAAAGGGTAGTGGACACTTGGAATGCGCTACCGGAGGAAGTGATCAGACAGAATACGGTACAAGGATTCAAACAGGGATTGGATGGATTCCTGAGGGATAAAGGGATCGTGGGATACTGAGGGAGGAGCTGGGAGGTAACACAAGTATAGGAAGTAAATCAGGTAATGAGTATAAACTAACCTGGTCGTGCATGTGCAAGACCGGAGGGCTAGGACTTCGATAGGAAGGCAGGACTTAAATGGGAAACCAAGGTGGCAAGGGAGCCCCTTCTGATGATTCAGACAGGTCTTGACCTGTTTTGGGCCGCTGCGGGAGCGGACTGCTGGGCGGGATGGACCTGTGGTCTGACCCGGCGGAGGCACTGCTTATGTTCTTATGTTCTTAGGTCTTATGATATGAGTTCATTTAGCTTTATGATATGCACTCCTCCTAGTCTCACTTATCATTATTATTATTCTTTTTTCTTTATTTATTGATTCATATATTTATACATTGAGATATTTGCAGATAAAGACACTAGAAAAGTGGGAAACTTTTACTGAAAGGCTAAATAGGTGGTTTCTTTCTTTGATATTATTGTGGTTAATGTTTTTTGTTATTGTTGCAATTTTGTTGCTTTGATTTATATATTTGATATATATATATTAAAGCACATTGCTGGCATTTGCATATTTAAGTAGATTGGGGTGATTTAAGGGCTCCTTTTACTAAGCTGCAATAGCGTTTTTAGCGCATGCAGAATTTTAGCACGCGCTAAACCCACACTATGTGGCTAGAACTAACGCCAGCTCAATGCTGGCATTAGCGTCTAGTATGCGCAGCAATTTAGCATGCGCTACAACCAGCTTATGGCAGCTTAGTAAAAGGAGCCCTAAATGTCTAAGTCTGCAACTTACACATATGAAAACACAATGCAAGGCTTCTAAAATCACCTTAAAGTCATCTTCAAGACTTAAAAAATGTCCACTAAAACAACTGCTACTACATTTGGCAATCTCCAGTTGGCTATTGTTACACACAATGATTTGTCTAGCGCTGTTCAAACGACTAAAATCAAATCATTATTATTAAAAAGGAAATATGGGAGAGTGGTGACCTAGCTTAGTCCCCTGCTTGGATATCCTAGATCACAGCGGATGAGGCTCATGACAGCTTCTTGAGCAAAAAACAGAGGTTGACAAAGGATTGCCCCATCTCTACCCATATTCCGATATTTAAGGGGCAGGAGGTCAAAGTTGGACCACCTACTCCATGGAGTTTTCTGAGAGGTTTGTACATTTGCACAACACATTTGGGATATAAAGGTCAAAATGTGCTCTACCTTTTAAATGTTTTGAGGTTTCACCGTTGATGAACCAGAGAAAGAATCAAGCCACAAGGTTCAGATTAAATCTCGACCTAAGATGGAAGGAGCTCAGTTCTGAGTCAAAGCAAAAGCCCCTGACCTAAAGGTGAAAGAGGTCAGATTTAATTAAAAGCAGCTAGTGTGTCCCTGTTATCTATTTATCCAGAGCAGGGAAAGTGCTGACATAATGTCATGCTTAGACCATGCACACCATACAAGCAACAACTATGTGCTGAGAGATAGAAAGGGAAAGTCAATTAAAAGGGAAAGTAGCTTGAAAATTATTCACAGATTGTGAATTATCTATTCCCTTGGTAGTTGATCATTATGTTGGTATCTTTAGTTTTGCACAACATGAAACAAATTGCTCTTGTAAGGGATTTCCTAAGATTTGTTCAGCAATGGTGTGGATCATTGTTTTCCTTAAATGTTCTTTGCTGTCAGACTTTAATGGAATTATGTTTCCCAGAAATTAATTGATTGAAACAATTGAAAAGATCTGAAAACTAGTATACTTTGCCCATAACCATTAATATTATGTATGTACGTTTTGGAACCCACTTTTTTATAAAGCGGGATATAAATCAATAAACTATTAAATATTATGAAGTGTCTTTTTCCTGTATTTTTTTTTAACCATCTGTGGCACAATTGACATATTGCCCATATGAATATTGCAGTTGGTAAACATGAATGCAACACAGTAAGTCCAGATGTTGTATGTGTAAATTTGCCACTTGGAAATATTTCTGAAAGAAATACGGTGTTAATGAGATCCATTAGTGCCTGACCATAAAGTTTTAACAATGCCATATGTTATATAAGTAAGTTGGGTCATTGTTGGGAAACTATCCTTGATTAACACCATAATATTTGGCTTTGTATTCACTAATGAAAGACTGCCAATATAAATGTATTGCACATGGTTTGTCTACTTTCTTTTTAAGACTTTATATGCACCAAAAGAGGCCTCCCCTGACGTCCACAGAGACCCTATATCAAAAAGAGTTGACTAGTTGACTCTGGAAATTAATGAGAAAAGCAGGAAAGTCTGTATTAGAACCAGTTATATGAGATCAAGCAATGAAATCTGCAAGTCATTTTTTGTTTCCAGATTTTTCTCTGAAATAGAGGAAGCAATTTTTTATTCTCTACATGATAAATATCTGTACAGAACATAGTAAATATCCTCAGAAACTGGTAAGAAAGCTGTTGCTGTTTACTTGCAATTCATTTAAGGTCTTTTAGGGGTCTTTTTACTAAAGCTTAGAATGCACTAACAGACATTAGTGTGCACTAATGCCCGGATTCTGTATAGGACACCCGGTCTCAGAAGCCACCTAAGCAGCTTTTGAGAATCGCACATAGGCATTCTTTACAGAATCATGCCTAAGCCCGCCTAAAAAGAACCCAATTTTCTAACTGATGTCCCTGTTACAGACGCTGGTTAGAGAATCGGGTTGCCGTTGAGTTTAACGCAGCAAAGTATCTCCCTGCCGCAATAGGTTTAGCGACAACCCGTCCCCACCCCCTGCGAAGACTACTGGCAGGAGGGATGCCCAATCCCTCCTGCCCGGTATTCCCCCTAATGATTGCAGCAGGAGGGATGCCCAGTCCCTCCTGCTGAAACCTTCTACCCCATAGATCGCCTTCAGGAGGTATGCCCAATCCCTCCTGCCAGAACCCCCTCCCCCTATAGATGCTGGCAGGAGGAATGCCCTGCCCAGTCATTCCTGAAGAACACCCCCCACCTCCCTGCTGGACTATCCAGCCCACCCCAGGACTCCCCCTCTACCCCCCACCTAGACCCCTCCTATGGGAAGGGCCTTAGGCACATGGGCAAACCTAATATTCCGATTGACTCAGGCACCTAAGGACCCTCTTATGCACTGGGAAGGGGCAAGGCTGCCATTCAGACAAAGGCGGGCCTGCCAGCCAGATGGAAGGAGGTCCTGGCTGGCCGGCCATCCAAAAAAGGTTAGAGGGGAGTCCAGAGGGGTAGGGGGGTCCTGGTGATGATGGAGGGGGGTCAGGGGGTAGGCTGGGTGGTCCGGCAAGAGGGTGGGGGTGTCCAGCAGGAGGGACTGGGCATCCCTTCTGCTGGCAATCTATGGGATGCATGGGGGGGTTCCAGCAGAAAGGATTGGGCATCTCTCCTGCTGGCAATCTACAGGGGATTGGGGGGTTCCAAAAGGAGGGATTGGACATCACTCCTACTGGCAATCTTTGGGGTGGGTGGGGGGTTCTGGCAGGAAGGATTGGGCATCCCTCCTGCTGGGGATTTATTGAGGGGGTACTGGCCAGGAGGGACTGGGCATCCCTCCTGCCGTGATCTATGGGGAGTGCCGGGCAGGAGGGACTAGGCATATCTCCTGCCATGATCATTAGGGGGCTGCCGGGTAGGAGGGACTGGGTGTCCCTCCTGCCGCAATCATTTGGGGGGATGTGTGGCTGCAGCCGTTAAACTTATCGTGGCAGGGATATCCTTTGCCACAATAAACTCAGCAGCCATGTCTACTTACAATGTAGGCCAACATTTTGCTGGCCTACATTGTACGCATTTCCCGTTGGCCTAGGGAGATGCATACGGCCGCCTATGTCTGCCTAAGGCTACTTCCGGGCCAAACCATGCCTAGCCTTAGGTGAGCTTAGGCAGGCTTGCGCACCTCTCTAGGTTCCCGGAGGCGCCTCCAATGTAGGCGGCCTGCCTCGGGAGGTTTTTTAAAAAAACATGTGTCCCAATTGGGTGGTTAGACAGCGGCAGGACGCCTACCGCCACCTACAGTCGAGACGCCGTTTATAGAATTTGCCCCTAATGGTCCAATTCTGTAAATGGTGCCTGGATGGGCTTGTCCTGCTTGTTGATTATTGCTTATATTTGATCATTTTTGCATTTCTGCTGTTGAATTTGTACTTTGTATGGTTGTGACTTTTTCACTGTCAATAAAAATATGTTTAAAAAAAAAAAAAAAACTTAGGCGCCATATAGTGCGGTACCTAGATACAATTCTATAATAAAAGTTAAGTATACTTTATAGAATTGTGCCTAAAATGCGCTTAGGCGTACCATATTTATGCTAGGCTTTTCTAGGCCATATATTAGCATCTACCGGTAAGTTCAAAACAGGTGTAAAACACGCCCACAATCCACCCCTAACTATGCCTACTTTCTGAGAGGTGCCTAATTTTAGACACTATGAGATACATAATTGAAATGAAAATAAGTCTAAAAATCCACCTAAATCGGCACTTGGACAACCTAAAAGACAGGTTGTCCAAGTGCCAATAATCAAAATGGGTTATAGACATATCTGGAGGCATATGAGGCCTTTTGGCTGCTGCTGTGCGTCAAGAGCGAAAAGGGGTGTTTTTCGAGGAGTGGTTAGGGCAGAAGATGGGTGGGATGTGGCCTGACCAGACTTAGTTGTCCTGCAGCTATAATCTAAAGTTTAACGAGACTGCCCAAACAGAACTTATACATTGTGAACTATAAACAGGGGTAAGTGCCCAGAAGGAGTCCAAAGTGACCAGATAACAATTGCAGGGACAAAGTACAGACCCCCACGCACTCCCTCAGTGATCACTGACCCTTCCTCCCCTCAATAAATAAAATCTGAATAAAAACGTACATGCCTGCCTCCAGAACATTAGCACCTAGCATAGGAAAGCCTAGTAGAGCTGCATAGAGGTAGCTTAAGTAGTCTGGGGGGTGGACTAGTGAACCATAGAGAGGAGGACCCAGGCCCATAAGCCACTCTGACCACTGCATTCATGGTGAAAAATGTGAGGCCACCAACCCCCCCCCCCCCAAACCTTACTGTACTGCCAAATAGATGGCACCTGCAGCCATAAGGGCTATTGGGGTGGTAGACATGTGGGTAAAGTAGGTTTTGGGGGGCTCACCATGACCTGTAAGGGAGTTGTGGTGAGATGTTTATATGGCACCCTTTTTGTGAAGTTCACAGCAGTGCCCTGAAAAGTGCCCCACTACTCTGTTACCATGTCCATCACTTTGCTGAACCCTCCCACATCTAAAAGGTCTTGTTCTAGGCATTTTCGACTTGGATGATTTTTTGGACGAGAATGCGGTATAAAGATACAATAGATGACTTGTTGATCTGGACAATCAAATGGCTGGATGTATTATTAGACGATTAAAAAAAAAAAAAAAAAATTGGACGTATTTTTCAAGAATGGACTTTAGACACTGCCAACTTTGGGCGACTAGCGCCCTAGGTCCAAAACAGACTTAAATGGGGTTTTTTTTATTATGCCGTTCCACTTATATAATGAAGGCCTATGTGCCACACAGCTCATAGGTAATAAAATAGGAATACAGCATTTAGTGTAAGCTAATTCCATTAGCACATGCAAAGCTTTAGTAAAAGAGCCCCTTTATTAATATGCAAGCTGATCTGTCTAACAAGACAGAGCCACATAAACACTGTAAAATACTTCAAGTTTTTTAGAAAAGGAGAGAATCATATTTTAAAAACTATTCCTAGTCCCATTTTAGGTCAAAAGGGGGAATTTATCCCTCTCCCCCTTTTATAAAACCACACAAGAGGTTTTTAGCACCAACTGGCATGCTGAATGCTCTGCGTTGTTCTGACGCTCCTAAGGCTCCTCCCCTTTGTATTCAGGATACAAGGAGAACCTAAGGGAGTCCCTGATTGGCTCAGATGCCTAATACCCCACCCAAGGGGAGGGGCTTGAGGCATCTGAACCAATCAGGGCCTTAGACCCCCTCCCTGTGTATCAGATGATGCACCAGGGAGGGGCCTAAGGCCTGCATTGCAGACGGCAGACGGCGGAGGAGCAGGAGGGACTGACTGAGAACCCCTCCTGCTCCCAACTTAAAGGTACCAGGGAGGAGGGGGGCTGATGGATATGGGGGGGAGGCGATGGAGGGTGGCCTCTGCTGGCAGGAGGGAGTGGGCATTCCTCATGCCATATTTCAGTTCAGTGGGGGGGAGGGGAGCATCTGGTGGCAAGAGGGAGTGGGCATCCCTCCTGCCATTTTTTTTTGTTCGGGGAGGTAGGGGGGGAGGGGGCGTTTTGTCGGGCGGGGGGGGGTTGTCAGGAGACTTTTTTCTTTTTTTTTTAATTGGGCAGATATTTTGTATGTGTAATACACACAAATATTTGTACCGAAAAGTCTACAGCAGTCGGGTTTTAGGATCGGTAAAACCCGATGCTAAATAGCCAAGCAATGTAAGTGAATCAATTGCTTGGCTATTTTGCATAGGGTTTTACTAATCTGCATGGCCGGATCAGAAAATGGGCAATTGAGGGGGAAAACACACGTTGGGTCGTTTAGTGAATTGGGTCGGTTAGCAGTGATCAGGTTTAGCGACGATCACTGACTTTAGTGAAACTAGTCCTTAGTCCCCCGGATTAACGGACTGGACACCGCTTATAGCATCATGTTACACGTTTCATCGACTTTTGTAAAAGTCCACAGCTTTATTAAACCCCTGAGAAGGGCACCTTGTTTTGCTTTAGTGCTGCATCAGGAGGCATACAGTTTATCTTAAAAAACCGCAGAGCTTTCACAGTCCATGGCCACATACAGAGTTCTGAAGGTTAATAATGTCAGCAAACTATTTTTTTATATAATTAAATCTTTATTGATTTTCAGTTTTTAAAGTTCAAGTATTACACTTGTAAAGAAAGCAATAATAGTAAGATACATTTGAATTTACCGCTCATAAAGAAAACAACATTTAACTCTTTATGCTCAAGTCCTAAACTTTGGATCCAAGACTTCAGAAACAATGAAGTAAAAAAGAAAATACAAAGTATTTAACAAAAAGCTGACAGCTATATCATTGAAAACGAGGCCCCATGCTTAATCAAATTATAAGGCTCAAGATTTTCTTCCGTCCAGATGAGACATTGCCACAAAAGTTGTCAATTGAGATGGTTCAAAGAACACATACTTAACTGTACGGTAACGCAAAATACACTTACAAGGGTGTCTTAAATAAAAGATATAACCCCAGGTTTCATAAGAAGAAATTCACAGTGGCGCTTTTGTGTCTCCCATGAAAGATCTGGTAACATCTGTATTTGTGACCAAGAAAAATTTTTTGTCTGTTTTTAAAGTAAAGTTTTAACAACCATGTTTTATCTATTGGTAGGGCTACAGTTATAATCAAAGTGGCTGGCGATGCTAAGTCTTTATCAGATGTCTCTAAGATTTCTGAAACATTTAAAGGTTCTTGATCTAAAGATTTTTTTGTTGTTGATTACGGCCTTTATCAGGCAGATAATACACCCGTGAGAATGGTGGTAACATTTAGAACATAAGAACATAAGCAGTGCCTCCGCCGGGTCAGACCATAGGTCCATCCTGCCCAGCAGTCCGCTCCCGCGGCGGCCCAAACAGGTCACGACCTGTCCAAATCACCAGAAGGGGCCCCCATGCCACCTTGGTTTCCTATTGAGTCCTATCTTCCCATCAAAGTCCTAGCCCTCCGGTCTTGCACATGCACGACCTGGTCGGGTTTCTATACTTATTTTCTGGTTAGCTTTCTCAGTATCCCACGATCCCTTTATCCCTCAGGAATCCGTCCAGTCTCTGTTTGAATCCTTGTATCGTACTCTGCCCAATCACGTCCTCCGGTAGCGCATTCCAAGTGTCCACGACCCTTTGGGTGAAAAAAAACTTCCTTGCATTCGTTTTGAACCTATCTCCCTTCAGTTTCTCCGAATGCCCCCTCGTACCTGTTGTCCCCTTCAGCCTGAAGAATCTGTCCCTATCCACCCTCTCTATGCCCCTCATGATCTTGAAGGTCTCTATCATATCACCCCTGAGCCTCCTTTTTTCCAGAGAGAAGAGCCCCAGCCTATCCAACCTCTCGGCATATGGGCAGTGTTCCAGCCCTCTTACCAGTTTCGTTGCTCTCCTTTGGACTCTCTCGAGTACCGCCATGTCCTTCTTGAGGTACGGCGACCAATATTGAACGCAATATTCCAGATGCGGACGCACCATCGCTCGATACAGTGGCAAGATGACTTCCCTCGTCCTGGTTGTTATGCCCCTTTTTATGATGCCCAGCATCCTGTTTGCTTTTTTTGAGGCCGCTGCGCACTGTGCAGATGGCTTCAGTGATGCATCCACCAGCACTCCCAAGTCTCTCTCAAGACTGCTTTCTCCCAACAATGCCCCCCCCCAATTTGTAGTTGAACAACGGTTTTTTTTTTCCCTATATGCATGACCTTGCATTTTTCCACGTTAAAGCGCATTTGCCATTTGTTCGCCCAGTCTTCCAGCTTGTCTAGGTCCCTTTGCAGGTCCTCACACTCCTCCCTGGAGCTAACTCTGCCGCACAGTTTGGTATCGTCTGCAAATTTTATAACCTCGCACTTTGCCTCCTTTTCCAGGTCATTGATAAATATGTTGAAGAGTAACGGCCCCAGCACCGATCCCTGCGGCACACCGCTCGTGACTCCCCGCCAGTCAGAATATTGGCCCTTTACTCCGACCCTCTGCAGTCTACCCGACAACCAGTGCTCTATCCATCGGTGCACATCCCCTCCCACCCAACATTTCCACTAAATATCTCTTAAGCATATCTCTAGGTTTTACCGTCTCAAGCCTAAGAAAATTAATTAACCTTAAATTATTACTACGTGAATTATTCTCAAGCATTACAATTTTCCTCCTTAAATTGATGTTGTCCTTAACTAAAGTCTCTTGAAGTTGTTTAGATGTAGTAATTTCCTTTTCAATTTTCTGTATAGATGAGTTAGACGTAATCATTTCCTTTCTTAAGTCATTCAGTTCTTTAGTATGTTCCTTAATTTTCCCTTCAATTTGTTGAAAAGAAGGAGTAATAGACTTTATAAAGTCAGCCATTAAATCCCATAAAGAATTTAGAGTCACTTCAGCGGGCTTAATCAATGAAATTGGAACTTGTATCGACAAAGAGTGCTCACCATTCTGTAGATTTTCTTCAGGGCTCGTCTTCTGGGCATCACCCTCCTGCAGAGGTGAATCTGCCCCAGATATCTCCATTAGGGCTCTTTGAGAACGAGCCCTAATCTCCAAACTCTCCACCGGATCCAAATTTGCCTCTGAAGACGAGAATACCTCAGGCTCCGGGGTTTCCACACCCCTGGGGGAGCTGGTAACCTGAGGCTGCGGGGGCGGCGCCCTTACATTGGGGCTAAGGGTAGTATCAGGCCCAAAAGGATCTACTACAGGTTTGCCTCCCTGTTTCCTCTGCGGCTACCGTCAGATGACGCTAAGACCTCCTGCATTCGCCTCAGGAGTTCCTCAATGTTGCCGAGACCTGGAACTCTGGGCGCTGCGAAGCAGAAGCAGCGCTCCGGCCTTTTTTCTTAGGCATCGCGGTAAGTAAGTAATTACCGCTAAGAAAATTCCTTCATTAAAAAACACACTGACCTGATGCGAACAGCTCAGCATGTCCAGCTTGCAGCAGCCATTTTGGATCCTACCTTGTCTCAATGTCAGCAAACTATTATGAATGTATATACTTTAGAAAAACACCATTCTTTAGAGAATAAAAAACAAAGGTATGTTTGTGTCACCATTCACTCTTTCTTCTGTTTAAACGATGATGAGAGATGGCAGTCAGAATCAATCAGAGGGGAGCCAGCAGGGCCATTTGGTACAGGCCTCTCACAGAAAACAGAAAGGTTTATTTGTTTAATTTTTTTTTTTTTTTTTAGCTAAACACAAAATTAAATCTGCTGGCTGAATTTATTACTTTGCTTTTTGTACATGAAAGTCTGTTTAACACAATAAGAGTGATCCTAATTTGCACTGACCAGGCCTCTGAATCTTTGAAAAACCCTTTAAATTATTCAGGCCAGTCTCACTTAGCTTCAACAAAACGGAGTGCAAGTTCCTATCTTCCAACAGCATTTTTCTGTTTGTTCCAGGCAATACAGATCATAGCAGCAAGCTTCCAGATGTCCTTGAGTAAGTTAACAAGGGTGACAGAGCTGCAGACACAGAAAGGAAATCTTATCAGTCTGTAGAGTTAAAAGCACACATTTGTATACATACAGCAGTCATTTTCAAGAGCCCAAATTAAAGACAATAAAACTACTATCTCACACCTACTTTTTTGCAGTCCTTATGTACAGAAATTTTGGTAAAATACATTTAAAAAGAAAGAATATAAGCTGATACCTTTTCATTGGACTAAATACATTTTTTTACTGTTTTCAGTATCTAAAACCCTCTTTCTTTGGTCAGGACTCAATTGGCTAATACTGTATAATAGAATATAGAAGTGAATCATAAAAGCAAATAATAAAAACAGTCCTTATATGGAACAACTGTTAATAACATTCCTGTATTTGAATTGTAGATCTATTTTACCCTTTGAAACATAAAATCATATTTACTGAAGCACCTTAAAAATGTGTAACATAGGTTTTTAGTACTTGTTAGTATGCCACTGTTAATTCTGCATTTACTAAGGGATATTAAATAATAATAAGATCCAGGATCTGTTATTCTACTTTTTCATATACCAATCCTGTGATCCCAAAGACTACGAGGGACCGCTAAAAAGTTCTCAGCTCAACCAAGAAGAGAATGGTGTAGAACCATGAAACTTAGAAGTTATTCCACATTTTTTCTTGACACTTTTCATTTCATATCATTGAAACGGAGTGTCAAGAAAAGTGTAGAATAACTTGTAAGTTTCATGGTTCCACATCATTCTCTTCTTGGTTGGGCTGAAAACTTTTCAGCTGCCCCTTGTACTTTTCAGTGGCCTTTATCACTGCTTTTAAAGGGGCCATACGATCTTTTGTACAAAGCCTGGTATCAGTTCAAGAGAATGTACAGGAGAAAGAGGGGTTATCTGGTGGTGGTTGTGGGACTAGGGCAGTTGGCATTGACTAAGGATGTGCACAAGTAAAAAAAATGTTCAATTTTGGAAAAATATGGCCCTTATTTTAGAACCATTCCCACATCTAAATAAAGGCATTTATGGATCCAAGATGGCCGCTGTATCTCTGCTGCAGTGAGGACGCCGCTGAGATTCAATTTTACCTGTAACAATTATGCCGAAGAGACGGGGCAAGAACGCTGGTAGTGCCTCCCGGCGACCAATAGCCGCTTCGGTAACGATCGATGATCTTCTTCGACGTCTACAAGAGCAGGAAACGTCGGGAGCCAGCCCGCTTGGGACACCGCCGGGGAGTAGCGCGGTGGTGAAAACCTCAGGGCTCGATGTTACTCTCAGCCCTGACATCAGGACGCCGCCCCTTCAACCAACGCCGCAGGTAGCCAGCTCTCCATGGGACCAGAATGCACCCGAAGAGGTAGCTCTCTCGTCTGCAGAGGCCAGTGTAATGGAAAGCTTGCCGATTGAAACACCTCAGAGTGACATGCTCTCTCTACCAGGACCTGCGACCGGGACAACTGAGGTCAGGGGAGTACAAGACTTCATTGAGGTAAATCTAATCTCAGAACAGTCTCATACTGCACAAGTACATCTTTTTTCTCCCACTAAACCCCCAGAAGTCACACTTGAAGCATTGTGGGACTTGGTAGTGAGTTTAGGAAACTCCATAAATCCTCAAATTAAAAATTTGGACAAAGATTTGAAAGAACAGAAAGGAGAAATAAAATTGATAAAACAAGATATATATCAGTTAAAAATAGAGACACAAAACACAAGTAAAGAGCTAATATCGCTAAAACATAATCAAGAGTTGTTGGTTAAAGATAATGTAATTCTTAGGAGGAAATTGGAAGCTCTGGAGAACAATGGTCGAGCTAACAATTTGAAATTTATAAATTTTCCTAAGATCTTATCAACTTCTCCTCGAGAAATGGTGAAACGTTACTTTATGGACATATTGGAAATTCCTGAAAGCTCTCTACCTCCTCTTACAAGAGTATATTATCTTCCTGCCAAACCCCAATCCAAAGAAGAAGAAAAAGTTGAGGAATCAGGGATAGACCATTGGACATTTCCGCAATACTGGAACAATCGGATAGAGAATTGGCTGTTCCAGCCACTCTCTTGCTGTCTGTGGCCTTGGCTCCAGACAAGGATTGGATACTAAAACTTTTCTTTAAAAATAAATCCAAGGACTTCCTGGGACATCATATTCAGATATTTCCTGATGTCTCCAGAGAGACTCAAAAGAGAAGAAGAGAATTCTTAATCCTAAAACCTGGAGTGACTCAAATAGGGGGTATTTTCTTCTTGAGATATCCATGTAAATGTGTAGTTAGATACTTATCCTTGAAGAATATTTTTACAGAGCTATCTCATTTGATAAGTTTTCTCTCAATGAAACGTCTTGAGAAAGGAATAGCTGCGCCTAAGGAAAGTTAACTCTCTGTACTGATAAATTGTTTGATTTACTTTGCTCTACTCTTTAAAATCTTGGATCTAAATATTGAGGACTAGTGTGTGATCAAACGAGTTTATTTTATTTTATGTATTGTTATCTTAAGTTTAACTGTTTAACCCAATTTTGGGAATTCAGTTAATTTGTTTTTTGATCGCACTTTTCTGTACAAGATGTTTATGCTTGGCCATATTATAAAATTCTATAAATAAAATTTTAAAAAGGCATTTATATGTGTAGATCGTCACGCATATTAATGCCATTTTAGAAAGAGAGCTATTTACATATGTGACTGTTCGCCATGTTACCTTTAAGTTAGGTGCCATCGACTCGTGTTTGAGTCCTAGCAACTTGATAATGATATCAAATTTTCTGGCAGAATACAGAAGTAGACTGCCGGGCTTTACTACTGACGTTGTCATATCAAACGTGATCCTCCGCCTCCAACACTGCCAATCTGCTGCTGCCCAGATGTATGGCACATTGTTAGTCTGACATCTCCGCTGAAATCTGTCCTTCTTGGGAGGCCCTGCTGGTAGTGAAGCTACCAACGGCATAGCTTTCAGCTTCACAGATGCACACAAGCCCCAGTGGCATGACGAGCCTATTTATCCAAGTTTCCAAGTTTATTTATAATTTGATATACCACCTTATCATGTATTTCAAGGTGGTTGTACAATAGAAACAAGGGTAATATAGATAGTATGCCAAAAAAACAGCTAGCATAAAAGGATAACAAAAAGGACACCAAAGCAGATAATAATAAGACTGGACCAACAGGTACAAAAGGAAATATATATATATAATTTTAAAGAAAGAGAAGATAACAGGAAAAAACTAGAGGGTAAATAACAGGAGGTAAATAACAGGTCTATCTTTGGCTGGTATGACTTAGAGCAGTGGTCTCAAACTCAAACCCTTTGCAGAAACATAGAAACATAGAAAGATGACGGCAGAAAAGGGCTATAGCCCATCAAGACTGCCCACTCTACTGACCCACCCCGTTAAGTCTGAGTGCTAATAACCTAGATTCTTGACTCGACTTCCGTAGGGATCCCACATGGATGTCCCATTTATTCTTAAAGTCAAGCACGCTGGTGGCTTCGATCACCTGCACTGGAAGCTTGTTCCAGTGATCCACTACTCTTTCCGTGAAGAAATACTTTCTGGTGTCCCCATTAAATTTCCCTCCTCTGAGTTTGAGCGGATGCCCTCTTGTGACCGAGGGACCCTTGAGAAAGAAGATGTCGTCCTCCACCTCGACACGACCTGTGATGTATTTTAATGTCTCAATCATGTCTCCCCTTTCCCTGCGCTCTTCCAGAGTGTAGAGCTGCAATTTGTTTAGTCTTTCTTCGTATGAGAGACCCTTGAGCCTGGAGATCATCCTAGTGGCCATCCGCTGAACCGACTCATCTCTAAGTACGTCTTTACGGTAGTGTGGTCTCCAGAATTGCACACAGTATTCCAGATGAGGTCTCACCATGGTTCTGTACAGTGGCATTAGAACTTCAGGTTTCCGGCTGACGAAGCTTCTATTGATACATCCCATCATTTGTCTTGCCTTTGATGATGCCTTCTCCACTTGTCTGGCAGCCTTCATGTCTGCACTGATGATTACTCCCAAATCCCGTTCTTCTGAAGTCCTAGCTAATGTTTCTCCATTTAAGGTGTAAGTTCTGCATGGATTTCCGCTACCGAGGTGCATGACCTTACATTTCTTAGCGTTGAAGCCCAGCTGCCATGTCGAGGACCAGTTTTCTAACGTAAGCAGATCCTGCGTCATACTATCCTGCAGATTGCTTTCACTTACTATATTACATAGTTTGGCGTCATCGGTGAACAATGTTACTTTACCTTGAAGTCCACTGGTCAAGTCCCTTATGAATATGTTGAAAAGCAAAGGACCAAGGACCGAGCCAAGCGGCACTCCGCTGGTCACTTCTGATGTCTCAGAGAGGGTGCCGTTGACCACTACCCTCTGAAGTCTTCCACTCAGCCAATCATTGTCCCATACAGTTAGTGTCTCACCTAACCCCATCGATTTCATCTTGTTTAATAGTCTGCGGTGTGGGACGCTGTCAAAAGCCTTACTGAAATCCAAGTACACATTTTGGATTTGTAGGTACATGGAGGGCCTTAGAAAAAAATAGTTAATGTTTTATTAAAGAAATGATAATTTTGCATGAGGTAAAACTCTTTATAGTTTATAAATCTTTCCTTTTGGCTAAGTCTTAATAATAATATTATAATTTATAGCTAAAGAGATATATGATCAAGGAATTGTTTTATTTTACTTTTGTGATTATGATAAACATACCGAGGGCCTCAAAATAGTACCTGGTGGGCCACGGGTTTGAGATCACTGACTTAGATAGTCAACCAATGACTATTACCATGGCTGGCTATGTCAAACATGGCTCAAAATAGACCAGAAATTCAATGCCAGTTGCCAAATATGGCCCTGGCATTGAATTTTGGGGTTTGCCATTTACCACAGGAGATAGCCAGGCTGTCTCCCACAGTCTGAACATTGGCCCCTGAATGTTTGCCTTTTTTTCTCCCATTTTTATAGATATTTTCATTTAGTTTCACACATTCATGTTAATAAAATTACATTTTAGCACATGTTAAAACTTTTTAAAGTGCTAGTGCACATTAAATCATTCTCTGTGCATTTAAAAAAAAATTATAGCAAGGAAGCAAATGTACACCATCAAATGCATAATCTTAATGCCAGTTCTAATTCTATTTTGGTCAGCAACAAGCAACTTCGAGAGGTAGCAGCCATTCCATAGTGTGCTGTACCACAACAAGGATTGCACATAAGCAGACCAGTCACTTTGTTTTCTCATTTGAAGCACTATAATGTTCTCTTCTACCAATTTCTCTGAATTACTAGTTTTTATAAAAGTGGAAGAACAAGAGTTATGCTTTACCTTACTCTTGATTGAGCTAAGATGGTAAGGCTTCAACTGTTTTATGACTGTTGAGAAGATGCCAAAGAATGTGGTGAACGCAGTTAGCTTAGCAGAGTTTAAAAAAGATTTGGCTCCTTTCCATAAAGAAAAGTCCACAAGCTACTATTAAGATGGACTTGGGGAAATCCTCTATTTATGCCTAGGATAAGCAGCATACAATCTGTTTTATTCTTTGGGATCTTGCCAGGTACTTGTGACCTGGGTTGACCACTGTTGGAAACAGGATACTAGACTTGATGGACCTTCAGTCTGTCCCAGTATGATTACTTGCTTATGTTCTCACATGACAGGATCTTTTGACACAGGCCAGATTTAGAGGAACTAATGAAGTGCATGAAGAGATTCAGCTTGATCAGAACTCTCATTTCCAAGCTCTGTGATAAGGTACATAGTTGACTTGCCTACTATAGCCACAACTCTAACAACTTATTTGTCAAGGTGAATGTGATGACAACTCTGCATTATGTGTCTACTGACTCCTTTCAGAGAGTGGCAGGAGACATAACTAGCCTCTATCAGCCTTCTGTCTCTAGATGTGCCTATCTTTGCTAAGAGCATGCTTGGCTACATGCCCAACTATATCAGTATCATTCTATTAAGCAAGAAATGAAGGTTCCAAAGAGCTTCTATAAAATCATTAATTTCCTTATCAAGATAAGCGCAGTTGGCTGTGCTCTTATAGGTTTGTTGCTCCCAAAATGCAAGCACGCTATCTACCAGAATCATAAGCCTTTTTGCTATTTAACCCCCTCTTTTATAAAAGCCAGCAGCATGGACTGGCGTAGTAACTGCTCTGATGCCCATAAGAATTGAATGGGCGTCGGAGTATTTGCTGCATGGCTTTATAAAAAGGGACCTAAATATCGAAATAAGATGTTGACAAAAGCTTTAGCTACATGCCCAGTGTTTGTTGACTCTTTGCCACAATGGCCGTATAAAAATCAATCTTCCGGTATGAATACATGATTGCTTAGACTCCAAAGATAAATGTCTACTAGTAAAGTGCTGAAACCAATTGAAATGTCAAAGATGATCAGAGTGCGAGCGTGAACTTACTCACAGAGGCTCTCATCTCCCTCCTGTTTTTCTTTTTAATTTGATTTAGCTCATGCTTATGTTTTTTGAAAAGATTCAAATGCTGCATCTTTAATACCCTCTGGATATTGCTGGATCATGATTACTTTCCATGTGTTGTGGATATGTCCAACAAATCTAGGAAAAGCCTGGCAGATCAAGCACATGCAGCTGAACCCAACATGGCAATGGGTAAGGAACAACCAGTTCTTATTAAGTCGGAGGAAGTGGCTCGACATCTAACAAAATGTGTTAAAGCTATCCTTGAAGACAAGGGCCACATTCTATAAATGACGCCTAAAAGTTAGGCGTCATTTAGACCTACAGCTCTACAACACTCAGCGCGATTCTATTATGCATTGACACACCATAGAGAATCGTGCTCAGTGGTGCTCAGCAAATTTCAGTGTGCCTATATTAGACTTTCTGTATAGAATCGAGTGATGTTATGTTTGTGTTTTGTAGAATTGTTTTTTAAGAAGCTGGACTCTGCATACAGTGCACCACAGAAACAGTGACACGTCTCCTAAAGCAATAAATAAATATAAATTTTTTTTCTACCTTTGTCTTCTGTGGTTTCTGCTTTCCTCATCTTCTTGCAACTCTCTTCCTTCCATCCACTGTCTGACGTCTCTCTTCCCCTAAATGGCATCTTCTCTCCTTCTATGCCCCTTCCAGAAACTGTATGCCTTCCCCTTCCATCTCTCCTTTCACCCCCATTGGGCTGGTATCTCTCTTCTCTCCTTCCCTCTCCCACACCTCTCCTCTGCAATCCCTTTCCCTTTTTTCCCTCATTTTCCTTTTGAATTTATTGTCTGCATCTGTCTAGATTACGTACTTACTACCCTCTCATCAATGTCCTCTTTTACTGTATGCCTAAAGCTTGCCACCTCTTTACCTCACCCCTCCAGTGTTTCCCTAACTCAATCCTTTTCTCCCCATCATGTGCCCTCCTTTTATTTATCCCCTTCGTCTATCATGTACCCTCTTTCTCCAACCCTTCCATCTAGTACCTTCTCCTCTCTCTGTCCACTTCCATCCAGCATCTGCTCCCCTCTTTCTCTCCTCCCATTTTCTTCCTGCATTTGCTCCTTTATCTCTCCCATCTGCACTTCCATCCAGCATAGGCTCCCCACTATCATCCAATGTCTGCCCTTTCTCTCGTCATCCACCCCTCTTCAATCAGCATCTGCCCCCTTTCTTTCCCTCCAATATCCTTTCCCCTTATGTCGCTCCCCTTTCTCTGTACATCAATTCCATCAGCACCATCCTGATGCCCCCTGCCCCCTTTCTTTCCCTCCACCACTCTTCCATTCCAGCAGTCCTTCTCCTTTCTATCCCTTCATGCAGCAAGGTCCCACGATGACTGTAGCTGCCGGCTGCCAGTCCACCCCACTCCGACGTACTTACTCTGGAGCGGACTCAGCAGCCGCATACTGGAAGGTCCCGCGATGACTCATCTGCTGGCTCTGCTCCGGAAGAAGTAAGTTACGTCAGAGGGGGTGGACCCGGCAGACGCAGGGAGTTGTGGCAAAGTCCCGCAATGACTGCATCTGCCGGGTCCACCCCCTCCGACGTAACTTACTTCTTCCGGAGCAGAGCCAGCAGATGAGTCATCGCGGGACCTTCCTGCACCTCAGTGCGGCTGCCGACTCTGCTGTAGAGAAAGTAAGTCAGAGGTAACGTGACCATTTATTTTTTTCATCAAAAGGGGACATCTATTAATTGACTGTGTATCCTTTCTTTCTGCACTCAGGCCCAACAATTGTCTCTTTCTATTCCCTCCCTCCTTCCTTCCCATGTCCATAGTGCCCCCAGTGTCTCCTTCCCGTGTCCTTAGTGCCCCCAGTGCCTCTGTCCTGTGTCCTTAGTGCCCCAGTGCCTTCTTCTGCCTGGATGGCCCAGAACGTTCTCTTGGACGTCAGAATTAACGTCGGAAAGAAGACTTCTTGTCAGTGATTATCAGCAGCAGTCGGGAGGTAAGATTGCAGCAGTGCTGACCGGGGGAAAGGAAGGGCAGGAGGACCCGGACCTGGCTGGCTGTGCACCCCCAAGCTGTGCACCCGGGGCGAACCTCCCCCTCCCCTTGGTACGCCACTGTAAAGGAACCTCGAACATTATCCAAAGGAAATCCTAACTGCACAACTAGTGTAGAAAATTGTGGCAATGATATACTATATAACTATCCCAAACAGAGTTCTATCTATCTATCTATCTATTCGACTACATGCATACTTACATTCAAAAACAATTTCCGGGGGGATGTGGGGGGGGAGTATTTTTCAAAAACAAGAGTCTAATGATTTTAGGATACTCATATTTAACCAGTCAACATATCCTTATTTAACGAATTTGTGAATGAAAATTTTGATGTGATTTATATTTGCTCCAAATTTTTGTTTAATGTCTTTGTTCATCTGCACTAGGAGCCAGCATTTCTCCTCCATGAAAACTTAAAACCAGGGAGAGAATCAGGTCAAACCAAAATTATAGGGCAAGGATATTCAGGTTGAGAGATTGTGCACATAACAGAGAAACTGTACAGTATGTTTAACACCAATTCTTACAAGATTTATGTTCAAATGTGTATGGATATCAAAGATGCTCAAATGGCTCAGACCAAGGAACCTGGTATCCTGTTTCCAATAAAACTAACTACAGGACTAAAAAGTCACTGAAATGGTTCATTTAGTTTGAAAAGCACCATCAACCTTGGCAAGTTCAAAATGAAACTATACAGTAGAGTCAGTAAGACAGAGTACTACCACCTGGAAGATAATTTTTTGTGATGTTTTCTAATTAAAGGAGGAGGAGAAAAGAAATAAATATTTCCAGAGAATTTGTAAACTGTGACTGCATATGACTAACTTGGTTTTACTGAGTTTGATGCATGCATAAAATATGCAAGCTTCCCTCATCCTTCAAAAAAACACTCCAGTGGAACCCTTGAATTACCATATTTTTCCCTTGGGTGGGATGTTCCTAAAAACAAGCTCATCCATCAATTGTCTAGACTTATTTTCAGTCCCATTTGCAGGCTTATTTTTTATGTCTTCTTCACTCATGGGAACGCCTAGCTGTAGAGACTTTTCAAGTCAGTAGGACAATATATACATATTGGATGATGTTAAATCTTTTCCTTTACTGAAGATTAATGGACAATTACAATATTTAACAAACTATACTCAACTACTAATGTGTCATAAACATATATATTACTTAAAAGTTATCCAATGTGATCAGTAAAAGAAGTAATTCTGGGCCAGTAGTATGTGCTACTCATTGCCATATAGAAGGGTGTAGGTCTGATTCCTAGGCCAGGCTTGTTTGTCAGAAATCATAGAGAGGAAGCCCACAGGAGGAAGCTTGTCGTAGTTACAGTAAATTATGGTAGATAAAGACCTTAAAGTCCAAGGGAGAATAAAGGTTACTGAGAGTCAAGGGTGTTGTCATGGGGTGAGGGGGAGGGGGCCTGGATCCCCCACTTTGGACTCCAGTTCCCTCAAAAATTGCAGCACCAAATGGGTAGTAGGGATGCTCAAACCCCACTGCCAAAAAGATTTGTCACAGGAACCCCAACCTATACTTTCAGAGGAAGTTAGCAGGGTGCTTTAACTGCCAATTCCAGAACTTCCATACATGCTTAGTTCATGCAATTGAACTGAGCATGTGCAGAATTGCTAGCATCAGAGGCTCAATCTTGCTTCCCTGCTCCTCAGGTAGCATGACCCTAGGCTCTAGCAGAGAATATCCTTGGCTGGCAGGGTTTGAGCATCCCTACCACTGAGTGAGTGGAATTCAGAATGAGAGGAAATACTGGCCTCCCCCAGGAATCAAGTTCTGACTATGCCCCTGCAAGGAGATAGGATTTCATATACCATCTTTCTGTGGTTACAATCAAACTAATTTACATACTATATAGTGACCTTAGAATTACATGGTTCTAATTGTACCGAAAGTCATTCTCACAGTTAGAACCTTGCAATCCCATGCATAGACTAATTTCTGTACATAGAACCATATAATTTCTTATGAAATGAAGGAACGGTTAAGTTGCAATAAATCCTCGTGAGTGTTGTAACATCTACATGTCAGATAGAACCCGGAAATCATCGGAGTTAAAAATACTGAAAATTGTCACTTAGAACTCTGTAATTCTAAGGTTGCGATATATAGGCATTTATTTTGTACCTGGGACAATGGAGGATTAAGTGACTTGTGAAAACTCAGAAGGAGCTGCAGTGGGAATCATGCCCAGTTCCCAGGTTCTCAGGCCACTGTACTGACCATTAGCCTACTCAGTTTATTTTAAGAAACTTAAGGGCCATGTTACTAAAGCTTAGTTTGCACTAATGGATATAAGTGTGTGTCAAATGCCACATGGCCATAGATATACAATAGGAGATACACCACCCAATATTTAAAACCATTTAACCAGCCTAGAATGACTCCTAGTCAGTTAAATGGTATTTATCTGGCTATCTGGCAATGTGTGGTGGTGGCCAAAAAAGCAAACAAGATGCTAGGTATTATTAGAAAAAGGAAGATAAATAAGACAAGAATGTTATAATGCCTCTTTATCACTCCATGGTGTGACCTCATCTTGAGTATTGCGTTCCATTCTAGTCACCATATCTCAAAAAAGATATAACAGAATTAGAAAAGGTTCACAGAAGAGAGACCAAGAAGATAAGGGGGATGGAACTCCTCTCCTATGAGAAAAGACTAAAGGGTCTTCAGCTTGGAAAAGAGACAACTGAGGGGAATATGATTGAATTCTACAAAATCCTGAGTGGTATAGAATGGGTACAAATGAATCGATTTATTCTCAATCAAAAATTACAAAGACTAGGGGGACACTCAATGAAGTTACAAGGAAAAACTTTTAAAACCAATAGGAGAAAAAAAAATAACTCAAAGAATAGTTAAACTCTGGAAAGCATTGCCAGAGGATGTGGTAACAGCAGTTAATGAAGATGGTTTTTTTTTAAAAAAAAGTTTAGACAAGTTCCTGGAGGAAAAGTCCATAGTCTGCTATTGAGTGAGACATGGGGGAAGCCATTGCTTGCCCTGGATCAGTAGCATGGAATGTTGCTACTATTTGTTTTTTTTTTGCCAGGTACTTGTGACCTGAATTGACCACTGAAGAAACAAGATACTGGATTTGATGGACCATTGGTCTGACCCACTATGGCTATTCTTATGTTCAACAGGAGTTTTCCAGCTGAATATTGTCGGTTAAGGTTATATTGTGTGAGTGGAAGGAGGGGGGTGATAAGAGAGAAAAATGTCTGGAGAAGGGATAGGAGGGAGGGAGAAGGGGTAATAATGTCTGAACTGAGCAAGCATAAAGGTCAAAGAACCTCTTTTGGATTGAAGGGAACATCATTACTATTAGATTTTTGATATATTGCATCTATCAAGCCATTACAGTATTAGTATTCATATCCTTAACTAGTTTATATATTGAATCTCCATACATTTCATAAAATGTAGCCTGTGGAATAGAAGGATTCAAAAATATATCATGTGGATTCAGTTGAAAGCTATCTAATGAGTCATGAATCTTTTGAATTTTTGATCACAATCATTCATATATGCATCTGGTAAAACACTATAAGATGCCTTTAATTCCACAGGGACAGTTAATAACACGAGGAAAATCAAGAAAAAGTTAATGTGACCATTTCAGTGAGAAGAGAGCCACTGAATGATATATTCTTACTTTCTTTCTTCCACTGCTTCACAATGTTCTTTAATGGTGTTCGATAAGATTCTCTATCTATAACATTACAAGACATGCCATTTTCTCCCCAACTTACATAAATATATTTTCTGTAAACGCAGATCCTTAGAATACCAAGGTACATAACAAGTTATTTTTACATGTTTCACATTATCCACAATAGTCACTCTCTCTAGGATGGAATACAATGCCTGAGTCAAAAAATTTACATTCAATAGATTCAATAGCCTAATTTATATGAGTAATCAAAGAATAAAACAATACATTGAAATGAAAACCTAGTGCTATTACTATTTGCTAAAATGAAAAACCAACATATGGATCCCATTCCAAAGAACAGATTGGACCACTCTGAGTGCAACATATAAGTATTTAATGAGAGAAAAGACCAAACACGCTAACCTAGTTATTCAAATATAACATTCCACCCACTCAGTCCATCTACTCTCAAAGGAAAATACAAAGAACTGAAACAGACATTAAAACTAACTTTTGGATGTCTAGGGTGCTCATTTCCCCTTAGCATTGTAATATCACAGTCCATACTTGAGTTCTGGTTTTTGATCTTTCCCCTGATAGATCATATGTCTGTTTGATAACCATGTTATTTTTATTTTATTAGGTATTTATATACTGTCTATCAAGGCAGTGGCGTACCTAGGGTATGTGGCACCCGGGGCCCATCATTCTTTGACACCCCCCATGTAAAAAAAATATTTTTTGTAATAACCATGAAAAATAAATGGTCATAATAGAAACAGGCAGTGAAAATTTTATTTTATTGAACCTCATATATGTAACCATTATTCCAAACATAACATAAATTATGTCTGAATTGTCATGACATCAGAAGTACATATGGAGTAGTTGCAGGTGATGCTTGGGACAGTTCTGATTGTGTTAGTTTGATTTTATGTGTCTTTTGAATAGAAGGGTTTTTATTTCTTTTTTGAAGGTTTTGTAGTTTGTGGTCGAGGTCAATAGGTTGTAGAGTTGGGGGTCGAGTGTTATGAGGTTGTCGAACAGTTTTTTTTCTTTTGACGATTTTGGTTGGAGGGTGTGTGAATGGTGCGTGAGTTCTCCTATGTCTGGTTGAGGTGGATTTAATTATTTAGCTGAAGAAATTAGTAACCCCCCCCCATTCCACACACATTAATTCTCTTCCATTTTTGTTCCCATTCTAAAAAACACTGATAAGTTCCCAGAAAAAAAATACATTAAAATAAGAAGTGAAAACAAAGGCCCCTACAGATGAGAACATAACATAAGAATAGCCTAACTGGGTCAGACCAATGGTCCATCATGCCCAGTAGCCCATTCTCATGGTAACCAATCCAGGTCACTAGTACCTGGTCAAAACACAAAGAGTAGCAACATTTCATGCTACCGATCCAGGGCAAAGAACAAAAAATGAACCCTACAAATGGAGGTGGAAAAATCACAAAATAGGAAAAAAAACCTCCCAAACCCCAAGACTAGAAAATGATTAGGGGAAAGAGACAAAGACCAACTGAAACTTGAAAAAATAATAATAACCAAGATTAATAAATATTAATTAAAGCCATTTTCTACCTCGCTTTTCAAGCTGTGTCGGACAATCTGAGAGACCCAGCGCAGTCAAGTTCCTGAAGAAGGGGGTGTGCACCCCCGAAACGGAGTCCCGTAGGACGAAGGATGAAGTTACCACTCGCGGACTGCTCACACACGGAGAAGCTAAGTTCTTCCAGTTTGTGTTTGGCTTGGTGTGATCTGGACACTCTTTTTTTCCTTTTGGCCCCATGCTTGGGGGACAAAGACATATTTCAACTTAACTTTAAGAAGGTGTGTGTTTTTTATGATTATTTTTCACACGCATTGCACTTTTTTGTTGCACTAGTTAATCACTTCTCACGCGGAGAGAGCCCAGGGATGTTCCGCAGTTAACACTCTTTTGGGTGTAACCCCGCGACAGCTACACTCTGGATTTTCCAGCGGTGGCTGTGTGACTGAGGGCTCTCCTGCTTTAATTAATATTTATTAATCTTGGTTATTATTATTTTTTCAAGTTTCAGTTGGTCTTTGTCTCTTTCCCCTAATCATTTTCTAGTCTTGGGGTTTGGGAGGTTTTTTTTCCTATTTTACCGATCCAGGGCAAGCAGACACTTCCCCCATATCTTAATAACAGACTATGGACTTTTCCTCCAGGAATTTGTCCAAACCTTTCTTAAAATCAGCAACGCTATCTGCTTTTACCATAACTTCTGGCCACTTCATTTTTAAGCTTAGATCTTTCCTTCCAAACAGAGACCTTGATAGATGTCAAATACAGAAAGAACAAGGTAACTTCACGAGGACTTAGCTGTGCAGGAAATGTGAATCTCCTCATACACCCACCATATAGTGCAAAAATGTGCAAAGGTCTGTTTTTTTCTTTCGATCACTATATAGCCTAATGCCACACAAGCAGCGCTGTTACAAACATATTCTGAAGGTCAATGCTAAGGTTAACAAAGTTTCCTTCCTTGGACCAAAAGGAGATACTGACAAATCAATGGAAGAGATCCCAAAACAATTACCCAGGCTCAACACCCAAAGACCCACTCAGTGTGTGAACCAGTTGAGTGGGGTGGACTAACTGGGGGGTGGAAATGGACCCGGAGTTTGCTCAGCAGAATTTCCCAGACCACCTCTTCCTCTCAACACATTGACACGCTGCTACCACCACTACCACTAGGAACACCTCACCGGGTAGGCCAGCAATGCTTATAAACTTTATAAAACACATTATTATATTTTCTTATAAAGCACATATTATAACTGAATTCTCTGACATCCTAAAGCCTTGCCATTCACAAAAATAGAAGGAAGAAAAGTTCCCATTTCCTGCTGTTTCATGTCCCCGGTCTATACAATATTTTTCTTCTGCAGATCCTTCAAAAGTCTGACCAAATCCTCGTTTCACTTGCATTATAAAGTACTGAGGATGCCAACTCTCCCCAATCCCAGGTCCTAAAGTCTAAGACAGTAGCGCAAACTAGTGCTGCCCGATTCAGGAAAAAATTTTTTAATTCGATTCAGCCTATTGAATTGGTTTTTCGATTTGATTTTCCTGCCCAATTGGGTGTTTTTTTCAAATATCCTGGTGGGTTTATTTTATAGCTTTTTCATCCCCCTTTGGCTTCTCCTAACCATACTGGCGCTGTGGTGAAAATAAAATAAAGAAACAAAAAGGACTTTTTCTTTCTCTGTTAAATCCTAGCTCACGTTTGCAGTCTAACACCAGCTCTGGCAGGATATACATTTCAGATCTGACATATTGTAATCAAAAAAATAAAATTAGTTTTTCTATCTTTTGTTGTCTGGTTATTTTTCAAATATTGTTGGTCCAAGGCTCTGGTTGTCTTCTGATAACTTGCTTGCCAGGGTCTCCTTCTTCCTTCTTTCTGCATGCTAACCATCCATCTGCCATCTCTGTCCTCCCCGTTTCCCTTCCCTCCCCAGGAGGTCTGGCATCTTTCCTTTTTTCGTCTCTCTCCACAGATCCATCTTTTCTTAACTACCCTTTCATCCAGCATCTCTCCCTCCTTCCCCACCACCCCAGGGTCCAACATCTCTCCCTTTCTTTTCCCAACTACCCTCCTATCCAGTATCTCTATCCCCCCCCTCCACACCATCCCTTGTGTCCAACTTCTCTCCCTTTCTGTTCCTTCCCTCTCTAAAAACCATGGTCCATCATCTCTCTCCCCTTCTCTATTTTCAGACTCATTATTTCTTCCCACCCAAAGTCCGGCATATGCGCGTCTCTTTGAACCCCCCCCATTCCCTCCGTGTATTTCTACACCAGGGCCCCCCTCCCTGAAGGCCTGTCCCCCCCTTAAAGGTCTGCATCCTACCCCTGAAGGCCTGTACCCCCCCGAAGGCCTGCCCCCCTTGAAGGCCTGCCCCCCCTTGAAGGCCTGCCTGTCCCCCCCCCTTGAAGGCCTGCCTGATCCCCTTGAAGGCCTGTCTCCCCTTGAAGGCCTGTCCCTCCATTGAAAGCCTGCCTGCCTGTCCCCCCCCCTTGAAGGCCTGTCCCTCCCTTGAAAGCCTGCCTGCCTGTCCCCTCCCCTTGAAGGCCTGTCCCCCCTTTGAAGGCCTGCCTGCCTGTCCCCCCTTTGAAGGCCTGTCCCCCCCTTGAAGGCCTGCTTGTTCCCCCCCTCTTGAAGGCCTGCCTGCCCCTCCCTGAAGGCCTGATGCCCCGACCCACCCCGAAGGACCGCTCGCCCCCTGGCCTCCCCGCACAACCTAAGAAGTAGCCCGCAGCAGGATCGCGATGCCAGCGATCCCTGCGCTGCTTTTGAACTGCTTCCTCCACCGTGGTCCCGCCCCTCCTCTGACATCAGAGGAGGGGCAGGTCCACGGCGGAGGAAGCAGCACCGAAGCAGCGCAGGGATCGCTGGCATCACGATCCTGCTGCGTGCTGCTTCGTAGGTGGTGCGGGGAGGCCAGGGGAACGAGCGGTCCTTCGGGGGGGGGAGGTACTGAACTCCAAGGACGAGAGCACCCCCTCAGGGCTTGCACCCGGGGCGGACCTCCCCCCCTGCCCACCCTTTGGTACGCTACTGTATCAAGGTTATCTAAGTGGTTTACAATAGGTACACAAGCATTTTACCTATCTGTCCCACAATTTATCTAATGTACCTGGGGCAAGGGAAGATTGTGTGACTTGCCCAGGGTCACATGGAGCAGCATGGGGTTTGAACCCACAACCTCAGGGTGCTGAGGCTGTAGCTTTAACCACTAGGCCAATCTTTCCTGTATAAATAGTATCTTGTATTCCACAAGGTGTCTTTCAGAATAACAGAACATTATTCAAGATTTATGAGTACGAACTAGAAAGAAATTTAGAGGAACATTGGGAAGGCAATAGTTTGCCTATGTTCACTGTTTAAATTCTCACTGTCCACTATCAAGAACTGAGCATAGGTATTGACTTTTGTGTATTTTATCAATTCCTCGCTAAACTTTTTAATATTGAGTCTTTTTACAACACAGTTTTAAAATAGAGAAGAATTGTAGTTCTGCATTCATGATTCTGAAAAAAATATGAAGTCCAATTCCGCATAGGTTGTTTAAGGAGGAAAAGGGATGGCTGAATCTGGACATTTACAATTTGTAGAGGGGCCCTTTTACCAAACTGCAGTAAGCACAAACACAATCTTTCTGCAGCTTAAAATAGTGTTTCACGGGTCAAGCTAAACATCCCATGATATTTATGACATGTGCATGTAATGCCAACAAATTTATTGCACCACCACAAATTTATTTTTTCCCTCAGGAGGGTGTATCTAGGGGGTAGAGAGTGAGCTTGTCTGCACTAATCAATTAGTGTAGCCACAGTTCCACATGCTGATTAGCGCGTGCTTAGTGCTTGAGCCCTTAGGCCTGGATTCTCTAAACGGCACCATTGTCAGCAGCTGCCGTACATGTGGCTGCCAATCCTTCTCCACCCCCTCAAAAACAGTGGAATTTCAGGTTCAGCTCTCCTTTGGTTCTCTTCCTACTTTACTGATCAGAACATCATAGTTCACTCTGGAGGCACATCTTCTTCCCCAATCATTCAAACCTACAGTGTTCCACAAAGATCTATTCTCTCTCCTTTACTTTTTAATATCTTCCTTGCCCCACTACTGACCTTAGCACAATCAATAGGATTTACTTCTTTCACCTGTGCCAATGATATTCAACTTCTGCATCCTATCAATCCCTCAAACATAAATGACATTCAAGAAATAAATTCCAAACTCGACAAACTAAGTCTCTGGCTCCGAACCAACCACTATCTCTCAATATAGATAAATCTCGTGGTTTACTCTTTCCGGCAAAAAAGAACAAAACTTTTAAAGGACCTATCTGCATAGACTCTAGACAAATTCAAACCAAACCTAAAGTTAAATTATTAGAAATCATCCTAGATAAAGACCTCATCTACTACGATCAAATCAGCGTGGTCACCAAAATTGCTTCTGCAAACTTTGATTAATTCACTCTACAACCTCCATTCTTGAACCTGCCACCATTCAAACTTTAATTTATTCCTTGATCATCTCACACATTAAATTGTTCAAAAAGAAACCCGCCGACTACAACTAATTCAAAATACCACCATCAAGCTTATTCACAACGCAAAAAAAAATAAAAAATACAATCACGTCACCCCATTACTCCGTGAAGCCCACTGGCTTCCCATTTCGCATCGAATAAATTATAAAATCCTTCTACTTGTATTCAAGATTAAACTCGTACACATTCCATCATTCCTTGATAAACATTTCATCCCATTCGCATCTCTTTGTACCTTCAGATCCGCCAATCAAAATCTACTGACTGTTCCCTCACTCATAGAACTCTTTTATACTTGAAACACTATCTTCTCTGTCACAGCCCTCTGGAATGCAATGCCATCACATCTCCGCATGGAATAATCTTTCGACAAATTAAAAATTGAAATCAAAACCTTTCTATTCCAAGATACATACCAAAATTCCAGATAAAATCATTTTTCTTTTTATCTTCTATGGTTAAAGAGAACCGCTTTTAAGAAGTGTCCCCCCCCCCCCCTATTCATCCTCTCCCTTCCCCTTCTTATCTTCTTTTTATTGTTACTTTTGACTTCGAGTAATTTTGAATCTTCTCCTTCTCAATTACCTTTTGTATCAACTTTTGTCCATAGCTTTGACCTTGACATGGCATGATTCTGCCCCACTTTATTGTCTTTATTTTTTTAATTTTTTTTCTTTCTTTCTTTTTAAAACTCTTATTTTAGCAATTGTAAGCCATCCAGATATTTGTTTGATGGTCAGTATATCAAACTGTAAATAAACTTGGAAACTTATCAATCACACAAAGGTGCCATTTAGAGAATCACATCTCTGGAAAAGGTAGGCGCCAGAAATGCAGGCCAGGTGTTTAAAGGCCTACATTTTCAGCACCTACCTTTGATGTGAATCATGTCTATGTAGGTGCTTTATGGCACCTAATGCCACTTACAGTGTTAGCCACGCCTACAGCAGCGATAGGCACCCTAAAATGCCTCTGGAGGTGTGATTCCGGTGCTGTTTTTTAGGTGCCATAGGCACCTTGAAAAGTCTTTTAAGTCTTCTTTTAAATGGCGTTTTGGTGCCATTTAGAGAATATGAGCCTTAAAATGGGTGGCACTAAGGTCCACATGGTAATGGCCATGAGTTAATGGCAAAATTATCATGTGGTTTGTGTAGTGCTGGCTTCCAAATATGAGCAATGAAAAGGAACAATATATCCCGGACAAAAGAACTCTCTCATTATAGAAGACCAGAAGCACCAAATCTATTCAAAACTTGAGATAAGTACTGTTTGATACATTTTACTGTCTCTTTGATGACTGTGTGGTTTATCAGTTTTGAGATTGATTTGATATTGAAGTTTTGGCACAATTTACATCTAAATTAAGTAAAGAAAATAAAACATTTTCACCTGTATGATTATATGATCCTTTAAAAATAGGGGAGGTTTTTCTTGGCAATGATTGAATGTGAGCAAATATGGTTACTCCACACTCAACTACTACTATTCTTAATTATTTCTATAGTGCTACCAGATATATACAGTGCTGTACAGAGTCCCTGCTTGATAGAGCTTACAATCTAAACAGACAAGGCTGACAAACAGAATGTCATGGATACAGTTAAAGGGAACGGTTAATCTGCTGGCTAGGTTGGTGGGCAGTGGGGAATGGATTGAAGGTAATATAAAAAGGTGAGTTTTCAGTCTGCTTTTAAAAAAGGTAAGGTAAGGGGCAGAGCAGACAAACTCAGGTAATTTATTCCAGGCATAGGGGGCAGCTAGATAGAAACATAGAAACATAGAAAATGACGGCAGAAAAGGGCCACGGCCCATCTAGTCTGCCCACACTAATGGCCCACCCCCTAACTACCTCCATGAAGAGATCCCACATGCCAATCCCATCTTTTCTTAAAATCTGGCACACTGCTAGCCTCAATTACCTGTTGTGGAAGATTATTCCAGCGGTCAACCACCCTTAGAAACATAGAAGATGACGGCAGATAAGGGCCATAGCCCATCAGGTCTGCCCACTCTACTGACCCACCCCCAAGTCTACTATCCTAGGGATCCCACTCCTGGTGACAGGTTCCCTTGGCTTAACCCTCTAAGGGATCCCACATGGGCATCCCATTTGCTCTTAAATTCTTGCACGCTGTTTGCCTCGATCACCTGCACCGGGAGCTCGTTCCAAGGATCAACCACTCTCTCGGTGAAGAAATATTTCCTGGTGTTGCTATGAAATTTCCCGCCCCTGAGTTTGAGCGGATGCCCTCTTGTGGCTGAGGATCCTTTGAGAATGAGAATCTCTTCTTCCATCTCGATACGGCCGGTAATATACTTAAACGTCTCGATCATGTCTCCTCTCTCCCTACGTTCCTCGAGTGAGTACAGCCGCAAATTTTTCAGCCTTTCCTCGTACGATAGATCCTTGAGCCCCGAGACCATCCTGGTGGCCATCCGTTGCACTGACTCTACTCTCAGCACATCTTTTGGCCTCCAGAATTGCACACAGTATTCCAAATGAGGCCTCACCATGGTTCTGTATAATGGCATTATTACTTCAGGCTTCCCGCTGACGAAACTCCTGCGGATGCAACCTATTTCCAATCCAATGGGACTCTTCCTGTACTTAGGGAAAGATTGAAGAGCGCGGATAACGGTTCCGCCAGGAAGTCACTCAACTCCCTGAGCACCCCGGGGTGTAATTTGTTCGGTCCCATAGCTTTGTTCACCTTGAGTCTTGATAGCTCCTTGTAGACACTGCTGGGCATAAACTTGAAATTTTGAAACGGGTCTTCCGAGTTTTCCCTCGTCGGTAGCTGAGGGCTGGATCCCGGCAGCTTGCAAGTGAAGACCAAGCAGAAGTATTGATTTAAAAGTTTGGCTTTGTCGGAGTCCGATTCTACATAGTTCCCATCAGGTTTCCTAAGGCGTACTATCCCATCTGTTTTTCTTTTACTGTCACTAATATACCGGAAGAAGAATTTATCGCCCTTCTTGATGTTCTTCGCAAGGTTCTCCTCCATTCGGAGTTTGGCCTCCCTGACTGCCATTTTGACTGCTTTTGACTTGGCCAGATAGTCTTCCTTGGATTCTTGCTTCCCTGATAGTTTGTAGAGGATGAACGCTCTTTTCTTCTTTTTTATGAGGTCTGAGATCTCCTCAGAGAACCACTGCAGTCTATTGTTTCTTCGCCGTTTACTTACTGATTTGACGTAGGAGTTGGTTGCTTCATGTAAGGTTGATTTCAGAGTTTACCACATTACCTCTACATCACAGTTCTTCAACCGCCGGTCCGCGGACCGGTGGCAGTCCGCTGGAAATTTTTGCCGGTCCGCACAGGGCCGGCAAGATTGACTCCCTTCAATTTCCTGCCGGTCCGTGCAGGGCCGGCAAGATCAACAGCTGAAGTCTGCGCTGGGCCGGAGAGATCTTGGGGAGCCTCCGACAGTGGCTTTCTCCCCTCTCTACAGCTCTCCTTTACTTCCCAGCGCAGCGATTCATGAAGGCAGCCTCGGGGCTTTTGCTGAGTCGCGACTGCCTCTGATGATGCAACTTCCTCTTTCCTCAGAGGCGGCGCGACCCAACAAAGGACCTGAGACTTCCTTCCTGAATCACTGCGCTGAGAAGTAAGGAGAGCTGCTGGGAGGGGAGAAAGCCACTATTGGAGTCTTGGAAGCTGCTGGGCAAGGGGAAACAGATAAGCTACTGGAGAGGGAGAAGGAAAGATGCTGCTAGGAGGGGAGGAGGGAAAGGAATCTGGGAAGCTGCTGGGTAAGGGAAAAAAAGGGACAGCTGCTACTGGACCTGGAGGGAAGGAAAAGGAGAGATGCTGCTGGGAGGGGAGGAGGGAAAGGAATCTGGGAAGCTGCTGGGCAAGGGAAAAAGAGACAGCTGCTACTGGAGAGGGAGAAGGAGAGATGCTGCTGGGAGGGGAGGAAGGGAAGAGAGTTACTGCTGGACAGGAGGAGGAGGGAAGGGAGAAGGAAAAAAGGAAGGAAACAGCTGGCAGAGAGATTAGAGGAGGGGAAGGGGAGACACAGGCATGAGAAAGTAAAGAGATTGATGATAGGAAGGGGTCAGCAGAAAAATAAGCAGAGGGACAACGATGATAGATCTGGTGTAGGAGAGATAAAAATGAAGAGAGCAGTGAAGCTGGAATGAATCATGTAAAAAGAGAGAGGGGGCACAAGCTGGATGGAAAAAGGAGAGGGGCATAGAAAGAAGACAGATACCATATGGAAGGGGGAGAGGACAGACAGTGGATGGAAGGGGCAGATGCTGGATTGAAGAGACAGAGATGCAGACGCTGGAAGGAAGAGAGTGAAAAGAAGATTGAAAGCAGAAACCAGAGACGACAAAAGGTAGAAAAAAATAATTTTATTTCTACTTTGTGATTAGAATATATCAGATTTGAAATATATATCCTGCTAGAGCTGGTGTTAGACATAACTGGGGACTGCAAAACCCAGGCAGTGATTCTTTAGCTTTCAGCTGGCTTAGGGCTCTCTCTGACCAGGGGCAGTTGCCCTAGTTGCACTCCCCTAACACTATTCCTGTCATGTGTGACTGCGGTATTCTGTTAGCATGATATTTATGTGTAGCATTCTGTAATAATTTGGCTTATTCAGTTTTCTTGATAGTAGAGGGAATAAATGTGAAGGGGAGGGGAGACGGGTTTTGTTGATCCTTGCTCTGTATTATTTGTATTTATAAAATGACAATTATACAGAATATTGTTTCTTTTTATACTTTATTAAAATACGTTCAATATTAAATCATAACTGAGGCTTGTGCAGATGGGATCAGATGGTTTGTGGGGACCGAGCTCGAGAAGATGGGGCGGAAATGGGGTTTTTAAATTTTAGTCCTAGTAGTTTACCGGTCCACAAAATAATTATTTTTTTTCTGCTGGTCCACGGGTGTAAAAAGGTTGAAAAACACTGCTCTACATTATCTTTCGGCATGGTTTTGCAGTGCCTGATGGACGAAATCTCCCATGCTTTCGAAGTTTGCGCCCTTAAAGATGAGGACCTTGGTTGATGAAAGGAACAAAGTCTGGAATTGGCAGCAAAGGAGAAGGGCACAACCAAGAGCAGCTTATCTGAGGAACGGAGTTCTCTGGAAGTTGTATAATGAGAGAGAAGAGGAGAGATATTGAGGGGCAGCAGAATGAACACATTTGTAGGTCAGCAATAGGAGCTTGAACTGCAAAGACAGATAGGGAGTCAATGAAATGATTTAAGGAGAGAGATGACATGAGTGTAGCAAGGTTGATAGAAGATGATTCATGCAGCAGAGTTTTGAACAGATTGCAGGGGTGAGGAGAGGAGAGAGGCAGCATTGTGAGAGACCAATTAGAAGTAGAATGAATATCTGTATAGGTGCTGGCTCCACCTCTGAGGTTTTTCCTACCCCTTAGTTGATAGATATTTGATGATATACCATCTATATATGTAGTGGGAATTTTATTTTGTTACTGCATTGAAACATTAGCATGTTACTTCTTTTATTATTATAACAATGTTTTCTCTGTATAACATGAGTGTGTGTCAAATTTAAAGAAGCACTGAAGAAAGCCATGAGGACATTATTATTGAAAGAAGAGATTGTTATCTTTTGATTTTCAATTAAACATACATTTCTGGCACCAGCACATTATATATTTATCCATACATTCGTAGTTGTGGATCCAGTGTTTGACAGATATGAGCTAAGGAGGTAATTAAGGGGGCACTTCATTTTAGGCACTCCAATGCTATGGGATGAAAGCCTATTCCATAATGGAAGATGACATTACCTTGGACAATCATTATTTATTTATTTAATCTGTTTTATATCCTGTCCTCCCCAGAGAGCTCAGAATGGGTTACAAGGTAGCATACATAATAATTAAACAACAACAAGATACAGAAAACTACGGCAGTACGGGCTACAATGGTAATCGGCTAATACAGTTGTTCATCCTAAATTAGCAAACTAAGAGGTACATAATAAAAAAGAAAATACGTTTAAAATACGTCTAAATTGGCACATGGATGACCAAAAGACAGGTCGACCAAGTACCGATAATCGAAAGGGTTTTAGACATATCTAAAACCAGCTTAGGCCCAGAGAGAAAAGGGGCGTTTTTGGAGGAGTGGGTAGGGCGGGAGGTGGGTGGGATGTAGGCCAACCTAGACTTAGTCTTCCGGCAGCCATAATCTAAAAGTTTAACAGGTCGTCTGGATGGAACTTAAATGTTTTGGCTTAGACCAAAGGGTATACGCTCTGGATCGGGCTGCTGAGCTGATCACGGCTGCCGCAATCAGTTCAGCAGCCCAAGCAACTCGTTCTCCCCACCCCATCCCCGTAATGATCGCGGCAGGAGGGATGCCCAGTCCCTCCTGCCCAAACTCACTGTGACCCCCCCCCCCCACACACACACACATTTTCGGCAGGAGGGATGCCTTATCCCTCATGCCCGAAACGCTGCAAATCCCCCGCAACCTTAACCAGCAGGAGAGATGGCCAATCTCTTCAGCCGGAACCTGCCCCAACACCCCAAATGATCGCAGCAGAAGAGATGACCAATCTCTCCTGCCAACACATGCCACAACACCCCCCCCACCCCCCGAATGATAACGGTAGGAGAGATGCCCACTCTATCCTGCCAGACACCCCCCACCCCCGATGGTTCATCGGCAGGAGGGATAATGAATGGATAATGTTATGAGTTTGATTCTACAAACAGTACAAAGTAATGTGGTAGTCCACTTGGATATGCAATATAAAATGATCTGAGACAGATTGTGTTCCTAAAGCTGTTTTGGTGAAAGTATTTGTCTCAAATACTGTATTTATTACTGTTCTTGTTGTTTGGGGCCCTGCAACTTGTTCCTGTTCATTTAGTCTTCCAGCTCAATTGAGAGCACTCTCTACTGAGACAGTAGTATCATGACTCCTCATTTTCAACTACCCATATTTCCCTGTCCCCATTTTTAAACCTTTTTCTCAACACCCTTCTATAGAACACGTTTAGATTACTGCAATCTACTCCTAACTGGTATCCCGCAGTGTCGCCTCTCTCCTTTGCAATCTGTGCAAAACTCTGCTGCACGACTCATCTTCTACCAACCTCGCTACACTCATGTCACCCTTCAGCTTAAGTCACTTCACTGGCTCCTTATCTGCCATCGCATACAGTTCAAGATCTTATTGCTGGACTACTTCATTCTGCTGCCCCTCAATATCTCTCCTCGCTTCTCTCTCCTTATATACCTCCCAGAGAACTCCGTTCCTCAGATAAGTCACTCTTAGCGTTACCCTTCTCCTCCACTGCCAATTCCAGATTTTGTTCCTTTCATCTAGCTGCCCGCTATGCCTGGAATAAATTACCTGAGTTTGTCCGTCAAGCCCCTTCCCTTTCCTTGTTTAAAAGCAGACTGAAAATCCACCTTTTTGATATAGTTTTCAATCCTTAACCCTACTCCTCTGCCCTCCAACCCAGCCTGCTGATTAACCATTCCCCTTAACTATATCCATGACATTCTGTTCGTCTGTCTTGCCTGTTTAGATTGTAAGCTCTTTTGAGCAGGAACTTTTTTCTTATTCTTTCTGACTCTGTACAGCACTATAGAAATAATTAATAGTAGTAGTGTAGTAGTAGCCATTATGGCAATGTATCTTCAGTTAAAAAGAATCTATACCCTCCAGATCAAGATATTTATGCATCCAGCGTCTAAACATTGTGTAATAGCTTGGCCTCCCTGCTTTCTGTGATCATGAAAGCTACTTCTTCAGTAATACCAGCCAAGGTTAGCTCATGGAACAGAATCCAGTCTTACAACAGCTACAGCATGCTGTGAATTGAAGTTTATGCTTTTATGAAAGCTTGAAAACCAAAGCATTCCCTGCCTTGAATGACTGCAAAGGCAACTGAGCAATCTTAAAAGAAAGCATTTAATATTTCCATGCAGTGCTGGCTTCTTACCCCAGTGGTGCTCTTACTGCAAATGCCAGTTTGTGTTTTCTAAATACCAGAGTAGAATGTATTAATCACTGGAATTAAAGGTTATAAGTTTGTCAGCAGGAGGTTAGCTTGGTATCCCATAGCTAACCAACGTCCCATAATGAACGTTGTTTTTTTTTTTACCATAAACCGCTGAGAAAAAACATTCAATGCCATTGTGTTTTGTTTTTCATCCAGTTAAATGTGCTCCTATATATTGTTCCCAGCTGGATTTGCTTTACTAAACTTAATTCTGTGCCTTCTGACATAGCATTTTTCACTGAGTCGGGGGAAATGTGTTATGATTAGCTATGCGCAGTTTCAGACAAAATGTCAGAAAATGGTAATTAAAACTGCAGTTGTGCAATTGTAAACATAATGCACGCAGAGACAAATCAATCTGCATTATATATATTATTAATGAGCCCCTACTTTGCAATAAAAACTACCAAAGGAAAAAAATAGCTTGGACTTTATTGCTCACACAATATGAAATACATACTGGCTCAGCCCTTGTGCTATCACTTGGAATATAATTAATAAATTGTGATACACCTCTGAATCCAAAAGTTCCCTTTGCAATGTCTCCTCACAGTATTCTTTTTCAGTTTTAATTGAAATGCTGTAACATTTTAAAAACTAAAAATTATTTAGTCATTTTACAACCACCATTGGTCAATATTTCTTTAAACTCTTACCTCCTACTGGCTGAACTATGCCCGGTATTTAGTGCCAGCCCTTATTTAAGTACCAGCAAGCTGCCAGGAGTTACCCAGTCGGCCACAGGTGTTATCCAGGTATAGCCAAATGAGAGGGAAAGAGATGGTGTACATGGGGAAAGGAGACAGAGGTGAATTGTTGGACATAGCGGTGGGAGAGGAGTGAGAGGAAGAGAGATGAGAAAGAGAAATGTTGGATGTGGTGCTGGAAAGGGAACAGTGGGACAGATGGAAAAGGATGCAAGAGGGAGGAATGTTGGACATGGTGGTGGAGGGAATGGAGGAAGAGATGTGGCATGGTGCTGGAGAGGGGTGATAGAAGAAATGTTGAGCATGGGGCTGGTGGACAGGGGCAAAAAATTCTGCACACAGTCCGGGGGAAGAGAGGGAGAAAGGTTGGATGTGGCAATAGAGGAAATTGCAGAGATACACCCTGGATTCCTCCCTCTCTCTCTTTCCCTACTCCCTTTGCAGCAAGGGAGAGAATGAGAGAGAGAGAGATGTGGACAGTGAAAGAGAGGGAGACGTTGCATATGGGGATGGAGGAGAGAGGAAGAAATGCTGTGCAGGGAAAAATGAGTATGCTTTGTGTAGTTTAATTTTGTGGTTACCATTATGTATTGTTAATAAGATTATATTGTGTGCTTATGCACTGCAAAACAGTTTACTAACTTCCCTCTTCTCATAGCTGCAACATAATACATGCTGTTGACAGAGTTTTCTGTGTGTTATGCTGTGAAAAGAAGGAAGATAGTACAGTGTTCCCCCGGTCATTCGCGGTCGGCGGTTCGCAGTCCTGGTCATTCGCAGTATTTTCCAACCGCGAACCGAAGGAGAGGACAGTTGAAGAGGCAGGAGAGATGCTGGAGCGCCAGCGAGTGCAGGAAATCACCCGCTGTATGCTCTGATTGTCTCTTCCTGCACTAAGTCGAGCTTTATCCAATCAGAAGCTGCTTTGACATGCAGCTCCTGATTGGTAAGGCCCGACAGTGCAGGAAGAGGCGGTCGGAGCATACAGTGAGTGATTTTCTGCACTCGCCGGCGCTCCGGCTGCTCTCTCCTGCCTCTCCTGCTGCCCTCTCCAGTCTCCCCCATAAAAAACCATATTTGCGGTTTTTCAAGATTCTCGGGGGTTCCTAGAATGGAACTCCCATGAAGATCGGGGGAGTACTGTAACCTGTTTTGCTGGGCATAAGTGTACATGGTAAAGAGTTTGTGTAACTAGCACTCTTCCTTTGGCAAGATTATCTCTGGTGCACGACCTATATCCCATAGCATACAACCCAAAAGGGGGTGTGGCCATAAGAGGTGCATGGGCAGGTCAGGGGTGTTCCTAAAATTTGCATACAGTGTTTTAGAATATGAGGGATGTGCACCCAATTTGGGCACCAGGAATTACACCTGGTTTCAGCAGGCATAAATCCTGACACACAAATTTGGGCACTAAAATCCACACCCAATGCTCTTCTATAATGTAGAAAATTGAGAGCCAATTTTTTTGGGGGGGCACCAAATTTTGAGCACCAGTTACTAAGGACTCCTTTTACTAAGGTGTGCTAGCGTTTTTAGCGTATGCTGAAGATTAGCGCGCGCAAACCACACGCTAAACAAAAATTACTAACGCAAGCTCTATGGAGGTCATAGAAAATATTCAGAGGCACTGTCTGTAGAAACAGAAACACAGAAAAATGAAGGCAGAGAAGGGCCATTTGGCCTATCTAATCTGCCCAACCATGCCATCTACTATCCTCTCCTCTCCCTTAGAGATCCAATGTACTTGTCCCAAGCGTTCTTGAATTCAGATATAGTTTTTTCCTGCACCACCTCCTCCAGGAGGTTGTTCCACACATTCACCAATCTTTCTGTGAAAAAGTATTTTCTGAGGTTTCTTCTTAGTCTGTCCCCTTTCACCTCACTCCTATGACCCCTCATTCCAGAGTTTCCTTTCAATTGAAAAATACGTGCCTCATGCGCATTTATGTCATGTAGTTATGTAAACATCTCTATCATATTTCGTCTTTCCCACATTTCCTCCAAAGTATATATATTGAGATCTGTAAGTCTTTTCCCTGTATGTTTTATGATGAAGACCACTGGCCATTTTAGTAGCCGTCCTCTGGACTGACTCTAACCTGCTTAATATCTTTTTGAAGTTGCAGTCTCCAGAGGACTAGGGGATACACAATAAAGCTACTAAGTAGTAAATTTAAAACAAACTAGAGAAAATATTTCTTTGCACAATGTGTAATTGAAATCTGGAATTTGTTGCTGGAGAATGTGGTAAAAACAGCAGGGTTAAAAAAAAGATTTGGATAACTTCCTAAAAGAAAAGCCCATAAGCCATTACTAAGGGCTCCTTTTACTAAGGTGTGCTAGCGGTTTTAGCGTGTGCTACAATGCAGTGCATGCTAAATGCTAATGCCTCCATAGAGCTTGCATTAGTATTTTTCATTTAGTACGTGGTTTGCGTGCGTTAATCTTAAGCGCACGCTAAAAACGCTAGTGCACCTTAGTAAAAGGAGCCCCTAAGATTGACTTGGGAATATCCACTGTTTATTTCTAGGATACAATCTTCTTTTCTGTTTGGGATGTTGCCTGGTACTTGTGACCTGGATTGGGCATGGTTGGAAACAGGATATAGTACTAGGTTTGATGGACCTCCAGTCTATTCCAGTCTGGCAATGTTTATGTTTTTATAAACGGAGAGATATGATACAGACTTTTAATTATGTAAAAGATATTAATATAGAAACAAATCTTTTCCAGTGAAGGAGAAACAGTAAAACTAGAGGACATAAATTGAGGTTATGGGATGGTAGACTTAGGAGTAATGTCAGGAAATTCTTTTACACAGTCCTCCACATCCCGCTTATGGTGGTGGACTGCATTGAGGCAGTGAGCTTGCTCTTGGAGTATTCCCCAAGTCTTTCTCCCTGGGGCGAGAAGAGGCACTGGTGATGAGTGTGGACCTCCTGCACCAGCAGTTCGGTCTCAGCCTGAGTGAAGTTGGGCTTTCTCGCCATAGGTTTCAGTGCTTTGGGAGCCATGGTGTCAAAGTACCCACACTTTTGATAATATGAAGTTAGACATATTTATACACAATTAAGCACATCCAACAAGCCGTACGTTAGACGACCTGATGTAATACGTTCATCTGGTCGGTTATGGACAAATCCGAAAGACGTCTAGCCCACGTTCCTTGGTACGTTTAAATTTTGAGGGCCGGGATACATCTACATCACCCCGAACCGTCTCCTGTCTGTTCGGAGACACCTTCCTATCTACTGTTGCAATCCGCACTTGTTTGCTGGATGTTACACATTACATGGGCTGCCTTTTCAAGCCTGTGGCTGTACTCAGGTAAGCAAGTATTCCTGCTTCATCTCCAGAGCAAGCCACTGCTATCCCCCCTCCTCCTCCTCCTCCTCCACCACCCTCATCACAGCCCCTCTTTTTTTCAGTGCCGGATTTAGACTTTTTGATGCTCTAAAAGCTATATAAATCTTTGAGGCCTCTTGTTAATAAGTTATAAGTATATATATACTAGTCTTTAAGCCTGTTACATTAACAGGTGCTAGAATACATGTGTGTGTCTGGCTTTCTCTCTCTCTCCTTGGACGCTGTCTGTCTTAAGAGCGATAAATCTCCAGGACCGGATGGCATCCATCCGAGGGTCATCAAGGAACTGAAAGGGACCATAGCAGAACTGCTTCAACTAATAGCCAATCCGTCGATCAAATCGGGAAAGCTTCCGGAAGACTGGAAGGTGGCATATGTTACGCCGATCTTCAAGAAAGGTTCGAGGGGAGATCTGGGAAACTAAAGACATGCGAGTCTGACCTTGGTACCGGGAAAGATGGTAGAGTCACTGATAAAGGACAGCATCATTGATCACCTTGATGGACACGGGCTGATGTGGACCAGTCAGCACGGTTTTAGCAAAGGCAGATCGTGTTTGACGAACTTGCTGCACTTCTTTGAGGGAGTAAACAAACAGATAGACAAGGGCAATCCGGTAGACATTGTAAATCTGGATTTTCAGAAGGCATTTGACAAGAGTCCGCATGAACGACTACTTCGGAAAATTGCGAGCCATGGAATCGAGGGTGAAATACTCATGTGGATTAAAAACTGGCTAGAGCATAGGAAGCAGAGAGTGGGGGTAAATGGACAATACTCGGACTGGAAGAGCGTCATCAGTGGGGTGCCGCAGGGCTCGGTGTTTGGACCCGTGCTCTTTAACATCTTTATAAACGATCTGAACATAGATACGACGAGCAAGGTGATTAAATTTGCGGACAATATGAAGTTATTCAGAGAAGTGAAGACACAGGGGGATTGCAAAGATCTGCAACGTGACATAATCAGCCTCGAAGAATGAGCATTGACATGGCAGATGAGGTAAAGTGACGCATGTCGGTAACAAAAATCTCATGCACGAATACAGGATGTCCGGGACGGTACTTGGAGAGACCTCCCAGGAAAGGGACTTGGGAGTTCTGATCGACAAGTCGATGAAGCCATCCATGCAATATGCAGAGGAGGCAAAAAGGTAAACAGAATGCTAGGAATGATAAGGGGATCACAAACAGATCAGAGAAGGTTATCATGCCGCTGTATCGGGCCATGGTGCGCCCTCACCTGGAGTACTGCGTCCAGCACTGGTCGCTGTACATGAAGAAGGACACGGTACTACTCGAAAGGGTCCAGAAAAGAGCGACTAAGATGGTTAAGGGGTTGGAGGAGCTGCCGTACAGCGAAAGATTAGAGAAACTGGGCCTCTTCTCCCTTGAACAGAGGAGATTGAGAGGGGACATGATCGAAACATTCAAGGTACTGAAGGGGATAGACTTAGTAGATAAGGACAGGTTGTTCACCCTCTCCAATGTAGGGAGAACGAGAGGGTACTCTCTAAAGTTGAAAGGGAATAGATTCCGTACAAACGTAAAGAAGTTCTTCTTTACCCAGAGAGTGGTAGAAAGCTGGAACGCTTTTCTGGAGGCTGTTATAGGGGAACCCCCCTTCCCCCCCAGGGATTCAAGACAAAGTTAGACAAGTTCCTGCTGAACAAGAACGGGCACTGGTAGGGCTAGTCTCGGTTAGGGTGCTGGTCTTTGACCAGAGGGCTACCGTGTGAGCAGACTGCTGGGCATGATGGATCATTGGTCTGACCCAGCAGCGGTAATTCTTATGTTCTTATGTCTGTCTTTCTGTCTCTTTCCTCAGCTGTCCACCACCACCCCTTGCCTGCTCCCCCTGTCCAGCAGTAGCCTTCTCCCTTTCTTTTACCTCCCCCCTGTTCAGCAGCATCCCTTCCCTACTCCCCCTGTCCAGCAGTAGCTCTTCTTTCTTCCTTTTACCTCCTCCCTGTCCAGCAGCACCCCTTCCCTGCTCTCTCTTTCCAGCAGTAGTCCTTCTCCCTTCATTTTACCTTTTACCCAGTTTTTGTGGTGGTCTACAGTGGTTTTGGGGTCGCAGCGTTGTGGAAGAAAGGCAATGTTTAAACCGCTGCAGGCTATGATGGGGAAACTGCCACACGCTCTATTGCACATGCGGAAACTGCAGAACAAAAGTCGCAATCTCCTTCTGCCTCACGCGCCGCAAGCTGCTCCACATGCCTCAAATCAAATTCGGCACACATTACGGCGACAGGGATCACACCATTTCAACAGCACATGCACGGGTAAGGGTTTTATTAGATTAGATGAATTCCAAAATTTGTGAGGACCTTGCAGATTGGGAGGTTCTACATTGTAGCTTAAAAGTAAATATAGCACTGCCAACCCCCATTGGCCATTCGCGGGCCTACTGTTAAATGCTCTGGTTGTCTAGTAGCCCCATCCCCACCATTCACCCTCACTATGTCCCTGCTCACAAGACTACCACAAGAGGTTCTGGGGTCATTTTAGGATTAGAACCAACATAAAAGGTGATGGTGAAAGCTAGAAGGATGTTTGGGTGCATAGGGAAAGGACTGGCCAATACAAAAAAAGGAAGTTTTGATGCCGCTTTTCTGTTGAGATCTCATTTAGAAAGTTGTGTACAGAGCTGGAGACCACACTTTCAAAAAGATATAAACAGTTTGGAGTCGGTCCAAAGAAACATTACAAAAAATGGTCGGTGGTCTTCAACATAAGGCGTATGGAGACAAAATAGCTGGTGTGATGGATATTTAAATGGCACCAACTGGATGATGCTGAGGCAGTCACAGGAAATATTGAGTGGCACTATCCAGATATGCTGGGGAAATCTATGGGTGGAGTTTGGGAGGAGTTGAAGGTTATCCAGTTTGCAGTGATATTTATCCTACTAATTGGATAGCTACAGTATCTGGATAACATAACAACATAAGAATAACCATAGTGGGTCAAACTGATGGTCCATCTAGCTCAGTATCCTGTTTCCACAGTGTCCAATCCAGGTCACAAGTATCTGGCAAAAACCTAAATAGTAGCAACATTCCATACTACCGATCCCAGGGCAAGCAATGACTTCCTTTATATCTGTCTCAATAGCAAACTATGACCTTTTCCCCCAGGAACTTGTCCAAACCTTTTTTTTAAACCAGCTACATTAACTGCTGTTACCACATTTCCCGACAACATGTTCCAGAGCTTAACTATTCTCTGAGTGAAAAAATATTTCCTCCTATTGGTTTTAAAAGTTTTTCCCTGTAACATTATTGATGGTCCCCTAGTCTTTGTAATTTTTGATGGATAAAGACAGGACTGAAAAAAACCTGTTCCAACTTTAGCCAGTTAGCAGTCTGAATATCACCACTAACCAGATAGCACTACCAGTCAACACTGAATCCAGATAGTCAGCAGCAGCCATTATCTAGATACTTCTGGTGAATATCTAGATTTTTTTTTTTTTTTACTCATGGCAGTCAGGGTTTAAAAAATACTTATTGCCACAAGCTCATTATCAGAAGATAAATGCGCATGAGAGAGGAATAAATAAGAGTGTGAGAAAAACTGTAAAACTGTAAATGAAAGGGTGTTTATGTTAAAATAAAAAAAGGTGTGAATGTTGTATAAATTTACTTAGGTGTTAAGATATATCACAAAAGTTTTAAAATTGTAAGAACTGTCAACCACCGGTGGAGGAAGTAGCATTCATATAAAGAAAGTGGCATATTTAAAAATAAATGAAGGTTGCTAATATGTGTTTTCAGTACAGTCTAATATAGAGAAAGGAGAGGATTTGGTTCAAGCTGCCTTTCCTATAGTTTGAAAAATGAGAAGAATTCATGAAACAATTTTTCCTTCATTAAGTAATGTGAGCTATGTGACTGTCGCATTATTCTGACCTGGCCAAAAAATTTGGTTGAAGGATTGCAGAAGGTACTTAAAGGGAGTGTTGTTCAAAGTACTAGTTCAAAGTACTTAAGGAAAACTAAAAATAAATATATATTTTAACACTTAAGAAAAAGTAAGAGTACAGTGGAAGGAATTTGCCAAACTTAAGCCAATGGAAATCGCTAGCCTACTAAAGGGACTTGCAAAGAAACGATGCTATCTCGACCTGTGCCCATCTAACCCACTAGACCAGGGATGCCCAAAAGGTTGATCGCGTTGCCTTCGCGTTCTACTTGCTTCCAGACTCAGAAGCACCGAGCCCACCAACTTTCCCCACCCAACGCCAATTCTGATGTCAGAGAGGAAGTTCCGGGCCAGCCAATCGCTATTTAGAGTTGGGAGGGACCAGCATTGTAATGGTCTGGCCACATAGACATCCCAATAGAGCAGTGGGGCACCATAGAGGTCACTGCTGTGAACTTCACATAAAGGGTAACAGATATACATCTCACTAGAACCTCCTTAAAAAGTATGGTGATCCTTCTAAAACTCCCTCAAAACCTATACCTGCCTTTCTACCATACCAATAGTCTTTTTGGCTGAAGGTGACACTTACAAGGCAGAATAGTAGGATTTTGGTGGACTCACACTTTCTAGTGGTTAATGTCTTATGGGCCTGGATTCTCCTTTCTATGGCTCATTAGTCCATCTACTAACCTTTCCCATATTTGTTCTAAAGACAGGCACGTACTGTTTTATTCAAATTTTTGGTGAGTGAGTCCTCCAAAACCCAACAAAATCCTACTATATTGCCATATAAGGGCCACCTACAGCCATAAGGTTTATTGGGGTGGTAGGCAGGTGGGTATAACAGGTGTGTGTGGGAGTTTTGAAGGGATTACTATACATTTTAAGGTTATAATGAGATGTATATCTGTCACCCTTTTTATGAAGTTCACAGCAGTGTTTCCTATGGTGCCCCACTTCTCTATTGGAATGTCTATATGGCTTCACACTTTCCACCATAAATGTAGTGGTTAAGAGTGTTTTATGTGTATGCTCCTCCTCTCTATCTCACTCAATAAATCTAGGAAATTAAAAAAAAAAAAAAAATATATATATATATATATACATGTCTTGTGAAAAGAGTTGGTGCAAGTTCCATAAACAATGGCAGAAGATAGAAAACGGCCTACTTGGGAGTCTTAAATTGGAATAGAATTCACTGCCTTTCAAAGATTCAGCCATATATATAAGATGGAGCGTACATTTGCAACACAAAAAGGATATATTGATAAGTTCAAGAAGATTTGGGGACCATTAACAGATTTTTGTAATGATTGATATAATTTTTCACATAATAAGATACTTGATAAAGGAGGGGGGGAGGGTTGGTTTATTCTCTTTATCATAAATTATAAATAAATTAAAATAATAGTTATTCTATTGTGTGCAACTAAAAAAAGGGGAGGGAAAGGGATTCATAATTGAATAATAGTTGATAAAATTATTAAAAATTTTTTATATGATGTCTAAAATTATAGTAAGGATTATATAAGATATGTTGTATGTACAATATGTTATGAAGATATCAAGTGTATACTTAAGGTAATTGTATGAATCTTTATGACACACTTGTTGTTATATGAAGAAAAAATCAATAAAAATTTTAAAACAGAAAGGCAGTAAATTCTATTCCAATTTAAGACTCCCAAGTAGGCCTAGTTTTCTATCTTCTGCCATTGTTTATGGAACTCGCACCAACTCTTTTCACAAGACATCCTTACAAGACAAACAAACTATTATTACTGAATGGTATCGAGTTTTCTGATTTGCATTCTTCACAAAGAATGGTCAAGTTACTAACATATTCACATGAGTTTTCCAAGGGATAGTATAGAAAACATTTATTGAAGAGATGCTTTATCACAAACACTGCTAGCTTGCATCTTTAGGCTGCAAATTTGTCACATGATCTTACATTTTCTACTAATACACATAAGTTGATCCGCTTACATTTTATCATTACAGCAACTTATGTTTAAACAGAAGAACCTTAAGTTAAATTAAGCAGAAACAGGGCAGTTAAATCCATTTGCCTCAAGCTACCCATTTTAAAAAGTGAAACACATTTTAACAAACATTTGCATTTCTACCATTCTGTCCCTAACGGAGAATTTTTTATACAGATACATTTCATGTACAAACTGTTTTAAGGAAGATATGATTATGCCCTATATACTGAAAGATCTGTTGTGTATAATTTTTTTTATATGTGCCAAATTTTTTTTTATATATGCCAGATACATTACAACAAAATAACCTAAGTAAACTTGGGCACACAAGTCACAGCATTAACATGCTGGCATGTAAGGCATTACATGTTAAGTAAAATATTCCAGTATAAAATGGTTGACGTTTCTTACCCTTGGTCCACAAATGTTCACAAGATAGAAATAATTGTTGAACTGAATTATTCATTACACAAGAGAAAAGGGCCAAGGTACATTTTCATTTTAGTTTAAAGGTTCAAAAATGTCTTTATTCAAAAGGTGACAAACAATAGATCTTGATAGTTTCCAAATGTTACTGTACGAAGAGAATGCTGAAGGCCATCACTATACAGCACACTGCTACATATGGACTCTTCCGTTCACCTGAAGGAAAGGAGAAAAAAAGTTAAAACAGATTTTCATGACTTTCTAAAACAGGCAAACTATGTCAACATTATAACCACATTAAATCAAACTCTAAAGCAGGGGTGTCAAACTCAATCACATAAGGGACTAAAATCTAACACACAGGCTCTTCCCACCCAGTGTAACATTCCTCCCTCCTTTCCACCACTATCATATCCAGCAGTTCTCCCTCTTCCCCATGTATACCATCTGTCTTTCCACTCCACACACCCTAAGTCCAAGAATTTTTCTCTTCCCTCACCCACCGTCAGCATCTCTCTGTCCCTCTCTTCTTAACCCCCAGCCCATGCAGCCTCTGTCCTTCACAACCCCCTCCCAGGTCGTACAGCATCTGTCCTTTTTGCTTTCCCAGCCCCCTCCCCCCATAGCCTGTGTAGCTTGTCCTTCCCTCATTCCCAATCCCAGCCCTCCCCTCTCAGCTGACCTGTTTCCAGTTCTCGACTCCCCCACTGCTGAAATTTAAAATCCTAAGGCAGCCGATGCAAAGTCAACCTCCTTTCGTTGACTTGCCCCAGAAGTGCTCTATCTGCAGCACTTCCTCTTCCCGTGTAGGCAGGACGCTGCAGAAAGAACACTTTTGGGGCAGGCCGAAAGCGAGAGGCTGGCTTTGTGTTGGCTGCCCGAAGATTATAAATTTTAGTGGTAGGTGGGGGAGTGTAGTGTCAGGTGCAGATATCTAAACTTAGCTCTTGCAAAGGAACAATGGAGCTTAGGCCTTTTTTTCAGCTCTGTATATGTTATAACAGTTTTGCAGACGCAAAAAGCATTTTGTTTAAAAATGTCTGGTTTATATAAAACCAATTAAAAAAATATATATATATTGATTTTTATCCACCCTGCTATTTAGTAAATTAAAAACAAGGAGAAAATATGTCTTCACTCCACATGTAATTAAATTCTGGAATTCATTGCCACAGAATGTGGTGAAAACAGTTAGCTTTGCAGGGTTTAAAAAAGGTTTGGATAGTTTCCAAAAAGAAAAGTCCATAAACAGTTATTAAGATGGATTTAGGAAAATCCACTGCTTATTTCTAGGATAAGCAGCATAAAATCTGTTTTACTCTGTTGGAATCTTGTGAGTTCAATTGGCCACTGATAGAAACAGGATATTGAACTTGAAGAACCTTCGGTCTGTCCAGTATGGCAACTTATAAAGAACATTCTGGAGCAAGGGATCATACAATGAAGGAAAAGGCGATATGAGTAATCTAAGGAAATATTAGTTTAGGGAAAAGTGTGGTGGATGCATGGATCAGCCCCCTGGTGGAGGTAGTGAAGACAAGTACTGTATCTGAATTCAGGAACTCATAGAATAAGCACAGAAAATATCTGGGAAGGGGGAAGGATTGTAGAGCTTAGTAGTTGACAAACCAAACAGCCTATCTATATCATCTTTTTCTCTGTTTCTACATTCAACAGTACAGAGACCACAAAGTTAAATGGATAATTTATCTGTTTAACATTTTATTTTCAGGGACCTTGCTTAGAGATAGGATCACTGAAAATAGGCTCACACAAGTTTTAAAGCAGATAACTTATCTGTTCAAACCAGATTGCACAAATAAATTATCCTGTGAGCAGCTGAATATGACAGCTTGCCAGATAGCTTAGCTCTCCCCATGAACACAACAATTAGAAAAGGATATGTCAGGCAGTTTTAAAGTTTAAAAGGTCAAGCATATTCATGTAAATATCCAAAACCTACAACCATAAAAAGCACTCAGTCAGCAGCACCGCTACCTGTATAAGTGCTTCTGAAGTTACCTCAATGTCATACCTTGCGTTATACTACCTTCTAACAGAAACATACACCTATATAATGTCTAAATTAGACAGGAACATACTTATTTATTTACAGTCTGTTCTCATTATTTGCAGTAATATGGTTCCCAAAATAGTTCACAAACTGCTTGAGAAAAACCAGCTTTACACAAATATATGTGTACAGTATATTGTACTATATTGTATCACTCAAGGTGAACTTCTGTCAGATCAGCCACTGGAGAAGGAGAGGCTTACAGCTCCAGAATGAGTAAAAAAAATAAATACGTCAATGCTGGTAGGTCAACCTCAGCCTGATTAAACTCTGGTGCATGAGTCGAGGCTGGCAGGTTGACTTCTGACACATCAGCCTCTAGAGAGGGACAGGCGTACAGCTCCAGAATGATAGCATCTCTAGAAGATGGGGGATGTCAACGCTGGGAAGTCAACTTTAGCCTGATCAACCTCTGGCGCATGAGTCGAGGCTGGTAAGTCGACTTCTGTCACATCAGCCTGTGAAGCGTGAGTATCACGACTTGTTGACTGAAAAAACTGTGTCAGCCTTGTCTGCTTGGCTTTCCTTCTCAAGTCCTTAAGTGTCTCAACGTAAGGGGCAAATGCAGAGCTTGTCAGACACTTGAATTTTAGACTCCAGCAAGGGATCCAGCATGGGATCACATTCCTCTATGTCACTGAACAATTTTTCCAGCATTGATGCCCATCTTGCTATTTTGTTGACATAAAAGTCACCATTTTTGGAATGTTTTACACCTCTCCATCATCACTGTCTGATGCCTGGTTGTGCTATCTCATCCAGGTCTTCATTACTGGACTCTATGGCATGTTCTTCTAAAATTTCTTTCATGTCTTCATGTGTCCTTGAAGTCTTCTCCTCTGGTTTTTCAAGCACAGCGCATGATGGTTTCCATATTTCCATTTGTGTTTTCTGCAACACCTTTCAAGCCCTCAAACTTTGTTATACAGTCTGGCCAAATTTTTTTCTAACAATTGTTCAAAGTAGCCTGTGTGATGCCATCCCAGGCTATGCCAACATAGTCTAGTACACTTAATATTGCCACTGTCTTCCAGTAATCAAACATGGTGGTTTCCTAATCATCATCTAAAACTTTACAGGCTTTGCTATAAAGCTCTCACATGTTGTGGCTCTTGAAATCCTTTTATTATTTCCTTATCAAGGGGTTGGTGAGAGATGTGTTAGAAGGCATGAAAAGAACTTCAGTGTCAGCGTGTGCATTTTCCAGGTCTTGCTGACTGTGTACTGGTGCATTATCCAAAATCAGCAACACCTTAAATGCAAGGTTTTCATGGTGACGATAACATTCAACTTCCGGAATGAAACAGTTGTTAAACCAATCCCAGAATAGCGCAGCTGAAATCCAAGCTTTGCGGTGCCATCTCCAATGGACTAGCATGCAGTTCAGGTTCTTTGCTTTAAGTGTGCAAGGAGTTTGGGCTCTATAGACCATAAGGGACTTGCATTTGAAATCATCCTTTGCATTGGCACACCAGTAGCAGGGTGTGACGCAATCTTTAAATGCTTTGCATCCTGGGGCTTCCTGCAACTATATATGTCAGTTTCCCAGTCTGCTTTTAAAACAAGCCATTCTCAAACACATTGAAGACCTGCTCTGCACACACCCCTTTTCTTCAATTACCCTTAGCAGGTATGTTTTAAATTCTTTAGCAGCTTCGTTGTTAGATGAAGCTGCTTCCCTAGAAAGACTTACATTTTTTTTAGCGCATATTGCTTTTTAAAATGTTTTATCACAGAAAAAGATTTCATGGTTTTCTGCCCCTTGGTGACAGTTTTGTAAATCTCTCTGGCTTTCATCCTGGCAACAATGCTGCCCACTGTGCTTTTTTTTTTTCTCATTCACATTATCCACAAATTTAGCCACTTCTTCATCTTTTCCACTGACTGAATATGAACCATAGATGTTGTTTTGGAACTTTCCGGTTCAGCTTCGCGAACAGATGAATATCTTCCTCTTTTTACCGGATAGATTGGATTGTGAATTCAATCACATTGAACTCACAGCTGACAGCAGAAAAAGACTTGCCAGAACGAAGCCTATCTAAAACACATAGGGCTCCTTTTACAAAGGTGCACTAGCTGTTTTAGCGCGCGCTAGCTGCTACCGCCTCCTTTTAAGCAAGTAGTAATTTTTCGGCTAGCACGTGCTATAGCTCACGCTAATCTTGTGCGTGTGCTAAAAACGCTAGCGCACCTTAGTAAAAGGAGCCCATAGTTTGTCACCAAGACACTCTTTGGAGTTGGTGGCCATTTCTGGATTTGCATATCAAAACCGCAAAGTAAAAAATGAAAGCAAACAAAGCTGTTTTCTAAGTGTGCAAGCCTGTGAATATGTGAACACAAAGCACAAATAGTGAATAGCAGTCACAATGCATGCAACTGCGGATAAGCAAAATCACGAATCAGGTACGTGCGAATAATGAGAATGGACTGCATTAGGATTTATTTGCTGTCTTTTTGAAGGAATTTACTCAAGGTGGTGTACAACATTAAAGCCTTTACAGTGCTGAGTACTTAAGGATATAGGAACCTGGGTCAATTCCATAGGTAGAATAGTGTCACCGATTCCAGGTATCCTCATAATTTTTCTGGGTTCTGAGTTTTTTTCTGTTGGGGTATATTATGTAAGTGTGAAGTTATATTATGAAGATGTATGAACCTAGAATATGCTACCATAAAGAATCTAGAAAAAAGTATATGAAAAAAAAATCAACCTATGAAAATCACTGTGCACTAAAATCTAGTACAGTACTTAGAAATTTTGGAAGTTAAGACAACTCCTAAAACAACATTTCTCTCCAAAAAGTATCTGATGCAGAGCCTATGGTTACTACAAGTCTAGGATTAGATGATTTCAAAAATGAGCACCTTGGTGTTATAAAGTACACAATGACAACAACAGCTGTGTACAGTCTTTTAACAGAATTAGAAGTGTCCTAAAACATGATATTTAGCTGTTTAACTCCTGCCAATATTTATGCAGAGTTGTAAAATTAAAGAGCTTGGCCAATTGTCTTTTTACAATGAGGCTTTGTGGGAAAAACTGATTTATGCTATTAAAAATAGAAATGAAAAAAAAACAACTCACCAATCCTGGCACACTTCCAAAATATGCCCAGCACTCTGTAAAGAAAAAAAAATTGTTTTCATTCTGTTTTGCACACTGAAAAACCTACTTAAAAATAGTATACTTGAAAAAAAAAAATTTATAGGGAAGAATCATTTGCTCAAAACTGGAGCTTAAGAACTTCTAGCTCAGAAGCATATTATACTAGCCACATAGAAAGTGCAAGCAGATATTCATAAACAAATTAGAATAATACATGGAACGTAATAATGGAGAAGTAGAAGAACCTACATTATAGGAAGGACTAAAATGGTTCATAGAGGAATCCTGATAAAATGGGGGGAACTAGAAAAAAAAGGGAAAGGCTGAGAGGGAGAATAACTTGCTTCAACAAATTTGAGTTATTGACAAGAGATGGGATTACAAAGAGATAAACAGCAACTGGACAAGATGGGGGGGTTGTTATAGGCTTTACATTTAGAATCTCTATATAGAGTTTCAACTATGACAAACTATGACAAACATTTTATGGCTTTGGGGACAAGTCAGGGAAAAGTTTAGCCAGGAAACTTAAGCAGCAGCAAATAAAGTTCTAAATTCTTAAAATTAGAGATGACAAAATAAATGTTTTATTTAAAGAGGATCAAATTTAGCAGAAATTCTATCAGAAATTGTAAGCAAAGTACGATACCATTAAGAAAGGGAATATTACTGTATTTTTCGCACCATAAGATGCACCTGACCATAAGACGCATCCTAGATTTAGAGAAGGAAAACAAGAAATAAAACCATTCTGAACCAAATTCTCCCTGCCAGCCTCTGCACCCAACCCCACACTCCTTGCCAGGCTCTGCACCCTGTCCCTCCTCCCTGCCAGGCTCTATCCCCTGTCCCCAATCTTCTGGTCTAGTGGTAGGCCGGGACAGGGCAAAGGGCAGTGCCTAGTGGTTAGCAGGCAGGTAAGGACAGTGCACAGGGCAGGTAGGGAAGTCTTTCTGTTTCCTGCTCAGCTTTGGAAAATGCACAGCTCTAATACCTTTATGTTTTTATTTCATCTTTTTAAATTTTTTTTTAAAGCAATTCACATGTCCAGCACAAGGCCTCTTGCCTCAGCTATACATTTGTTGTAAATTTAAATTAGTGATTAATTTACTGCAATTCCAGCAGGAGGGCCCCCTTCCGTGGTATCTTTCTGCAGGGTACCTTTCTACAGGGCTGGGAAGCCTCCAGATTAATTTAATTCTGGCAGGAGGGCCCCCTTCCCCGGTACCTTTCTGCAGGACCCTCCTCCCCAGTACCTTTAAGCAATCCTGGCGGTCCAGCGCTGCACTGGCAGCCTCCCCTGCTGAACAGCTGCCCGAGTCCCCATCTGTCGCGGCAGTGAGAGGCAGGTGCGAGCCCCAAGAATGGTGTCGTCAGCTCCCGCGAGTCTCACAAGAACCAACAGCACCATTTGGGTGGCGGTGCCGGACCAGGCAGGTGCACTCGGGGCTTGCGCCTGCCTTTCACATCCACAGCAGATAGGGGAGCCTGCCGATGCAGCGCTGGACCGAGCCGATGACACCATTTGGGGCGGTGGCACGGAAACAGGCAGGCGCGCTCGGGGCTCGCGCCTGCCTTTCACACCTTAGTAAAAGGACCCGTCTGTATCTGCTACTAATTACTATTATTATTATAGCCCTGATTCTATATATGGCACCTAGAAAATTGGTGCTCACTAGTGCGGTGTTAAGCATAATCCTATATAAAAGTTAGGCACACTGTATAGGATCATGCTTAGCGCTGCCTAAGAAGCATTAGGTGTTGCTATTAGGTGCACCCTATTTATTAGTCACTTGGAGAGATGTATTAGTCACATGGAGAGATGTATTATTTACTACACTGTGATACTGTGTTTAAACAAATACCTTCTATAATCACAGCTCAACTTGCAATAATATTGTATTTAATTAAATATTGTGAAAACCTCAGACCCAAAACCCGTGACTGGTGATAACACCAAACTGGGGTTCATTGGGGGACCATCATCGTTTTTCACAGTCCCCTTACCATCCAACTAAGGGGACAAGGATATATTATGGAGGAGTAACAGTGGTTGTTTTTAGCGCACTATAAGCACGAGACAATTTATTCACTGCTGAGGATCATTATTGGGATCATACCATCCGATCTACAGATAAGTTGGATTTTTATGCAATATCTAGTTGGATGGTAAGGGGATAGTGAAAAACGATGATGGTCCCCCAATGAACCCCAGTTTGGTGTTATCACCAGTCACGGGTTTTGGGTCTGAGGTTTTCACAATATTTAATTAAATACAATATTATTGCAAGTTGAGCTGTGATTATAGAAGGTATTTGTTTAAGCACTCTATTTATTGCCATGGTTTTCATGGTCTAAATGCTTGCCCCTAAGTTAGGAACACAATGGTGCCCAACTCAAAAAAACACGCCCACGATCTGCCACTAACCACACCCACTTAACTATGTGCTCTGCACTAGGTGCCTTTTATAAAATCACACCAAGCTAGTTGTGTGCCTAACTTTCAATTTCCAATTAACATCAATTACCAGCACTGATTAAGCCTGTTACTCAAGTTAGGTGCCTATGTTGGCTAGGCGCACCAATGTAGACGTCTAACTTTCGGCAGACTTTATAAAATCAAGGCCTATGTCAATAAACAGAACTACAAATGACCTACTTAGGAACAGATAATTACTGAGTAATATTTTGAAAGGATATTTTTCTTTGCTTTTTTCCTTTAAGATCAACCATATACTATGCACAAGTAATAAATCATGTTAAATTATATGTTTTGCTGGTATATACTGAAATACACACAAACTGTACAAAGCAAATTAGATGCTGTTGAAAAACATATCATAAAAGTTGCTGATAGCGCTATCCAATCAGAGAAGCTCACAAACATACAAATTACTTTATGCTTATTTAATTAGAAATAAGGATTTTAATGTTTTTTTTAATATATGGTAGATGCTATACAAACTAGCATGTCCAAACTAGCATGTCCAAGTATCTTATGGGCCGCATCGAGGCGTAGGAAGATATCTTCTTTTTCAAGGGTCCCACGACAACAAGAGGGCATCCGTTGAAAATCAGGGGCGGGAAACTACGAGGTGACACCAGGAAATTCTTTTTCACTCAGAGTGGTTGATCGCTGGAATAGTCTTCCACTACAGGTGATTGAGGCCAGCAGCGTGCCTGATTTTAAGGCCAAATGGGATCGGCACATGGGATCTATTCACAGGGTAAAGGTAGGGGAGGGACATTAAGGTGGGCAGACTAGATGGGCCGTGGGCCCTTATCTGCCGTCTGTTTCTATGTTTCTATGTCCGAACTGACTAGACATCCAACCACAATAAAAAATACTCAGTTCAGTGTGACTAGGATTCTTCTTGTGATGAGTCCCCTGACACTAGCTTACACTGTGTTTATCCTCCACAAAACCAAACACTAAGGTTAAATAACTAAAAAGGTCTACCACAGAAATTACTCGGTATGCAACAAAACAAAACATCAGTTTAAAATCTATATAAACATAAGACATCAAAAGTTTACAGTGCTGGCTATGTGTGTAGAATTGCTGAAATGCTGAAAACCTTTTGAATCATGAGACTTGCATTGTAGTTCCAAGTGTTCTACTTGAAAAAGTAAACATAGTAGCCATAGACTGAAAGGCATAGAAAAAGAGCCCTATGCCTACAAATCTGCATTGAGGTTCTAAGGGGTGAAGAAATATTTCTGCTACTTACTACATATACTTCCTCGGAGGCCACTGCATTACCATCGGACAGCAGATACTCAGAAAAATACATATACACATTTTCGGTGACCTCTTTCTACCTTCCATGTTTATTAAGGCCAGAAAATGTGATTTCACAACAACAGACCTTATGTGTTTCTGATATTAGCGGTAGTTACTACAAGCAGATTAACCAGTATAAATTCTTATTAAAGGACTGAATGTTAAGGCTTAAGTCCTAGAAAAACTTGTTTATACAAAAATCAAAAGAATCTCTAATTATGGGCTGAATTTAGTGATTAATTTAAAAGCGAATGAAAATTGAACCCCTAAAACCTGCAGTCCCTAAAGAGCTTGATTACATTGGGATTTAAAGGTCCAATAGGTTTGCCTCCCATGGAAATATGCAGTGAGTGAAATTTATGTGGAGGTTAGGAGCTCCAGAATTCTCCAACTGGAACAACCTTGTGATGGCTGACTATAGATCAGGTTTTTCTTTCTTTTCTTTTTGTGTCAGTTGCATGTATTAATCAGGAGCATTAGAACTCAAACTTACATAGCTAAAGGGGTTGTAGCCTAATAATCCTGATAACAGAGTGCTAAATGTCCCATAGGAGGCACTGCTTGTTTTTCTCCTACATGGATCTATGGCCTTGTCTCTCAGTACTCTTAGATAACTATTTGCTGTGCTTGTGCCTCAATGGCTCTTCAATCAGAAAGGAGTCATACCCTGCAGGGCTGCTTTTTAAACCCACTAGTAAACTGCCACTTGTGCCCAGTATGAGTTTAAATTCCAATTTAGCCTCTGTTATGCTATCTGTTGGAAGCATACTTTACTTGTCTCCGATACAGTTTTATTCCTGACTTCATCACCAGCTGTGGCTTGGACCTCAGCCTATTTCTGATCTTGCTGTCCATTGGTGCTCTGCATCTCCAGGTAGGTTAGCTACTTTACTTTATTTGTTACCTATCTACTGTCTTCTTCTGCTCTAGGATACACTCTACTTCTTATATTGAATCCCTAAAAAAAAAGATGTTATTATGATCTCTTGGCATCATATCTCTCTTGCTCCATATTTGTACAGTAATCTATTAGAGATGTCCAAGTTTCCCTACAAAAAGGATCTCATGATTCCAGGCATCAAAAGCAGTGACACTAACAGGTTCTTGATACCTTGGCCAAATCTTCTTCAAATTATATCAAACCATGTTATGGTAAAATCCAAACTGATTGGGGGCACAGGATCTAGTATAACATAGTAAATGATGGCAGATAAAGACCGTCCAGTCTGTCCATTAGTTAGACTCCTTAAAAATACATGAAATTAACTTGTCTCTTTTCTTTGATATTTCTGGGCCATAGACTGTAAAGCCCATATGGTACTGTCCTAGGTTCCAACTGCTGAATTGCTTTCCAAGCTCACTCCAGCCTATCCAACCATCCCGTTGTTTGCAGGTCATCTACCATAAAGTCTGGCCAGGGATGTCCCTATGTTCCAAGTTCCCATTTATGCCCTTCCCAACCCATCCTACACCGAATCATCATACATGGGACACAGATGTGCAAGTCTGTCCAATACTGGCCTTAAGGGTCCTTTTACTAAGGCGCATTAGCCATTTTAGCGCACGCTAAACGCTAATGCTTCCATTATATTCTATGGATGTGTTATCATTTTGTGCATGCTAAATTGGCTAACGCCCCTTAGTAAAAGAGGGGGTTAGTTCTTGAATTTATACCATTCATTTTATAATTAGAGATCCTCTATGTTTATCCCATGCTTTTTCGAATTCCATCACTGTTTTCCTCTCCACCACTACTTCAGTATGTATGTATTTGAAAAATAGTTCTTAAGTTAATAAAACACCTTTGCTAAGAAGGTAATATTAAATGAGCCTCTAAATCAAAGGGTCAGACAAATTTAATATAAATTTTTGAGAATAATCTGAACACTTGACTGTTTTAGTAAATACAGTCAATTACCCTCACTTATGAGCATTTAATAATGTATGCGGACAGTTCAGCAATGCAAATGCAGAGTGCTTTCATCACTGTTTTAGAATAGGAGTTAAGTGAACTAGATGAATTAAGATTACTGTATTTTCACGCATATAACACGCGCATTATACACGATTTTACAAACCGTGCATAACCATGCGCGTTCTACGCGTGAGCGCGTTGAACAAATATTTTTTACATAGTTCCCCCCCCCCGACGTCCGATTCATCACCCCAAAGGACCGCTCGCACCCCCACCCCGAAGGACCGCTCGCACCCCCACCCGAAGGACCGCTCGCACCCCCACAGCCTCCCCCTCCCCCTCCCGCATGGAGAAGCTGCCTACCGTTGTTTCCGGATGCCAGTGAGCCCAGCTGCTTCCTCTGCCGGCGGTCCTGCCCCTTCTCTGAGCTCTGCGCTGCTTCCTTTTCCGGCGGTCCCGCCCTTTCTCTGACATCAGAGAAAGGGCGGGACTGCCGGAAGAGGAAGCAGCGTAGCGCAGGGCTCAGAGAAGGGGCGGGACCGCTGGCAGAGGAAGCAGCTGGGCTCACTGGCATCCGGAAACAACGGTAGGCAGCTTCTCCATGCGGGAGGGGGAGGGGGGGAGGCTGTGGGGGTGCGAGCGGTCCTTCGGGTGGGGGTGCGAGCAGTCCTTCGGAAAGGAGAGTCGGGGCGGGCGAAAGGAGAGTCGGGGTGGCGAACGGAGAGTCGGGGCGGCGAGAGGAGAGTCGGGGCGGCATGCGCGGTATACGCGTGTGCGCGCTATAGTAAAATTTTTTAACATAAATTTCTGTTCCCCGTGCACTATACCCGTGTGCGCGTTTTACACGGGTGCGCGGTATATGGGTGAAAATACGGTAGTTGTTTTATATTTTCTGATGTAACTGTAAAAGATTTGCATAACACATCACAATTAGTATCAGAGTGTTGTATAATTTAATTTCAGGTCTGTTTGGCAAATCAAAGAAAAAAAAAGCGGGGGCTTAAGAAATTATAACACATGGGAAGAGCCGCAAACTCAGAACTTTGTACTTGTTCTAGATCTGGAAGAGCTGTTCTGACCTGGCACTGTCCAATGATGTCATTCTCTTGTGCACCCAATTCAAATTCTGCTTTTTGAAAAAAAAAAATCTCAAATCTGCTTTTGAAAACTACTAATTGAAAACAGCTTTAATGCTGGGAAACAAATCTAAGAAATATATATGTATCATCCAAAATGTTATGCTCCAGCCAGCATCAACTTTTAATACTAAACTAAACTAAACTAAATCTTGGGTTTATATACCGCACCATCTCCATATTTGTGGAGCTTGGCGCGGTTTATAGGAATTGTAATGAGAAAGGAACTCCAAGGAAGGGTTAGATGAAGATCGGGGAAAGAAGAATATTAGAGGGCTAGGATGTCAGATAAGTAGGGGTGTTAGATTCTTGAGAATACACTCTTTTCACCAAATCATCTATGAATTGACTCGATCCTCAATATTTAATGTTGCTGGTCCAATACTTTGGAAAAACCCCGTAACCTATTTGAATATTGAACCCTCTTGTCAAAAGTTTTAAGTCAGTCCTAACATACATACCTTGTTAAGACGACTTATGAATCAACCTTTGCAAGATCTGTTCACTCACTCTAGGGGCAAGACACAGGCAGAACCTGTTAGCACAAGGAAGTGGGAGTCTGCTCTTTTTATTTATTGTTTTTAACTTCTTTTTACCATGATTTGAAACCCCTTAGATGGTATTTTCTGATATGCAGTATATAAAAACTGAATAAACTTGACATACCCAGCTTTATTTTTGTCCAGTAAGCTAGGAGCCATGGCTCGTAGATAGGTACATGTACATATCAGCAGCAGAATTACTGTCAGAAGGCTCTGGAAGTTGAAGATGGCAGACTAAAGCAGAGAGAAAAAATAAAAATAAAAGGAACATTAGAATTCCCTACATTACTAATGTGCATTTTAAAGGCATACTCCCAGTGTGTATTTGTATTTTTTTTCTGATTGGAAATTTATCTTGCACATTATATCTTAAAATTTCTTCCCATATTCCTGCTATGTAATGGCTATTCCTTAACAATCCTTTGTTTATTTAGATACTGCAGTCCCATCAGATGGCATTTTCAACTACTACATTTTGACAAAAGCAGGATGAAAATAATTTATATTAATAGACAGAAAATTCAGGGATGCCATCAATGCTCCCTCTAGGGAGAGGTGAAGGAAAGTTGAGTGACAATCCACTATAAACTAAGTGGCTCTCTTCTTGTTAAAGTATAAGTTAAAATCAAAATTAAATATTGAAGAAAACAAATAATAGTAAAATAAATAAAAATTGGACCAATGAAGATGATAGTGGCCGGGAGTTTGTACTATCCGGTTTTACTCTGAAGGTCCAGACAAAAAATGTGGTTTCATTAAGTCTGTAGACTTTACCTATGTTTATATGAACAGACATCAAGATTCAAGAGTTGAATTAAATAATTGGAGCTATGGTGAGAACCAAATTGTATTGTTAAATAGTAGTGGCAACAATATCTAAGACTATAACCCTCTAAGACTGGCAGGGTATGTGCAAATTTTTTTCATGTGAGCAACAAGTACTATATTTTTTGCTCCATAAGACACACCTGACCATGAGATGCACCCACCTCTAGAGGAGGAAAAACCAAGAAAAAAAAATTCTGAACCAAATAGTGTGCCCTGTTCCCTGTCCCCCCTCTGTTGTGGTAGGCCGGGACATGGTACAGGACACATCTAGTGGTGGGCATGTTGTCACAAGCCCGACTCCACTACCAGCCTTGTACGAGTCAGGAACCCCAGAAATTGCCCTGTTAAGCTGGTTAGGGTTGACCATTATGTCCCTGCAGGCCAGGAACAGGAATATGAAGTTCAGGCTGAGACCCTACAGAACTTTAATCATAGCCTAGGAAAATCAGGTTTGGCCCCTTTAGGAGCATCCATGTTGGAATTGCCGACCAAACAGGCTGGAAGGCAGCCAGAGCTGCACAAAGCCCTTCCTCTGCGCAGGGCTTGGCTTGGCACCACAGCTCTGCAGCATTTAGAGAGCTGGTTGTCACAGAGAGGCAAGCAGCCCAGGGAAGCTCCCATGTTGGAGGAGCCTCCACCATCTCCGTTACTGGAGGATGTTGAGATGCAGAATCCAGAGGCAGAGGAAGATTACCCGAAGAACCAGGAACCTGAGGCCATGGAATGGAATGCCCTGCCTGAACTTCCTCTTTCTGATTCAATGGAAGTAAGCTAAAGTGGATGCTTGTTTGGTTTTGAAAAAGTTTTTTTTAATTAGTTTTGCTGCTTTACTGCTGAGGGAATGGCTTGCCTCTGGAAATGTTTTTGGCTAAAAGTGCCACTATCTAGGTGGTGAATTGACTGTGGTTGCTGGAAAGAAAAAACTGCTAGTTAATTGAGGGTTTTTTTTTTTTTTGGGGGGGGGGAAGTTTATTTTTTGTTCCAAGATGGCTGCTGCTGCAAACAGAGGCTTGGCTGCAGATGAGCAGAGCTGAGCCTGTGAGTAACTGAACAGTTGGTTTTGTCCTTTTTGGAGTTTTAAAAGACCTGAAGGTTGGGGGGCAGGATTTGCCCTTCATCTATGTGGAGGGTTTAGTGGGTTACTTTTGCATTGGCGAGGTGCTGTTTTGGTGAATCCACCATCCTTGTGCTCCTTAGCACCTGAGGAGTGAAGATCCTCAGAATGGTGATGATATGTTTTTTTTGTTGTTGTGCTAAAAGGACTGAATAGTACTGATCTTGTGTTCTATACTATTGTTGCCATTGACAAAGTAACAGGACTTACCTGGGACATGAACTGGACACTCAGGAGGTGAGTGCAGCAGTGTTTTGTTTTTTTTTTGTTACAATTGTTGCTGATACTTTGGACTCTTTTTTCTTTGCATTTTGTACCAAGACTGAATGATAAATAAATTTGATTTCATTCTTTTGAATATTTACCTGTGTTGTGCCATCCTGACTGTTACACACGGGGTAAGGTCTCTACAACAGGGACTTCCTCCCTGTTGGGGAAGCACGCCGGGGCTATATTGTGGTTGTATGTTGATCTCTGCCACAACCCTAAGGGACGGCCATGCTACAACGTCTAATGGTAGGCAGCCCCAAGCTAGCCTGCCCCCAGCCCCAAACCAGCCAGCCAGCTCCATGCCAACCAGCCAGCCCGAAACCATCCAGCCAGCGCCAGACCAGCCAGCCAGCTCCAGGACAACCAGCCAGCTAGCCTCAGGCAAGCCCCCCCCCCCCGTACCTTTTTAAATTCTGCCCAACAAGTCCAGCCGGCTTCTCTCCCTCCCTGCCTTCGCTCTTCCGGGCTCCTCATTTCCCAGCCTTGACGAGTCATTTCTTCCAGGCATAGTGGGCAGCTGGATGAAAGGAAGGAAGCCTGGAATTGGCAGTGGAGGAGAGCAGCTGATGTGAGGAAGGGGTTCTCTGGGAGATAGTGAAGCAAATGGTTGCCATTTTGAGGGTGATTCTGCACGGAGGGGCAGCCGCTTTTTGTGCACTAGAGCCAGTGCAAATGGCGAGGCCTAGACGGGCTCCAAACGAACGCGCATGGCCTTTCCGAATGTGAAATCTCAACATTTCTCTGCGCGCGCATGTCTCGAGCCTCTTGGTCCTGGCGGGGTGAAAGTGCATCAGCGGAAGGGCACGCAGCAGCGGTAGTGCTTCCCGCTCCACTGCTTTTTTTCCTGGGCTGAGTGAGGGCAGGAGCGGAAGCGGATCAGAGGCGGCCCTCGCACGTAAGCAGAACTGAGGGCCCCTGGCCGTCTCCTGCCTTTGCGCGCCCGACTCCTCATTCTGGGGCTCCACCTCTCCCAAGTGTAACAGCCAGTGAAGCATACATGCAACTATCTGCAGTTTTATCACCGAGCCACAGGGTGACATTATGAAGGCATCTGGCACAGGTTGTGCCAACTCCAGGGCACAGCTCCATTTGACTACCTCAAAGATCCACTGGTCTGACAATATGCACTCTATCCGAGCCAAAGAGAGGTCTGGTAAACCTTCATTTGGAAGATCTGGAACCTCTCTCTGAGCTATCATTTGGGGCCATTAAAGAACCCAGGAGCCAAGCAAGACCAATGCTCATATGAATGGAACTGACCTTTTCCCTCAAATGGCAGCAGGGCTACTAAAGTACTATTCTGTAGGGGGGGTGCATTAAGTGTAATAGCATATAAATGAAAGGGGGTATTCACCTGAGTGGAGAATGGGAGGCACTGCCACTTAAAGAATGAAACTTACAGAATCCTGACAGTTATGCATGCCCCTACAGCATTCATGCAACTGTAGTCACTTCAGGTTTATGTCTGGTGTAATTGCAATTTTGGGCATATAGATGCTCTGAAGCTGGGTTATAATCTTTAAGGGGGCACCTCCTTTTTAGGTGATCAGATTCTGTAACTGCCTCATAATCCCTAAACTTTCATAGAAAAAAACAAGGAGATGAATTTTGGAACCCAGAGGAAAGCTGATCTAATTGGAGTGGTCATAGGCTGGAACAGTAAGAAACATGTTATCCAACCAACATCATCCCACCCCCAAACAATAACTGAACCAACCTAATAGAACACATCTTTTGTTCTATAGCTTTAGTTATGGGTCACTAGCAAGAAGGGTAAAAGTCAGCATATGCACCAATAAGTTGTATTTTTCTAGAATTCATAAGATCCTACCCAGGATGCTTATGAAAAAAACTGAAAATGTCAACCAGATTTCTTTTGATCAGAGTTTACAAAAAAAAAAATAAAAAAAAAGGCAGTAACCAAATCAATTTATAAAAAATGAAGAGTTACATGTAGGTCTTCCGGATAGGAGAAAGATAGACCACATTTAAAAATGTATGCTTTTATGGTACAGATGCAGCTGTGTGTTTTTTTTTCTCCAGTGTTACTCTGATTGCAGTACATCAAAAATGAAGTGAATGTGAGCAGAATATTAGAACAGACTTTTCTGGCTGCACTTAAGAGGCAAGTTTTCACAGCCATTAGTAACAATTTTCTTAATCTGCAACATACTCGTGTGATAGCTGCCCTATCCTTTCAAAGTCCTTACACATCTGGATTGGTGACACATTCACCCCGGGGGGTATAATGTTTTGAGGAAGCAGCCTTGCAGTCCAGAATAAAAAGCATCAAGTCATATTTCATCAATGCTGCATTATTACATATCAACATTAGGACAGAAACTCTTGGAAGTTTTAAACATACTACCCAATCTACTGGGCGGGGGGGGGGGGGGGGGGGAGTAAGAAGGGGAAGGATGACTAACAATGGATTATAAACTTACACTTAGAAGAAAAAGGAAATTGTTTACAGTATGCCAAAAAGGTCAGGCAGAGATTAAGTGCAGAAAACTTCACACAACTCTTTCATGCTTTTACATTTACAAGCAAATTATTTAATTTATATGTTTAATCAATATACTTTTGAACCAAATAGTGTGTTTTCTGGCAACAACTGAATGTCACACAAACAGCAAGCCAAAAATCACTAAAGCCCAGATTCATAGTAACTCTCAAGAATTATCATCAAAACCAATCCCTCTTCCTCTTGCCACTGCCTCTAGGGTCATTACTTTCCATTGCCACCATTCCTTTGCCATCACTTTTTCTTGCTGACATTGGCATTATACCAGTGGTTTCCAAACTGTGGGTGAGGAACGCAAATGACTCACAGAGATAGGGTTGAATGTCCCATCCATCTGGCACTCCTCATGACATATGCTCATTAGTAGCAATCAACTAATGCTCATAGGCTCTGTCCCCTTCTCCTGTGTCAGCTTCCTTTTAGAGATCTCAGTGATAAAAAAAATGTGGATTCTAAGAGAATGGGACATTTTCCTCTGCTGTAACTGCCTTATCTTAAGTTATCTGGCTTGCTTGGTTCCTAGGTCAATAGCGTTCTTATCTCTGAAGGTGGAGTTTATTAAATGGACAGCTCTTACCTGAGAGCACTGCAAGGCCCTATATGTTATTAATGCTGTATTCTGATGTTACGACTTTTGTTCCTTTTTCTGTATGAATATTTTGATTGTTTTGTTGTTCCTTTATTACCTTATGTAAGCCTGATCTTATTGTTACTATTTTGGTTGTCATTTATTGAAAATATAATAAAAATTATTTGAACTTAAAAAAATAATATGTATATATATTTTTTAAAAAGAGATCTCAGTACCAGCCTAAGCGCATATTCGCTCAGGAACCCTATGCTGACTGCTCTGTTGTCTCCACCATAGTAGCTGGCATCTTCATATTGGGCCATTCCATGGCAAGAGGTCCAGAGTTCCCCACTCGAACATCTCATAAATTGATGAAATTTTTCAGGGGATATGTTGGTACCTCTAATGAAGATATCCAAAGTTTTGGGGCATGATCTCAACTAGGTCCAGAGTTAGAGCCACTTTTTTGTATCTGTGGAAGGTACTAAAAAGATGTCAACTTTGGATTCGGGTTATGGAAAGAACAGTTGGTCAACCTGGGTGAAAGCCACATTTCTAGGACAACAAAATTGAAGCACACTGCTCAGAACAGTGACAGATGCTTTTTTTGGATCACTAGGAGGCCACAAAATTGGTAAAAAGGTTTGGTGCCTAGTCATAGCTCCTAATCTAGAAGCATCCCAGGGTTAAGAATAAAGGAAATGGAAGAGACTACAGCCAGTGGATGCCCCACAAATGTTGTGAGAAAGAAGTGGCTGAAGAGGTAAGGGCAGAGAAGATATTAAAGGTCAGTTGGGGTTATATGAATTAAACACTAAAATGGGGTCACTCTGGGCCCAATTCTATAAATGTCACCTACAAAAAATCTGTGCCAACTAGTGCATCTATAAAAGTTAGATGCACTGTAAAGAATTACACTTAGCGCTGCCTAAGTGGCATTAGGCATTGTCAAGCATCTTAACTTCAGGTGCACAATATTTTTGTTAGGTTTTCTTGGCCCAAATGTCTGCACCTAAGCTAGGCGCACATTGACCCATATTCTAGGAGTGTGCATATAACTAAAAAAAAACAACAACACATCAACCCCCCCCCCCCCCCCCCCAAAATCCAAGATCTGCCTAGAGTCATGCACACTTTTAGATAGGCACTTTGGACAAGGTGCCTAACCTTTACAGAAATGCACCTATCAAGCTGTGTGCCTAACATTCTATTAATTTCAATTAACATCAATGAGGCATTAAGTGCCAATTATCTGTGCCAATTTAGCCTATTAATCAATTAAGGGCACCTTTTATCAAGGTGTGCAAGAGCTTTTTAGCATGAGCTGATGCTGTAAACGCTCCAACACTCATAGAATTCCTATGAGCATTGGAGAACTTACCTCGCCGGCCCATGCTAAAGGCCTTTAGCACAGCTTGATAAAAAAGAGGGGGGGGGGAGTGTGGGTTGTTAAGTTAGGTGCGCTAATGTAAGTAGACACCTAACTTTAGGCACACTATGTAGAATTTTGGGGTCTGGATATAATACATCGTTTAAAAACACTGTCCAAAGGTCCAGGAGGATACCAAGCAAAAGAGGGTCTAATGACAGTGCGATCAATTAATCTGCAGTCGCAGTGTTCTCCCCAGCGCTTTTCAGCCGGGCGCTCCGCCCAGCAAATTTAGATTACCGCCCGGCTGTCATCTGCCAAATCCTGCTGCCACCACTGCTTAACGCGTAGCCTGAAGAGCCGCCGAAAGACTCCCGCCGGACTTTAAAATAAACAAAACCCAGCAAGCGACTCGAACCCGGCTTCCCTCCGAAACCGGAAGTTACGTCGGGGGGGGGGGGAGGGGGGAGGTAGAGAAGAGAAGCCGGCACAGACTATTAGAGCACCGGAGCATGCGGGAGATAGGCCTGCCACGGAGGGAAGCTTACTTGCTCTTGCTTACTTCAGGCCTTTCTCGCTGCCGGGTCCTGCCTACTTTCTGTTTCCGCGAAGGCAGGACCCGGCAACGAGAAAGGCCTGAAATAAGCAAGAGCAGCAAGTTGTAACTTCCCTCTGTCGCTGACCTTTGGGAGATAGGTCAGTGACGAAGGGAAACTTGCAACTTGCCTTTGTCTGTAGCGAATCTGCCGGGTGTGTGAGACGGGGGGGGGGGGGGGTTAATGGGAGGAGAAATGCTGCTGTACCCAATTAGAGGGGGAGGGGGAAGAGAAACGCTGGTGCTTCTGCTGTACCCAATTGTGTGTGTGTGTGTGGGTGTGTGTGGGGGGGTTTAAGAGAAATGCTGATGATGCTGCTGCTGTACCCAATAGGGGGAGGGGGAAGAGTCACGCTGCTGCACACAATTAGGGGGGAGGGGGAAGAGAAATGCTGCTTCTGCTGTACCAAATTGGGGGGAGGAAAGAGAAATGCTGATGATACTGCTGTACCTAATGGGGGGAGGGGAAGAGAAATGCTGATGCACCCAATTGGGGAGAGAGAGGGAAGGAGGGAGAAGGAAGATCAGGAAAAGGAGGAAAGAGATGCAAAGACCATGGGAGGGAGGGAAAGGAGATACCATACCATGGAATGGAAGAGAGAGATGTCAGGGCATATGGGGGGGGGGAGGGGAAGCAGGGCCGGATTAAAGGATAGGCCCAGTAGGCACAGGCCTATGGCTTGAAATGGTCAGTGGGGTCCCGCCAGTGCTGTGCTTTGGGGCCTCACCCTTGCTGGATTCGCTGGCAGCAGCAGCCTCATCATCATCTCGGGCACCCCCCCAACCCGATCTGACTCTCCTATCTCTCCCTCCTTCCCTCATCAGTGACGTGCCAGAGGGAATCACGGCATGAGAAAGCCCTGAAGCAGCCTGCTTAGAGTAGAGCAGTGCTGTTTAGAGTCTCGTGATGGGAGGGAGGAAGAGATAGGAAGGTTGTGGGGAGGAGAGTAGCAGTCTGCCCCGGGTACTCAGCCTGGCATCATGAACTTCTTTGGCTAGCAACAGCATTTACAATTCACTGCTGTTGCCAGCTTCAGGCCTTCTTCTCTGCCAGGTCCTGCCTACTTCTGTTTCTATGAAGGCAGGACCCGACAGAGAAGAAGGCCCGAAGCTGGCAACAGCAGAGAATTGTGAATGCTGCTGCCTGAAGAAGTTCATGACACCAGGCCTTGGGTGACAGAAGGAGGAAAGGGAGCAGAGGGGGAGAGACTTGCTGCACCCAACTGGAGGGAGAAAGAAGATGAGGGAGGGAATGAAACGAGATGCCAGGGATTGGAGGGAAGGAGGAAAGTATGCCAAACCAAGGGAAAAGGAAGGGGGAAAGGAAGAAGAAGATGTCAGAGCATGGAGGGAGAGGGAGAGATGGAAGAAAAGGAAAGAAGTGAGATGCCAGAGAATCAGGGAAGGGAAGATACCAGACTGTGGGGTGCGAAGGAAAGAAAGGAGAAGAGAGAGTTCCCAGAGCATAGGGGACGGGGTGTTGACAGAGAGAGAAAAACGGAGAGGTGGCAGAGCTGAAATCAATCATGTACAAAGGAGAAGAGAAGGGGCACAGGATAGACAGTTTATTGAAGGAGCATAAAAAGAGGGAAGATGCCATTTGGAACGGGGAGAGGGTGGACAGTGGATGGAAGGGGCTGATGCTGCATGGAAGACAGAGCGGACAGATGCTGGCTAGAAAGAAGACTGTAGACAAGATGATTAAAGCAGAAACGACAAAAGGTAGAAAAAATTTTTTTTGTTGCTTTACGTAGAATCAAGTAGTATTGTATCTATTGATTAAAGTTTATAAATAGGAAATGGAAATAAGGCAGTTTTTTGGGGACTAAACCCCTTTCCTCAGGTCAGGACAGGATACCATACCATAACAGCAGGGGTGCCCAAATGGTCGAGCGCGATCGACCAGTAGATCACAAAGGCAATGTGAGTCGATCGCGTTGCCTTGCCAATCTTTTTCTTCCTGCCTCCCTGAGCCAGGCCAGGCACGTACAAGCGCCGGACTCATAAGACTTCACCTCTGACGTCAATTCTGACGTCAGAGAGGAAGTTCTGGGCCAGCCAATCGCTGCCTGGCTCTTCCTCTTCGACGTAAGAATTGACATCAGAGGTGAAGTCTTGTGAGTCCAGCGCTTGTACATTCCTGGTCTGGCTCGTGGAAGCAGGGAGAAATCGGCATGGTGGCTTACGGGGTAGGAAAAGAATCGGGGAAGTGGAGAAATTGGCGCGATGGCTTGGGGGGGGCAAGGGGTGAGAGAAAGAAAGAGAGACAGAAAGAAAAGGGGAGGGGCAGAAAGAAAAAAATATTGGATTTATAGTCAGAAGAAGGAAGTGCAAACAGAGACTCATGAAATCACCAGACAAAAAGGTAGGAAAAATGATTTTATTTTCAGTTTAGTGATCAAAATATGTCTGTTTTAAGAATTTATATCTGCTGTCTATATTTTGCACTATGGCCCCCTTTTACTAAACCGCAATAGCGTTTTTTAGCGCAGGGAGCCTATGAGCATCGAGAGCAGCGCAGGGCATTCAGTGCATCTCCCTGCTCTAAAAACCAATATTACAATTTAGTAAAAAGGGAGGGGGTATATTTGTCTATTTTTGTATAGTTCCTGAGGTGACATTGCATAGAATCGTCTGCCTTGACCTCTTTGAAAACCCGCGGAATATAAATGATAATTAACATTTTCTCTGCGTACAGTGTGCTTTGTGGGTTTTTTTTTAATTTTATTGTTGGTAGATCATTTTGACTTGGTCATTTTAAAAGTAGCTCGCAAGCCCAAAAAGTGTGGGCACCCCTGCTGTACAGTCATTTCTTGTATGACTGGATGAGCTATATTGATCTTTTTTTTTTAGTTGCTTAAATTCATGCAGAAATAAATGGCTAGATTGAACCTAATGACTTCATTAATGCCTTTCCCTTTTTTAGACCTCTATACCATTTGAAAGAGGGCAAATACTTCTTAAATTTAGTAAAAATATTCTGGCACAAGTGTCAAACCTTAAAAAAGGAAGTCATATTGAGCATTGGAAAATAATAATAATAATTAACTAATAAAAATAGTATACATTTAGGGTTCCTTTTACTAAGTTCTGATAGTGGTTTTAGTGTGCGCTTAGCGCGCGGAGGAATTGCCATGCGCGCTAGATGCTAACGCCAGCATTGAGTTGGCGCTAGTTTTCCTATGTAGCGCAGGGGTTTGCGCGCGCTAAAAATGCTAGCGCACCTTAGTAAAAGAGGGGGTTAATTTTCCCCACCACCAAATATCCCCATCCCACCCCACCCGGCTACTTTTTCATGCCACCCGGCTGGAAAAAATTTCTGGGGAGAACACCGAGTCGTCTTATAAATTTTTCTGTATCAACAAAAAAATTGAAAAGAATCAAATGGAGGTAAATGGAACAAACAAAAGTCCATATGATAATACTGAAAGCTCTTCTTGAGTAAGAATCCTACTACTACTAATCACTTATACAGCGCTAAAAGGCGTACGCAGCACTGTACATTTTGAGATTTATAGACAGAAGAGCTTACAATCTAACTTGGACAGACAGACATGATATAGAGGGTAAGGGATGCAGAACCCAAGATGAGAGGAGTTAGGAGTCGAAAGCACTCTCAAAGAGGTTGACTTTTAAATGGGCCTTGAACATTCCCAGGGGCGGAGCCCACTGTAGGGATTTGGGCATCTTGTTCCAAGCATATGATGCAGCAAGGCACTTATCTCAATGTGCAGCATATGTCCAATTAAATCGGCTTCTTTGGGGGTCTCCCCTTTCAATCCAGCCTGCACCCCCTCTCTCCTTTTTACATGATTCATTCCAGCTTCACTGCTCTTTTCATTTTTAGCTCTCCTACACCAGATCTAGCATCTTTGTTCCTCTCTGCTTATTTATCTGCTGACCCCCTTCCCCTTCCTCTCTACTTTCTCATTCCTGTCTCTCCCCTTTCCCTCATTTGATCTCTCTATTCCATCCTGACCCCCTTCCCCTCCTCTAGTCTCCCTGCCAGCTGTTTCCTTCCTTTTTTTCCTTCTCCCTTCCCTCCTCCCCCTGTCCAGCAGTAACTCTCTTCCTTTCCCTCTTCCCCTCCCAGTAGCATCTCCTTCCCTTCAGGTCCAGTAGCAGCTGTCCCTTTATTTTCCCTTGTCCAGCAGTTTCCCAGACTCCTTTCCCTCAACCCCTCTCAGCAGCATTTCTCCTTCTCCCTCCTTCCAGTCCAGTAGCAGTTGTCCCTTTATTTTCCCTTGTCCAGCAGCTTCAGCCTCCTTTCCCGCCTCCCCTCTCAGCAGCATCTTTCCTTCTCCTTCCCTCCAGGTCCAGTAGCAGCTGTCCCTTTATTTTCCCTTGTCCAGCAGCTTCCCAGCTTCCAACAGTGGCTTTCTCCCCTCCCAGCAGCTCTCAGTACTTGCCAGCACAGCGATTCAATAAGGCAGCCTTGGGTCCTTTGATGGGTCGCGCCACCTCTGAAGAAAGAGTTGCGACTCAGCAAAAGCCCCAAGGCTGCCAAAGTGAATTGCTGCGCTGGCAAGTACTGAGAGCTGCTGGGAAGGGATAAAGCCACTGTTGGAGGTTCCCCATAATCTCGCCGGCCCTGCGCGGACCGGTAGGAATTTTCTGCAGACCAGCGGTTGAAGAACACTGATCTATAGTATTTTAGCAGACAGAAATTGTGTGGAGGAAAATTTTAAGACAAGTATGGTATTTCTAAATAAAATCACAGCATTTAATTCCACCAGCATGTGCTGTCCATTTCTCCAACAGTGGATGATATACAGTAAATACTGTTGCAACACATATTTCTTTGCTAAAGGCCTGAAACAGTTATCAAAGGTTGGGGGAAGTACTTCCAAAGGGGTCCTTTTTGAGAATTATTTAGATTGGGGGAAGTACTTCCAAAGGGGTCCTTTTTGAGAATTATTTAGGAGCATAACTTCAGTTAGGATCCTAAAAACTGTGTGTGTGGAGGGGTAGATTTAGGGTAGAGAAAAATGTCTGGATTTTCAGAAGGCGTTCGACAAGGTCCCCTCATGAACGACTACTTTGGAAAAATTGTGAGCCATAGAATCGAGAGTGAAATACTCACGTGGATTAAAAACTGGTTAGCGGATAGGAAACAGAGTAGGGGTAAATAGAAAACACTTAGACTGGAAAAGCATCACGAGTGGAGTGACGCAGGGTTCGGTGCTTGGACCCGTGCTCTTCAACATATTTATAAACAACCTGGAAATTGGTGCGACTAGCGAGGTGATTAAATTTGCAGACGATACGAAGTTATTCAGAGTAGTGAAGACACAGAAGGATTGCAAAGACCTGCAACGCACATAAACACACTCGAGAAATGGGCTGCGACATGGCAAATGAGGTTTAACATGGATAAGTGTAAGGTGATGCATGTCGGTAACAAAAATCTTATATACGAATACAAGATGTCCGGTGCAGACTTGTAGAGACCCCCTAGGAAAGAGACTTGGGAGTACTGGTCGACAAGTCAATGAAGCCATCTGCGCAATGTGTGTTGGCGGCAAACAGGGCGAATAGAATGCTAGGAATGATTAAGAAGGGGATCACAAACAGATCGGAGAAGGTTATCATGCTGCTGTACCGGGCCATGGTACAACCTCACCTGGAATACTGCGTCTAGCACTGGTCACCGTATATGAAGAAGGGCACAGTACTACTCGAAAGGGTCCAGAGAAGAGTGACTAAAATGGTTAAGATGCTGGAGGGGTTGCCATAGAGTGAGAGATTAGAGAAACTGGGCTTCTTCTCCCTTGAAACGAGGAGACTGAGAGGAGACATGATTGAAACATTCAAGATAATGAAGGGAATAGACTTAGTAGATAAAGACAGGTTGTTCACCCTCTCCAAGGTAGAGAGAACGAGAGGGCACTCTCTAAAGTTAAAGGGGTTAGATTCTGTACAAATGTAAGGAAGTTCTTCTTCACCCAGAGTGGTAGAAAACTGGAATGCTCTTCCAGAGGCTGTTACAGGGGAAAACATCCTCCAGGGATTCAAGACAAAATTAGACAAGTTCCTGTTGAACTGGAGCGTATGCAGGTAGGGTTAGTCTCAGGGCACTGGGCTTTGACCTGGGGACTACCGCGAGAGTGGACTGCTGGGCACGATGGACCACTGGTCTGACCCAGCAGCGGCAATTCTTATGTTCAACAATGATTTTAAGTTTTAAGAACCTAACTTTGGATTCTAAACTTAGGTGTTTATTTTCAGCTGAAAATTCATCTGACATGAGTGCCTAATTTAGAAGCTGTGTTCTTTAATATTGACCTCTGCTTAGAACTGGTATTTGTGTCTCACCTTTTTATAAATAATAGTTCAGGATACTACTTAAATAGAAAACATAAGAATAAAAAAAGATTATACCAAAAGGCAATTAATTTTAAGATTTCATTCAAATTGGATTCAAGTGTCTCACAGTCAGTAACACATCGGAAACCCTTATGCAGCTATCTGTGAAGTGCAAAGGTTAACTGCCATGTTTCTGACACCTGGGCTGTTTGACAGCTTCTATAGTGATAGAAGGGAGAAGGAACAATTTTATGGAAGTGTAACTGAGGAGACTGCAGAGATATATAAAAAGACTTCTCCAAAGGTGATATTGACTAGCAAAGGCAAATCAGAGTTTAATAACATATCTATTGGACAGTAAACTGCATTGCTGAAAAAAAAAGTGAAAGTACAATTATATAAACTTGTGTTGTCTTCTCACAGATGTAAGGGAAAGGGAACGCTTTCCAGGTTCCCACATGAGAATTAGTTGGCACTGCTCCACTGAGGATCAAGTTTCCATGCACACGATTTATGGTGGCCAGTTGTATATTAAGCTGCCACTGAGAGTTAGTTCACAAGTTCCAAATGAGTGACAAATAGCTATAAAGGAGCATGAAAAACACAAGAAATGTTCTTGAGATGGAGGCAAGCAAGATTAAGAAGACAGTGAAGCCAAGACAAAGCAAAGCAAACCTAATGTAGGAAATGTCCAAGGAAAATTAAGATTCATTTTTAAATTGGCCATTTAACTTTTAGCTAAATGTACCTGCACAATGCACTCCATCTATTTAAATATTGATATTCTGCTTATTTAATTGTGTAACTCTAAGCAGATTTTAAACTTTACTCCTAGTTATTGACTTTTTTTTTACACAAATCCCTTGTATTTCAGCATCTTATATTAGAACACTGTAATTACCATAAAGAATGAAAATTTATTTATTTATTCAATTTTCTATACTGTTCTCCCAAGGGAGCTCAGAACAGTTTACATGAATTTATTCAGTTACTCAAGCATTTTTCCCTATCTGTCCTGGCAGGCTCACAATCTAGCTAATGTACCTGGGGCAATGGGGAGATTAAGTGACTTGTCCAGGATCACAAGGAACAGCGTGGGTTTGAACCCACAACCTCAGGGTGCTGAGGCCATAGCTTTAACCACTCCGACCATTGGCAGAGTAAGACTTGAAAGACAGAGGGTGGTGGACACATGGAAAACCCTTCCGGAGGCCGTGATAGAAAATAGCACAGTACAGGGTTTCAAGGAAGACCTGGATAGGTTCCTGGAGGACAAAGGGATTGAGGGGTACAGATAAGAGCAGTGGAAGGTTTAGAGATAAGTGTAGAGGTAGGTATAAAATTAGTCAGGGACCGCTGCTCAGGCAATATGCCTGATGGGCCGCCGCGTGAGCGGACCGCTGGGCGGGATGGACCTCTGGTCTGCCCCGGCGGAGGCGACTACTTATGTACTTGTGTACTGGAGATTTCACTTTCTGTGAGGCCTATGAATAGATGAGGGCTGGAGCATGCCTGCCAATGCAGTGAAAAGCTGAGTGCTAGAAGTACCCGGTTGCTGGCAAGTATCCTAAGGAGTATTCTCTTCTGAGGAAACACAAGGCAGCTGCTGTCCATTCATTAGAACTTGACTGTAGATCAGGGGTGGGCAAATGTAAAGGGAAGGTAAAGATCTGGAAGTTCATGAGACTTCATATCAAATCTTATTGATGTATTTGTGATTAGAGGGTAATTATTTGAAAGGGAACAGACTTCCAGCTCATCTAGCAAAGTAGTCCTTGAAATTATTTGTGTTTTTGTCAGGTACTTGTGCCTGGATTGGCCTCTGTGGAAACAGAATGCTGGGCTAGATGGACCATTGGTCTGACCCAGTACAGTATGGCTGTTCTTAAGATTCTAGACTCATCTTTTGAGTCCAGTTACCAGCTCTCTTCTTCCCCTGCCAGGAAGCAAGATGAATCAAGATTCTCCTCCTGTTTTTGTCTTTTGCCCTTAGAAAGGACTGTTTGAGGACTGTGGCAGGAATTGGGCTTGACTAATAATTGAATAAATTGCCATCAGTTTTCAAGTTCACTATATATTTTACCTGTGTGAATGAGGAAGTGGCTCAGTATCCCAATAGATTTATTCATCACTCCTGGAAACAAGAAGGTACCTCAGTTCCATTCCAGGAAAGAGACATACGGCAAAATAGCAAAAGGTGCCTTTTTGGCTATGACAAGTGTGGTTCCTTTTAAGAACATCCACAAAACTGGAAAATTCCTCAAGTCTAATCATGCAAGATTGAGGAGCTCTGTTATATCCCAACATTGAGTTCCATTTTTTTTTTTTTTTTTTAACGAAGGCTAAGAAAGGATTGTAACAAGCCTTAAAACGAGAAGGTCGGTAGAGAACAGGAAAGGGAAGCATATTACACAAGCAGTATGACAGTAAACACAAAATCCCCTCAGAGATTTAGTAAGGAAAGTGTAAATGGATTTGTTTAATATCCTTGTAAAAAACAAAAAGTGTGGTTTTTTTTTTAAAGGCTCCTCATGTACTGAAAAAGAGGAGCTTAGTAAGGTTAGAACGCTACTAAAATTGGGACCTGAACGCATGAAAGCATATTTCCAAAAGGAAAGTAGTTGAACTTTTAAACTACTATCACCTGTAACGGGTGCATTAGAAATCTGGGAATCAAAATATATAAAATTTTACCCACGGAAAAATATGGAATGGAAAAACGATCCATGATAGATGTGGCACTGAGTATTAGATCAGTGCCACATAAAAACACATGTACCTAAGAAAGTGAACAGGAAAAACAAAGTAACAAACCTGTGTCATTGAACTCCTGTACCCTCTTACTGTGCTATAGAAGAGGGATCATAGGAAACCAGAACTTAGCCGTGTGGTACCCCCAAAAAGTTGAAGAAATTACTCCTGAGCCAGTGGCAACAACTGAAGGTAAGGAGATACCGTAGAGTTGAGAGTGACCTAACTAAACAAAAAGTGGCAATGTGCCTACAGAGTTGCGGTGCTGAACAGAATCTTCTTACGAAGCAATAGAGGTACTTCAAGAAAAGTGGTCACAAGTAGCAGAAAACATGAGAGGAAACGGGCAACCAGAAGGAGAAAACCCCAGTGTTGCACAGAGAAGTACACAATGGCGACAAGCAAAAATGTGTAGAACTAGAATTGCTGGAGCAGAAGCGTAATACCAGAGGTCCAGAAAGAAACCAACATAGATTCAGAATAAGGTCTTGAGAAATAGAAAACATGAGAAATAAGGTATTTAGAAATGGGAAACATGCAAGAACGTTTTCCGCACCCAAACTCATTAAAGGAACTATGAAGAGAATAAAATGCACCCCATATTATTCCATACAGAAATATAGAAGCATAGTGGCAGAAAAAGTCAATCAGACCATCCACTCTGCCCTTCTGCAACAGCTCCAAACTCTTCTCCGCTAGGTAAAAGCAAGAAGTAAATCGACCCTGCTAGACAATTAGGAAAGGGTTGTAGTGAGAGATCACACAAAGTCATCAAGTAAGAATTTTTTTTTTTTTAAATTAATGACCTCCAAGGCATTTAGAATTATTCTGATGGTGGACCAAGAATACAGACTTTCGGTGTCACCATGGAAGGGTTCTGAATCTTCTCCTGAGGACTAGAGAAAAATGAAAAAAGGAATGAGTCCTACAAAGAAACGTGACTGTACTACGTTAGTAGTGCTGCCCGATTCAGGAAAAAATATTTTAATTCGATTCAGCCTATTGACTCGATTTTTTGATTCGATTCGATTTTCCTGCACAATTGGGTGTTTTTTTCCAAACATCCTAGTGAGTTTATTTTATAGCCTCTTCACGCTCTTTGCCCTTTCCTACCCACACTGGTGCTGTGGTGTAAACAAAATAAACAAACAAAAAAGACTTTTCTTCTTTCTGTTAAATCCTAGCTCAGCTCTGGCAAGATACAAATTTCAAATCTGACACATTATAATCACAAAACAAAAAATTATTTTTTTTTACACCTTTTATTGTCTGGTCATTTTTCAAATCATGTTGGTCCCAGGCTCTGCAACAAATGTCTTCTGATAACTTGCTTGCCAAGGTCTCTTGCCCAGATCCACCATCTCTCCTTTTCTCAACTACCCTGTCATCCAGCATCTCTCCCTCCTTCCCCACCAACTCTCCCTTTCTCTTTCTAACTACCCGCCTATCCAGTATCTCTATCCCCTCACCATCTCTTGTGTCCAACTTCTCTTCCTTCCTGTTCCTTCCCTTCCTAAATCCCATTGTCCACCATCTCTCTCCCGCTCCTGTTTTTAGATGCTTATTTCTTCAATCCTTCCCCCCATCTCCCCTCTCCATGATCTCACCCAAGTCCATCTCCCCCCTCTACCAAGTTCAATTCTCCCATCTATCTTCTCCCCATCTCGCCTCCAGTCCACCAACTCCCCATCTCCCCTCTCCCTTTTTTATTTTTTTATGGTACACAAAATATTTATTGTGGTGAGCACAATTATTATAGATTTTAGCCAGAAAAGAAAAAGGCTTTACACTATCTCTCTAAGGCACATAAATCTGAGACCCATCAGAGTGGCTGGGACAAGGACATTTTCTCGTTAGGGTTAGCCAGTGTGCCACTCTCCTGCCGCCATCACACTGGAACTTCCCAATCCCCCCAACCTGTGACACACCCTCTCCAAATCCCCCTACATAAGTAGACCACCCCAAACCTGTAGACTCCCTGGCACTCCTAAGCACCCTCCCCCACCACACCCCCACACCTTTCCCAAAGAGAGTCCGGCAGGAGAGATGCATCTGGGAAGAGGTCTGCCAGTGGTGGTAGCGATCCACTCCTGCCACCACTCCTTGCGTCTTCTTTCCACTGCGGCCCGCCCTCAGTGAAAACTTCCTGTTTCCGCTTGGGCAGCCGAATGGAGAGAAGATGCCCGGAGTAGCGGCAGGGTAGTGAATCGTATTTGCTACCGTCGCTTTTGCCTGGCCAGGGAGGAGAGGAGAAATACTTGCAGCTGGGAAGTAGAGAGCCTTGCTGCCGCCGACCTGCACCAGAGACCTGTTCGGGCTTTCCCTCTGCCACTATAGTCCTTTCTTCGATATAACTTCCAGTTTTGCAAAACCGGAAGTTACATCAGAAGCAAGGATTCCGGTGGCAGAGGGAAAGCCCGAATGGGTCTCTAACACGAGGGCTGACGAATCGGTAAGTCCGATTTTCTTAAAAAACAAACTGATTCGAATCGATTCACCCAAAGTGAATTGGAGAATCGATTCGAATCAGGCAGCACTAGTTAGCAGGAGCGAATATACTATCGGCAAGAGAGGTCAAAAGAAGGTGACCTAGGAGTTTAGTCAAGAGGTCACAACATATAAATAATGCTAGACAAGACTGCAGCATACTGCAGAGAAGGGCCACAGGTAGAACAGTAACGCACTGAATGAAGATCAATATAAAACCCAAGGATCTGTGACAGAGGTACGACTTAGCTTCAGTACTGAAACGATACCCAATGGTACTTACTATACAATGCTTTAAAACTTGCATTGCTATTTGATCTCGTTTTGGAGCCTCTTCTTCTGGCTATTGATCAATCAGATAGCATCAAGGGAATATGTTATGGAGATGACATGTATAAGATCTCGGCATATGCTGATGATATTTTGTATTTTATAAAACCAGTAACATCTATTCCAGCCTTACTGTTGATCGACACCTTTGGATCATTGGAATGTACTCCTTCTGTTTTGGCCTCACTACTTCCACCAGAGGCTATTCTAGACATCCACCACCCTCTGCATTTAAAAAAAAAAGTATTTCTAATCTTGTGCCCTAAGTCTATCTCTATGCAAGTTCAATTTATGACCTTTAGTTCCACCACTTCTTATCCGAACAGGGTTTGTTTGTATATTAAAATATTTAAATACTTGGCAGAACTTAATCTTACCAAAACTGAATCTAAGACTAATGCCATCACCATGAACTCTCTATGTTGGAGATAGTCACTGTTTTCTATCAGTCAGGAATAAAACCGGTAACCCTTATTCTGGAACATATGCAGTGTCTCAGGTAACATGCAGCTTATATGAATTCAATGCAACTCTGGAGAAGAGGAGGTCCATCCTAATTTGAAAAATCTGAGTCTGACTTAGCAGGCTATTACATAATTAGAAGAAATTCTGACAACAAATATCCTATCTTTGGTGCTACCTTGACTTGAAGGACAGGACTAATAAGATATCACATATAATGCCATTCAGGGATTCAGCCATAGCTTTATCTCCAAGACTTCACCTCCTGACAGGCCTGCTGCTAATCCCGGTATTGTCGTGGAGGAGACAAGACTGCTGCCAGCAGCAGGTTGTATAGTTTAAGTTCCATGATCATACACAGCTGGATTAGGTAACTGGCCTTTGCCAGAATTTTGACTGTGTGTGTTAAATCAAAAAAGGCACAATGCTTGCTTTCATTAGTCCTACCTATATTAGGAATCATAGCAATTAGTATTAGGGATTCTTAGAAACTATCGTATAAATCTTTACCTCTGTTTAACATTTTTCTGTACTGCTTGGTTGAACAAACAATGCTTTCCATATATTTCTAATGGTCCGTGTTCCTTATTGCTAGATAAAGAGGGGTTTGGGGCTTGGGACTAATCATGAGGTGGATTAATCCTCTATGTACCAATGTTTATCTTACCTATTTTGAGCACCTTAGGGGTGTCACAATTACCATCACATCCCCTTTTGGGTATACTTATTCAGATCTTTAACTACATATCTTATCATCACTGAACTACTTAATATCTTTTCATGTACTCAGTGAGATAATGGCTTCCAAAACTGAACAAAAGACTCCAAGTGGAGCCTCAGTACTGGGGCATTAACACACTTTTCTTTTGCTTTTCTCTAAGCAGCCTGTCCTTTTGGTTTTGGCCACTGCCTTGTCAAGTTGCTGTTTCACTAGTTTGAGATCCTTGGACATTATCACCACAAGTCTGCTCTCCTAGTCCAAGAATATCAGTCTCTCGCCACCTAGCACATATAACTCCTTTGGATTGTCACACTTGAAGAGCATCATTTTCACTTTTTTTGCATTAAATTTTAACTGCCAAATTTGACACCAGTCTTAATTTTGTAGATCACTTCTCATGTGTCTACTGTCCCTGAGATATCCACTCTTGCATATCTTGGTCCACAAAAGGCAAAACTTTTCCTCTAATGACTAATCATTCAGCAATGTTTTTCACAAATACAGTATATTGACTCAGAATTAGCCCCTGTACGGTTCTGAGGCACTCCACTACTCACCTTTCTTTCCACCAAGTGAATTCCATTTACCACCACCCTTTTTCTTCTGTCAATCAACCAGTTTACAATTCCCATTAGGTCTTAACTTCAGCCCATTCAGTTTATATATGGGCTTCCTATGAGTAACGGTATTAAAGACCTTGCTGAAATCCAAGTACTTCTCCCTCAGTATTCATGGGGGATAGGGACTGAGCCGGACCGCGAATTGAGAAAAACCGCAAATATCTTCTCATCCGCCTCTGACCCACCCCCGCTTTCCTCCCGGCATCCCGGCCTTACCTGGTGGTCCAGAAGGCTTTTGGGGCAGGAGCGATCTTCCTACGCTCCTGCCCCGTGCAGATCGTCAATAGGAAATGACTGCAGTGAGTTCCCGTAGTCTCTTGAAACTACAACGGGAGCTCACGGCAGCCATTTCCTATTGGTGATCTACATGGGGCAGGAGCGTAGGAAGATCGCTTCTGCCCCAAAAGCCTGCTAGACCACCAGGTAAGGCCGGGATGCCAGGAGGAAGGCTGGAGAGAGGCGGGAACGTGAATATGTGAAACCGCAAGTGTGGAAACCGCGAATGGGGAGTGGGAAGTGTACTTCAAATGTATGTCCTCAATCCAGTTCTCTGGCCGTCTGGTTATAAAGGAACTGGATTTGTTTTGCATGATCTTACTTTGATTTTGCCTCAGATAGAAACATAGAAGATGAAGGCAGAAAAGGGCCATAGACCATCAAGTCTGCCCACTCTAATGACCCACCCCCCTTGATTTTACCCCCCTAGAGATCACACATGTGTACCCATTTCCTTTTAAAATCTGGCACGTTGCTGGCCTCAATCACCTGAAGTGAAAGTTCATTCCAATGATCGACCACCCTTTCGGTGAGGAATAACTTCCTGGTGTCGCCATGAAATTTCCCACCCCTGATTTTCAGCAGGTGCCCTCTTGTGGCCGAGGGACCTTTAAGAAAGAAGATATCATCTTCCACCTCATAGAAACATAGAAATAGACGGCAGATAAGGGCCACGTCCCATCTAGACTGCCCACCCCAAAGACCCTCCCCTACCTTTCTCTGTGAATGTCTATCCCATTTGACCTTAAAATCAGGCACGCTGCTGGCCTCAATAACCTGAAGTGGAAGACTATTCTAGCGATCAACCACCCTTTCAGTGAAAAATAATTTCCTGGTGTCCCCATGCAGTTTCCTGCCCCTGATTTTCCACGGATGCCCCCTTGTTGCCGCTTGACCCTTGAAAAAGAAGATATCTTCTTCCACCTCAATGTGGCCCGTAAGATACTTGAATGTCTCGATCATGTCACCCCTATCTCTGCGTTCCTCGAGTGAGTACAGCTGCAACTTATCCAGCCGTTCCTCGTATGGGAGATCCTTGAGTCCTGAGACCATCCGTGTGGCCATTTTCTGGACCGACTCCAGTCTCAGCACATCCTTACGGTAATGCGGCCCATGATATATTTAAACGTTTTAATCATGTCTCCTCTCTCTCTACGTTCTTCGAGTGAGTATAGCTGCAATCTGTTCAGCCTTTCCTCATACGGGAGATCTTGACCATCCTGGTGGCCATTCGTTGAACCGACTCAACTCTCAGCACATCTTTTTGGTAATGTGGTCTCCAGAATTGTACACAATATTCCAGATGAGGTCTCACCATGGATCTGTACAACGGCATTATGACTTTGGGCTTCCGGCTGACGAAACTCCTACGGATACAACCCGTCATTTGTCTTGCCTTAAAGTAACATTTGCATTACTTTTCCAGCCACCAAAATGTGGCTTACTGGCCTAGTTTCCCACTACTTTACTTTTCTGTCACAATTTTTTTAAACAGGTACCCTATCACTCTTCTCCAATTCTCTGCACTATCTCCTGTCTTCATGAATTTATTAAACACATCTTTAAGAGTACCAGCCAGAACCTCTCTGAGCTCCTTCAATATCCTGGAATGTATCTCATCCAGTCCCATGACTTTATGACCAACTGAAAATGGACTTTTATGAATGGAATGGTGTGAAGTTGAGGGGTTCTACTTCGTGAGGAACTGGACAACGTTTTGGGGCAAGAGCAAGCTCTTCAGGAGAGATGGACTGCACCTGAGCGTGGCGGGAACTAGACTTCTAGCAAACAACATCAGGAGAGGAATACAGCAGGCTTTAAACTAAGAAGAAGGGGAAAGCCAACAGTCGACCAAGTGTTGATGATTTGGAAGAAGATATCCCGTGAAAATACTAAGTGGGTAAAATGCTGGGAAGAAACAACGGGCAAAACACAGATGTTGACTGATCCAGAAGAGGAGGATAAGAGGATTATAGCACAGGAGAAGAAAATAAAGATCAAAGCACAGGGAAAGGAAATCAAGACAAAAAAATACCAGGACTTAAATTGCATATATACTAATGCAAGGAGCCTAAGGAACAAAATGGGGAATTAGAAGTCATGGCCATAACTGAGAACCTAGACATCATTGGAGTATCAGAAACATGGTGGAATGAAGAAAACAAATGGGACATAGCACTGCCGGGGTACAAACTCTTATCGTGAAGACAGGTCAGGTCAGAAAGGAGAAGGAATAGCCCTATACATAAAAGAAAGCATACACTCGACAAGAGTGGACACAGCAGTGACAACCAACAAATTGGAATCGCTATGGGTTAAAATACCGGGAAGGAAAGGGCCCGAGATAAAATTGGGCCTGTACTATCATCCACCTGGGCAAACCGAAGCTACCGATGAAGAAATGGAAGCCGAGATGAAACGAGAATGCAAAAGCGGTAACATGATTATTATGGGAGACTTCAACTATCCCGGGATAGACTGGAGTCTTGGAAACTCAAAATGCACTAGGGAGACCAGATTCCTGGAGGCTATACAGGACTGCTTCATGGATCAGCTTGTCAGAGAACCGATGAGAGGGAATGCCACTCTGGATCTAATCCATAATGGGCTAAGAGGACCTGCAAAGGAAATGGAAATAGTGGGACCGTTGGGAAACAGCGATCACAATATAATCAAGTTCAATGTTGAAGTAGGAAGGAATATCAAAGGGAAAGAGAACCAAAGCGACAACTCTCAACTTTAAGAAAGGAAACTACGAAGCGATGAGGGTAATGGTAAGGAAGAAACTTAGGTATAGCTCAAAGAAATGGCAGACTGTAGAGCAAGCCTGGTCTTTATTCAAGGACACGGTGAGCGAGGCGCAAAATCTGTATATCCCCAGATTCAGAAAAGGATGCAAGAAGAACCGAACAAAAGACTCGGCGTGGATAACTAAAGAATGGAAGAAAGTGATAGGTGATAAGAAGAATTCATTCAAGAAATGGAAAAAGGGTAAAACCGAGAACTGGAAAGAACACAGGAAGTATCAAAAAGAATGTCACTTCATGGTTAGAAAAGCAAAAAGAGAATATCAAGAGAGGCTAGCCAGGGAAGCACAAAATTTCAAACCGTTCTTCAGATACGTTAAAGGGAAGCAGCCGGCTAGGGAGGAGGTGGGACAGTTGGATGACGGAGATAGGAAGGGTGTGGTGAAGGAGGAGAAAGAAGTGGCAGAAAGACTAAACACTTTCTTTTCGTCAGTATTTACAAATAAGGACACATCCAACATACCGGAACCTGAGCAATTCTTCAATGGAAATCAAGCAGAAAAATTAACATCCATGGAAGTAAACATTGAAGACGTACACAGGCAGTTAGACAAATTAAAAACTGACAAATCACCGGGCTCGGATGGAATCCACCCTTGGCTACTGAAAGAGCTTAAGGAGGAAATAGCGGAACTACTACAGCAAGTTTGTAATCTATCCCTGAAAACAGGTGTGATCCCGGAGTATTGGAAGATAGCCAACGTTACATCCATTTTAAAAAGGGATCAAGAGGTGACCCGGGGAATTACAGACCGGTAAGTCTGACCTCATTTCCGGGGAAAATGGCTGAAGCACTGATAAAAGATACCATCGAGGAGCATCTAGAAAGGAATAAACTTATGAAAACAAGCCAACATGGCTTCTGCAAGGGAAGATCATGCCTAACAAACTTATTGCACTTCTTCAAAGGAATTAACAAATTGATGGATAAAGGGGACCCCATTGACATCGTATACTTAGACTTCCAAAAAGCCTTTGACAAGGTACCCCATGAACGCTTACTTCGGAAACTGAAGAACCATGGGGTGGAAGGAGACGTACATAGATGGATCAGGAATTGGTTGGCAGGTAGAAAACGGAGGGTAGGAGTGAAGGGCCACTACTCAGATTGGAGGAGGGTCATGAATGGTGTTCCGCAGGGGTCGGTGCTCGGACAGCTGCTATTCAATGTATTCATAAATGATCTAGAAACAGGGACGAAGTGCAAAGTAATAAAATTTGCAGACGACACCAAACTATTTAGTGGGGCTAGGACTATAGAGGACTGCAAAGATTTACAAAGGGACATGAACAAACTAGGGGAGTGGGCGATGAGATGGCAGAAGAAGTTCAATGTAGAGAAATGTAAAGTCTTGCACGTAGGAAACAGAAACCCAAGATACAGCTACATGATGGGAGGGCTGTTAATGAGTGAGAGTACCCAAGAAAGGGACTTGGGGGTAATAGTCGACAAGACAATGAAGCAGTCGGTACAGTGCTCAGCGGCCACTAAGAAAGCAAATAGAATGCTAGGTATAATCAAGAAGGGTATTACAACCGGAATGAAAGAAGTTATCCTGCCGTTGTATAGGGCGATGGTGCGCCCGCATCTGGAGTACTGCGTCTAATATTGGTCGCTGTACCTAAAGAAGGATATGGCAATACTCGAGAGGGTTCAGAAGAGAGCAACACGTTTGATAAAAGGTATGGAAAACCTTTCATACGCCGAAAGATTGGAGAAACTGGGTCTCTTTTCCCTGGAGAAGCGGAGACTTAGAGGGGACATGATAGAGACTTACAAGATCTTGAAGGGCATAGAGAAAGTGGAGAGGGACAGATTCTTCAAACTTTCGAAAATTACAAGAACGAGAAGCCTTTCGGAAGAGGACAGATTCAGAACCAATGCTAGGAAGTTCTTCTTCACCCAATGGGTGGTGGACACCTTGAATACGCTTCCAGAGGGCATGATAGGACAAGGTACGGTATTGGAGTTCAAGAAGGGTTTGGACAATTTTCCGAAGGAAAAGGGGATAGAAGGGTATAGATAGATGGTTACTATACAGGTCCTGGATCTGGTGGGCCCCCGCGTGAGCAGACTGCTGGGCATGATGGACCTTTGGTCTGACGCAGCAGAGGCACTTCTTATGTTCTGTCCCAACTCTGAATTCTTGCTCTTTTTGTGTTGAATCTCGACTGGTATAGAATTATTGCCTTCTTCACTTCTATCATTTGATTGATATTTCTACAACAGCTTGAGAGTGTTATTTTGATTTAAGATGGCTAAAACTAGATTACATGCAAAAGGCTCCTTTGTCTTACTTATATCAAAAACATTTCCTAAATTAAGGCTGTTCATACCTTGTCTCTAAAGCAGGAAGTAAATGGTATATTCCCATGAGCCCTTTCACATTCAATCAAGCCAGAGGCATGTTGAGAGAACATGTGGGTATCTAAAATAGTTCTACTCTGGAAATCTGGAGGAATTGAATGTGATCAGCACAGATGAAGCTAAACAAAATCCAAACTCACCGCATCACAGTGCCAGTGAGTAAGCTTGATGCTGCAATATTCTTGTGGGATGGATGGGAGACAACTAGATTTTTCCAGTGATGTCAGATGGATGCCTTGATAAAGATGAGGGTCTGGTTACACTGCAAATTGATGACAACTTGAAAATCTTTATCCATTTAAAAAGACTCCATGTGAATTATCAGCTAACAAAAAGGAATAGTACTGTGGTATATAAGTAGCCACAGTATACTATGCTACTTCATATAAGGGCTTAAGGGTGCTTTTGGGAAGAGAAGAAGGGAATATCTAAACTTCAAGATCCTCCACTAGGCAAACATGTCACCTTGTAGTCTAAAAAATATATTTTCCTTACAAATGTTTGTTAATTTGTAAGGGCTATTTTCTTCTGGTTAAAACTATTAAACATTCTGCCCTGTAATAATCTACTTATATGTATCTTAAGTCACAACTAAGTTACAGTAAATTATCATTTTACTCCTCTTCCTATTCATTATTCTTCATTTTAAATTGTTCTGCCACTTGAATTATTGTCATTTGCCACTGAAGAAAATTAACATAATTTAAAACTTATTTTTAATATAATTGTTTCCGGGGAAAATGTCTTTAAGAGTTAGGCTTGAATTTGATTTAAAAGAAAAACAAGGAGCTACTTGACAGAACATGATATCTTTTGTTAAACAGTCAACTTTTTTTTTTTTTTAACATGCGGTCCGATTTACTGATCTTTTCCCCATAGGCATAAAATAGGGGAAAAAAAGCCTTAACAGAGGCCTATGGTTTTATAATGTAAAAAAGGGGCTGAAGAAAAGCTTTAGAGATTTGAAGTATTTCAGAAATTGAATGTTTTGGCTTTTCCCATAAATGCTATTATGTCTCAGAGCACTATGTCATCATATTAGCTTTTGTGGAAACAATGTACGGCTGTATAATTCAAGTACTGGAGAGGTTTATGAATGCATGTTCAAATTTCAACTATTTGTGGTAAGATCCTTTAATTACATATTTAAAAAATAGGTGTATGACTATATGTGTATACTGACTTGAGCATTTCATTAAAAAGTGGTTTAAAATAGATTTAAATAAATAAGCAACATTAAAAAAAATAAATAAAAATACCCAGACCTTAAAAATCTTCACATGACCTTGAACATAATGGTGTGTTTCACATGGAAAGTATATACCAAATCTAGCCTGGAGAAAAGTTTTGTAAATGTCTGCTAAAAACTGCATTGTCTGATGGTGAACCAATATGGCAATATGAATAGATGCAGTGGTGGGAGCTCCTTACCTCCTTAGAGGGGCATAATCAAAACATATGTCTAAGTCCGATTTGGGCGTATGGCGATAGACACCCAAAGTCACCCAAAGACACCCAAATGCCCATTTTCAAAAAATATGTCTAGAATTTTATTTTATTTTTTTTGAAAATCTATCTATCTAAACATCCAGGCTATTGTTCATCCAGACCGCTAGGGATGTCCGTCTTTATACCACATTTTCAACCAAAATTTTGTCCATGTTCCAAACACCCAGAACAAGACCGTTTGGATGTGGGAAGGGCCAATCTTGTAATGGACTGGCCACCCAGACATGGCAACAGAGCAGTGGGGCACCTTAGAGACCACTGCTGTGAACTTTGCAAAAAGGGTGCTAGATAAACATCTCATCAGAACTCCCTTATAGGTTATGGTGAGCTCCCACCAAAACCCACTATACCCACCTGTCTACAACCCCAATAGCTCTTATGGCTGCAGGTGACAACTATATGGCAGTAGAGTAGGTTGGGGGGGGGGGTTTGGTGGGCACATATGTTCCACCATAAATGTAGTGGTTAGAGTGGTTTATGGGTCTGGGTCCCCCTCTCTATTGTTCACTAGCCCACCCCCAGGGCTATTTAAGACAACAGTGTGCAGCTCTACTAGGCTTTCCTATACAAGGTACTGATGTTCTGGAGACAGGTATGTACTTTTTTATTCTGATCTTTGTGGGGGTGTGAGGGGGGGGGGGTCAGTGAACACTGGGGAGTATGTGTGTGAGGGGTCTTTACTTTATCTCTGCAGTGGATACCTTTTTGGATCTTCTACCTGTTTTTACATCATCTTAACTAATAACTTTTAAGTTTCATCCAGGATGTTTAGTAAAACACTCGATTATCCCTGCAGGATGACTAATTCTAGAACAGCCCCAATCCTGTCCACACCACTCCTCCAGATATGCCCCTTTCAGCTCTGGGTGCACAGCGACATTCAGATGCATAAAAAGTCCCACGGCATGTTTGGAAAGTTGGTTTGATTATCGGCACTTGGACAACCTGTCTTTTAGGTCATCCAAGTGCTGACTTGGGCGGGTTTTAGACATGATTAAGTTTTGATTATGAGCCCCTTACTGTTTAACCTGGTGTGAACATCTGGAATTCCCTGGTAGAGCCGTGGCTATGGGGAAGAAGAGAAAGGAAGCGGTCTGAAAGGTCCCTAACACTGAGGCAAACAACTAGTGACGACATCTTTGGGAATGCCAGCACTGATCATCTCAGTTGGAGTAGAAAGGGCAGGAGGAAGGAACTTGGTGCCCTCTTAATTCATGGTTTCCTCTCTCCAGATGGTCAACAAGGAAGTGGTGTTTGAAGACTAACTGCAACCAAGTAGACCCATTTCAGGGGGAGAGGAGACACCTATATTTGCTGTGCAACGGTTGCAACTCCGCCCCCCCCACAGTAGTTATAATGGACACCTTGTGGGGATACAATGCAACTTAACTCTTCCTTTTTTTGTCAGTGGTAAGATTGGTGGAAAATATGTCTAATCCTAAAGAAACTTTGGAAAGATATTCTCAGGAGCTGGAACATGCTAGTTGGATAAATTCTTTTGATGCCAAAGTGGTACAACTGCAGGAAACCAACACTACCATATTAAAAAACAAGGCTTATATTGGTGAAAGATTGGGATATGTGGAAACATTAAAACCAGAACACTAAAGGTTTAAAAATTATTCAAAGTCTTCTTTGTTAGTTTCAGTATATATCTAATTTTATCCAGTATTTCTGAGACATATTATGCCTAATTAGGATCAAGGTGACTCACAATATAATGAATTATAGAATGTATAAGCTACATTATATTATAGTAGTTCGAAGACAATCGAGTTATGAATGGATCAATGGGGAAGAGAAGACTTGAGGTTCCATGATATACTGGTATAACACTTGAGTTAAGTATGGGATTTAGTGATACTAGATATAATGTGTTAGTTGTCTATAGTATGTATGCTTTCCAAGAAGAGAGTTTTTAATTTTTTTTTGGTATCTGTTGAAGAATGTTTCCATCCTAATGTCAGTTGGGAGGCTGGTCAAGGTCTTGGTGCCAAGATAAGTGAAAAGCGAGTTGAATACGTGTTTGTATTTAATTCATTTGGGAGATGGGGATGAGTAGTTGGAGCAATGTCAGTTTTCTGGTTCATATTGGCCAGGAGTTGATGAATAAGTTTATGAATGGCTCTGCTGTTTTTGCATATAGGATTTGAAACATTATACAGGACAGTGTTCTCCCCAGAAATTTTTTCTAGCCGGGTGGCACGAAAAAATAGCCAGGTGGGGCGGGACGGGGAAATATGTTCGTGCAAATTTGAGGCTATGCAAATTAATCCTCCCTGCTTACAGTGAAGGAGTCGGAGTGGGGAAGAGGGTTGGCCCACGAACTGGAACGCTATGAAAGTTACCCCTCCCTGCTCACGGTGAAGGAGTAGGGTAGGGGTGTCCAATCTTTTGGCTTCCCTGGGCCACAATGGACAAAAAAATTTTCTGGGGCCGCACAAACACAAACACCAACACTAACACTATCTGATGAGCAAAAAAAAAGGTTGAGCAGGTCCCAAATTTGCAATCACTAATATAGAAGATGTACGTATCTAATAATAAACCTTCATTAAAGGGACACTGTGGAGAAGAACCCAAAAAAGCAGTAATTCTTACCCTGACTGAGTGATCCTCCACGTACACTGCTGACAGTGGGAGCAGCCACAGGCTTCCGCATCCCCACTCTGATGAGCAGGGATGCGCATTCCTGGTTCTCCCATTCACTTCTATTACAGCTATGGTGAGCCTCTTCAGAGGTGAGCCTCATCAGAGCGGGGATGCTGAATCAGCTGTCAGCAGCGCACGTGAAGGATCGTTTAATCAGGGTAAATATTACTGCTTTTTTGGGCCTCCTCCCTGCCCCCCCCCCTTGGTTTTCATGTATGCATGAAAGCAGGGGCAGCTTGAGGATATTGCCTTTGGCTGCAAAGCTTGGAGATTTTGAGTTGCCAGACTGGAGGAAGATGTCTTCAGTTGGCAGGGCTTGGGAATCTCTACTAGCTCAATTATTTATAAACTGCACTCAGGCAGGGAGAAACTTTGGTGCCCCTCCACTAATTTTGGGCTCCAGTCCCTCTTCCAAATCAGCTGTATTTGACTACGCCACTGAATACAAAAATAATTGTGATGCACATATCCCATAGCTAACATATTACAGTTAATAAATTAATAATAAAACAATTTTTTCTACCTTATTGTCTGGATGTTTTGCTTTTCCATCATCTTGGTCCCAGTTTCTCTTTCTACCTTTTGTCGATCTTCTACCAATTCTCTTTCCAATGTTTGCTGTCCAGTTTTTCCTCCTCTCAATACTGTTCCATTCTTTCCTTATGCCTGACTCCAATGTATTGAATTTTCCCTTTCAGCCTTCTTAACTTTTTCTCTTTTTTGCCTGTCCACTCAAATCTTGCCTTCTTTCTTACCCTTCTTCTTTATAAATGTTCAGCTACCTCTCAATTCTCCATCTTCTCTCAGTCCCTAGCTCTCCCATTTCCCATCTCACTCCTTTCCCAGCCTATTTCCTTCTATCTACTCCCCATTACCACATTTCTACCACTGTACTCACTCCTCTCTCACTCATCTTGTCATCTCCCTTTTGATCTCATCCACATGGCTCACCACTTTCAGAATCCCCCTCCCTCTCTCCACTGGTCAGGTTGTAACTCCCTGTCCCTTTCTTTACATCTCCTGCCTAGCATCTTCTTATCCCAGCTCTCTTCCCTCCTGCCCTCCCATGGGTCCATCTCTCTTCCTCTATCTCGATGGTCCAACATTTTGCTCCCTCTCTTTTCTGTTTTCTTCTTCCCTCCCCCTTTGATGCTGAACAATGAAATGGAGGGGGAAAAAGAGAGATGCTGCATCTCTGCCTTCCATCCACATACCTAACATTTCTCCCTCCTTCCCATACCAAGATCCAACTTCTCTCCCTTTCTCTTCCCCTGCCTGCCTGCCTCCCTTCCCCAGGTCCACCATTTCTTCCTTTCTCTTCCCAACAGTTCTCCCTTCAAATATCTCTTTCCCTCTTCCTCCACACCAATGCTATAAATTCTGTGCAGGGTATCAGGATTATGCAGGTACGATGAACTAGACCATTTCTAGAATGCTTTTGAAGAGTTATCAAATGTATCTACAATTGATCTGGATCTCTAGAGCAGTGTTCCTCAACCTTTTGACACCTATGGACCGGCGGAAATAAAATAATTATTTGGGCACCGGCACCAGTCCACGGACCGGCAGTTGAAGAACACTTGGATAAATCATGCCCATCTCCACTCAATCTCTGCCCCAAACCCCGCCCCCATAATAGTACTAATTGTAACACCATTTGTTACATTCATTTTTCATATAAACACACAATGTAATTGTATTAACAGCACATAATGCTTAACCACAAAATTAAAATACACAAAGCACACCATATGCTTTTTAACATTCATTCCTACTATAAAACAGATAACCCCATGCAAATGCAGGACCAAAAATTAAAAGTACTAATATTTACAAACCCTAAGATGCAAGGCTCTGCAAGCAGTACAACCTCAGAGGAAAAGAAACAAATGCATTTCTTCCTGAACAGACAAATCAATCACTAAATTAAAAAAAATAAAAGCATTTCCCCTACCGTTGTTGTCTCTCTCCCTCCATGTGCCTTGCCTTCTGGCCTGCCCCCCCTGGTGTTATCTTTGGGCCGGTCCACTTTGCGATCAATGCAGCATCTTCGGGCCGGCTCCCTGAGTGCTGCATTGCACAAAGTTGTGGGCAGCAGCTCCTCGCATGCATCCCGCGCCTCATCTGGAAGCCTTCCCTCTGACGTTGCGATGTCAGAGAGAAGGCTTCCGGTTCAAGTGCAGGCCGCGTGGAGGAGCCTTTTCCCTTGGCTTTGTGCACTGCAGCACTAAGGAAGCTGGCCCGAAGACGCCGCGTTGATCGCACCGTGGACTGGCGGCTAAAGAACGCTGTCTTGGGCCCGATGGACGTGCCAGCCCTGTGAACCGGCAGAAAATTTCTGCAGACTGGCACCGATCCATGGACTGGCGGTTGAAGAACACTGCTCTAGAGCACCTGGTTTTGGGCATTTCCACCAGCTGTGTGCAGTGAACTTTTATCCCTCTACATGAGGAACTATTCTCTGGGAATAATTTTTAGTCTTCTTCCTTTTGGATAGGGTGATTGTCATTCAAACAGTCATAGCTGCCAGTGCAGAAATTAGAAATAAATTTAAAGAAATGGGTCAAGTTATTTTGGTCTGTTCCCATTTTGTACTGTGTATGAAGGTTTTTGAATCCCTTATACAAAGTTCTAAGTTTATTCAAGACCACATATATGAAATACCCCAAAATACTCACCAATTAATAATTCAGAAACTCCAGTCAGTCTCAGGACTCTTACAGCCACTTTGGTTCTTGGGACACATATTTTTTTGCAAGCCGCACATCAATCCTCTTCCCTGTCTCTACTCCGGGGGTGTCCAACCCGCGGCCCGACAAGGAGTTTTGTGCGGCCCAGCTTCTCTCTCCCTCCGGCGGTAGTTTTCTGTCCAGCTCCCTTCTGCAGTTGGCTGTGGGTGGCGTCGGCTCCTAGTGCGCGATTCATGGCTGATTCGGTAGCCTTCTCTCTGACATCGTGATGTCAGAGGGAACGCTTCAGACACAGCCACAGATCGCGCGTGAAGAGCCGACGCCACCCACAGTCGACTGCAGAAGGGAGCCGGCCAGAAACTACCCACCGGAGGGAGAGAGAAGCTGGGCCGCACAAAACTTCTTGTCGGGCCGCGGGTTGGACACCCCTGGAGTAAGGACAGGGAAGAGGATTGGAGCGCGGCTTTGATGCTGGTGGTGCGGTTGCAAGATGACAGCCGGGTGCTCACCTAAATTAGCTGGGCGCAGCGCCCGGCTAAAACATGCTAGGGAGAACACTGCAGGATAGTTTGAAGGTTATACGAGTTTCGACGGGCAGCTAGTATAAGTTCTTATAGTAAGGCGAGACGGAGTCAAATTTTTTGAGCTTTAATATTAGTCTGATCACTGTATTTTGTATCATCTGTAGTTTGTTCAGGAGTTTGGAGTTTAGACCTGCATAGAGGGAGTTGCAGTAATCCAGCTGTGACAGTATAAGCATTTGTGCTAGTACAGCAAAGTGATGCTCTTAAAAAAAGGGTCTGATTACTCTTAGGGCTCCTTTTACTAAGCTGCGATACCATTTTTAGCGCACGCAAGATTTTAGCGTGCACTACGCGGCTAGAACTAACGCAAGCTCAATGCTGGTATTAAGGTCTAGCGCGCGCAGCAATTCAGCGTGCACTAAAACCGCTATCGCAGCTTAGTAAAAGGAGCCCTTAGCTTTCTCATATTATAGAAGGTTTTCTTCCTTTAAGATGAATACTTCAAATTCAGATGGTAAGGTGGAGTTTTTGTCGCTGGGTGTAAGGGCCCAATATTTGACCTTATCTTCCCAATATGACTTTGTTCGAGAAAAAGATCAATCAGCATTGAACATTAGGTGGTGACCCAAAGAACTACTCTTTTAACAACTTTTGCTCCCGAAATGGAGCAAACCTTGGTTCTTAAATTTAATTTCATGTTATGGATAAGAAGATTTTTGGCTCAAAAATTAGAATGTTTCTTGATTTATCTAGAATTACATATGCTGCTATTTCTATTTAAAATGATTTACCTACACAAATAAGGACATAAGTTAATTATTGGAAATTTCGTAGAACATTGAAAACATTTTTATATGATAGATTGTAAAGTTAGTACTTTTAGTTAAAGGATTGTAAGGGTATCTTTTTATACAAGGAATTGCATTTTCCCACAGAATTATTATGGCTTCTTTTTGACGTAAATTGCCTTGAACTAAATGGTATTAGAGCAATTCAGAAATCTTGTATTAGATTAGAAATGCTAAGAGTTCCTGGCATTATGCTCCAGGTCCCAGACGTTAGGTTTGAAGTTTATGTTATGATTTCATTGCTCTTGTGTTGTTTCTTTTGAAATTGAGACATGTTTTTTGAACCTAATCAACTTTCTGAATATTTAGGGTCTAAGGAAGAATTAAGGGTCCAAATTTCTGTTCCACAATAACTACTGATACTGGTTAAGTAGATTATGCATCAACACTGCATCTTTAATGTAATTAATGTTTACTTTTTTATTTTTTCTTAAACCTTCTATCATTTTATACCTTCTATTATTTTTTCTTAAACCTTCTATTATTATATGCAAATCACTTTCATGCATATTCATTGTGGATATCTTGAAAACCTGACTGGCAAGATGATAATCCAGGATCAACTTGGGAAACACTGAACTAGGATCTTGGGAGTTACACTGAACAGTCTCTCCTTTCACTCCTATATCTCTAAAGTGATTTATTCATCATTCTTCACTCTCGGACAACTCTGTTCTATTTGTGCCCTTCTACAGATATCCCTCCATATTTTTCTTCATTCTCTCATATTGTCTAAACTGGACTGTGGTAACTCCATCCTTATAGGTCTACCTACATACAAGATACATCTATTGCAACCGATACAAAATACTAAAGTGAAAATTCGTTATGGTTGGAAGAAACAGGATCATGTTACTCCTCTTCTCATCACTGAACACATGCTTCCCATCACATATAGCCAGTCTCTTGATTTTCTATTGCCCCTAAAGATCACTTCGCTCAGCTAACCAGGACCTACTACTGGTTCCTTCCTTTTTTAAGGTCTTTCTAGAAGTTCCTATTTTGGTTCTGTCATCCCCACATTGTGGAATGCTCTTTCATGGAACCTGCATTTTGATTAGTTACTCAACAACATCAAATCTAGCTAAAGACATAACTTTTCTCTGGATTTTTCACCCGATACCTGATTCTTTCCTTGTACTTTCTTAAGATATTTGATTCTTGACAAATGCGACAGCTCCAAGCCACCTATTATTTTCTCCCACCCTACTTTTTTCTCCCACTCATGTCTATGTAAACTTTCACTCTCCCATTTCCCTTCCTATCTTTTTCTCACTTACTGTTGTGTACTGTATTCCCATTCTCCCTCTATTTAATTTGCTTATTGTAAACTGCTTAAGATTTCTTTTCTGAAAATTTGAGGTATATTAAATAAACTGAACTTGAACAGAAAGATGCTTGGGATTTTTTTCTTCTTGGACTAATATGAAAAAGAAAGGTCATTACAGACCTCCTGGTACTGTTCCACAACAGTCCCAAGCTTCTGGACTGTTTGATAGTTTTGTTATTCATAGTGCAGGCTCAATCGATTACTGATGCAGAAACTGCTGGTAGTTTTGCCAGTTGAGGAAGATCAGCATGTCCTCAGGCTCTTGAGGTCCTCTTGCCTGGAAGAATCAAGGTAACATTCCTTCCCTAAGCTGCTTTGGCAAGCTGAGGGCAGGGTGTGGCTGAGAATTATGGGGGTGAATTTCCTGATTTTGCTGTAATGGGGAAAACTGCTTTAGAATCTACATGTGAAATAAATGCTGTAGAGCCAACTATTGAACCCCAGGGAAGAAGTTATCTGTCTTCACAAAAGGAAGAGTCTCCAGAAGTGCTTTTTGATAAACTGCAAATATTTACACTAGAAACACTATGGCTAGCTGTTAAAAACTTGAAAAGCTCTCCATTAGAAAAGCTTCAGGGTCAGACCTCAATTGTATAAGACTTCTGAAAATGTCCGCTTTCTCTCTTAAAAATTGACTGAAAATGAGAAGAAACAGAACCAAGGTTATCTAATATTGAAGAATTGGGATGTGCTATTACAAAATAATATTATAAATCATAAAAAATTGGAATACTTTGAGAATATTTCTAGGTCTAAGAATCTACGTTTTGTGAAATTCCTTTTTGTTTTAGGAAGCTGACCACAATTTATATTGGAAAGATACTTTTAAAAAATTTAGAAGTTTTAAGATAGGCAAAAAATATCTGAAAAGTTAAGAGAGCTGGTTGAGTAGTCAGGAAAGCAAAGATGCAAATGGAAGAAAAAAATAGCTGACATGATAAAACAGGGAGACAAGACATTTTTTAAGATATACAGTGATAGGAAAAAGTGCAAAAATGGCATTGTGAGACTCAAAGGTAAAGGGGAGAAATATGTAGAAGCCGATAAAGAAAAGGCTGAATTGCTTAACACATATTTCTGTTCTGTGTTCATGGCTGAAGAGTGGGAGTGGGAGTGCAGAAGACAAACATGAATAGGGATGGAGGAATGGTAGACTCTGATCGATTTTTAGAGGGTTGTGTTCTTGAGGAGCTAGCTAAATTAAAGGAAGACAAAGCAATGGAGCTGGATGGTGTACATCCAAGAGCCCAAACGAAACTGTGGAGATGCAATGTTCTTGACACTTTTTTTATTCAGTTAATCCTTTAAAAATACAATGTCCACATTTTTCATGGAGGACCCAACACGTGCCGTGTTTCAGCAAAACACACCTTCTTTAGGGATCCTGATTTTGAGAGAATGTAATTTGAGTATTTTTATGTTCAACAAGGTGAATAAATGGTGCCCAGTGAGGTGAGCAGATGAAAAAAATCTTTTAAAAAACCGTGTGCAGATTAAATTATCTTAAAAAAAATGTGCAGACAGAAGTACTGCACTGCGATGATGAAGAAGTGGATAAGTGAAAAGCTGGTTTACATGCGTACATGCAAGATGAGGACATTTGAGAGTCCCCTTGAGATTAGACACTATATGTGTTGTGCGTGTAAATCATGAACGGACAAAGTATCTTACATAAATAGTAAGTACGTGAGAGAAGGGTGATATGTACCTACTGAGAGACTGAATGCACAACCTTTACAAATGTGGGATAGTTCTGGTGGTCCCACTGACTGACCTTTTAAATGCTTCTCCAGAGTCAGGAGTGGTACCGGAGGACTGGAGAAGGACAGATGTGGTCCCTTGCCACAAAAGTGGAAGTAAGGAAGAAGTAAGGAATTACAGGCTGGTAAGTCTGACTTCTATGGTAAGGAAATTAATGAAACATGTTTAAAACAGAGAACGGTGAAGTTTCTGGAATTCAGTGGATTACAATAGAAACATGATGACAGATAAAAGCCAAATGGCACATCCGCAGTAACCATTATCTCTTTCTCTCTCTGAGAGATCCCATGTGCCTATCCCAGGCCCTCTTGAATTCAGACACAGTCTCTGTTTCCACCACCTCTTCCGGGAGACTGTTACACGCATCTATCACCTTTCCGTAAAAAAGTATTTCCTCAGATTACTCTGGAGCCTATCACCGCTTAACTTCATCCTGTGCCCTCTCATTGCAGAGTTTCCTTTCAAATGAAAGAGACTCGACTCATGCGCATTTATATTACGTAGGTATTTAAACATCTCTATCATATCTCCCCTCTCCCGCCTTTCCTCCAAATATACAGATTGAGATCTTTAAGTCTGTCTTCATATGCCTTATCACGAAGACCACACACCATTTTAGTAGCCTTCCTCTGGACCGACTCCATCCTTTTTATATCTTTTTGAAGGTGCGGCTTCCAGAATTGTACACAATATTCTAAATGAGGTCTCATCAGAGTCTTATACAGAGACATCAATGCCTCCTTTTTCCTACTGGCCATACCTCTCCGTTTAGCTTTCACCATCATCTTTTCAACCTGTTTGGCCACCTTAATTTCATCACATACAATCACACCCAAGTCCCACTCTTCCATCGTGCAAATAAGTTCTTCACCCCCTAAACTGAACCGTTCCCTCTGGTTTTTGCTACCCAAATGCATTTCTTAGCATTAAATTTTAGCTGCCAAATTCCAGAACATTCTTCAATCTTCGCCAGGTCTTTCTTCATATTATTCACACCATCCGGCATATCTACTCTAATGCAGATTTCGGTATCATCCGCAAAGAGGCAAATCTTACCCGACAACCCATCAGCAATATCACTTATAAAAATGTTAAAAAGAACAGGCCCAAGAGCAGAACCTTGAGGCACACCACTGATAACATCCCTTTCCCTCAGAGGGATCTCCATTGATCACTACCAACTGTCGCCTTCCACTCAATCAGTTCCTGACCCAGCCCGTCACTTTGGGGCCCATCCCAAGGGCACTGAGTTTATTTATTAGACATCTGTGTGGAACACTGTCAAAGGCTTTGCTAAAATCTAAATACAGCACATCTAGCGCACATCCTCTATCCAATTCTCTGGTCACTCAGTCAAAGAAATTGATCAGATGTGGTGTATTTAGATTTTAGCAAAGCCTTCCACACAGACGTCTAATAAATAAACTGAGTGCCCTTAGAATGGGCCCCAGGAACTGGTTGAGTGGAAGGCAACAGAGGGTAGTGGTCAATGGGGATAGCTCTGAGGAAAGGGATGTTACCAGCGGTGTGCCTCAAAGTTCTATTCTTCGGCCTGCTCTTTTTAACATTTTTATAAGCAATATCGCTGAAGGGCTGTCAGATAAGATTTGCCTCTGCAGATGATACCAAAATCTGCAATAGAGTAGACATCCTGGATGGTATGAATAATATGAAGAAACACCAAGCAAAAGCTTGAAGAATGGTCTGAAATTTGGCTAAAATTTAAAGCTAAGAAATGCAAAGTCATGCATTTGGGCTGAAAAAACCCGAGGGAACTGTACCAGAGTTGCAAGAGGACAGAAATTCCATCCGTCCCCACCAGTATCCCACCTGTTCCCGCTCATCCCCGCCAGAATCCCCTCCATCCCCGCCCATCCCGAGGAATCTCCTCCATCCCCACGAGGAATCCCCACGTGCCTTAAAAGTTACCTATCCGCATAAAAAGCAGCAATTACTTCAGACAGTTTTGATTTTTTTTTTAAGTCTTAGTTTATTTAAACCAACAATAAAATATAAACAAATAACAATGAACAGAAATAAGAGATGCATACATCACCGGAAAGAATTAGAATAGAGATTAGGTCATATGACTGTAGGGTCGACCATTTCTTGTTAAAATAAATAAAACAGATGGATTTTTTGGTAATATAAAGAATCAAACTAATACAGCATCAAAATCATTTAAAGTAGAAAGGCACTTTTCAAGGCAATGTTTGCATAAGAAAAATGTGTCAAATCTGAACTAGAAACCCCAAAACAAACTCAGCAAGTACTTCATTTTGTACTAACCACAATTGGTGGCATAACCATTAAAAGGGGCTGGGTCTCCCACTTTGAGCTTAGCCCCCCTCAAAATGAACATTTCCCTTGCTGTAGCTGGTAGGACATTTTGTTTTTCCATCATCTTGGTCCCAGTTTCTGCTTTTGTCTATCTTCTACTAATTCTCTTTCCAGATCTCAGGAACCCCGGTTCTATCCTCATGGGAGTCTTGTGAGCCTGGGGGGGGGGGGGGGGAATCCCTACAGGAGTCCCGTAAGCCGGGGGGGAGGGGGAGATCCCCGCAGAATTCTCATAACCAATTGCAGACAATACAGAATATTTTTTTTTTTTTTTAATTTATTCAATTTTCTATACCGTTCTCCCAAGGGAGCTCAGAACGGTTTACATTAATTTATTCAGGTACTCAAGCATTTTTCCCTATCTGTCCCGGCAGGCTCACAATCTATCTAATGTACCTGGGGCAATGGGGGGATTAAGTGACTTGCCCAGGGTCACAAGGAGCAGCGTGGGTTTGAACCCCCAACCTCAGGGTGCTGAGGCTGTAGCTTTAACCACTGCGCCACACACAGCCCTGAGACTTGTCTATTTCCTAAAAAAATATGACCATATCACAGAGGCATACCATGACTTGCACTGGCTTCCAATAGAAGTGAGAGTGCACTTCAAATTCTACTGCTTACTTTACAAGGCTCTCAACGGAGAAAGTCCAACCTACTGGAATAACCGACTAAATCAATCCTCCTCAACCATACACAGAAGATCCCACTCACTATTCACTCACCCATCATCCAAAGATGTCAAACGAAAAAAACTTTATGATAACCTAATAGCCTCCAAAGCAGCTAAACTGGACAGACAAATCACCACTCTGTTATCTTGGACTACAGACTACAAAGCCTTCAGGAGAGATATTAAAACCATACTCTTCAAAAAACACATAAAAACTATCCAGCACAACCAATTCCAACCCAATATCCAACACTCTATTTACCCTTAGATCTCTCTAATACTCTTTTATCTACCAAACGTTATCTAAAACCCATAATTTCACCCTATTCTTATCTCCTAAAGACCTCCACTTCCCTTTGGTAACTCTTTACCCAACGTATATTACCTTAAAAATTCTATGTCATCGCTTATTCTATTCCTTCAAATTTTGAATGTAATTTTGTTTTAGTTTGGATGTAATCCGCCTTGAATCGCAAGGTAATGGCGGAATAGAAATCACTAATGTAATGTAATGTAATAACCCCCTTCCCGTGCAGACCTCTAAATTGTACAGTTTAGAGGGTGAAGAACTTATGTGCACGATAAAAGAGCAGGATTTGGGAGTAATTATATGTGATAAGTACATAAGAATTGCCGCTGCTGGGTCAGACCAGTGGTCCATCCTGCCCAGCAGTTCGTTCCTGCGGCAGCCCCCAGGTCAAAAACCAGTGCCCTGAGACCAGCTCTACCTGCGTGTGTTCCGGTTCAGCAGAAACTTGTCTAACTTTGTCTTGAATCCCTGGAGGGTGTTTTCCCCTATAACAGCCTCTAGAAGAGCGTTCCAGTTTTCTACCACTCTCTGGGTGAAGAACTTCTTTACGTTTGTACGGAATCTATCCCCTTTTAACTTTAGAGACTGCCCTCTTGTTCTCTCTACCTTGACAGAAAGGTTGAAAAGGTGACGGTGAATGCTAGAAGGATGCTAGGGTGTATAGGAAGAGGTATGGCCAGTAGGAAAAAAAGAGGTATTGATGTCCCTGTATAAGACTCTGGTGAGACCTCATTTAGAATATTGTGTACAATTCTAGATACCACACTTTCAAAAAGATATAAAGGATGGAGTCGGTCCAGAGGAAGGCTACTAAAATGGTGCGTGGTCTTCATCATAAGGCGTATGGGGACAGACTTAAAGATCTCAATATGTATACTTTGGAGGAGGGAGATATGATAGAGATGTTTAAATACCTACGTGGCGTAAATGCACAAGTCGAGTCTCCTTCGTTGGAAAGGAACCTCTGGAATGAGAGAGCATAGGATGAAGTTAAGAGATGATAGGCTCAGGAGTAATTAAGGAAATACAGAAAGGGTGGAAGATGTGTGGAACAGTCTCCTGAAGAGATGGCGGAGACAGAGACTGTGTCTTAATTCAAGAAAGCGTCCTAAATACAGTAACCTAAAATTGAAATAAAGTACCCTAAGCTCTAACTACAATATACAGTCCAAACCCATTCCCCATATTATAAGACTATATAGTCATAGTAACATAGTAGATGACGGCAGATAAAGACCCGAATGGTCCATCCAGTCTGCCCAACCTGATTCAATTTAAATTTTTTTTTTTTTTTCTTAGCTATTTCTGGGCAAGAATCCAAAGCTTTACCCGGTACTATGCTTGGGTTCCAACTGCCAAAATCTCTGTTAAGACTTACTCCAGCCCATCTACACCCTCCCAGCCATTGAAGCCCTCCCCTGCCCATCCTCCACCAAACGGCCATACACAGACACAGACCGTGCAAGTCTGCCCAGTAACTGGCCTAGTTCAATATTTAATATTATTTTCTGATTCTAAATCTTCTGTGTTCATCCCACGCTTCTTTGAACTCAGTCACAGTTTTACTCTCCACCACCTCTCTCGGGAGCGCATTCCAGGCATCCACCACCCTCTCCGTAAAGTAGAATTTCCTAACATTGCCCCTGAATCTACCACCCCTCAATCTCAAATTATGTCCTCTGGTTTTACCATTTTCCTTTCTCTGGAAAACACATTAATTAGAGCATGCACTTATGCAAGCACAGTAACAATAAACCATGCTCATGTGCTAACAGTGCCTTCTAATTCACATGCTAACCCCCAGATTTTAAATATAGCAACTAAAGTTGTGAGCACAAATTTGGCCACATGGTCAAAATTGCCTATGCAACTTGTGTAATGAGACAATTGTTGCTGATAATTTGCCACTAACAAACAATTATCTGCTTTTATACACACGACTTTCTACAAGGGTTGATTGAAAAGTAATGAAATGTTTGTTTTTTTAAATTCAGAATAAGATGACTCCACAGAATCTATACATTTTTCTTTTTCAAAGCAGCATCCTTCACATTCAGTACATTTTTTTCAGCATTTCAAAAACAATTCAGACATGCAGTAGACTGCTTTGATATCACTTTTAGTGCTGCAGCTGTGGCATTTTTCACTTCATCATCCGACGAGAACTTCTTTCCACGGAGTTGATTTTTCAGGGTTGAGAATGCCCAGAAATCAAAGGGCACTAAATCTAGGTTATATGGAGGGTGTTCCAGTGGTGTCCCATTAATTTCAGTCAGTGCTGTCAACACAACTGCAGCAACATGCGGCCGGGCATTGTCTTGGAGCAAAAATCACTGTTTCTTCAGCAAATGTGGTCTTTTCTTCTTTATTGCTTCACACAAAAGAGTTTTCAGGATGCTTGCATAGTAGCCAACATTAACTATCTGTCCACGGGAAACCTAGTGTTGTAGGAGCATACCGTGTGCATCAAAGAACAGCAGAAGCATGCTATACTTGGGTCATGATAATGAATCCATAGTTCATCACACGTCACAATCAATGTCAGGAAATCAGGAATCGTCTCTCACATTCAAACAGTGTTCTTGCACACTTCATCTCGTCAATGCATCTGCTCTCCTGTGAGATTTCTGGGTACACACTTTTTACATTGGACCTTTTGGTTTATGATTTTTTATTCCATATTTTTTGTGGCATATTTTTCAAACCTTTTTGCATATTGGACCCCCAACGAAGGTTTGTCCGAAACACGGACCGTGTCGGGTCCCTTGTTTGGGAAAAAGGTTTTTATAAATTTATATTTGTCACAATAAATTCTGCCTGCATCTTGTACACATCTGCAGTTGGGTTTTGTTTGTTCCTGGTTGGTTTTTTTCTGCAGATAAGGTTGGACCCCTCCTTCCTTTTTTGTTGCTGGGTACACACGCAACATTTTCTGGGCACACACGCAACACATTTTCAATTTCTCTGCCACTATATTTTGAACTCGTTCAAATGAGATGCCAAGTGAAGCAGAAAGTTTGCATAAAGTTAGCATTCTGTCCATTTGCTACAACTCTACAACTTTGGCAATGCTGGCATCTGTAACCGCAGTGGATGGCCTCCCTTCGTCAGTCACTCGCATGTTACCCTGTTTGAAGTGCTTTCATCATCAAAATACTGCAGCACGGCTAACTGTTTCACCACTGTATGCTTGCCATAACATTTCAAGAGTTTCATTACTGCTCTTTCCAAGTTTTACCCCCAAAACTCAATTTCTAGCGTACTCTCACAGACATGTCTTCCTCATATGCCATAACAAAACAATACGAAGTTCTTCTTCTCACTGTAACCCAACAATGAAAACTATGGCAGTCCAAATATAGGTTCAGAAATGTCGATATATGATCTTCACAAGAACCAGCACAATGTTACTACATATAAATTCTAATGTGCAGATCTGAAAGGAGGCATGGTCACGTACCGCTATAGAATACACCTTATCTGCACAGAATTTAATCACAGGCATATACACCAGGTTTTGGTGTAAAATGGTCACGCCTAAATTTTAGTCACAGGACCAGCCACTATGGGCCGGATTCTCTAAACCAGTGGTTCCCAACCCTGTCCTGGAGGAACACCAGGCCAATTGGGTTTTCAGGCTAGCCCTAATGAATATGCATGAAGCAAATTTGCATGCCTATCACTTCCATCATATGCAAATCTCTCTCATGCATATTCATTAGGGCTAGCCTGAAAACCCGATTGGCCTGGTGTTCCTCCAGGACAGGGTTGGGAATCACTGCTCTAAACGGTGCTGGTAGGTGCCCAAGACACCATTTAACAACATTTTTTAAACTGAGTTTCAAGGCACCAGGATGGTACCTAATGCCACTGAAGGTGTGGCTAATGCCAGAAGTGACTTTAAAAACCATAAACAACCTACGGAGGGGCAATTCAAGTCGAAGGTAGGTGCAGAAACATAGGCCTGAAAAACTCCAGCCTACATTTCTAATGAATACCTTTGCTGGAGGTGCGATTCTCTAACTGGCACCACTGTGTGACTGACAAGCAACAGTGTCAGTTAGAGAATCTGGGCCTATGTGTATTCTATAATCCATGCCTAACTTTAAGTGTGGTTTAAATAGCACTAAGCATAGTATTTTTCCATACCGATTTTTGCAGTACAATAAATAGAATCTGGCCTTAACTGCTAGTGCTTAGCACACTTTGGTAAAGGATCCCAACAGTCTAATGATTTAATAAAAGTAAAATCCATTCTGCTTCTTAACTAGCAATTTAAATCAAATCTGATCTTAGTTATGCCTTGCCTATTTCATATGACCCTCTATAAGTAATACGAGTAAGTCACTACTTTTAAAGCAGTGTTGTCATACAATGAACTTAACAATTAAAAAAAAACAAAAAAAAAACACAGTAGTTTGGTCAGTGACATATTAAAAGCATAGGTTTCCCAATTACTCTGAAATAAAGGAATCAGATCAGCATTAACAGACTTTTTTTTCTGCTGCAGGAAAGGAACGTAGCAGATGAGATGAAGGAAAAAAGAGCCAGTAGCTCCGTGGATTAATAATAATAAAAACCACCCTCTCAATTCCCCTGATTTCAGAAAGGAGAAACTTCTTCAAACGTTCTTCCAACTGCAAACCACAATCCCCAGATTTTCGAAAGACTACACGGTGATCCTAACTAGCTCCTATCCATCACCATTCCACGACCACTGTACAATGTTCTTCAGCCCCACAGAGCTAATAAACTTATAGGCTTGCTCACCATTCTGAACTGCTTACAGCCACATCACCATTCCTGCGGCGCGCCCGGAAATGACGACATCATCTCAATCTGATTGATCAACTGGTTTTTTACGTCATCTCCAAAGCGCCGGTCGCCCACTTACCCAACCTTGTCATCTGTCTATGAAACACTGTGGGATAAAAATCGAAGGGCTGTGATGTCAGACAAGGAAGCATTTTCAATTGGTTGAAATGAGACTGCCTATCTGGGAAGTTCGGTGGAGCTACAGTACGGAAGCAAAAAGGGTAGGATTGCCAAGGGAATAGGAATGGGAAGCAAAAGAAGGTGTAGGTCTATGGGCGAAGTGGGGGCTGAGTCTCCCCCAGTATTGAGCAAGTTCTCTTACTGTCTCTAGGAAGTATAAGTTATGCTGCATTTAGTGATCCTACTCATTTTGAAAAGTTGGTACTCCAGCGAGTCTTATTTTATCAGCGCGGGCTAAGAGCTTGCAGAATAGGTGGGCTGATTGGGGGGTTCTTGTATTTAAATAATTATGGGTTTATTTTCTTTGATGGGAGGATGGGGGAGTAGAACAACAAAATAAAACAAAACAGGAGCCAAAAACTCAAGTGGTCTCTTCCACTGTAGATTTTATTCTGTTTCCGGATTTCAGCAGATTGAGGATAGAAGGAAAACTCTACACCTTAGTTAGAATTTCTGGTTTGTTTAAAAGGAGTGGACTAGTGCTTAAAATATTGGACTTTATTTCAGGAGACATTCTGGTGCTACGATCTTTTTTTTAAGTGCACTGCAGTGGTTTGGGGGGGGGGGGAGGTGGAGAGAGAATCTTCAATGATTGTGTATGCTGAGCACAGTACAGATTATCCTTCCTGGACAGCCAATAAGTTTGCTCACTGTTGGTTGGGGAGAGGGGCTGAATGTGTAGCACAGGTAAAAAGCGAATCGGGTTTCTTTCAAAAATTACAAAAACCAGGGGACACTCATTAAAGTTACATGGAAATACTTTTAAAACAAATAGGAGGAAATATTTTTTCACACATAGAAAAATTAAGCTCTGGAACTTGTTGCCAGAGGATTTTGTAACAGCAGTTAGCATAGCTGGGATAAAAAAAAGGTTTGGCCAAGTTCCTATAGACTGCTGGTGATGGTTTATTTGTGTATGCATGGTCAGGCACCAGAAAGTTTGATGGGTACTATTCTTCCTTATGTCCCATTACTGAAGCTTCATTCTGTCTATGTGCTGATTTGCAAATACCGCCTGTTAGGTGCTTGAAGTTGAAGGTGTCAAGAATAAGCATGTTTTCTTGTATGCAGGGCAGGATTAATTCTTTGAGGGCCCCTAGGCACACAAGTACACTGGGCCCCCTTGGCCCTGCCCCTCCTATGCCCCACCCCATTTATCTGTTTTCTTATTTACTTCTTTATTTCCACTTATATTTCTTTCTTTTTTTAAATTCAGAACAAAGATTAGCATACCAATGCACAGTTTTTCTTCTATGCAACCCCAAAACATCTCTGAACAAACCTTCCTTCCTTTCCCACCTACTTACCCAAGACTTTAACTCTGAACCCTTTCCATACATATATAAACGTGTTCAAATATATTGTAAAGTAGTAATACTATCTGAAATAATGTATAAGTCTATATTAATAACCAAGTTTACAACGCCTCTCAACTGCCTCACTCTATGTCAACCAACTGTAACCCATATGTATGGATAAACAACCAAATCTGTAACTCCACTAGTATGTTCCACTCTATGTATGTTAACTTGTAACGAAACAACAAGGCAAGCACTCCACCAAAGAATCTAACATAAAACAAAAGAAGATCAGCAGAAAATAAGGAGAATCAAATCAGGTTTATTCAAGTTGCTCCCAAGAACCATGCTTGATGCATTTCGCTAAACAAGGCTAGTCAACGCTAACAGAAAACCATGTCTTTCATAAACACAGAAACAGATACACCCTCACCCAGTATGGACTAAGTAATCTCAAACTAAAAATAGAAATATACAGATAAAGATTAAACTGAACCGCCAAGAAGCCAAACTGCATACAGTGAAATACCACAGAAACAATGATATATAGCCCCCTAATATTCTGCAAAATATAAATATTGCAGATGTAAATTTGAAGAAACTGACAAACAATCACCACTTTACAAATTAACAAATAGAAATAAAACAAAATTGAAAATAAGAATTTGCCATTTTATTTGACTAATCCATTTTTTAATTAACTTTCAGAGGCCATAGCCTCCTTCAGGTCAATATAGTATACTGCTGTCCTGACCTGAGAAAGGGGGTTTTGGTTTCTAAAAGTTAGTAAAAAAATGTAAAAATATTACCTTCTTTTCTGTTTTAAAAGTTTTATCAATACAACTTCAACACTATTTTATACTAATGCAACAAAAAAATATTTTTTCTACCTTTTGTCGTTTCTGCTTTAATCATCTTGTCTTTACTCTCTTCTTTCTAGCCAGCATCTGTCCTTTCCCTGTCTTCCATGGAGCATCAGCCCCTTCCATCCACTGTCTGCCCTCTCTCTCTGCCCCTTCCATTCACTGTCCGCCCTCTCCTAGTTCCATATGGTATCTTCCCTCTTTCTATGCTTCTTCCATAAACTGTCTATCCTGTGCCCCTTCTCACCTTTATACATGATTCATTTCAGCTTCACTCCCTCTCCATTTTTCTGTCTCCACCCCCTCCCCTATGCAGTGGCATCTTTCTCTTCTCCTTACCTTCTTTCCCACTCCACCCCATGGTCTGGCATCTCTCTCCTCTCCTCTCCTTCCAACTCCCCCTCCATTATCTGACATTTCCTCTCCTTCCTTTCTCTCCCTCACTCCTTCCTTCCTTTCTCCTGGTCTGGCATCCGTCTCCTTCCCTCCCCCCATGCCCTGGCATCTCTCCCTTCCCATCCATAGTCTGGTATCTCCTTTTCTTTCCCTCCCTCCCTCCCATGGACTTGGCATCTCTCATTCCTCTCCCTTTTCCTTCTCCCTCCCCAGTTGGGTGCAGCAGCATTTCTCCCCCCCCTTCCCTGTGCAGCAGCAGCATTTCTCCCCCCTCCTTGTGCAGCAGCAGCAGCAGCAGCAGCATTTCTTCCCCTTCCCACCTTCAGCAGCATTTTTCCCCCCTCCCAGCTGCAGCAGCAGCATTTCTCCCCCTTCTGCCTTTTCCCTGTGCTGCAGCATTAGCATTTCTTCTGGGTCTCCCTCCGGCGCATGCTTAGTTTCTGGCCGGCGTCAGAGGGAATGTTTCTGGTCGTGATGTCAGAGGGAACGCTTCCGATGCAGCTACAGATCGCAAGAGGAGCTGACACCCGTGGCTTTGAACAGGCAGCCGGCCAGAAACGAAGCACGTGCCGGAGGGAGGCACAGAAGAAAGGAAGGGAAAAGGCCGTGTTAGAGGAAACACAAGCTGGGCCGCGGGTAGGACACTTGATTTAAAGGTTTGTTGCCGCTGCTGCTGGTTAAGAAAAGCAGTAGCAGCAGAATAGGGAGGGTGGTTCCAGCGGCGGGCCCCCCTGACCATTTCCGGCCCTAGGCCTGTGCCTACTTGGCCTACCCTTTAATCCGGCCCTGGTTGTATGGGTCCACAGGAAAAGTTGGTACCTATGTATATATGACAGTAGGGAAATTTATGCATCTTTAAGAAGATATTGAAAAGACACTTGTTCTGTAAAATGAAATATGGGACGGAGTTTATTATTATGGTGTAAGCGTTGGTCACAGATTTATTGGTGTTTTAACCATGTATGATGTGTGTACCTGTATATGTGTTTTAAATACTGTGTATGTTTTTGCTGTAAACTGCTCTGTAAAAAGCGGGTTATAAATGAATAAACAAACAAAAGTCTTGAATCTGATTTTGAGGCAGACATGGGAGGAGCTACTGATTGCCCTGGGATAAGTAGTATGGAATGTTGCTATTACAGTATTTGGTTTTCTGCCAGGTAATTTTGACTTGAATTGGTCACTGTGGAAACAGGACACTGAGTGGGCTACATGGATCATGTATGGCTAATCTTATGTTCAGCACCCAGTGCACTCATAAAGCTGGCACCTATGGTTAGAAGCTAGCTCTGTAGGGCACTTGAACATCCCCAATATTGAACAAACTTTGTGACCAGGAAAAATAATTTATGTTGGGTTCGGCACCCTTAATGATTGTGAAAAGTTGGGTCCCATGGCTTTGGTTAGATTTGTGAAATGTAGCCAGAGAAGTGAGGAAGGTACACCTTTTCAAGGATGTAGAGGCCTGGGAGGTGTCTCTTGCTGAGAATGTAGTGGTCTGGTTACACACACATACATACATACACACACATACACATACATACATACACACACACACATACACATACATACATACATACACATACATACATACACACATACATACACACATACATACACACACACACATACACACGCATACACACGCACACATACATACACATACATACACATGCATACACATGCACACATACATACACATACACACACATACACATATACACACATGCATACACTCGCATACATACACACGCATACATACACACACACACACACATATATCTAATAGTTAGTGTAGCAGCCTGCGGAACTGAGGTTGATTCCCACAACAACACTTTGTGACTCTGGGCAAGTCATCTAACCATTGCCACAGGTACAAAATCGTTTCTTCCCCTCAGTATACACACTCTCCCTATCCCAGCTCCTCTCACCTCTACTGCTTTTCCTATAGTCAGCAACCACTATTTTGTTTCCTCCTCCGTAATCCACATCCCAGCCTCTCTAGAGGCTTGCTATGCGTACTGCTTTCAAAACTGCTGTTCAGTTTTACCACATAGAGTTCGAGTCACATGGTGCTTGAATTCCATGCTGTTCTCACAATTTTGCAAGAGTTAGGAGTTTAGTCCTAATGCAGCTCAAATTCACACTAGCAGTAAGCATCTCAGAAGGTGAGGCAAGACTTTATTAGAGTGGGAGAGGCAGAAAGCAGCACTTAGGGATCCTTTTACTAAAGCTTAGTGCACTGCTCACCTTATTGCTCTTAGGTATAAAATAGGATGTGCAGCATTTAGTAGAGAATGACAGGGGAACATATTTGTCCCCGTCCCTGCAAGATCTGTTTCCATTCTCATCCCATCCCCGGGAGTTTTGTTCCTGCCCCACCATTACAGGATACTAACATTTCCTAAAGCATCCCTCCCCTGTTTGCCTCTAGTTTGTTTACTGTGATCAAGTTACAATATTATCAAGGTCTGGATTACTTTAATCAAATCATTTTGTGACACCCAAGGTCAAACATGCCTTATCAGTTGTAATGGCCAAAATGCCCTATGTGTTAATGTTGCAACGAGCAGTGTCATTCATATTTGTTTTGAACTAGATTCCTAGGTTACCCCCCCCATCCCTCCATTACAAAATCACGCAAGCGGTTTTTAGCGCTGTCCGGCGTGCTGAATCCTCTGTGTTGCTCAGACGCTCATAGGAACTATATGAACATCTGAGCAGTGCAGGACATTCAGCACGCCGAACTGCGCTAAAAACTTCTTGGTCAGTTTTGTTAAAAAAAAAAAAGAGGGTGGGGGAGATAATTTCTGGGACTATGGTAATACCACACTTTTGGCTATGATAAATGTTATCCTTTCCATAAAACTTCCATTTTAGATGCATTCAATTTAAAATTATGTGTTCTTAAGTATTTTGCTGTTTAATCTTCTTCAAGGAATGGGAGAAAGTAAATAACAAATTCTGGTTGCTCAGCATGTTTTCTCTTTGTTCTACTGAGAAGGCTGCTTATCTAGTCTTTAACTATTGCAGTTCCATATCCATCTTCTTCAAGAGAAAGCCAATATACTTTTCAAAACCAATGGAGTAGAATCAGTTCCATCCCAAAAGAAATCAAGGGTTCTACTCCAGATGACTTCCTCATTCTGAAAAAGTCAGGCAAACCACACCGGATCTTGGACCTCGGGCATCTCAAATTATTTCTCATGAAAAAAATGTTGAAAATGAACATTCTACTCACCCACCCACCCACTCCTCTGCTTTGAACAAGGAAGACAAGTTACAGAAAATATCTTCAGTTTACCATTCAGTCAATAAAAAGTCATTCTTATTGGACTTCTCTGTGTTCACAGGCTGTATACCAAATATCTAGTGATTGTGGCAACTCACCTAAACAGGCAAGGTCTACTTGTTATCCCATATCTGTACAACTGGCTTCTAGCAGCTCTATCCTCTAATCTGGTGATCTTTTTGCAAGAAAAGACTTTAGTCCAGTGGTTCTCAACCCTGACCTGGGGAACCCTCAGCCAGTTGGGTTTTTAGGATATCACTAATGAATATGCATTGATAACCCAATAGACAAAAAGTGGGACAAATCACTAGTAGATTTTGGCTTCAATTAATTATATCAATCACAGAGAAGCCACTAAAATTGTAATACAAATTTATTTGTTACGTTTTTATTTTTTCTAATTTTGCATTCTAAACTTCATTAAATAATTATAAATACTTCCAACACCAAATATAATCACATTAGAAGCCCTTCCCTTCCCCATAACATTAAAAAGCATTTACATAAATCATTGCCAATTGCCACTAAAAACATCAGCCAAAGGCATTTGTCATAGTTCATCCAAAGTTCATGCACAATTTCCTTGTAGCTGTATCATTTTCATAGTAGTTCATTGATAGACAAGCTCATTCATAAAAGTTCATCAGTAGTCAAGCCTGACACAGGAGTGTGTTTCGCTGTATAGTGTCTTCAGGAGCTTTGACCAGGAAAGGCTCCCATACCTTCCTGTATATATCAGCTAAGACAGCAGCCAAGATGAAACATGCAAATCAGACCTTACTTCACGCTCACCTTGAGATGAAGAACCAGCTGGTCCGATTTGGATGTTTCGTCTTGGCTGCTGTCTTAGCTGATATATCCAATGTACCTGGAGCATTGCAGGTTTCTCCATTTCCTTATTCTGCAACAACATTTCCAGTTTGCAGCTCTGCCATTTGGGCCTGCGTCCACACCCCCACACTTTCACCAAGGTGATGGTAGTTGTAGTGGCCTTTCTCCGCAGGCAAGGTGTCCAGGTCCATCCTTGCTTGGGCGACTGGTTGATCTGGAACACTCGTGATGATGCCAATCACTACAGGCAGAAACAATGGCCAAAATGAGATGAATCCGTACCTGGCAGATATAATGTGAAGCACCTGCTGTTAGTACATTGTGCGAAAATCTATCTTCCAGCACTTCACATAAAACTGGATATGCTGAAAAATTTTGTCAAGGCGATGGACAGAAATGGTGATGCGTTTCAGTACCTAAGAAGTACTTTTGGTTTGAGAAAAGTGAAACCAAAATCAAAGAAGGTGTTTTGTTGGACTTGAAATTTGTGAACTGATCCTGATGATGCATTCAAATAGAAGCTGAACTCAGCTGAATCAGCAGCATGCGATGCATTTGTGCTGGTTGTTCAGAATTTTCTTGGTAATCACTGATCAAAGAATTATGCTGAGCAATGGTCAGACCACACTTGGAATACTGCGTCCAACATTGGTTTCCCAACCTAAAGAAGGATATAAAACTGCTAGAGAGGGTGCAGAGACGAGCAACAAAGCTAATAAAAGGTATGGAGAACTTGGAATACGAGGAACGACTTAAGAGACTGGGATTATTCTTCCTTGAGAAAAGGAGACTGCGAGGGGATATGATCGAGACTTTCAAAATACTGAAAGGAATCGACAAAATAGAGCAGGAAAAAAAAATTATTTACAATGTCCAATGTGATACGGACAAGAGGACATGGACTGAAGCTAAGGGGGGACAAGTCCAGGATAAATATCAGGAAGTTCTGCTTCACGCAATGAGTGATGGACACCTGGAATGCTCTCCCAGAGGAGGTTATTGTGAAATCCACCGTTCTAGGATTTAAAAGCAAACTAGATGCACCTCTCCTTACGAGAGGCATAGAGGGATATGGGTGACTAAAATTATGCCAGGTATATACCTGGCTGGGCCTCCATTTGTGCGGATTGCCGGACTTGATGGACCGAAGGTCTGATCCAGAGATGGCAGTTCTTATGTTCTAATGCTGACAGCATATCAACTAATGGGTGCCAGAATGTCACTTAAAATGCACTTCTTACATTCTCACCTCAGCTTCTTCCCACCCAATTTTGGTGATGTCAGCGATGAGCATGGGAAAATATTTCATCAATATATATCAAAGTGATGGAAAGCAGATATCAGGGAAAGTTCAATCCCAGTATGATGGGAAACTATTGTTGGTTCTTGCAAAGAGAGACAAATGTACAGTACAAGCGTAAAAGCAAGTGTCTCAGACACTTCTAAACATGCTGACATCACTTTTGTGTGAGTTAAGAAGGGTGTAAATATATGCTGTAATATGTTTCCTTATTGTCTTTGTGTTTGTTTTCAGAGTAAACTCCTTAACACAAGTTTGGTGGGACACAGTTCATACTCACAATATTGTGCCGATATGGCAAACTGTCTTAAAAACTCAATAACATGTATCTCAGAAACCTGACGTGCTAGCTGAATTTCAATTACAGATCTGAAATCGGCATCATTAAATTAACTATGAACACTTCTCAAGTTCTCAGTAGGAAAAAAAAACTTTTTTTGTTGACCAGTGAATACATTACTCAAAGCACATGAAAAATATATATATATTGCATACTAAACCTTCCATTTTGGGGGCTAAAGAGGACTCCAGGTTGATTTTAAGTAGAGCATGACACAGTGATGGAAAAACAGAATGTCCAGACAAGGTAGAAAAAAGTGTTTTATTTTGAATTTATTAACTGGAATATGTTGGTTTTGGGACATGTGCATCACAAATATACTTGTATAATACCAATATACATAGAGGGGCATAATCAAAAGACTTGGGCAGGTTTTTAGATGTATTTTTGTTTAGATTATGAGCCCCATAATATACAGTTTACAGGTTGCTATTTGCCATAGTTACATTGCAAGGTTTTTCAATTCAAGTTTTTATCCTAACTTGACACATACTAGGGATCTAAAACTAATATACATAATACACTTCTCCCTCAGTATTCGTGGGGGATGCAGGCGAGCGGACCATGGCTGCAAATATGAAAAAAACACAAATAACTTTTTATATGTTATTTGTTGTTTTTTTGTAACAGCCAGTGTTTTTGCAACTGAAACTGCGAATAACTAGAGCTGAAAGTACCTGGTAGTGTGCCGGATACCGAGTATGTGAGCAGCTCTCTCTCTCGATGTTTCTCGATCTTGCTGGTTGGGCTTTGTGCAGGCTCTGCTTCTGCTCCGTGTCACAACGAGAGGGAGCAGGGTGGTGGCCTGCGTGAAGGACACATCCGTTTTCAAAGCGCTCGGCACTTGCATTTCCTGTGCTGTCTTCTTCAGTTCTTTGCTTTGAGAGGCGAGAGTGGCTGTCGGAGGAGATGATGCGCTGGGTTGGCAGAGGAAATAATGCGCTATTTCTGGGTAGGAACTTTAATCATGATGTAATTTTGGGGAGGCAGTCAGCAGCCGAAAAATCGGGAATAAGTGAATCCGCAGATACGGTAACCGCAGATATGGAGGGAGAAGTGTATACAGTTTACAGGTTAAATTTGTAATGGTTATAGTGCAAGATTTTTCAATACAGCAGACCCTCAATATTCACGGGGATTAGGGGCAGAGCTGGCCCGCAAATATTGAAAAATCGTGGATAATTTTTAGGGCTGGCTCTGACTCACCCTCGCCTCCCTCCTGTATCCTGGACCTTCCCCAGACCTTACCTGGTGATCTAGCGGCGATGCGGAGCAGGATCGATCTTCCTACACTCTTGCCTCGTGCAGAGCTGTCATCAAAATGGCTGCTGTGAGTTTCCATTGTAGTCTCAAGATCGACCACAATGGGAATTCACGGCAACCATTTTGTATATTTAGATCTTTTTATTCTGAATGCAAATAACAAACAATCAAGAACAGGGCAAAGCCAAAAGAGCCAACCATCAACAATACAGCAATTTTAGGTATGTAGTCGGTAAAACAGAAGTATGAAACCCCACCCCCACAACCCAACCCAGCCAGCAAAATCCCCTAGCATAACCTCCCCCCAAAGAAACAGACAGAAGAGGACCAACAGGTCTCTTGCATCCCAAAGGCCTGTACTCTTGTGGCCTTCAGTATCAGTCATTTTGGTGACAGCTCTGCACGGGGCAGGAGCATACGAAGATCGATCCTGCCCTGCGTCGCCCCTAGACCACCAGGAAAGGTCTGGGGAAGGTCCGATGCAGGGTTTTGTTAAAAAAAAAAAAAAATCGCGAATAACAAAATCCGAGGATACTGAAATCGCGGATTTGGAGGGGTTACTGTACAAGTTATTATCATAATGTGACACAGACTGAGGATCTTCTATCTGTCATGGGCGGGGGAGTTATGTGAACAGGTATGCTTTTATTGCTTTCCTAAAGTTGAGGAGTCTTTTAAGGAATCTAATCTACAGAAACAGTCAATTCCAGTGGCTCGGTATCCTGTCCCCATATTAAAGAGCCCTAACCTTATAAGTGGTTCTTCATAAAAATGAGTCATTCCATGTCCTGTTTAACTTTCCTATTTCTGCTATATATTTATTGGCCTGGACTTCAACCATACAGCTCCATTTGAATAGTTACGGATGAGAATGGACATTATACTACAGGAAGATTATTGATCATCAGCATGCCTGAGAGGTGGTTAAGAACATAAAAATTAATAATTGGTCCATGTGATAATGAGAATTGATTGAGGAAACACTGGAAGGGGTTATTGTTGGACTGGTGTGGGTTTGGGTCTCCTATTTATGTCTAAACTTTAAAGTATTTATTGCTTAGGGTTTTAAAATGTGATAAGATTTAGGGTAGTTATAGTTATAATAAAAAATACATTGTTTACAATTTATTGTTCTATAATGTATGTGTGGGATATAGCTCTCTAGTTAGAGTGTATATGCTATATATTTATGAAATATTGAAGACAATTTTATAACACTCTATTTGAGCGAACTAATAATGCAGATAGCTATTCTATAAGGGCATTTATACACTCAAGTGAACATTTTTGACTGGTCAATGGCTCACATCAATGTTCATGCCTAAATGTGACATTAACAAGCACAACAAACAGTATACCATAATCTGTCAACATAAATGTCAGGTCTGTCTAAAGTCTACCAGATCTCTTCTTCTCTCAGTCCCCCTCCCAAGTTACACGTTTTGCAATTTGATCGTGTAATTACAGAATAGTGATTTGTCACATTGCTGCCATTTCTACAAATAAGTGCACAGTTGCATGGATAGGAGCATTTTATAAATTTATGCATAGAATTGGTGTGTAAATTTGAAGTGACTTGTTACAGAATGAGGGAGATGGTGACCAGGAATGTAACACAATATTTTGAGTTCAGTTTAACAATGTATTTGAGGGTAATCAAGGAACTGAAAGGGGCTATAGATGAACTGCTTCAACTATTAGTCAATCTCGATTAAATTGGGAAGGATTCTGGAAGACTGGAAGGTAGCGGATGTTACGCCAATCTTCAAGAAAGGTTCGAGGGGTGATCTGGGAAACTACAGACCGGTGAGTCTGACCTCGGTTCTGGGAAAGATGGTAGAGGCGCTGATAAAGGACCGTATCATTGATCACCTTGACGAACACGATCTGATGAGGACCAGCCAACATGGCTTCAGCAAAGGAAGATCTTGCTTGATGAATTTGCTGCACTTCTTTGAGGGAGTAAACAGGCGGATAGACAAGGATGACCCGGTAGATGTTGTATATCTGAATTTTCAGAAGGCGTTTCACAAGGTTCCGCATGAATGACTACTTCAAAAAATTGCGAGCCATGGAATTGTGGATTAAAAACTGGCTGGAGCATAGGAAACGGAGAGTGGGGGTAAATGGACAATACTCAGACTGAAAAAGCATCACGAGTGGAGTGCCGCAGGGTTTGGTGCTTGGACCCATGCTCTTCAACATATTTATAAACGATATGGAAATTGGTACAACGAGTGAGGTGATTAAATTTGCGGACGATACAAAGTTATTCAGAGTAGTGAAGATTGCAAAGATCTGCAACGTGACATAAACTCGCTCAAGAAATGGGCCATGACATGGCAAATGAGGTTCAACGTGGATAAGTGTAAGGTGATGCATGTCAGTAACAAATATCTTATACACGAATACAAGATGTCCGAGGCGGCACTTGGAGAGACCCCCCAAGAAAGAGACTTGGGAGTACTGATCGACAAGTCAATGAAGCCATCCGCGCAATATGCGGCAGTGTCGAAAAGGGTGAACAGAATGCTAGGAATGATTTAAGAAAGGGATCACGAACAGATCGGAGAAGGTTATCATGACACTGTACCGGGCCATGGTACGCCCTCACCTGGAGTACTGTGTCCAGCACTGGAGGAAGAAGGACACGGTACTACTCGAAAGGGTCCAGAGAAGAGCAACTAAAATGGTTAATGGGATGGAGGAGTTGCCATACAGTGAGAGATAGAGAAACTGGGCCTCTTCTCCCTTGAAAAGAGGAGACTGAGAGGGGACATGATAGAAACATTCAAGATAGTGAAGAGAATAGACTTAGTAGATAAAGACAGGTTGTTCACCCTCTCCAAGGTAGGGAGAACGAGAGGGCACTCTCTAAAGTTAAAAGGGGATAGATTCCGTACAAAAGCAAGGAAGTTCTTCTTCACCCAGAGTGGTGGAAAACTGGAATGCACTTCCGGAGGCTGTTATAGGAGAAAACACCCTCCAGGGATTCAAGACAAAGTTAGACAAGTTCCTTCTGAACCGGAGCGTATGCAGGTAGGGCTGGTCTCGGTTAGGGCACTGGTCTTTGACCTGGGGGCCACCGCAGGAGCATACTGCTGGCACTATGGACCACTGGTCTGACCCAGCAGCGGCAATTCTTATGTTCTTAATTCCTAAAATCAAATTCCTTTTTAGACGCTGGTATAACCTAAGATGAAGAGTTGAAAGCATTGCACATAGTGACTCCAAGATCCATTTACTGAGTAGAAACTCCTAGTACACCTTTGGCCAGGCTGCGCTGGGTAGGCCTGCTCTTACTATCAGAAGCTAAGCAGGGTGAGGCCTGGTTAGTATCTGGATGAGAGACCACCTGGAAATACCAGGTGCTATAGGCTGAGGGGTTCTATGCTGGACAGCAGTGACATAGTAGAGCCACCCTGAGAAGGAGAAAGCAATGGCAAACCATTCCTGTACTCTTTCATGAAACTCACAGAGTGGGTTTCTCACTGTGCATGTTGCCATGTGTCAGTGGCTGACTCGATGGCATAAGCCATCCATCCAACTCCTAGCATAGAACCTAGCATTGCATATTTAGAGCCACCATATGCATCATTCTATACTTGTCTGTTAAATTTCAGCTGCCATTTAGATGTCCAGTTCATCAGTCTGACAACTAAACCAGTCTGATTCTTGTTTTTACATAACCAGCATTTGTTTTCCAAAATATGTTTGATATTTGCTTTGCTGGCATTTGTTGGCAGAGCCAGTATTGAGTTGCTATGATTGCTCCCTCAGTTTCTGTTTTTTAAGTGTTCCAGATTTCAAACGCTGGCATGTCAAATTCTGATCTGCTTTTCCTTCACTATAATGAAAATACTAACCATAGAGTGGTTCATTTTTCCAGATGTTAAACCAGCTTTAAAATGCTTCTTTCTTCTAGTTAACTTTAATTCTTATTGTCTTCAGGAGACCATAAGCAGTACTTTTTTTACTTTCTGGATACAATCATTCAGATTGTGTTTTTATTCTTCTATAGTTTAGTTTTATTTGCTATAATTCCCTGCCTCCTCTATTTCTGGGTAAATATATGTCTGATATTGCTCCTTAGAGAACATGATTTATGGTCATGAAATTCCCAGTACAGATTATAGTCTAACTCCAGGTATTTTTTCCTTGGAAAATTTCTCCAGGTTTCTATCTTATGGAAAATAACTCCCTCCTTTTACAAAACTGTAATGTGGTTTTTGGCGCTGGCCATGACGCTCATAGGAATTCTATGAGCACTGGAGGTGTTACCACCGCAGCCGGCACTAACAATCATGCTATGGTTTTGTAGAAAGGGAGGGGAGGGGGTAAGTGTTGGGATAAATTTGTGATTTTAGAACTAATTTTTTATGGACATAGAAACATAGAAACTTAGAGTATGACGGCAGAAAAGGGCCGACGGCCCAACAAGTCTGCCCACTCAAGAACCCTCCCTCCTCGAGAATCCATCTTTTAAGCATTCATCTGGAGCGACCCCTCCTGACGGTCCCATCGTCCTTTGAAGTCGAGCGTGGTACTGGCCTCAACTACCTGACGTGGAAGACCATTCCATAGATCAATTACCCTGTCGGTGAAGAAGTATTTCCTGGTGTCCCCATGAAATCTTCCCCCCCTGAGTTTTAGCGGGTGCCCTCTTGTCGCCGTGGGACCCGTAGAATAAAAGATTTCTTCCTCCACCTCAATGTGGCCCGTGACGTATTTGAATGTTTCTATCATGTCCCCCCTTTGCGCTCTTCGAGAGAATATAAACGCAGCCTGTTCAGACATTCTTCATATGGGAGATCCTTGAGTCCTGAAACCATCCTAGTGGCCATTTGCTGAATCGACTCCATTCTCTTCACATCCTTTTGATAATGTGGCCTCCAAAACTGAACACAGTACTCCAGGTGAGGTCTCACCATGGATCTGTATAATGGTAGTATAACCAGGCTTTTGGCTGATAAAGCTTTTTCTAATGCATCCCAGCATTTGTCTAGCCTTTGCTGATGCTTTCTCCACCTGATTGGCAACTTTTATATCATCCCGGATGATTGTTCCCTAGTCCCGTTCTGCTGCAGTTCTTGTTAGGTTTTCACCATTCAGGGTGTACGTTCTGCGTGGATTTCCGTTACCAGGGTGCATTACCTTACATTTTTTGGCATTAAAATTCAGTTGACAAGTACTGGACGGCTGTTTTCTTTGCAATTATTAGGCCAGAAGAGACTAAAGAAACACAAAATAAGTCCAAATAAATGGAAAAGATAATACAATAAAATATATATGTACCATACTAATGAAGGAGCCTGTCTTCATGAAACTTGAAAAGTACATATTGTATAAGTTAATGCGGTTCTCACAAATAGGACGATGGGTAAACTGCTTGTTAAGTGATACAAAGGGGTCGTTATTCTCTGACCATTAAATTGGCTTTTACTTTTGGTTTTATTTGTATTAACATAGGCAATTTAAGAACAATGGGTCAAATAATGGTCAAGATTTTAATACATCACCAGCACCAACAAAACATTTAATTAGTCTTTTCAAAGACATCCAAAATTGAATTAGTATTGATAGGTAAGCTTTGGAAATCTTGTTTCCAGAGATGCTGGGAAGGTTTCAGTCATTCACTGGATTTTAATGCACATTAGCTGGATCAGGAATAGAGACCACAGCAAGGTACTGTAAAAAATTATTTGGATAAGAAGCTTTAAAAAGAACATAAGAATTGCCATACTGGGACAGACTGAAGGTCCATCAAGGCCAGTATCCTGTTTCCAACAGTGGCTAACCCAGGTCACAGGTACCTGGCAAGATCTCGAGGAGTAAAACAGATTTTATGCTAAGCTAACTGATTTCACCAAATTCTCCAGCAACAAATTCCAGAGTTTAATTACAGGTTGAGTAAAGAAATATTTTCCCTGGTTTGTTTTAAATCTACTACATAATAGCTTTATCACATGCCCCCCTAGTCCTAGTACATTTGGAAACAGTAAACAAGCGATTCTCATCTACCCTTTCCATTCCACTCAGTATTGTACTGAGCTGTCTCTTCTCCAAGCTGAAGAGCCCTAGTTGCTTTAGCCTTTCATTTATAGGGATGTCGCCTCATCCCTTTTATCATTTTTGTTGCCCTTCTCTGTACCTTTTCTAATTCTGCTATATCTTTTTTGAGATATGGTGACCAGAATTGCATATAGTATTTGAGGTGTGCCGTAAAATAAAGTGATACAAAGGCATTATTTTCATCTTTGCTTTCCATTCCTTTACACTTGCTCACATTAAATATGATTTGCCATTTTCATACCCGGTCTCACAAGGACCTCTGATTTTTCACAATCCTCTTGAAATTTAGCAACTTTGAACAACTTTGTCATCAGCAAATTTAATTATCTCACTAGTTAGTCCCATCTCTAGATAATTCATATATATATTAAAAGGGAACGGTCCAAGAACAGACCCCTGGGAAACCCCACTTTATTCTTCTCCATTGAGAATATTGACCCTTTAAACCTATTCTATTTTCTATCTTGCAACCAGTTCTTAATCCATAATGGGATATTACCTTATATCCCATGACTTTTAAATTTCCTCAGAAGCCTTTCATGAAGTACTTTGTCAAATTCCTTTTGAAAATCCAAATATACAGTATCAACTAGCTCACCTTTATCCACATGTTCATTTACCCTTTCAATGAAAGAAGAGATAATAAGAAGGATGTGGAGGTCTTAAAAACATGTGATAGTGTCCTTGTAAAGATGATTTGTAATCGTCAAACTAGTCATAATTATTCACTTTACCATTTATAAACTGAAAACAATATTCATTAGCTCTCTATCAATCTCCTGTAAATACATCTTTACACAAAACTTTGGTGCATTGCATTGATAATATCATATCAATAAACTAATTTTCTATGTATACCATATTTTTTTAGTTTTCATTTATTTTGATATATTGGGGGAAAAAGTACCCATATGGTTTCAATTGCTTGATTCATTTTCAATTTAAAGAGAAACAGAGGAAAAAAACAACATAATGGGAGCATGATCAAACAAAAACATCAGTTAAAACATCAAAATGCTATAATACATTTTTAATATTTTTTTATAATTATGTGTTTTCTATTTTTGTGTCATCATAACTTCATACTTATATAGTATACAGACAATATTTCATCAACATTGTGTAATATGCTACAAATCAACATTGGTAGAACAGTTGATTCTTCCCAGAACAACTGTGTTGTATGTTCCTTCTTATATTAAGTTGGGTGAGTGGACCATTCCTGTTTTGTTCCAATTTTGGAATCTGGGGATTGTTTGCAACTACAAGAGAAAGATGTAGTCAAGAATGTTTTTATAAGCTTAATTTAATATATAGACTGAAAACTCTTCTGTGTCTTGTTGATCTTCAGATTGTTCTTTAGGCATTGGTGTTATCTGGCTTTGATTACTGTAATTCAATTTATTTGTTATTGTCTGCCAAGACTTTACATCCACTGAGATATGTTCAGAACACTATTGCTTGTGTGTTAATTGGAGCATGTTATTATACATTGCAACATGGGCCATATGGTCTTTGTGCCTTCATTTTTCTATCTAGTCTGCCTATCTGTGTCATCTTCTAATCTATCCCTTCCTCTCCCTTAGAGATCCAATGTATTTGTTCAAAGCTATCTTGAATTCAGCTACTTTTCATCTCCACCACCACCCTTAACAGTATTTTCTGAGGTTACTTCTTAGTCTGTCCCCTTTTACCTTCATCCTATGCCACATCATTCCATAGTTTCCTTTCAATTGAAAGACTCTTAACTCATCTGCATTTATGCCACATAAATATTTAAACATCTCTATCATATCTCCCATCTTCCACCTGTCCTCAAGATCTTTGTTTATCCTCGTACACTTTATGATGAAGATCACCGATCATTTTAGCAGCTATCCTCTGGATCAATTCCATCCTGTTTATATCTTTTTGAAGGTGTAATATCTAGAATTGTATAAAATATTCTAAATGAGGTCTCACCAGACTTTTATATAGGAGTATCATTACCTCCCTTTTTCCTACTGACCATTCCTCTGTGCACCCAAACATCCTTCTAGCTTTTGCCGTTGCCTTTTCTACCTGTTTGGCCACCTTAAGATCATCACATAAGATCATATCCAAGTCCCGCTCTCTTGTGCAAAAAAGTTCTTCACTCCCTAAACTGTATCATTCTGTTGGGTTTTTGCAATCCAAATGCACAACTCTTCATTACTTTGCATTAAATCTTAACTGCCAAATTCCAGACCATTCTTCAAGCTTTGCTAGGTCTTTCCTCATGTTGTTCACACCACCAGGAGTGTCAATACCCTATTGCAGATTTTAGTATCCACAAATAGCCAAAGCTATCAGATAGCCATTCAGCAGCATCGCCTACAAAAATGTTAAAAAGAACAAGAACTGAACTTTGTGGCACACCATTGGTAACATCCATTTTCTTCAGCGTGACCTCTGTTTACCATTACTAGGGTTACCATATTTAAGGAAGAGAAAACCCGGACATATGGTCCTGCCCCATTCTTCTTCCAGCCCCTCCTCATTCCACCTCCAACCCTGCCCCCCAAAAGCCTCATCTCTTTTTTGCCAACCTCCAGGCCGCATCTGGCCGACGCATGTGACGTCATCCATGCATGTTTGTTGAAGGCCCTCCAGACATGGCTGGAGCTCGGGGCTTTCCATAACTTGGACAAACTTGCTAGGTTTTAAAAAGTCCATCCGGGAACCCAGACAATCCTCTTAAAAGAGGACATGTCTGAGTTTTCCCAGACTTCTTGTAACCCTAACCATTACTCTCTTGCCACCTTTCACTCAGCCAGTTCCATTTTTTTTTTTTTAAGTATTTTTATTGTTGGGTGTTTTGATTTATTTTTTTTTTTTTACAAAAGTAAACATATTTCAGAATAAAACTTGCATAGTGCAGGAATAAGTATGAACAGTAATACAGAAACAGTAATAGTGAACAATAACTAATTGCTGAAAAGAGTGATAATGGAGATACTGTACATCATAGCTGAGTAAGTGATATGTCTTGGTAGAGGTGGTGGAGACAGTGACTGTGTCTAGGTTCAAAAAAGCGTGGGATAGGCACATAGGATCTTTTAGGGAGAGGAGATAGTGGATGCTGTGGATGGGCAGACTGGATGGGCCATTTGGCCTTTATTTGTCTTCTTGTTTCTATATTAGTTAGAATGGGTATTACAAAAGTTAATCAAGGGTGTCCAACACAATCAGATGAGTAGCTATAGCTAGCATAATGTAGTTCCAATAGAGATGGAGGATGGTACAATAAAATAGTAGATGAGACAAAGTACCAAGAAATGAGGAGCATAACCAACAGATTTTGCTGAAGGTTTACTCAACTTGCACATCAAGCCCATTATTTTCAGGAGCTTTGCCTTTTGGTAGAGTTTTCATAGATGCAAAATCTCCTTGATTATAATCCTTCTTTAAATGTTCTGTATGGCCACCAAATTAGGCAAGTGAAAAGCTGGCATAATTGAGTGGCACCTACCAGTTCCTAAGTCCACTTAGGTACTGCTTGGTGTAATTTTATAAAAGGCGCCATTTTTTTTATTGACAATCATGCCGAGCGGCATCATTTATTGAATCTAGCTGTGACTATTACATGTAGAGAGTTGGACAAATATTTATGAAAGAGTGACTTGGATAAAGCGATGTATGGTTTGTTTAGATTTTAGTAGTAGTTTGTGAATTGTTTTGCTGTTCCCTAATAATCAGTATAATTGTGGTTTTGAGAATTAGCAATTAGTAAAATTTTAGATTTATTACTCCTGTTTTTTTAGGTATTAGGCTAAGAAATTGCTAGACATTATTTTCTGCATAATATTTAGATTTTTGCATGGAAATAGATGATACTGCTTCTTGAGAGTATTATTTGTATTTTAGTGTTTGTACTTTTTGATAAGTATTGGTGGTGTTATTAATGTGGAGGGGCATAATCAAAAGAAATGTCTAAGTCTGTTTTGGCCTAACTCACTAGTCGTCCAAAGTCTGACATGGGAAAAGGTCCATTTTCAAAAAATACGTCCAACATATTTTTTTTCCCGAAAATCGTCCAACTGTATGTCCAGCCGTCTGATCGACCAGACCGCTAAATCGTCCTTTTTTATACCCCTTTTCATCCCAAAATTCGTCCAAGTCAAAAACTCCTAGAAAAAGACCTTTTGGACGTGGAAGGGGCCAGAAAAGTAAGGGACTGGACACCTAGACATGGCAACAGAGTAGTGGGGTACCTTACAGGGCACTGCTGTGAACTTAACATAAAGGGTGCCACATAAAAATCTCATAACAGCTCCCTTATAGGTCATGGTGAGCCCCACAAAACACCTTCATAATCTACTAGACCCACCTATCTACCATCTCAATATCCCTTATGGCTGCAGGAGCCACTTATATGGCAGTACAATAGGGTTTGGGGTTTTTAGGGGGGGGTGCACATGTTTATCCATGAATGCAGTGATTAGAGTGGCTTATGGGCCTGGGTCCTCTTCTCCATGATTCACTAACCCACCCACAAGACCACTTAAGCCACCTCTGTGCAGCTCTACTAGGCTTTCCTATGCCAGGCTGCCAGGTGCTGATGTTCTAGAGGCAGATATGTAAAGTTGTTGTTACGTTTTTTATTGGGGGGGGCAGTGATCACTGGGGGACTGTGTGTGGGGGGTCTGTACTTTGTGTCTGCAGTGCTTATCTGGTCACTGGATACCTTTTGTGGACTTGGTTTAGATGACCTAAGTCACAACGTCTAAGTTCCGTCTAGGCAGAGTTGTAAAACCTTCGGTTATACATGAAGTATGACTAAGTCTAGGACAGCCCACATCCCGCCCAAATCCCGCCCTCACCACTCCTCCTAAAATGCCCCTTTTAGCTCTGGTCGTCCAGCAACACTGTGAAGGCCTAAGTCGTTTTTAAATACGTCTAAAACCCTGTTTGATTATCGGCACTTGGACGCATTTTGTTACTGATCGTCCAAGTGCCGATTTAGGCCGGTTTTTAGATGTTTTTCTGTTTCGATTATGAGCCCCGCATTGTTTTCAACATATTTAATTTCCGATTCTAATTGTTTTTTTTTTCTGTTTTTTTTTCCCTCTATATTCAGACTTCTTTTATTTATTTATTAAATCTTTATTGATTTATTACCCTCAGAGGTATGCTATCTAGCATCATTGCTTTGTCTACCTTTAGCTAGCTTCTCATGAACACAATCCTCTAAAAAATCATTCAGGATCTACGAATTTTAGCACCAGCCAGACAGCACATCTCCCAGGGCATCATGCCCGTGTACCCTCAGAAGGTAATCATAAACTACTACTACCTTTCACCTTCTAGTGGTCATGGATTTTGAGCTTTGATTCTTCCTCTCCCTGGAATGCTTTCACCTCCACTTCCAGGACTGCATACCATTTCTTCAGTTGGAAAGCAGGTGGAGTCACGGTATCGGTGTCTTGCTGATTTTGTATTATCTGTACTGGCTTTTTGTGCAACAATAAATCAAATGTAAAATGTTGACTCAAATTCATAGAGGTTTAAGTGGCAAGTTGCCATTAAGTATTATCTCAGTTGTAACTTTTCAGACATCCATGTATATTAAGATCCAAACATTTTAAATTAATATGCAAACATATAATAACAATAAGGCCACATCAGAATACTTCTAACAGCATCTAAATTAAATAATTTATATATAGTCAGTAAATTGTCCTTTCAAACTGCCTGCTTAAAAATAATGTTTTATTTTTTCCCCTTTAAATGTAGGAAAAAGCTAAACTCAAGTCTTAAATTGTCAGGAGCAGAATTTCAAAGGGATGGAAGAGCCACAGCAAAAGGGTGAGTATGTGTCTCTGTCAGAAGCAAGAGTCACAGGAATGGAGTATCTAATCGATTCTACCATACAGCTTTTGAAATTAAGTTTTACTCTTTTATGCTAATGGTTTCAATATATTAATATTTTATTAGATTTCTGGCATTGTTTTATGTATTATAGCATTACAGTTTATGATATTACTACTTACTGCACTAATATACTGTGTTTGCTGATCTTATATAATTTTGTACCCTGCCCAGGATTAGTGAAATAATATTTAAAATAAATGTTTCTGTCCAGTTGCTAAGAAATAATAATAAATCTATGTAATAATGCATAGGTGATGACTCTCTCTAAGATAAAATAGTCTGATTGCTGTGTTAGGTGATCAAAAAATGTAGTAAGGTAACCTAATAAAAAAGGAGTCACTTTATTTCTGTGTCAGTAGCTAGCTGACTTAGTGCTATTTGTGAATTTAATTGCATGCTTTCCTGTAAGCTGCTTAGTTTTAGGCAGGGTATAAATTTTATAAATATAAATACAATAAATAAATAAGAGACTATCTCCCTCTTTTATGAATGTATAGCATGGGTTTTAGCGCCGGCAGCAGCGATAATTGCTCTGATGCTCATAGGAATTCTATGAGCGTTGGAGCAGTTACTGCCACTGACGGCGTTAAAATCCGCACTATGCGCTATGCAGAAGGGAATTTGCACATCCATGTCAGGACATATTATTTTACAAGACACTTTCCAAATGTTGAGTCTTCTGTAAAATAGATGCAGGACTGCATGGGTATGCCCCTTCACAAACAACAAGAACATCACTTTTTAAAAGACTTCATGCAGGGAAAGAACTATGTAGCACTACCTCCCTTAGATGGGGAAGCAGCTTTTTGGTATCTTTGATTCTGACACCATTCTTCTCTCATCCATGGCACCACCTTCTGATCATATCCCCAATCCTGACCCCTTCAGAGTCTCTCCTCCCCCTAATCCCACATTCTATCTCTTACCTGGGCTTCCTGGTGTCTAATGGGAAGCTAGAGTGAGTATCAGTTCAAGGTTCAAAATGGTGCCCTTAACTCCTATAACCAGTGTAACATAGCCTAAATAGTAATCAGTTAATTTCATAACAAGCTGTAGCTGTAATATAATAATTTCCCAGCTTGAGCCTTTACAATTTTGTCAAAAGCCTTATGAAAAAGAACATGGGTTTCGCTAATTTTCTAGAAACAAGGTAAGTGGCTGTTACTTGGGCCAGCACTGGAACTTTATTCCAAGTGCTATCCTTTTACTTTTAACACAAGTTTTACTCCCGGGACAATTCTGTTAAATTGTATAACATTGAATTTATGCAGAATTCCTTATCTTTGCAGAATTTTGCAGCTCTCCCTTCTCCCTGTCTTTCCACCATCCATGCTAAACTGCATGGTAAGATGAAGAGGTAAACAGCTACATGTTGGGCTGTGCTACATTCTCCTCCTTTTCTGTCCTGCCCCTTCTGTTCATTTGAATTATGAAACTGTATAGAGTTTCAAGTAGTTCAAGAGAGCAGTCAGGCCCAGGACAGTAGAAAAAGAGGAGGGGAGCAGGAAGATGTGCAGATGTTTGCCATGTAAGTAGGGAATTAGTAGATCTGGAGAAAGCTAGGTGGTGTGTCACAGATGTGAGATACTGTAACAAGCTGGGTGGGGGCAGTTGCAGCAGCTGTGGGGACCCAAACAAGCTAGAGGAAGCTGAAGTAAATTAGAGGATGTACCCTTGGATGGAAAGCTGGAGCAAACTCAAGGGGTGCCATTTGGGTTGGGGGTCTGGTGCAAGCTGGGGGTGACATGGGGCTGGAAGAGAGAGGAGGAAAGGCGGTGAGTATATGCTTGGATGAGGAGGGAGAGATAGAAGAGGCAGGGCTATGCAATGGCAGGGAGGAAATAAAGGAGAGATAAGGTGGGTTTAAAAAAAAAAAAAATTCTGAAAACAATAACGTTATTCGCAGATGACGCCAAACTATGAAATGTAGTAGAAAGGAGTGCAACGGTCAAAAACTCAATGTCCGACAATATGAAGCACGACCTACTCCTATTGGAGCGCTGGTCTAGGATCTGGCAACTAGGTTTCAATGCCAAAAAATGCAAAGTCATGCACCTTGGCAGCCAAAATCCATGCAAAACTTACACCCTTAATGGCGAGATCCTAGCAAGGACTGTAGCAGAACGGGACTTAGGGGTGATCATCAGTGAAGACATGAAGACTGCCAATCAAGTGGAACAGGCTTCATCTAAGGCTAGACAATTCATCGGATGTATATGTAGGGGTTTCGTCAATCATAAGCCTGAAGTCATTATGCCATTGTATAGATCCATGGTGAGACCCCATCTGGAATACTGTGTACAATTCTGGAGGCCTCATTACCGCAAAGATGTGCTGAGACTGGAGTCGGTTCAGCGAATGGCCACCCGGATGGTCTCAGGACTCAAGGACCTCCCGTACGAGGAACGGCTGGATAAGTTGCGGCTATACTCTCTCGAGGAACACAGAGAGAGGGGAGACATGATCGAGACGTTCAAATATCTCACGGGCCGTATCGAGGTGGAAGAAGATATCTTCTTTTTCAAAGGTCCCACGGCTATAAGAGGGCATCCATGGAAACTCAGGGGAGGGAAGCTGCACAGTGACACCAGAAAGTACTTTTTCACCGAGATAGTGGTGGATCGCTGGAATGGTCTTCCACTTCAGGTGATTGAGGCCAGCAGCGTGCCCGATTTTAAGACAAAATGGGATCGTCATGTGGGTTCTCTTCACAGAGAAAGGTAGGGGAGGGCCATTAAGGTGGGCAGACTAAATGGGCCGTGGCCCTTATCCGCCGTCTATTTCTATGTTTCTATGTAATAAACCAGGCAGCTTGCTTCCTTGTGAAAGATTCTCAAATAGCCAAAGAAGAAACCAGTGCAAAAAATATAGAAAAATCTTTCATTTATTCCATATCACAGAAAGAAAAGATATAATTGCACAAGAAAAGTCAACAACAGCATACCTATAAAATCCTATCATTTTTCTACTTAAGCTCAAGTTAACTCAAAATTTATCTGTCACTGGAATTTGTTATTAAAAAATATCTCTAGATAAGTAGGATCAACAAAAACAAGTGTACTTGTTCCCTTTAAAAGAAATCAAATATTTACCAGAAATCTTTAAAAAATTAGATATACTCAGTGTTAAAATTCTAGGTTGTGAGAGGAAGTGCTTTCCTTGTAGAACGGAGAGAAGAGGAGCAGCTGCTCTGAAGTCTTACATTACCTGCACTGTTTTGAGATTGGAGGGCTCCTACTAACACCGAAGTGCCGCAGAACCATCAGGCACTGTGGAGGACACCCTTTGACCATCGGGTCCTCAGCCTGTGAGTGAAGTATGCGTTCACTCCTGTTGTGCGCGGCCGCAGGGCGTGCCCTTAAGGGGAAGGTTTGCCCCCTTGGAGCCATGAGGAGCCATCGGATAGCGGATTTCATCTAATAATAATTTTTTCTCTGTGGGTAAATGTAAGGGTAAGACCCGGGTGTCAACTCCAATAACATCTGGTCCCATGGATAAACATTAACTATGGCTGAATCATCGAAGTTTAAGAGCTCCTTTTACTAAGGTATGCTAACCCCTTGTTACGTGCCAAGAACTAACGCCAGCTCAATGCTGGCATTAGCGTCTAGAGCGCATTAAAACCGCTAGCGCAGCTTAGTTAAAGGAGCCCTAAGAATAACATTTATGAATCTATATCAGGAGCGCCTTTGAGCTCCCCTGATCGTACCCCTCCACTCCCTCCGGATCTTCCTGGGAGCTTGGGGCTGGAGATTGGGTCCCAGGCTGCTTCATTTGAAGCCTCTGATCCTCAGCCTGTTTCGAAGCTTTATTTATTAAAATGTCGCAGATATTTCATAATTTGCTAGAACAGGCTGAAGTATCTGATAATAATACCCAGGAAGTTACCTTAAAAGACTTGTGGCGGTTGAATATGAGAATGGAGATTATGTTGAAATCAGTATCTAATCAGGTGCAAGTTTTTTTCACAAGAGGTTGTTGATAAGATGGCCAATGTTAGTTGTAGAGAAACAGGTTGATAACTTTCAATTTTTTCCCACATCAGCAAGTAAAAATTCTTTGAGTATTCACCTCAAGATAGAAATGACGGAAAATCAAGCGAGAGCAAGAAACCTGTGTTTTGTGAATTTTCTTCAAACCCATTTAATATCTCCTGAGATACTCTTTCGGAGATATCTCAAGGAGATATTGGGTTTGCCTCTTTTACAAAGCTGCACGGCAACAGCCCCGAAGCCCTTTAAATCTGTATGGGCTTCGGGGCCGTTAGCGCAGCACAGCGCAGTCACTAGCGCAGCTTTGTAAAAGAGGCCATATGATTTTTTCAAATTTATATTATATTCTCCAAAAGAAGAAATCTACCACAGAACAGGGAATGGATCAACTGTTAGGGCATAGGGTGAAGTTAAAAGGTGATAGGCTCAGGAGTCCCCACGATAGAAAGCTGTAGCAAAGGGAAAGCTTCCAGGGCCGCCAAAGGCAGCGTGTTCACTCATGCTGTCAGCAGCCTGAAGAGTGAAACGCTGGAAACAAAAAGGTTAAAAATAGCCAGATTCCACCCCAGGGGTAAGGAAGAGGGTAGTACAGAGATGCTGGACTGATGAGATGGGAAGGAAAGGGTAAGAAGATACCAGATCTCTGTGGAAAGAAAGAAGGGAAGGGGAGGACACAATGCCCAAACGCAGGAGGGGGAAGGGAAGGGGGGAGAGATATGCCAAACTGCAAGGAGAGAAGAGAGATAGCAGACCACGGGAAGGGGTGAAGAGGAGAGAGATGCCAGGTGGGATGTGGAGGGTAGGAAGGAGAGACAGATGCCAGACCACAGTAGGGGAGAAGGGAAGGGAAGGAAGAGAGCGATACCAGACCATCGGAAAATGGGAAAGGAAGGAGAGAGAAGGAGGTTATGGTACACATGGAAGGAGAGGAGGGGAAGGGCAGAGAGAGGGAGGAGATGGTGCACATGGATGGATAGGAGAGGAAGACATAGAAAAGTAGACAGATTGAGAAGGAAGCTGAAAAACAGAAGAAAGTTGAATGTTAAAAGTTAATTCCAAAGATGGATGTAAGGAAGAAAATGAAGGAGAGAAAAACAGCAAATGAATAAGAAGGCTCTGGAAACAGAGTTAGAGTTAAGAGCACAGACAGAAGGAAGTATAGACAGAGACTGGGAAAAGATGATTAGAAAAATAAAATCACCAGACAGCAAAAGTTGGAAAAATGATTTTATTTTAAATTCAGTGATTTGAAATATGTCAGTTTTGAGAATTTACATCTGCTGTCTATATTTTACACTGTTTAGGAATAAATTCATTTCTTTCTAGTTCTCTGGTGTTGTACTGCATTCGGATTCTGGCATCATGGTACATTAGTACTTTTTAGTTTATGGTTCTATGGTCTGCATAGTGTGACCTAGGCTAGGTGTTCTGCTAGGAATGAATGTCGATAAGCATTATTGGCATCATGGCCCCAAATAAGAAGATATTTGTCAGCTCTCGTTCAGCCCTTTTGGACCCAAAACGACCATCGCTTAAAAATTAGCGAAGACCACTTTTCTAAAGCATAGAGCTCCTCCTAATATGGAAGTTCCTAGTGCTGCCCGATTCACGATTCAAATCGATTCACCGATTTCACTTCGGGTGAATCGATTTAAATTGATTCAAAACAAAAAATCAGCCTCCCGATTCACTTACTGACCCTCCCCCCTCGCCCCCTAAAGCAAGAGCGGCAGCGCTGCCTCTTGCTGGCCGGCCGCTGCCACTCCTGCTTTAGAGGGCGAGGGGAGAGGGTCAGTTGGGAAGTGCTGGTTTCCGTCTTCCCCCGTAGCCTCCCGCGCATCTAGGGCCAGATTAAAGAGTAGGCCCGATGCGCTGCTACAATGCAGGCAGCAGTGGTGTTTCTGTGTATATCTTCTGCCTCTATAGACAATGCTGCTGTTGGTCCTTACCTGCTTGCGACCCGCCCACTGGCTCCATTTAATTCCTCTCACTGCCGCAATTCCAAAAGAGCCAGGCGCATGCAGTAATGGCACGCTGCCGGCCCATAAGCCTTCTTTCCGTCAGAATTGATGTTGGGGGAAGGCTTATGGACTGGCGGGTTCAATCACTGCATGTGCCTGGCCCTTTTGGATTTGCAGAAGCAGCGGGGGGTGGGGTGGGGGGTGTTAAATTGGAGTCGGCTAGCAGCGACGAGCAGCGGCAGCGGGCAGGGGGTGAGTGGTGGGAGGTGGAATCAGTGGCAGGTCAGCTTGGGGGAAGGCAGGCACGCTTCGGGGGGAGGAAGGGAGGATCCTGCAACACGTGCCATGAGACTGGACCCACAGCAGCACAGCATTTCTTCTGCTGCCATCAGACTGCTGCACGATTAAAAACAAAAAAAAAGAGAGATCAAGGGTAGGCAGCCTGAGAGGAGAGCTGAGTGGAAGGAGGCAAGGAGTGAAGAGCCAATAGGACTAGGCTATAAAGGAGTCAAAAAGTACTGAACGAAGGATGGGAATGAGAAAGGAGACAGAGAAATATAGGGTTGGAAAGAGGATAAAGAGTATTTGAAGAGAGGGATGGAGTGAGCAGAGAAAAAGGTCTGGTGGGAGAAAGGGAAAGAAAGAGAACAGTGAAGAGGAGAAGTAGAGAAGCAAGAAGGGGAAAAAAAGTGAGAAAATGGGTACATGCGGGCGGGGCAGGACATGGTGGGGTAGCCTGGGCAGGGGGGTGCAGGCCTTCGAGGTAGGGACAGGTCTTTAGGGATGGTGGCACAGGCCTTTGGGGGGGACAGGCAGGCTTTCAGGGGTGGGGGCAGGCTTTCAGGGGGGGCCCTGGTGTAGAAGTACATGGAGGGAGGGGGGGTTCAAAGAGATGTGCATATGCCGGATTTTGGGGGGAAGAAATAAACAGAGGAAAGGGAGAGATATGGTGGACAATTGGATTTAGGAAGTGAAGGAACAGAAAGGGAGAGAAGTTGGACACAAGGGGTGGTGTGGAAGGAACAGAAAGGGAGAGATGGTGGACCCTGGGATGGTGGGGAAGGAGGGAGATATGCTGGATGAAAGGGTAGTTGAGAAAAGGTGGATCTATGGATAGAGATGAAAAAAAGGAAAGATGCCAGACTTCCAGGGGAGGGAAGGGAAATGGAAGGGGAGGACAGTAATGGCAGATGGATGGTTAGCATGGAGAAATAAGAAAGAAGGAGTCCCTGGCAAGCAAGTTATCAGAAGACAACCAGAGCCTGGAACCGACAAGATTTGAATAATAACCAGACAACAAAAGGTAGAAAAACTAATTTTATTTTCTGTTTTGTGATTACAATATGTCAGATTTGAAACGTGTATCCTGCCAGAGCTGGTGATAGACCGCAAACGTGAGCTAGGATTTAACAGAGAGAGGAAAAGTATTTTTTGTTTGTTTATTTTGTTTACACCACAGCGCCAGTTTGGTTAGGAGAAGGCAAAGGGGGTGAAGAGGCTATAAAATAAACCCACCAGGATGTTTGAAAAATAAAAAACACCCAATTGGGCAGGAAAATCGAATCGAATAATCGATTCAATGGGCTGAATCGAATCAAATTTTTTTTTCCTTAATCGGGCAGCACTAGTAGTTCCTATTGTGCAGGGTCAAGGTTAGAGAAGGGGGCAATTTCTCCAGGTCAAGGTTAGAGAAGGGGGTAATTTTTCCAAGTGGGTTAATTCTGTGTATATCATTACAGAAATGAACCTCCCTCCTAAGCCAGGGCATGATTTTAGTCTCACCATAGTACTTGCATTGTGCCAAAGAGAGCTTTTTTCTGGAATTAAGATATAACATGTATGGGCAACTTATCTTTGTATGGTTGAAAATTCTATTTAAGAAGAAAACAAAAGGAGCAGAGAGGACCGGACCTTCAAACTAAAAAACTTTGACAGCAATGCGGAATAAAACATAAAAATGGACCCGACATGGACCATGTTTCGGCCACTAAGCCTGCATCAGGAGTCCTCAAAATAGTCTACTCACCAATGAAAGATCTTATGTCTTGGACTTAAAATTTTCCCCATTAAATTTGCATTTCTGTTGTCACTTAGCAAGGAGACTCTCTTAGGTCTGACTGGTACAGATAAACTTGCAAACATGTGTTTTTTTTTAATTTTTGGCTTCAGAGGTCTATCATTACAATAAGGCTTGCAAAGTATTCCTTGGCATTTTCCAGGAAATCATATATTACTTTCTAATCTGTGCTTGTGAATTTCTGTTGAAAATGGTTGAAAATTCTCTTTAAGAAGAAAACAAAAGGAGCAGAGAGGACCGGACCTTCAAACTAAAAAACTTTGACAGCAATGTGGAATAAAACATAAAAATGGACCCGACATGGACCATGTTTCGGCCACTAAGCCTGCATCAGGAGTCCTCAAAATAGTCTACTCACCAATGAAAGATCTTATGTCTTGGACTTAAAATTTTCCCCATTAAATTTGCATTTCTGTTGTCACTTAGCAAGGAGACTCTCTTAGGTCTGACTGGTACAGATAAACTTGCAAACGTGTGTTTTTTTTTATTTTTGGCTTCAGTGGTCTATCATTACAATAAGGCTTGCAAAGTATTCCTTGGCATTTTCCAGGAAATCGTATATTACTTTCTAATCTGTGCTTGTGAATTTCTGTTAGCCTTTAGTTTTACTTTTTCCAGGAAACTTTTAAAGAAATCTCTGCATACTAAGTATTGTGCAACTCTACAACTATTCCCCTTTTCCCAGCTTAGCTGTTTCCAAACAATTTTTGATACCCCTAGGAGCATTTGTAAAATTTAATGTCATAAATTTTTTTCAGTCATATTGCTGTCTATATGAGAAAACACCAGTGTTCCTTCTTTTCTGATTAGTCTACAGCACCTCCTCCTTCATAAGTCCTGTAATACTGGTGCATTAGTGAGGTGGTTTTTAAAGTGTAGTAAAAGTTGTGCTTTTCTGCATTTTAGGTTACCACAGGTATGACTAAGTTGCGTTAGCTCAGTATCACAGTTAGTTAATCCCGCTATATATATATTGCAGGCGGAATACGCTTACATGGTAAGTAGATGCGGCCGCTATACTTAATCAAGGCAAGGAATCTCCCTGCTGTGATTAGTATAGCGGCCGCGGCTACGGCCGTCAGTCTCCCCTCTCTCCCCCCCAACGATCGCGGCAGGAGGGTGCCCAACCCCTCCTGCCCACAGAACCAACGATCACCGGCAGGAGGATACCCTATGGTGAGAGGGGCTTTAGGAATTTGTGGGTTGGACAGGAGAGGGGCGGGCTTGCCTCATTTGGATGGAGGCGGGCCTGCTGGCCGGACGGTGTGAGGGCCCATCCGGCCAACTTGCGGGTAAGCACCTGGGGGGGGGGATTCTGGGATGGGATGTTTGAGGGGGAGTTTCGGGGTGGGGGTTTCATTGGGGGGGGTCCAGGGAGGGGGGTTGGGGCATTTTGATGGGGGGTCTTGAGGGGGGGGGGGTGTCCGGCAGCAGGGGTTGGGTACCCTCCTGCCGGTGATCTTCGGGAGATCGGGGCCTACTGGCAGGAAGGGTTGAGCACTTTCCTGCCAACGATCGTGGGGTTCTGTGGGCAGGAGGGGTTGGGCAACCTCCTGCTGCGATCGTCGGGGGGGAGGGGTGGAAATAGGGGAGACAGAATCGGTTTTAGTTTGGGTGGGTGTAGGCTCGATTCTGTATAGGATGCCCTTCTATAAATCCCTTCTATAAATCCAGGTATGCCAATATCGGATACCTTAAGATCTCTACAACTCTTTGGTAATTCATATGTAACTCTTACGACATCTCTTATGCTATTCTTGTAAACTTTTATGTAATTTCTGGAAACTTTTATGTAATCCGCCTTGAACCGCAAGGTATTGGCGGAATAGAAATCACTAATGTAATGTAGTGTAATGTAATGATTGGTCTTCTAGGGTTGCCAGGTTTATGGAATTTTGGCAACATGTAGAATGTGCCCACAGAAGGATGGTTATATATCTGTTTTGTTAAATGTTGTTGTACCTGCTTTGAAAGTATTTTGATGAGGCTTTTTAGCTGTTTAGCATAATATTTTGTGGAGTCTCCAGTCAGTCAGGTTTATTTTCTGGGTCAATATTACTTTTTGTGGTCCTTACATCCGTGGGGCACTAGTTCTTTCCTTTTATAGTAATCCTCAATGCGCATGCTAAGTATTTTTGCAAATATTTTATAGTCTACATTTAAAAGTAATATATGTCTATAGTTAGCACATGATATTATATAATTTCCATCCCTGGGAATTACTGTAATAGATGCGGAATAGAAAGATCTTTCATCTTTTTATAAAACTCAGCAGGGAAATGATTTGGCTCTATAGCTTTGTTTTTTTAGTGAGAGAATAGCTCTTTCTGCTTCAATTATTGTAAATGATTTATTAATTTGATATCTAGCTGAGTAGCTTTGCTAGCCAGTCTAGTATATGGTTTAAAAAAAATAGAAATTTGGGAAGCATTTAATAAAATCAAATAGAGGAAGTTGCTATATCTTTTCAAATTTAAAAACAAGGGTATTAAGCTAGTGATCTATTTTTGAAAAAATCTTATTACAATGTAGTTGTCATAATAAAATTCTACTTGCTTTATTGGCTTTTTCATAGAGTGATTGTTTAGTTAAAGTCATATAAGCAGTTTTTGTTGTTTCAAAGGTTTCCAGTTTTCCTTTTAACTTCAAGCAACTTTTGTAAGGTAACATCCTTTGTATCTGTTTTCCTTTGTTTTAATTTGGTCAGATTGGATTGCAACTTGGAGACCTCCATCATTCTCCTTTTTTTTTTTTAAGTGAGGAGAAATTGCCTAGATTTCTCCTCTAAGAACAGCCTTTGGTACAATCCAAATTGTAAAAATGTGTGTGCCTGTATTATAATTAAATTTCATTTTTTTTGGGACCAGGCAGCTGACAGCTTTTTGTTAAAAGAGAGAGTTAATAATTGCCTGTTGAAAGATGATTGTTGGGGTGGGGGTGGGGAGGGGATGTCTTTTCTCAATTATATCTTTTAATTGAAAACTGACTGCTGCAAGTTCTGAAAATATATTAATATGCCCAATCTTAGAAAAGTCAATAGCACATAAAAGAACTTTACAAAATATGCCAATAATCTATTCTTTAATAAATTTTATAAGCAGCTCAATAGAAGGAATAATTGTATTCACTTTAGTAGGTCTTGATCTAGATATCATACAAGTTTAGTGGTTTTGTACAGTAACAGAGAACAAACGGTTCACCAAAAAATCCCACACAAAAAGTAGGAAAGCAAAGGGAACAACTGTGGAACCGATGATCTTGATGAAGTCCTTTATATATAGACCACAATCCATTTACTGTGTATTTCTTTGTTTTTTACTGCATCATTTACATTAAGACTGGTTGAATACAAAACTTAAATAAAGGGCTTTATCAAGATCATCAGTTCCATAATTGTTCTCTTTGTTTTTGTACAGTAATAAACTGCTTTTGCTGCAACAGGATGGCTATGCTGGCCACACAATTTTTGTTCAAAAAGCATACAATTAAAGTGTTCTCCAATGCAGATAGACTTCTAATTCTGTAAACAGCATCAAGACCACTTTGATCCACCCAACAATCTCTTCTTGCAGTTCCCTCTATTAGGCAATTTATTTTTTGACACCACTCGCAAAACAATATTTTCAGTGGTAGCCCCAACACTGTGGAATTCACTTAGGCGTTAATCCAACCTCTCCAAATTCAAATCAGTGCTTAAAATCTCTCTCTTTAAAAAGCTTATGAGACCTAGATTATTAACGTATCCTTTACAATGCAGCTTGTCCTTTTGTTTTTCCCTTTCCTACCACCTTTTTATTTTAGCAATGTAACCCTTCCTTTTGCCCTCTAGTGTGTGTTGTAGTTGTTCACGAAACTTGTCTACCTATGTACTTACGTTTTTGTCTACATTTCTATTCTTTTTAAATTTTTAAAGCTATGTAATGTTGTAAACTGCTTTGGCAATGAAAAGCTGTATATGAAGCCTTAATAAACTTGAGTGATAGCATTTAACTTTAAAAAAAAAAGAAGACTATGATAACATGAGGAGAATGCTCCCTAACTTTCGGCATCCCTATGAGAATTAGGGCCTTTGTGTTTACCTTTATCTCTATATCATTTACAGCCTCTTTTACAAAGCCACGCGGCAACAGCCCCGAAGCCCTTTAAATCTCTCTGGGCTTCGGGGCCATCAGCGCAGCTGCTAGCGCGGCTTTGTAAAAGAGGCCATTAATTTGTCTTCCTACTCTTTGAAGGACTTATGTATTCTAGGGTTTTCTTTTTTCAATCTTTGTTTTATTGTAATTAATTGAAATCATTTCTAGCTCATTGTACTATATTTTCAGCTGGGTAATGACGTTTATAAATCAAGGAAATATGTGAAGGGAGAATAATACCTAAATACTTCACCCCCTTGGGTTGCCAGATAAAAAGTAACATAGGTCTCAACTTGCTCTGTATGAACTCTGGGGCATTTATTGGCATGACTATAGATTTAATCTCATTAAATTTATAATCTGAAACCCTCCTATATACTTTAGTTTAAAGGTTGACATAAAGGCAGGTAGAGATTGTTTTAAGTTGGTAAATATTAATATAAAATATATTAGAAAATATTAGAGTGAACTTCCATTCATAATTTCTTGCCAAATCCTAAAATACCAGATTTAGGGCTCCTTTTACTAAGCTGCTCTAGCGATTTTAAGCACGCACTACAATGCCGCGCGCGCTAGACGCTAACGTCATTGAGCTAGCGTTAGTTTCTCCGTGAAGCGTGCGGGGCTTAGCGTGCGCTAATCTGCAGTGCACATTAAAAACGCTACCGCAGCTTAATAAAAGGAGTCCTTAATGTTGTAAAAATGAATGTGGCTCCTAGATTACTTTACTTATTCCCGTCTGTATCTTCTATTTTATTTGATGCATTTTTGTTGAGCTGAATCGTATTATTTCACAGTTTTTATGGGCTGGCCAAACACTATGCATAGCTGTAAAAACTTTGATGTTGTCTTTTATCTAGTTAAATAAAAAGGGGAAATGTGCAAAATAATGAAACCAGTAAGATAAAAATTACTGGGTGCACAAAAGACAATAAATGCAATTCCCAGATTGTAATTCTGGTTTTCATTGTTCATTGCTGGATAACGTTTTTGGACTGGCGTCAGGATGCAACATATTTTGCATCTACAGTATATCTGCAGTTTCTCCTCTTTCTCCAGGATTATTTCACAATTTTCCAGCTCATTTTTGTGGGAGGTCATCTTTAACAGATTTGGGAAATGTGTATAGTATTACAAGGTGTACATAGTACATCAGAGAAGCATATGAGGCAGACCCTACTCCCTGTAGTTTACAAATCTGGTAAAGTCAGACAAGATGCACAACAGTATTAAGATGGCAAGGCCACAGTAGGAAAGTTCTGAAGTAGGACTATAGCTGTGATTAATTGAGTGAGTTTTAATCAATGAAAACAACCAGTGGAGTGGGTGAATGATTTTTTAGTATCATATTATTTCACATGGGAACCTGAAAAACAGCTTCCAGTCTCCTGTTGGCTATCCTTTCATCACTAGTTAAGTATTTTTGTTGCCATAAGCGTAGAGGAAAGGATTTTGAGAAATGCAGTTATTAGCAGGCAGTTTAGTAGGGGTGTTAAACTGTAAAAATGGACAACTTTTTAGTTTTAGCCAAAGATTTGAGATTTGCCAATTCATCCAAACAGTCTTTATAAGAAAAGTAGAGAAATGGATGTAAGGTGAAGAGTGGGAGGGATTTCTGAAAGTTAATGACCATGAAATGCATCTTTCTGCTTTGCAAAGTATTTATGTCTTTCAGTGTATGGCTTCATAGGATTTCCAGTTCTTTTTAAATGTTTACTTCTAATTTGTGCATACTTATTCTGCACTTGTTAGGTGCCTATGTTTTCCATGTGTGACAGAGGTGAGATATTCAAACCGAGGAATCAGTGGAGACAGCCATGATAGAACAAAGGGATACTGGAGTTACATGATTCATAATAATAAAGCCTTTATATATCATATGACTCCTGTATCTCTTTATTCCATTTCAGCAGTGGAAGAGTAGTTGGTTATTCAGCAGGCTTTGATCTTACAAACTGGGTTCAATTCCCACTGCAGCACCTTGTGAATTTGGATAAGTCACTTAACCCCTCCATTGCCCCAGATAAAAAAAACTTAGATTGTGAGCCCATTAAGGACTGTACCTGCCTATAATGTGTACAGCACTGTGTATATTTAGTAGCATTATAGAAATGATTAGTAGCAGTAACTCTCTCCTCTGGCTCCTTGCCTCTCACTGACTACCTTTGCAAGCACAAATTCAATTCAAATTCTACTATTCAAAGCATTAAACGGCTCCGCCCCCCCTATCTAAACAACCGCCTAAACCAGATCCTCACCTCAAGACAAAGAAGAACTCCAAACCCTTTTGCCTTCCCTCCACTCAAGGGCACTCAGCGCAAAAAGATGTTTGATAACCTTCTGGCGACGCAAGCAGCAAAACTTAACCACTCCATCTCCAACCTGTTGACGGCAACGGGCGACTTCAAAACTTCGAAAAGAAATCAAAACCCTACTTTTCAAAAAATGTATCCAGATATCTTAACCCAACCCTTCCCCTCCTCCTAGATAAATTCTTCCACAAAACCTCCACTTAAATAATCTCTTCCTCCCCAAAACACCAACCAAGTATTCAGATCCCTGAAATGTAACGTAATCTTATTTGTACTCTAACTGTAATCTATTTATTATATCACACAGTAACGTACAGTCAATTTAATATCCAACTTGCAAGTTCTCCCAGAATTAATCCAGTACCTCTCCTCCCTTGTAACCCCCCCCCCAAAAAACCCCAAAACTGTTGTAACTTCACTGGAAATGTCCAGTTAGCTCTTTTGTAATCCGCCTTGAACTGCAAGGTATAGGCGGAATAGAAGTCCCTAATGTAATCTGTGAAGTTGTTTCCTTTGGCAGTGGTGAGATACTTGCTAGTGTTAATTTCATATAGGGTTCTGTAACAGTCCAGCTTGTTCTATTTTCCAATCTGCTCTTCCCATTGGGAGGTGTATTGGTATTCTAGGGCTTGCTGTCAGAATGAAGCCTTTTGCAGCATAAGGAATAGTTAGCGTTTACCGCACGTTTTCATATTCACCTCATTCCTGATGAAAGGTTTGAAACGAGATATCACGTTGGAGGGGTGTAGCTGCAAAGCAAGCTAAGTACATATTTCACAACTTGAAATGTATTTAGTAACTTAATATATGATAACTTTACAGAATAAAAAGATTTAAAGCAAATTAAGAAGAAAAAGAAAAATACCGTATTTTTCGCTTCATAAGACGCATTTTTTTTCCACCCAAAAGTGGGTGGAAATCTCGGTGCGTCTTTTGGAGCGAAGATCCAAAATTGTCCCCCCCCATAGTGTTGTAAAACACCCTCCCACTGCTGAACCTTTTCAACCCCCCCGCCTCTCAGCACCGCTGCCGCCACACTTTTTCTAAATACCTCTCGCCTCTCAGCACCGCTGCCGCCGCATCTTTTCTAAACCCCCCTGCCTCTCAGTACTGACGTTGACACACTTTTTCTAAATACCCCCCCACCTCTCAGCACTGCCGCCGCACCTGTTTAAAACAAACACCCACCTGCCATCGCAGTCAGTACCTTTATTAAACAGCCTGGTGGTCCAGCGGTATCCCTCCCTCGCTAGACAGCTCTCGTATTCAGGTCAGGAGCGCGGTTATCAGGAGCAAGCTTTACGTGCTTCCGCTTGGGCCCGCCTCCGCTTTCTGAATGGCTGGCGTCAGTTCTTGCGGGACTCGTGAGAACTGAAGCCAGCTATTCAGAAAGTGGCGTGGGGCCAGGCAGGGAACATGGCAAGCTCGCGCCTGACTTCCGCGCTGCTTACCTGTGTGCCGCTGAGTACAAGAGCTATCTAGCAAGGGAGGGAGAGATGCCTTAATATTAACGCATGGTGATAAACTTTCCCTCTTAATTATTTATCGGTAAGTAAATTCTTGGTTCAGAACAGACCCTGGTCTGGATTCTTGATTGTGAAAGTATGTGTGAGGGGTAAGGAGAGTTGATCTAGGAAGCCTCCCAGCTAAACTACTATACTTCCAGCCTGGGACCTCTAACTCTAGTAACTAAACGCTAATGCGTGCATGTTATCCTATGGACGCCTTCGCGTACGCTAAACACGGTTAAAACGCTTAGCACACCTTAGTAAAAGAGGGCTTAAGTATCTTAATAGAAAATTTGGCCCTCAACTTACCCTGTGTTTTAGATTTTGGCCCCTTATGTGATTGAGTTTGACACCCCTGGCTTAGCTTTCACTATGCACTTGAGTGGTAGTCAATGAAATATTTTGGATTATTGTGAAGAAGATTAATAATAATATAGAACACTGTTTAACATAATAACACAGACACCATTTTTGACTTCTCCCCAGGAACGATGATAAATCTAGCCCTGTCTACTGTTATAGTCTATGTTTTTATACTAGGGATATGCACAGAGAGCAATTTTAGTTTGCTTTAGCTTTCTTTTTCATTTTGTTTTTTTGCAATATGGTGCCAGTGGAGTAGAAGTGATTGGGGTTTGCTCCTGTCCTATTTAGACAAATAGATTGGAAAAATAGGGGAAGGCTGATGGGGGTTTGAGGGTGCTACCACTAAGCCCAAGGCAGTGGGGTTCAGTTTAAAACAAAACGGGGGGGGGGGGGGGAGGGGAGGAGAAAGACAAATTAAAATGTGGTAAGCTACTGAGTTTCAATACTTTGACTACTGGAACTTGTTGATTTTTTTTTCCTGCTTAGAGAAAAAAATAGATTTTGTGTAACGGGGAAATTAAAAAATAAAAGTGTTACCATGCTATATACTGCTCTGTAGTACAGAATTGCTGCAATTGTAAACACTCTTAATTCCTAAAGGTTCTATTTCTCTGCAGTGATATTCGATCTTCACAATAGCAAATAGCTATGCTGGTGAATTTTTACCTGCTAATTTCAAAATGAATACAGACATTTGACTATGCCTGCATTTTCTTTTACTGGTGTAGTGAGCTCAGTATTAATTATAAGAACAGAAGCAGAATTCAAGAAGACATGGGAGAAGCACAAAGAACCCTTAGTTGTTAAAGAATGAAAGGGGAAGACTAGGCCTATTGGGAGCTTATAGCAATGTGACAGACATTCAGTTGGGCAGACTGCTCCTTTATTTACCATCACGGTTTGTGTTTTTGTATTGACCCATGTATCCTGTTAATAGTTAAATCTCTTATTTCATCCAAGTTCTTAGTACGAGTTTGTGTATCTAGTAAGATCAACTAATATATACGCAAACGTTTTAACTCAAAGGCAGGTGTAATATGAACAGTTATCCACAGAGACCAGAAGTGTATAGTTTAAAGTGGATTTTCGATGACAGGTTCCACTGTTTTTTTGCTTTCTGTTGGATTTTTTTTTTTTAATCATTACAAGCTGGATTTTTTTGTGCCTACGCATTTTAACAGTTTAACAATAACAAGTTAACCATTTCAGGTTAATATCAACATTAGTGTGTTTTGGGGAAAGCCATTTTAATCATTTGCTGTTATTGTTTGTTCAAGTGCATATCAAAAGTCCACCCCTATTAACTCCATTTACAGACTTCCAACTTAGAAAGGTTTTGACACAAGATACCAAAGGGCAGAAAACTTTTTGAGTTTGAACATGTCTACATCTGCTGCACAGACTTACCCGTGAATTTATAGTTTTAACCTTACGTGAATTATGCTCTTAAAAAGCTCCGATGAAGAGAAGTGACCATAAAACGTGGGAGTCTAATTTTCCACCAAACTAGTTTACATATTCTGGCAGAGATTGATTGCCCTTGTGCATTACTGTAAGCCGTTAGCCAAACTGAGTTTTTACTGAGAAAGGAAAAAAAATGAATGAAAATACCAGAGTGAGGCTGTGTATCTTAATACAAGCTGCATTTGTTTTTACAGATGACCCAAATGATTATGAAAGGGATTATTTGTTTATAGATCTACTCTAAGATCTTAGAGGCCACCCCGTACATACACAGTAGCTGAACAGGAAGAAGCAACCACAAGGCTTTTTAAATTGAGTCAGTTGTGTCCATTTTATTCCATAAACTCCATAAATATTTTGCATTTGCACCAGTGTATGGAAATTTAAATAAGCAATTTAGGCACATATTAATTTGGCCTTGATGTAAAGGAAAACACAAATATGCAGGTAATACTTGAAGGATACTTGTATAGGCAGGCCATTATTCCTAAAATAATTAGATACTAATTTAAGGTAGCTTGTAACTTTTTTAATCTGGCAGGAGGGATGCCCAGTCCCTCCTGTTGGACCCCCCCGCCCCCAAACATTTCTGACAAATGCTGGAACATCCCCCCCACCATGAACATCGCCGGCAGGAGGGATGCCCAGTCCCTACTGCTGGAACAGCCCCCCCCCCCCCCGAAAATTATGGGCATCCTCTCTGTTGGACCCCCTCTCCACCCCCCAGACCCCATCAGCCCTCCGGAACCCCCCCCCACCTTAAAATGTTGGCCATCCAAAGTCATCCTTCCTGCCTCCAGCCAGCTGGCCTGCCCCTTCCTGGTGCATCGTGGGATGCACCAGTGAGGTGCCTTAGGCCCAGATTGGCCCAGGCATTTAAGGCCCTTCCCATAGGAGGGGCCTTAGGCACCTGGGCCAACCGGAATCTTAGGCCCCATTCGCAGTGCATTCTGGGATGCACTGGGAATGACCTAAAATTCTGATTGGCCAGATCCCTTAGGCCACTCCCAATCATGGGTATGATTGTATGTGATGATCTTAAGGTAGCCAAACAAGTTGAAAAGGTGACGGTGAAAGCTAGAAAGATGCTAGGATACATAGGGAGAGGTATGGCCAGTAGGAAAAGGAGGTATTGATGTCCCTGTATAAGATTCTGGTGAGATTTCATTTAGAATATTGTGTACAATTCTGGAGGCCACACCTTCAAAAGATATAAAAAGGATGAAGTCAATCCAGAGGCAGGCTACTAAAATGGTATGTTGTCTTCGTCAAAAGGTGTACGTGGACAGATTTAAAGATCTCAGCAGGGCAGGATTAACTAATAGGCCAAGCAAGCACGTGCCTAGGGCCCAAAATGGTCAGGGGGGCCCGATGAAGGAAGGCATCAACATTGTTTTTTCCAAACGGCGATGGGCCCCTCCAGCATCAATCAGCAACGTGGGCCCCCCCGATTGGCAACACGGGCCTCACCCCAATCGGCAACCCACCCCCATCGACGGAAAGTAAGACAAGCAACGTGGGTAAGAAAGGCAACAGGAACTGCTTGCCCAAAGCTTCCCTCTGACACAGCTTCCTGTTTCCGTCTGGGTGCATGGTGGGGTGGGGCGGGGCAGGTGGCCCAGTGTACTTGTGTGCCTAGGGGCCCTCGACAAATTAATCCTGCCCTGGATCTCAGTCTGTATACTTTGGAGGAAAGGTGGAAGAAGAGAGATATGATAGAGACATTTAAATACCTACTTGATGTAAATGTGCATGAGTCGAGTCTCTTTCATTTGAAAGGAAGCTCTGGAATGAGAGGGCATAGGAAGAAATTAAGAGGTGATAGGCTCAGGAGTAATTTAAGGAAATATTTTTTTACAGAAAGGGTGGTAGATGCATGGAATAGTCTCCCGGTAGAGGTGGTGGAGGCAGAGACTATGTCTGAATTCGAGAAAGCCTGGGATAGTCATGTGGGGTCTCTTAGAGAGAGGAAGAGATAATGGTTACTGCGGATGGGCAGACTGGATGAGCCATTTCGCCTTTATCTGCTATCATATTTCTATGTTTCTATTACAAGTGAGACAGTAGGAGCTTGTCTTTTCTCCTTGTGTTTCTTTTAATTTAAATTAGGTCCCCCCCCCCCCCACACACACTAACCAAGAGGCTTTTTGGTGCTGCAGAAGATCCTTTTTGTGGGTCTGCTCTGACTACTCTGGCTACTCTGCGGGAGAGCACAGACTCTGAGGTTGAGAGTCTGATTCCAAGGGGCAGACTGCTTTGTAGTGCACCCACTTGGACATCCTGCACTTAGGGATCGTTCCCTTGGGAGCAAAGCTCACCCCAGGTTCATTTGCAGTGGACTTCAGTGCAGGCTGAGTAGTTCCCTGGTGTTTTTTCCAAGATGGTGCCGACAGCGTTTCCCCCCCCCCCCCATTTGAATGCGCATGATCTGTTGGGGGTTGAGGTCTCTGGCCAGTTTGTTGGGCCCGAGAGGCAGGCAGAGGACACAAGCAGTTAAGATTTCAGGGTTTTTTTTAAGTCTCCTTATAAACTGTTTTCAGCTAGCGAAACAAAGAAAAATCATTGTCTGTAGTAAAAGGCGAACACCAAAAATAAGGAAAAGACTGCAGAGTGGAATGTACAAGGTACAGGAATCTTTATTTAAAAAAATATATATAAAATTCTAAACCTTAAAAATGGCTCTCATATACATGATATACATGGAGTATGGACCCAACATGGTCCGTGTTTCGTATAAACACTCCTTCCTCAGGGGTCCGGGATATCCAATGTATCACATATAGAGAGTCATGCGGAAAACAGTGTTGTGATAAGATCATCAAAATTTTTGAATCGGAGGCAAGAAATTCTCCTGAGCTAACGTACAAATCCGATTAAAATCCTATATTTTACATTCCACTCTGCAGTCTTTTCCTTGTTTTTTGTTTTAACTGTTTTCAGCTTCCATTCTTGTAGCTCCCAGCATACAGCATGTCACAGTGAGTAACAGGCTGACTGCCTGGACAAACCAAATTGAGGGGAGTCCTTTAAATTAATTTTGGGGGGATTCTAGGGTTGGAGATAGGTTCCCCCACCTCTAAAATCCCAAAACAGGCAAGCAGGAGACAGGAAAGCAGGAGAGAAAAGCAGAAGGCGAGAAAAGCAGAGAGGAGAACAGGAGAAGGGAAGAAGGAGCAAGAGAAGGCAAGATAGAGCAAAGGGCATCGGCGAGAGATAGCTCTGCCCACCCCCCAACATCATCCACCGGAGCTCCTCCTTAAAAGGGGAGGGTCCAATGGCACTCAGCCGTTTGGCGCATGTCAAAGGTGAGCATTAAAGGTGCTCGCTTTAGCAAGAGCGCCTTTGCGAAGGGCCTTAAGAAGAGACGAGCAAAGAAGAAACACTAAGGAACGACACCTACACAGGCAAGTACCACAAATGCAACAGGACAGACAAGCAGTAGATAAACAACACAGTAGTAGCAGAGGGCAATCACAGCAGACACAGAGGACACATACAAGCAACAGGGGTAGCAGGTTTAAAATTAAGAAAAGGACTTCACAGTAACACCGAGGATAATACACAGGTTTCTACACAAGGAGAAGCCACTTCAGATGACAGACTGGCAAGCGTACAGCAATGAATGCAGCACACAGAAGCAGGATGTTGAGCTACTCAGTTTTCTTCACCGTTTGCCATATGCATGACTACCTCCCCTCTGGGAGGCGGCCTTATATATGCACTCGAGATGAGGAACTGGAGGGCCTGAAGAAACAAATCAGACTCCTGGAGGGCAGAATATTGAAACTAGAAGCACTTCGAGCAGAGGAAACCATTGAGGAAGAAGTCAGGAAGTTAGCGAAGTTCATCGAACAGGCTTACAGGGAGGCAGTGGAAAATCACCAAACAGTGAAGCTGCCAAGATACAACTACTGTGGGCGAGGACCAAGATACAACTACAGTGAGTGAGGACCACCTGGAGGACAACCACAAGGAAGATGAGTTCGGTGCCAGCCAACGCCAGGATGAGGGAAGATGGAAATCCATGGAGGACACAGACCTACAGCTAGAGAGGCAAGAGAAGATAGAGAGGACAGCAATCGTCGTGGGGGACTCCATCATCAGACAAGTCAACAGACACATAGCGGAAAGAAGACAGGTTCAGCTGGTGACCTGCATACCAGGAGCCAAGGTAGAAGATATAATGAGCCGCATCGACAGGATCATCGACAGCGTGGTGGTGATCCACGTAGGGACAAACAAGGTGAGCAACAGGAACTACAGCAGAGAAGGACTGAAGAACCAGTTCTGGATGCTAGGAGGGAAGCTGAATACCAGAACACTGAGAGTAGCATTCTCTGAGATCCTGCTGGTACCCAGGGTGACGAGAAGAGGCAGATGGAGCTGCAAGCAGTCAACACATGGATGAGGCGCTGGTATGAGGAAGAAGGATTCCACTTCGTGTGCAACTGGACGACGTTCTGGGGGAAGAGCAAGCTATTCAGGAAGGATGGACTACACCTTAGCGGAGATGGAACGAGGCTACTTGCAAGCAACATCAGGAGAGAAATTGAGAAGTTTTTAAACTAAGAAGAAGGGGAAAGCTGACAGTCGACCAAGAGTCGATGGTTCGGGAACCAGTATACTCAGAAGATACCATGCAAGAAAATAGCGGGGAAGACTCACCGGATCATAGGCAAGACAGAAATTCTGACGGATTGAAAGGGACACAAGAGGGAAGGAAATGCAAAAAAGTAACAGGCCGCAAACTTAAGTGTATGTGCACGAACACAAGGAGCCTAAGGAATAAGATAGGGGAATTGGAAGCTATGGCACAAAAAGATAACCTAGACATCATCAGCATCACGGAAACATGGTGGAATGAGGAAAACGTCTAGGACACTGTGCTACCGGGATACAAGCTATACCGCAGAGACAGAGTAGGTCAAAAAGGTGGGGATATTGCCATATATGTCAAAGAGGGAACTGAGTCTACCAGAGAAAACATTCCAGAAACAAAAAAAATAAGGTAAAGTATGGGTCAAAATTCCAGGAACAAATGGAACAGAAACAAAGATCGGCATCTACTACCGACTCCCAGGGCAGTCCGAAGAAATTGATGGAGAAATGATGGACGAGATTAAACGCAACTACAAGGGAGGCAACGCAGTTGTCATGGGTGACTTCAATTATCTGGGGATAGACTGGAACATAGGCACCTCCAGCTGCAGTAGGGAGACAAAGTTCCTGGATGCTGTAGGTGATTGCTTCCTGGAACAACTTGTCAAGGAAAATACAAGAGGAAATGCAATTCTGGACTTAATTCTAAATGGACTACGATGACTGGCGCAAGGTGTAGAAGTAGAATGGACACTGGGAAGAAGGGATCACAATATGACCCGCTTCAACCTAGACACAGGGGCAAAACATCGATCCGCAACGACAGCCATGGCACTGAACTTCCGAAAAGGGAATTACGAAGGGATGAGACTCATGGTGGGGAAGAAGATTAAGAAGAGGATAAGCACTGTAAAAACGCTAGAGCAAGCATGGTCCCTTTTTAAGAACACAGTCACCAAGGCGCAAAATCTATATATACCGCGTATCAACAAGGGATCCAAGAAGAAAAAGAACAAGAAACCGGTGTGGCTCACTTTAGCAGTGAAGGAAGCGATCAGAGACAAGAAGATTTCATTTAAGGAATGGAAAAGGTCAAAAACGGACGAAAACTGGAAAAAGCATAAACAACATCAAAGCAGGTGCCATAAGGCGGTAAGGGGCCAAAAGAGACTACGAGGGAAAAATAGCCAAGGAGGCAAAAAAACTTCAAGCCTTTCTTTTTATATATTAAGGGGAAACGACCCGCGAAGGAAGTGGTGGGGCCGTTGGATGACCATGGAATAAAGGGAGTGCTAAAGGAGGACAAAGTCATCGCCAAGAAACTGAACACATATTTTGCATCTGTATTTATCGAAGAGGATATACACAACATACCGGAAGCCGACAGGCTATACGCAGGAAACGAAGACTGGAAACTGACAGGGTTGATGGTCAGTCTAGAAGATGTATGCAGGCAGATTGATAGGCTTAAAAATGATAAATCCCAGGACCGGATGGCATCCATCCGAGGGTAATCTAGGAACTTAAAGGGGCTTCAACTAATAGCCAATCTGTCGATTAAAATCAGGAAGGATTCCAGAAGACTGGAAAGTGGCGAATTTTACACCAATCTTCAAGATAGGTTTGAGGGCAGATCCGGGAAACTACAGACCAGCGAGTCTGACCTCTGCACCAGGAAAGATGGTAGAGGTGCTACCATCATTGATCACCTTGACGGACACAATCTGATGAGGACCAGCCAGCACGGCTTCAGCAAAGGACAATCTTGCTTGATGAACTTGCTGCACTTCTTCAAGGGAGTAAACAGGCAGATAAACAAGGGTGACCTGGTCAACATTGTACATCTGGATTTTCAGAAGGCGTTTGACAAGGTCCGCATGAATGACTACTTTGAAAAATTGCGAGCCATGGAATCGAAGGTGAAGTACACACGTGGCTTAAAAATTGGCTAGTGGATAGGAAACAGAGAGTGGGGGTAAATGGACAATACTTGGAATGGAAAAGCGTCACGAGTGGAATGCTGCAAGGTTCGGTGCTTGGACCCGTGCTCTTCAATATATTTATAAACGACCTTGAAATTGGTACGATAAGCAAGGTGATTAAATTTGCAGACATTACGAAGTTATTCAGAGTAGTGAAGACGCAAGAGTATTGCGAAGACCTGCAACGTGACATAAACACGCTTGAGAAATGGGCCGCGACATGGCAAATGAGGTTTAACGTGGATAAGTGTAAGGTGATGCATGTCGGTAACAAAAATCTTATACCCAAATACAAGATGTCTGGTGCAGTACTTGGAGAGATCCCCTAGGAAAGAGACTTGGTAGTACTGGTCGACAAGTCAATGAAGCCATCTGCGCAATGTGTGGCGGCGGCAAAAAGGGCGAATAAAATGCTAGGAATGATTAAGAAGGGGATCACGAACAGATCGGAGAAGGTTATCATGCCGCTATACCGGGCCATGGTACAACCTCGCCTGGAATACTGCATCCAGCACTGGTCGCCGTATATGAAGAAGGGCATAGTACTACTCGAAAGGGTCCAGAGAAGAGTGACTAAAATGGTTAAGGTGCTGGAGGAGTTGTCTTACAGTGAGAGATTAGAGAAACTGGGCCTCTTCTCCCTTGAAAAGAGGGGACATGATCGAAACATTCAAGATAATGAAGGGAATAGACTTAGTAGATAAAGACAGGTTGTTCACCTTCTCCAAGGTAGAGAGAATGAGAGGGCACTCTAAAGTTAAAAGGGGATAGATTCTGTACAAACGTAAGGAAGTTCTTCTTCACCCAGAGAGTGTTAGAAAACTGGAACCCTCTTCCAGAGGTTGTTATAGGGGAAAACACCCTCTAGGGATTCAAGACAAAGTTCGCAGGTAAGGCTAGTCTCAGATCTTTGACCTAAGGGCCACCGCGTGTGCAGACTGCTGGGCACGATGGACCACTGGTCTGACCCAGCAGCATCAATTCTTATGTTCTTATGTAAAATCGCTCTTTTTTATTCTTCAGTGTAGCTCCCCCGGGCCTTTTTTGGTGCTAAAATCCTACCACTGTGGCCATCTTGGATCGTCTGATTTGAAAATTAAAGCTTCTGCCTCAAAACACCTAATTTTTGCTTCAGAACAGGTAGAATGGATTCCTCAGGCCAGGATACCTTGGATTCATGCCCCATTTGTGGTGGATGGCCGTCGAAGGAGAATCTGTGTTCCACGTGCTGTGCAGCACATGGGGGTGGAATTGTTGGCTTAGCTTCCTCTGGTTCCTTGAAGGGTGTTAGTACCCAGTCAGTCCGAGGAACAGGAAGAAAATCCAGATTTGACTTGGGGAGCAGTGGAAGTGCATCCCTGGGAAAACGCAGCCACGATGCAGATGAAAAGCTCCAAAAAGGAGTTAGATAGCATCCTCATGGGCTGTTTGGACGTCCTGGTCAGGGGTTCCCCCTTGAATTTAATAAGGTTTATATGATTAGCAAGGGCCACATGGAACCCTTTGGAATAACGGCCCTTCTAGTGCTGGGGTCTCCTTCCCCCCCACCCAAGAGCTCAGTTTCTCAGCAACAGTGCCAAACGCAGGTCAGGGAAATTCATTGAAAGGACGAATTGGATGAAAATGATTCTATTTCTATGCCTTTGCTCTCCCAGTCAGGGTCTTCTATAGCAGGAGACATGACTTCATCCCTGGAGGGGTGGGGGGCAGGTCCAGAACTGGTGGAGGCTCCTAATCTTGTCATGGACCTACATGTGTGCAGGCTGTTTAAACCTTCAGCATTTATGGGAATCATCACAGAATCCCTCTAAGAATTGAAGCTAGAGGCTTCTCAATCCTCTGCCAAGCAATGCTCACTTATAAGCCGCACCAAGGCACAGATCTCTTACTTTTCCTCACATCAAGACATTACAAAAATGCTTAAGTATCATTGGGCGGTACCAGAAGGACCCCTTCAAGTGGCCAAAGTTATGTCAAAGTTCTATCCCATGGATGCTGCATTTAACCAGCTTTTTATTCCCTTAAAGGTGGCGCAGGTTAGTGAAGGTGCACCCAGTGAAGGTGGCATGGTATTGAAGGATGCCCAGGACCTCAGGTTAGAGCACAAAGGGCTTTTTGAAGCTGCAGCCTCAGGATTAAAAGCAGCCGTGGTGATGCCTTTTGTCACCCGAGCTTGCCACGATCCCTATACTATCCTGGACAAAGATTTACAGTTTTTAATGAATGGGATGGATTATGTGGCTAATGCTTTGTATGACCAAAATGTCAGCTTATTCCATTTCCACCCACAGGATGCTATGGATCAGACAGTGAGCAGGGGATTCCTCCTCTAAAGCGACCCTGAGTAAACTGCCATTCAAAGGACGGTTACATTTTAGGAAAAGCCTGGATGATCTTATGGCCAGTATACAGGACCATAAGCTGAAATCCTTACCAGACAGTAGGCCTTGAGCCCCTAGGGGGATAGGTTGCGGTAATTTTCAGACCTCCAGGCTATATCGCAAGTTCTTGGGAGGGCCTTTGGACCAGAGATCATTTCAGAGTTCCAGACAAAGATTTGGAGGGGCCAGGTGCCCGCAATCTCCAGGATCTATTCTATTCTGTTCTGAGCTCCCATGGGAGAACAGTATAGAAAACCAAATAAATAAATATTCTATTTCGCTCCACCACAGCTTCAAAAAAGCACTTATAATGCCAAGCCGTCATCTGAACCTCCTTGCATTGGAAGGAGGTTATCGGCCTTTTGGGGGGAATAGGTAGAGATCACCACAGATCGCTGGGTATTGGAAATGATATGGGAGGGGTACAAGCTCGAGTTCTTTTGTCCCATCTCAGACTTTTTTATAGACTCCTCAGTAGGGAAGCCTGAAAAGGTGGTCAAAGTCAGAGTGACATTGCAAAGATTGCTAGATCTGGAAGCATAGAGCCCGTCCCAGATGAAGACTTGGGCTCTGACAGATAGTAAACTTCATCATGCCCAAGAGAGGCTTTGAAGACTGGAGGTTGATTCTAGAACTCAAAACAGTGAATGCTGCTCTTAAGAAACCATGTTTTCTAATGGCACCAGGGGAATTTCTTGCCTCCCTGGATTTGATGGAGATGTTTCTAGATATTCCCATTTTTCTGGACCACAGGAAGTATTTGCAGTTCCAATGTGTTGGAGCAATACTTCCAGTTTGCAGCTTTGCCCTTTGGGCTGACCATGGCACCACAGACCTTCACCAAGGTGATGTGGTTGCAGCTCACCTACGCAGGACGGGTATGTAAGTCTAACTATATCTGGACGATTGGCTAATTGGAGCCTAGTTCGAATTCGAGGGTAGACTTGCAGTTTACCAAGTGAACCAATTGCTGCAGAAGCTTGGCAGGGTGGAGAACTTCCAGAAGAGCCGCCTGGAACTGGCACAGAGGCTGGAATACCTGGGAGTCTGGTTTGAGATGAGGGAAAACAAAGTGTTCTTTCCATAAGCCCGCAGAGAAAAGCTTCTGCATCGGATATAGGAGTTTCAGAGCAAGCCCATTCTGGCAGTCTGGTAGTACTTGCAGGTTCTGGGGTTGATGGCTGCAACCATGGACATAGTTCCCTAGGCAAGGGTTAACTTGCTTCCACTCCAGGAGGCACTCATAAGAACATAAGAACATAAGAACATAAGCAGTGCCTCCGCTGGGTCAGACCTCAGGTCCATCCTGCCCAGCAGTCCGCTCCCGCGGCGGCCCGAACAGGTCACGGCCTGTCTGAGACACCAGAAGGGGCCCCCTTGCCACCTTGGTTTCCCATTGAGTTTTATCTTCCCATCGAAGTCCTAACCCTCCGGTCTTGCACATGCACGACCTGGTCGGATTTCTATACTTATTACTTGGTTTGCTTTCTATACCTGTGTTACATCCCAGCACCTCTCTCAGTATCCCACGATCCCCCTATCCCTCAGGAATCCGTCCAATCCTTGTTTGAATCCCTGTACCGTACTCTGCCTGATCACTTCCTCCGGTAGCGCATTCCAAGTGTCCACGACCCTTTGGGTGAAGAAAAACTTCCTTGCATTTGTTCTGAACCTATCTCCCTTCAGTTTCTCCGAATGCCCCCTCGTGCCTGTTGACCCCTTCAGCCTGAAGAATCTGTCCCTATCCACCCTCTCTATGCCCCTCATGATCTTGAAGGTCTCTATCATATCTCCCCTGAGCCTCCTTTTTTCCAGAGAGAAGAGCCCCAGCCTATCCAACCTCTCGGCATATGGGCAGTGTTCCAGCCCTCTTACCAGTTTCGTTGCTCTCCTTTGGACTCTCTCAAGCACCGCCATGTCCTTCTTGAGGTACGGCGACCAATATTGAACGCAGTATTCCAGATGTGGACGCACCATAGCTCTATACAATGGCATGATGACTTCCCGCGTCCTGGTTGTTATGCCCCTCTTTATGATGCCCAGCATTCTGTTGGCTTTTTTCGAGGCTGCTGCGCACTGTGCAGATGGCTTCAGTGATGCATCTACCAGCACACCCAAGTCTCTCTCAAGACTGCTGTCTCCCAATAATGCCCCCCCCAATTTGTATTTGAACAGCGGGTTCTTTTTACCTATATGCATGACCTTGCATTTTTCCACGTTAAAGCGCATTTGCCATTTGTTTGCCCAGTCTTCCAGCTTGTCCAGGTCCCTTTGCAGGTCCTCACACTCCTCCCTAGACCTAACTCTGCCGCACAGTTTGGTATCGTCTGCAAATTTTATAACCTCGCACTTTGCCTCTTTTTCCAGGTCATTGATAAATATGTTGAAGAGTAACGGCCCCAGCACCGATCCCTGTGGCACACCGCTCGTGACTCCCCGCCAGTCAGAGTATTGTCCCTTTACTCCGACCCTCTGCAGTCTACCCGACAACCAGTGCTCGATCCATCTGTGCACATCCCCTCCCACCCCGTGGTTCCACAGTTTCCTAAGCAGCCTTTCATGTGGCACCTTGTCGAAAGCCTTTTGAAAATCAAGGTAAATGATGTCTATAGGTTCCCCATTGTCCACCCGACTGCTTATTCCCTCAAAGAAGTGCAGAAGGTTCGTTAAGCATGACCTTCCCTTACAGAATCCATGCTGGCTTGTTCTCAGTAGGCCATATCTCTCGATATGCTCGCAAATACCATCCTTGATCATAGCTTCCACCATCTTCCCTATAATTGAAGTCAGGCTCACCGGCCTGTAGTTTCCGGGGTCACCCCTCGATCCCTTCTTGAAGATAGGTGTGACATTCGCCAATTTCCAGTCCTCTGGTACCTCTCCAGTTTTCAAGGATAGGTTGCAAACATGCTGGATTGTGCCCGCTATTTCTTGTCTTAGTTCTTTCAGAACCCTTGGGTGGATCCCATCCGGGCCCGGCGATTTGCCGCATTTTAACCTGTCTATCTGCTTGAGGACATCCTCCTTACTTACCTCTATGTGTTCTAATTTTTCAGCCTGTTCCCCACTCATGAGCTCCTCTGAGTCTGGTATATTAGATGTGTCTTCTCTCGTGAAAACCGACGAGAAGAACGTGTTCAACCTCTCAGCTACCTCTTTATCCTCCTTGATCACTCCCTTCCTATCCCCATCGTCCAACGGCCCCACCTCCTCTCTCGCTGGTCGCTTCCCCTTTACGTAACTGAAGAATGCCTTGAAGTTTTTCGCCTCCCTGGCCAGCCCCTCTTCATATTTCCCTTTTGCTTTTCTAACCTCTCGGTGGCATTCCTTTTGGCATTTCCTGTGCGCCTGGTGATTTTCCTCCGTTGGGTCCTTTTTCCATCTCCGGAAGGACACTTTCTTGTCGTTTATTGCCCTCTTTACTTCTGTTGAGATCCAAACCGGGTCCTTTGACCGCTTGTTCTTTCCACCTTTCCTGAAACTTGGGATGTACATTCTTTGTGCTTCCTGCAGGGTGTCCCTGAATAGGGTCCAGGCGCTTCCTACAGTCTCCATCTTAAGGACGTTTTTGAGCTTCCTCCCCACCATTTCCCTCATAGCAACATAGTTCCCTTTCCTGAAGTTGAGCGCAGTTGTTGCGGTCCTCTTTACTGTGGGTGTTCCCCTTTCTAATGTGAATCGGATCGCGTTGTGGTCACTGTTGCCTAGTGGTCCTCCCACTTCTACCCCTCTTGCAGGCCCCCCTAATCCGTTTAAGATGAGGTCAAGAGTAGCACTCTCTCGTGTTGGTTCCTTGACTAGTTGCTCCATGAAGCAGTCCCTCACAGCTTCTACAAATCCTGTTTCCTTAGTGCAGTTGGAGTGACCCGTACTCCAGTCAATCCCCGGGTAGTTGAAGTCCCCCATCACTGTTACACTTCCAGTCCTGCATTCTTGTCTCAGTTCAGCTTCCAAGTCGTGTCCGATTTCCTCCGGCGTACCAGGTGGGCGATAGTACAGCCCCAGTTTTATGTCTGTACCCTTGTTTCCCGGCAATTTGACCCATAGCGATTCCAGCCCCTCTGCCTTCTTTGCCATATCCATCCCAACCGAGTAGATAGAGTCCTTTATATATAGTGCTATGCCTCCCCCCTTCTTGTGGGTCCTGTCCCTCCTGTAGAGCTTGTACCCTGGCAGCGCCACATCCCATTGATTTTCCTCTGTCCACCATGTTTCTGTAATTCCAATTATATCCAGGTCCTCCCCCTTGGCTACGACCTCTAGTTCACCCATCTTGGCCATGAGGCTTCTTGCATTGGCGTATAAGCACCGCAGGTCCTGTCGTTTTTCCTCCACCTCCTTATTTACCTGGGCCGCCTCCCCTTGAATTTCGGGCAGTTCTCCTGTTCCCTGTGCTTCTGCTTTGCCCTTAGCCTTTACTCTCGCAGCTTTCGGTTTCCCCACATTTCCGCCACCCCTCTCCCCAGCTTCTCCTCTGGGTTTTCTAGCCCTACCGGTCTCCTCCTGGGCTATCATCCCTTGAGGCTCTGTTTGATCCCCCTCGCCTTGTGGCACCCCTATATTGCCCTCAGTTTTCGCCCTCGTGCCACCCAGTCCCCCTGTGTCTCTATGCCCCTTAGTCTCTTCCCAGCAAGCTCCCTTTACCTGATGTTTCCCTCGCTGTCTGATCATAAGATCCACCGGTCTCTCTACTCCCTCCTTGCAGTCAGCCCGTTCAGCATCTGTTCTGGATGCTGTTGTCCGAAGCGTCAACATCAGATCAGCTGTCGGCTTTCCCCCTCTCCTCAGTTTAAAGCCCTCTCGATCTCCTTCCTCACATTGGCTGCCAGTAGTCTAGTTCCCGCTGTGCTCAGGTGCAGGCCGTCCCGCCGGTAGAGCTTGCTCTTTCCCCAGAAGGACGTCCAGTTCCTCACAAAGTGGAAGCCCTCCTCCTGGCACCATCTCCTCAACCATGCATTCACAGCCTGGAGGTCTGCCTGCCTCTTTGCATCTGCTCTCGGTACAGGCAGGATCTCCGAGAATGCTATCCTCCGGGTACTCCGCTTCAGCTTTCGTCCCAGGACCCTGAACTGGTCAGTCAGTGTGGCCATGCTGAAGTTCCTCCGGCTCACATCATTCGTTCCGATGTGGATTATCACCGCAGTCTCCTCTGTCTCTGCTCCGTCCAGGATCCTCTCGATCCTATCAGTGACATCTCGTGTCTTGGCCCCTGGGAGACAAGTCACCAGCCGGTCCTCCCTTCCTCCAGCTACGTGACTATCTACCTCTCTCAAGATCGAGTCTCCCACCACAATAGCAGACTTCCCTTTCCTCAGCAACCTCCTCTGTCTCAGGTCTGTGTCCTCAGTGTAATGTGGTGTCTCTCCCTCGGGGTCCCGGTGGGTCACGGTCTCCTCCTCTTGCGTGATTCCTCCGCTAGGTCCTTCCCCGGTGTCGCCTTGTGGATCCTGGGTCTCGTCTGCCAACATATGTCTGTGCAGCTGATGGTCCTGTTCCTCCACCTTCCTCCTATAGGCCTCCTCGATGAATCTCTCGAGGTCCCTCACCTGGTCCACCATGGGGTCTGCTCCGTCTGTGTCCTTGGTTGACCAGTTCGTCTCCTCTGTGTTTCTCAGTCCCTCCAGTCCCTCGAGTTCCTGGACTTTGACCCTCAATCTGCCGACCTCCATCCTCAGGCTTTCCAGTTCCTGACACCGACTGCATATGTACTCCCGCCTTCCCAAGGGGAGGTAGTCGTACATATTACACTCTGTGCAGTATACTGGAAAGTACCTCTGGGTTCCTGGGTCCTCCATTGCTCTCGTGAAGTGCTGGTGTGCTCCTGCTGTGGGTAAGAGAGAGAAAATAGAAAGGAGAAACGAGAAAAGAGAAAAGTGAATTACTTGGCGTTTCTGGTTCCCTCGCAAGGCTCCTTCGCAAAGGCGCTCTCGCTAAGGCGAGCGCCTTTGCCGCTCGCCTTCGCCGCGCGCCGAACGGCCGCGCGCCGTTGGCTCGCCCCCTTTTAAGGGGGAGCCTGGGCTTTCCGACGCTGCTGTGACGCTGGGGGGTGGGCGGAGCTTCCTCTCGCCGCTACCCCACGCTGTCCGCCTGCCTTCCGACCTGCCTGCCCTCGCCCTCGCTGCTCCTCTCTCCTCTCCGCTCCTTTTCTGATGATGCTCACAGAGTGATGCACTGCTCCAGCATCTTCCTTGGTTAGCGGAAGCCCATTGCAGTCTGGTCTGGTGGTCGAATCCTCACTTTCTCACCAGAGGGGTCCTCCTGCACCTCTCTATGGGTGATTCTAATGACGAACAACAGCCTTTACATCTGGGGGGTACATTGCGAGGGGCGTACAGTTCAGGGACGTTGGTCCCCTTCCCAGAGGAAGTGGTCAATCAACTGTTTGGAACTTCAGGCCATCTACCTGGCACTGCAGGAGTTAGCACTTTACGGAACAAAGCGGTTCAAGTCTTCTCAGACAGTGCAACAGCGGTAGCTTATATCAGTCTCCAAGAGGGCACTAAGAGAGCTCCTCTATGCTTGGAAGCCCAAATGCTGTTTTGATGGGCAGGAGGGGGGGGAGGGAGGTCCATCTTCTGGCACGCTTGTGACGCATGTGGCAGAAGTGGATAATGTGCAAGTAGATTTTCTTCAGCCAGAAGATCCTGGATCCCAAGGAGTGGTCCATGTCCCAAGGAAGCCTTCACCTTCATAGTAGATAGGTGGGGGTGACTGACATGCGACTTGATGGCATCAACTAACAACAAGAAGGCAGATCAATTCTTCAGTCAAAGATGCAAGCCAAGAAGTGAAGCCCCAGACCTCCTGGCTCAATCCCTGACCAAAGGCAGATCTTCTATATACCTTCCCTCTGTGGCCCATGATAGGCCGACTTCTGCACAGGATCATGGCACACCAGAGAATGGTGATTCATGGTATGCAGACCTAGTCTGTCTGCAAAAGGATCAGTCTCAAACTTCCCTGTCATCCCCAGGATCCAATTGCCCTGCAAGATCCAGAACATGTTGGTCTTACAGCATTTATTTATTCATTTTTCTATACCGTTCTCCCAAGGGAGCCCAGAATAGTTTACATGAATTTAATCAGGTACTCAAGCATTTTTCCCTATCTGTCCTGGCGGGCTCACAATCTGTCTAATGTATCTGGGGCAATGGGGAGATTAAGTGACTTGCCCAGGGTCACAAGGAGCAGTGTGAGTTTGAACCCACAATCACAGGGTGCTGAGGCTGTAGCTTTAACCACTGCTCCACACACTCCCCCCATTGAGTGTGCAGTGCTGGCATGCAAAGACTACTCAGATGGAGTGGTCTCCATTATTCTGAGTTGTAGGAAAAATTTGACTGCAGCAGTGGAAATGTTTCTAAACTTGGTGTGCTCAGAGGAGTGAAGACCCGATCTCGGTGATACTCACCTTTCTCCCAGATGGTATAGAAAAGGACCTAGCAGTTGACTCCATGACAGTTCAGATAGCTAGGCTCTCCTGTTTTGGGCCTAGGTTCAATAATAGCATCCTAGCTGCATATCCGGATATAGCCAGATTTTTGAAAGGCACGTTATGGCTCCCCCCTCCAGTGTAATGGTCTTTTCCAATGTGGTATCTTATTCTGGTTCTCCGGATGCTAGCTAGACTACCCTATGAGCCTTTGTACCAAGCATCCTTGATGGACCTTACTGCATATGGAAAAGGAGAGCAAAGAGTGAAAAACACAGAGGACTTTAATAGATGGCTCAGAGCCTGGTGTCATCAAGAAGGCTTCAGGTACATAGGAGGATGGGGAAATACATGGAAGGACAAGAAGCTATATTGCACTGATGGGCTACATATTACTACAGCAGGAAAAAGAAACCTTGCAGAGAAATTTAGACAATATTTTTCTAGGCATTTAAACTAGAAGGTGGGGGTGGTGTATGTACGAAGGACAATTATAGAGACCACCCCCGGCAAAAGAAAAGATGTGATAGTAGTAAAGGCTGCAACATAAGCAATATCAGCAACTCATTTCTTAGTATTGCAACGGAAAGTGAAATGACACAAAAATCCATACGAAAAAGGAGATTATCGCTGAAAAATAGCTGGAAAGCGATGACCACAAATGCTCGCAGTCTAAGCAACAAAGTTCATGATCTGCAAGCCCTGATATTAGAGGCAGATCTAGATATTGTTGCTATCACAGAGACATGGTTCAGTGAATCACATGGATGGGATGCAAACATACCGGGATATAATCTTTTTAGGAAGGACAGAGATGGTCATAAAGGTGGAGGAGTAGCTCTCTATGTAAAGATCAATATACAAGCGACCGAAATGCAAGGGACCTGGGGAGAGGAAGAAACGATATGGATTGCTCTGAAAAGAGAAGATGGAACTTCTATCTACGTGGGTGTAGTCTACAGACCTCCGACTCAATCGCAGCAAATTGATAAGGATCTGATTGTGGATATCCAGAAGTTTGGAAGGAAAGAGGAGATTCTGCTGTTGGGAGATTTCAACCTGCCGGATGCGGACTGGAATGTTCCGTCTGCGGAATCGGAAAGAAGTAGGGAGATTGTGGATGCCTTTCAAGAGGCTCTGCTCAGACAAATGGTGACGGAACCCACAAGGGAAAAAGCGATATTGGATCTGGTCCTCACAAATGGAGAGAGTATCTCTAATGTTCGAGTGGGTGCTCACCTGGGTAGTAGCGATCATCAAACGGTTTGGTTTGATATAACGGCTAAAGTGGAGAGCGGCCGCACGATACTTAAAGTCCTAGATTTCAAACGTACGGACTTTAATGCAATGGGAAAGTACCTGAAGAAAGAGCTGTTAGGATGGGAGGACATAAGAGAAGTGGAAAGACAGTGGTCTAAGCTGAAAGGAGCGATAAAAATGGCTACGGACCTTTACGTGAAGAAAATCAATAAAAACAAGAGAAAAAGGAAGCCGATATGGTTCTCCAACCTAGTGGCTGAGAAAATAAAGGTGAAAGAGTTGGCGTTCATGAAATATAAAAAAACCCAAGAAGAGGAGAGCAGAAAGGACTACAGGGTGAAACTGAAAGAAGCCAAGAGAGAGATACATTTGGCGAAGGCACAGGCGGAAGAACAAATGGCTAAAAATGTAAAAAAGGGAGATAAAAATTTTCTCAGATATATTAGTGAAAGGAGGAAGATAAAAAATGGAATTGCTAGTCTAAAAGATGCTGGGAACAAATATGTGGAGAGTGATGAGGAGAAAGCAAATGTGCTAAACAAATACTTCTGTTCTGTGTTCACAGAAGAAAATCCTGGAGAAGGACCGAGATTGTCTGGCAAAGTTACACGAGAAAATGGAGTAGATTCTGCGCCGTTCACGGAGGAGGGTGTTTATGAGCAACTTGAAAAACTGAAGATGGACAAAGTGATGGGACCAGACGGGATCCATCCCAGGATACTAAGGGAGCTCAGAGAGGTTCTGGCGAGTCCTATTAAAGACTTGTTCAACAAATCTCTGGAGACGGGAGTGATTCCTGGGGATTGGAGGAGAGCGGATGTGGTCCCTATTCATAAAAGTGGTCACAGGGATGAAGCAGGAAACTACAGGCCGGTGAGCCTCACTTCAGTTGTTGGAAAAATAATGGAAGTGTTGCTTTACATCCTTATCAGACTGGCTTTCGAACTTCTCATTCTACTGATTTATCACTACTAGGTCTCATTTCTACTATACAATACTCTCACGATCATCTAAAATCGGTTATACTAATCTCCCTTGACTTATCTGCAGCTTTTGACACCATTGACCATTCTTTACTCTTATCTAGATTAGCAGACTGTAACATCACAGGTCCCGTTCTCAACTGGTTTATATCTTACTTTCATCAACGCAACTTTAAAGTTCATATAAAAAACCAAACTTCTTCTCCAGTAACTCAAACTTTTGGAGTTCCTCAGGGCTCTATCTTATCCCCACTTCTATTTAACATTTTTCTATCCCCTCTTCTTTCTCTGGCACAATCGCTAGGATTCTCAATTTTCGCCTACGCCGACGATATTCAACTGCTCTACCCCATCAATACTTCAAACTCTCTGGATATTAATGATCTTAACACTAAACTAGATATCATAAGTGATTGGTTGTTCTCTAATAAACTTTCACTCAATGTTGCTAAATCTTGTGGCTTACTCCTTCCCATTAAAAAATCCGAAACCTTACCAGGAACAATCTACATCAAATCCACACCCTTACTTATGAATACTAAAATAAAATTACTGGGCGTTACTCTAGATACTTTCCATGATCACATAAGTACAGTCGTAAAAACTTGTTTCTTTAAACTTCATATCATTCGTTCACTCATTTCCACCCTAAATACCGACTCGATCAATATTCTTATTCATTCTTTAGTTATCTCTCACCTAGACTACTGTAATTCATTATTAAATGGACTACCCCAAAAAGAACTCCGCCGTTTGCAGATTATACAAAATACCGCAATCAAACTCATTTACAAAACAGGTAAATTCGAACACGTTACCCCGCTTCTTAAGGAGGCTCATTGGCTCCCTGTTACACACCGTATAACTTATAAAATTTTACTGCTCTCTTTTAAAATCAAACTTTCCCATCTACCCTTATTTCTGGACAAATTACTAATACCCCAAAGTTCTCCCCGTACCTTATGATCTACTGACCAAAAACTCCTTTTCATTCCCTCCTTAAAAGAATCTTACTACACAAGGAAATCTAATTTTGCTATAACAGCCCCTACATTATGGAATTCTCTCCCTCAATTTCTTCGGGATGAAATTCATTTACCTGAATTTAAAACTAATCTTAAAACTTTCCTATTCAAGGATGCCTTTAACAATTCCTAATCTTTTATATCCACTTACTTACTCATCCTTGTCCCAATAGATCTCCTTCATTTCTGCGCATATCTCTTATACCATGCACCCTTGTCCTTCATGTCCTATTCCTTCCCTCTATCTCATTTCCTCTAATATTATGTAACTTTTTCCTTCCTTCCCATTTTTCCTCACGGTCATGTTTGTCAATATATGTCTAATATGTTTTCGTTAATTTTTCTAACACACCAATAACTAGTTCTTACTCTCCTATTTTAAATTTTTTTAATTGTTAACCGGTCAGATATTTGTTTTATGATCGGGATATCAAAAATCAATAAACTTGAAACTTGAAACCTGAAAGAAAGGATAGTGTATTTCCTTGAATCTAATGGGTTACAGGATCCGAGGCAACATGGCTTTACAAAAGGTAAATCGTGCCAAACAAACTTGATTGAATTTTTTGATTGGGTGACCAGAGAGCTGGATCGAGGACATATGCTAGATGTAATTTACTTGGATTTCAGCAAAGCCTTTGATACAGTTCCTCATAGGAGGCTTTTGAACAAACTTGAAGGGCTGAAGTTAGGACCCAAAGTGGTGAACTGGGTCAGAAACTGGCTGTCGGACAGACGCCAGAGGGTGGTGGTTAATGGAAGTCGCTCGAAGGAAGGAAAGGTGACTAGTGGAGTCCCTCAGGGTTCGGTGCTGGGGCCAATCCTGTTCAATATGTATGTGAGTGACATTGCTGAAGGGTTAGAAGGAAAAGTGTGCCTTTTTGCAGATGATACCAAGATTTGTAACAGAGTAGACACCGAAGAGGGAGTGGAAAATATGAAAAAGGATCTGCAAAAGTTAGAGGAATGGTCTAATGCCTGGCAACTAAAATTCAATGCAAAGAAATGCAGAGTAATGCATTTGGGGATTAATAATAGGAAGGAACCGTATATGCTGGGAGGAGAGAAGCTGATATGCACGGACGGGGAGAGGGACCTTGGGGTGATAGTGTCCGAAGATCTAAAGGTGAAAAAACAGTGTGACAAGGCAGTGGCTGCTGCCAGAAGGATTCTGGGCTGTATAAAGAGAGGCGTAGTCAGTAGAAGGAAGAAGGTGTTGATGCCCCTGTACAGGTCATTGGTGAGGCCCCACTTGGAGTATTGTGTTCAGTTTTGGAGACCGTATCTGGCGAAAGACGTAAGAAGACTTGAGGCGGTCCAGAGGAGGGCGACGAAAATGATAGGAGGCTTGCGCCAGAAGACGTATGAGGAGAGACTGGAAGCCCTGAATATGTATACCCTAGAGGAAAGGAGAGACAGGGGAGATATGATTCAGACGTTCAAATACTTAAAGGGTATTAATGTAGAACAAAATCTTTTCCAGAGAAAGGAAAATGGTAAAACCAGAGGACATAATTTGAGGTTGAGGGGTGGTAGATTCAGGGGCAATGTTAGGAAATTCTATTTTACGGAGAGGGTGGTGGATGCCTGGAATGCGCTCCCGAGAGAGGTGGTGGAGAGTAAAACTGTGACTGAGTTCAAAGAAGCGTGGGATGAACACAGAAGATTTAGAATCAGAAAATAATATTAAATATTGAACTAGGCCAGTTACTGGGCAGACTTGTACGGTCTGTGTCTGTGTATGGCCGTTTGGTGGAGGATGGGCAGGGGAGGGCTTCAATGGCTGGGAGGGTGAAGATGGGCTGGAGTAAGTCTTAACAGAGATTTCGGCAGTTGGAACCCAAGCATAGTACCGGGTAAAGCTTTGGATTCTCGCCCAGAAATAGCTAAGAAGAAAAAAAATTAAATAAAAAATTAAATTAAATTAAATTAAAAAAAATAATAATTTAAATTGAATCAGGTTGGGCAGACTGGATGGACCATTCGGGTCTTTATCTGCCGTCATCTACTATGTTACTATGTATTAAGACAATGTTTTTGGTGATGATCACCTCTGCCAGGAGAGAGTGAGAACTTCAGACTTTGTCCTGTAGAGATATTTTCCTTTGGATTATGGATTCAGGCGTGATCTTCTGCACAGTCCCATCTTTCTTGCTGAAAGTGATTTTAAGTTTCCACATCCACCAGGAAGTATGTTTGCCAGCCTTCACACCCTCTGGTTTGAGAAAAAATGATCAGGTATTAAAATCATTGGATGTTTGCAGACTCTTGCTGTGGTATCTAGAAGTTATGAACAAATTTAGATTGTCAGATCTACTGTTTGTGCTGCCTGGAGCAGCCCGTAAAGGTCAGCCAGCATTGAAAACAACTATTTCAAGGATGATCCATACAGCCATTTCTTCCACCTATATCAGAAATAGGAAGCTTACGCCTATATATGTGATGGTGTATTCCGCGAGAAGAATTATTTCTCATGAGCAGAATCCTCGGTGGTTTCCCCAGAAGAAATCTGTAGAGCTGCCACTTGATCTTTTCTTCATATGAGATCTGTTCAAAAAGTTACAAGACTGATTTTATAAAAATATTTTAAACTATCTTACAACTTATTCCATTAGAGCCCCTTCAAAGTGGAAAGAAGAGAAAATGAGAGCTGGCATGGTGAAAAGAGAAAGAGGCTATTAGAACCAAAAAAGGATCCAAATGAAGAGAATAAGAAGAGATATAAGCTCTAGCAATTAGATGCAAAGCACTATAAAGAAATCTAAAAAAGGATATGAAGAGAAACTTGCCAAAGAGGCAAAAACTAATCATAACTTGTTTTTTAAGGTACATTAGAAGTAGAAAACCTGTGAAGGAATCCGTGGTACCATTGGATGATCAAGGAGCAAAAGGGGTGCTCAGGGAGGATAAGGTCATAGCGAAAAGACTGAATGAATGAATTCTTTGCTTTGGTCTTTATGGAGGAAGTTGTAGGAGATTTACCTGAACCAAAAATGGTTTTCAAAGGTGATGATGTGGAGGCACTAAAAGAAATCTCAGTGAATCTGTACGACATGCTGAGCCAAATTGACAAGCTAGAGTGATAAATCACCTGGACCGGATGGTATACATCCCAAGGTACTGAAAGAACTCAAATATGAAATTGCTGTTCTGCTGGTAATGATCTTTAACCTGTCGCTAAAAACGTCTGTAGTACCTGAAGATTGGAGGGATCCAGTGTTGTGCCAATTTTTGAAAAGGATTTCTGCAGAGAGGAAGTTCCAGATTGATAAGCCTGACTTCAGGCTGGACAAAATAGTGGAAACAATTATGAAAATAAAATTGTGGGACACCTAGACATATATGATTTAATGGGAGAGCGTCAGCTTGGGTTCAGCCAAGGGAGGTCTTACCTTACCAATTTGCTTGACTTCTTTGAAGGTGTTAATAAACATGCAGATAAAGGTGAGCCGGTTAATATAGTGTTTCTAGATTTTCTCAAAGTGGTATAGCACCTTAAAATATAGTGCATTCTCATTATCCATAAGTTTCATATTCACAAATTCACTTATTCATTGGCATTTTCACTTATTCACGGTTCTACAGAGCTTGTTCTTATGAGGATGATGATATTCATAGAGCTGTGTGTGAATACTGTTACACCAAAAGACTGTTTTCACAAAAACAAAAGTATGTATAAAATACATTTATAAAATGCAGAATATAATAAATAAGCTGTTCTTTACAAGAAGGGCACATGAAATGATGATTTTATGGTGTTAGGCAGCAAAAGATGTACAATAGGGTCACACAGGAACTTTTTTCCCGTATGATCAATGGTTCTGTATTTGAATTTTCAGTATTCATGGGATTTCTAGGAACCTAACCCCAGCAAATAGCAAGAACTCAATGTAATGTTGTGGGGAGGAGTCATTAATGTGTCTTATTTGCTGCAAGACCCATTACATTGGTACACATTAATTGTTTGTAGAGAAACTTTACAAGATCATAAACAACATAGCAACTGAGTGCCTTAATGTTCTATTTTAATTATAAAATCATGTGGCTTTAAATGTTTCCATAACATTTCACTGGAGATCATTTTTGAGATGGTATATAGATCATTTGCAAAGGCAGTATTCTTCACCATGGTTAAATAATAAAACAATGACTGAATTAATATTCATATTACTTCTGAATTAACTACAGTGAGGGTAATTATAGAACATCTTGGACAGCTTTTAAGAAATTCAGAATGATCCTTTCAATAATCATTTTGACTGCATTTGTTTATTTGAGAGGGTAAATGCAATCTCATTTTTCTCTATTTGTTACTATGGACAAAAGCTTCAATAGGACTGATTGATTAGAACTAACACAAAGTTAATGTGTTGTTCATAAGGGCAGAAAAGGTCATAAAGCCTATCAACACTTCATCATGTATGAACCAAGCATCTTAGGCAAGCTGCAGGTGGGGGGAAGGGGCAGTTCTGTCTTGCTCCTCCTGTTTAAATCATTGGCCTTGCTGACAGTAAAGAACAGTTGAGGATTGATCTCTGTCTTTAATGCTTTGTGTCTTTGATTTCCAAGATCTAATTTAAACAACATTTTTTTTTCTTGGGAGAAAGCAGCTGATGAGGAGTTTGGAAGTGACAGATCTATGCTTCAAACAACTGCCTATGCAGTTGCTGCTGAATAAACAAGATACTTAAAATTAATTTACAAAGACATTTTTATGTTGCCTTGAATAGCTTTTGGGTATAGTGCGGAAGCCCAGTTCCTGGATCCATTGCAAGTGTCTATGATAGTAAATAGTACATTTCAGCTCTTTATCTGCCTGCAGAAGTGACATGTACTCCCCCAAATACCTTTTACGGCAGTTGTTAAAAGTCTCTACTGTTATATATGCAAGACTACTTACAACTGAGAAAAAAAAATTGATTTATTAGAAAAAGTTACAAACTTGAGTGCTTTCAGAAAAATAGACTATTTTCCTTCAAGAGACCCACCTTAATAGTACTGAATCTGCAAAACTTAAAAGAGAGTGTGTGAAGGAAGCAGGCACAAAAGGAACAAACACACACAAGCAACAGTAAGGTAAGGTAGAGCGAAGGCAGCACACACAAGAAGAAGGCAGCAAGGCAAGAAGCAGGCGCAGAAGGAAGCAGGCACAGAAGGAACAAACACACACAAGCAAGAGTAAGATAAGGTAGAGAGAAGGCAGCTCACACAAGAAGAAGGCAGCAAGGCAAGAAGTAGGCGCTGAAGGAAGCAGGCACAGAAGGAACACGTAATCTTAACTGCTAACTTAAAGTAGGAACGACAATGGAAGCAGAGAGAAACCAGAAGATGAGCTTTCTAGTGTTCTGCAAAGATTGTCATATGTTGGTGTCGGGAGCTGAAAAGCTTGAAGAAGGAAGTCAAGCGAGTAGAGGACAAGATACAGGAGCTAGAAGGACTTTACACCACGGAGGACCCAATCAGGACAGCTGAAGACTTCATGAGTGGGAGACACATCGAGGAGGAAGTCAGGGAACTCGAGAAATTCATTGAGGAAGCATTCAGGAGGAGGGTGGAAGAGAACGAACTTCAAATGAAAGATGAAGTTACACCAACATGGAAGGGAGAACAAGAAGCAGATGACCTAAAAAAAAAAACAACCCACAGAGGAATACTGCACGAGGGGGAGAAATTGGCTAGTCGATGCCCAGAAGAAGAAAGAGCAAAGCACACCGAGGACATTGACCTGAGACCGAAGTGAAAATTGAAGAAGGGAAAGTCAGCAATCCTAGTGGGAGATTCGATCCTGAGGCATGTGGACAGCCACATAGCAAGAGGGAGAGAGGATCGACTGGTGACCTGCCTCCCAGGAGCGAGAACCGAGGACATTGTGGACAAAATTGGAAAGATCCTGGAAGGAGTGGAGATGGAAGAGACCACAGTAATGATCCACATCGGGATGAATGATGTCAGCAGGAGAGACTACAGAAGAAGCACACTGATGGAACAGTTTAAGATTCTGGGAAGGAAGCTGAAGATGAGGACCCAGAAGATAACGTTCTCAGAAATCCTACCAGTACAGAGGGCAGATGTGAAAAGGCAGAAGGAACTACAATCAATAAATGCGTGGATGAGGAAATGGTGCGAGGAAGAAGGATTCCACTTCGTGAGGAACTGGACAACGTTCTAGGGCAAGAGCAAGCTCTACAGGAGAGATGGACTGCACCTGAGTGCGGCGGGAACTAGACTTCTAGCAAACAACATCAAGAGAGGAATAGAACAGGCTTTAAACTAAGAGGAAGGGGAAAGCCGACAGTCGACCAATCGTCGACGATTCGGAAGAAGGTATCCCGTGAAGATACTAAGGGGAAACAAGGCTGGGAAGAAACAAGGGACAAATTACAGGAGTCGACTAACCCAGAAGAGGAGGTCAGAAAGATTGTAGCAAAAGAGAAGACACTAAAGACTGAAGCACAGGGAAAGGAAATGAAGACAACAAAATACCAGGATCTAAATTGCATATATACTAATTCAAGGAGCCTATGAAACAAAATGGGGGAATTAGAAGCCATGGCCAATGCAGAGGACGTCGACATCATTGGAATCTCTGAAACATGGTGGAATGAGGAAAGCAAATGGGATACAGCACTGCCGGGGTACAAGCTCTATCACCAGGATAGGTCAGGACAGAAAGGAGGTGGAATAGCCCTATACATAAAAGAAAGCATACAATCGACAAGAATGGACACAGCAGAGACGACCAACAAGCTGGAATCGCTATGGGTTAAAATACCGGGAAGGAAAGGGCCTGAAATAAAGATGGGCCTATACTATCGTCCACCCGGGCAAACCGGAGACATCGATGAAGAAATGGAAGCCGAGATGAAGCGAGAATGCCAAAGCGGTAACATGGTTATTATGGGAGACTTCAACTACCCCGGGATAGACTGGAATCTTGGAAGCTCAAGATGCACTAGGGAGACAGAATTCCTGGAGGCTACACAAGATTGCTTCATGGAGCAGCTTGTTAGAGAACTGACGAGAGGAAATGCCACTCTGGATCTAATCCTAAATGGGTTAAGGGGACCTGCAAAGGAAGTGGAAGTAGTGGGACCATTGGAAAACAGCGATCATAATATGATCAAGTTCAAGGTTGAGGTGGGAATACCGAAAGGAAAGAGAACCAGAGCGACAACTTTTAACTTCAGGAAAGGAAACTACGAAGCAATAAGGGAAATGGTTAGGAAGAAACTTTAGGAACACTTCCAAAAAATGGCAAACAGTAGAACATGCCTGGTCCTTTTTCAAGGACACGGTGAGCGAGGCGCAAAATCTGTATATCCCCAGATTCAGAAAGGGGTGCAAAAAGAGTCGAACAAAAGACCCGGCGTGGATAACTAAAATAGTGAAGGAGGCGATAGGCAATAAGAAAAATTCATTCAGGAAATGGAAAAAGGACAAAACTAAGGGGAACTGGAAAGAGGAAGTATCAAAAAGAATGTCACCATGTGGTTTGAAAAACCAAAAGAGAGTATGAAGAAAGAATAGCCAGGGAAGCACAAAATTTCAAACCGTTCTTTAGATATGTTAAAGGGAAGCAGCCGGCTAGGGAGGAGATGGGACCGCTGGATGACGGAGACAGGAAGGGAGTGGTGAAAGAGTAGAAAGAAGTCGCGGAAAGACTTAACATGTTCTTTTCGTCTGTATTTACAAACGAAGACACAACCAACATACCGGAACCTGAGCAATTCTTCAATGGAAATCAAGCAGAAAAATTAACATCCATGGAAGTTAGCCTTGAAGATGTGCAAAGGCAGATAGAAAAACTAAAAACTGACAAATCCCCAGGTCCGGACGGAATCCATCCAAGGGTTCTGAAGGAATTAAAGGAGGAGATAGCGGAACTACTGCAGCAAATTTGCAACCTATCTCTGAGAACAGGCATGATCCCAGAGGATTGGAAGATAGCCAACGTTACGCCCATCTTTAAAAAGGGATCAAGAGGTGACCCGGGAAACTACAGACCGGTGAGTCTGACCTCGGCTCCGGGGAAAATGGCAGAGGCAATGATTAAAGAAAACATCGATGATCATTTTGAAAGAAATGAACTTCTGATAACCAGCCAACATGGTTTCTGCAGGGGGAGATCGTGCCTAACTAACTTATTGCACTTCTTCGAAGGAATTAACAAATGGATGGACAGAGGAGACCCCATAGACATCAAATATCTAGATTTCCAAAAAGCCTTTGACAAGGTGCCTCATGAACGTCTACTCCAGAAACTGAAGAACCATGGGGTGGACGGAGACGTACATAGATGGATCAGAAACTGGTTGGCGGGTAGAAAACAGAGGGTAAGGGTGAAGGGCCACTACTCGGACTGGAGGAGGGTCACGAGGGTTCTGTGCTCGGGCCGTTACTATTTAATATATTCATAAATGATCTAGAAACAGGGACGAAGTGTGAGATAATAAAATTTGCGGATGACACCAAACTTTTTAGTGGAGCTCGGACTAAAGAGGACTGCGAAGAATTGCAAAGGGACTTGAACAAACTTGGGGAATGGGCGACAAGATGGCAGATGAAGTTCAACGTTGAAAAGTGTAAAGTATTGCATGTGGGAAGCAGAAACCCGAGGTACAACTATACGATGGGAGGAATGTCATTGAATGAGAGTACCCAAGAAAGGGACTTGGGGGTAATGGTGGACATGACAATGAAGCCGACGGAACTGTGCGTAGCGGCCGCTAAGAGAGCGAATAGAATGCTAGTTATAATCAAGAAGGGTATTACTACCAAAATGAAAGAAGTTATTCTGCCGTTGTATTGGGCGATGGTACGTCCGCATCTGGAGTACTGCGTCCAATATTGGTCGCCGTACCTTAAGAAGGATATGGCGTTACTCGAGAGAGTTCAGAGGAGAGTGACACGTCTGATAAAAGGGATGGAAAACCTTTCATACGCTGAGAGATTGGAGAAACTGGGTCTCTTTTCCCTGGAGAAGAGGAGACTTAGAGGGGATATGATAGAGACTTACAAGATCATGAAGGGCATAGAGAGAGTAAAGAGGGACAGATTCTTCAAACTTTCAAAAAATAAAAGAACAAGAGGGCATTCGGAAAAATTGGAAGGGGACAGGTTCAAAACGAATGCTAGGAAGTTCTTCTTTACCCAACTTGTGGTGGACACCTGGAATGCGCTTCCAGAGGACGTAATAGGACAGAGTACAGTACTGGGGTTCAAGAAAGGATTGGACAATTTCCTGCTGGAAAAGGGGATAGAAGGGTATAGATAGAGGATTACAACACAGGTCCTGGACCTGTTGGGCCGCCGCGTGAGCGGACTGCTGGGCACGATAGACATCAGGTCTGACCCAGCAGAGGCATTGCTTATGTTCTTATGTGTCTTTTCTCCAGCAGTAGGCTGTAAAAGGGGTGGGTTGCTATTCTCCTTTCTAAACATCTCTCCTATTCTATAGAGCAATCCTGTCATGATGATGTGGGAAGATGGGTGCTTTACATTAGTAATTGCCTCTAGTCTTTATACATTTCTTAATGTGTATGGTCCGAATCATGATGACCCTCAATTTTATCAGAAACTCCTCAATACGCTTACACAACATCCATCAGATTATTACATTATGGGAGGGGATTTTAATATGGTATCCGATGCCCAGCTAGATAGAAAATCTCAAAGTGCATAAAGACCACAAAAGATGCATTCTCAATGGATGCATATAGTACAGGAACTTTCCCTTACTGATGTTTGGCGTCTATTCCATCCCTCTACTTTGGATTATACATTTCACTCAGTCCCACATAATTCATTCTCCAGATTGGATTATATGTCCTCTCTAATTCTTTGGTCCATACTGTCATTTCCTCTACAATAGAACCCATCCATATATCAGATTATGCTTGTGTTACGGTACGTTTCTCCTTCACATCACCTACTCCTCACACTAGATCTTGGAGGTTAAATTCCATCCTTCTTCGAGACCAGGACTTTTTGGCTCAATTGGCCACTTGGACACAAGATTATTTTACCGATAATGATACCAGGGATCTCCCTTATCATGTGGTATGGGACGTCTACAAGGTGTATGTGCGGAGAAAAATAATTAGTTTCTCTGCCCATAAGGCCAAGACTCAACAACAATTATAACTTTTAGAGTCTAATCTTAAACAACTGGAATCTCAGTATGCTACTTTTCTGACCTGAGAGTTGCAATTTAGGCTTTATAAATTAAAATATACATATAACTCATTGCTGACTGAAAAAGCAGGAGTGCTGTTGTACAAACATCGAAATCGCTCAGGGCGCCTCTTAGTCAATTATCTTAGGTGTATACAGCGGTCACTTAAGGTGCAAGCTCTTAAAGTAGGTGATACATTGTTCACCAAAATAACAGATATAGCACACCAATTCATGCTTTTTTACCAACAATTATATATGTCAGGTGTGTCACCCTCTAAGGAGCAAATTCATAAATTTCTTAATGATTTAACATCTTCTAAACAGTGATTCTTAATTAGATGCCCTGAATGCTTCCTTAGAATTATCAGACATTGTCCAGGCCATTAAACATTTGAAACCCAGAAAAGTCCCAGGTGGTGACAGCTTTACAGGAGAATTCTATAAAGTGAATACTAATAACACACTTAATTCCGAAGTTGTTGCAACTCTATCGGTCATTTATAGATCTCTCATATTCTGCTGGCACTTTCACAGAAGCGGTTATTCTCACTTTTCTTAAACCGGGCAGAGATCCCTTACTGGCGAAAAATTACCGATCTATATCGTTGATTAATTACGACTGCAAAATCTATGCCAAAGTATTGGCTGACAGATTGGCCCAATGCATGCCATATTTGATATCCCCATCTCAAAGTGGTTTCGTTAGAGGTCGAATGGCCTCAGATAATACTAGAGTTCTGAGCCATAACCAAATCCAGGCCATTAAATCAAGGGATCCCATTTGCCTTATGGCCTTTTATGCAGAAAAAGCATTTGATTAAGTATGGAACTATCTTTTTGAAATACTACACTGGTTCTGTCTAGGCTCTTCCTTTTATTGATATGATTTGAGTGCTGTATTCTCAACCACAAGCACGTGTTTCTCTGAATGGGTGTTTGACCAATTCTTTCTTTCTCTCCCGCGGCACATGACAGGGGTGTCCGCTTTCACCATTACTTTTTAACCTAGCCCTCGACCCTCTTTTACATAGTATACAATCACATCCTCTCATTACGGGTATACCCTTGGGCAGACACTCTTTTAGAGATATAAAACTCACCATGTTTGCGGATGATGTGTTACTTTACTTAATGCATCCCAATAAATCCATTCCGGCAGTACTTGTTTTATTACATTTTAGGTCTCTCTGAGGCTGTACTGTAAATTGAGAAAAAAACTGAGATTATGCCGTTAAATGAGCACTGTACTAAACAGATGATCATGCCATTCTTTTTTTGTTGTGTGTGTGGGGGGGGGTTCCTTCACATCTTAATCCAGCAGTCCTGGGAGGATACATTACAATACAATATTAAGTCGGTGCTATCTACCCTGCGTACTACCTGTGTGATTCTTGGTCTCCTTTATGGATTATTTGGTGGGGACGTTTGGAGGCAATGCGAAATACGAATGACCCTAACTCCACGCATATTATACTTATTACAGGTGTTACCTTATTAATTTCCAGATTCAGTTTTTCGACAGATTCCATTTTGAGCCATTTTCTATGGGATGGGAAGAGGCCACAAATATATCTCAAAACTCTTAAGTGCCCCAGAATGGCAGATGGAGTGAATTTTCCAGATTTTAGACGATATATGACTGCATTTCATCTCCGCGGTGTATGTCATTGGGTAACCTCTCCCCCTTTGGAATCGGAACTGGTTTTTCCATAAATATATGCTCTAATTGGCTCCCCCAAATTAACTTTTATTTCCCGAAATTCTATTTTGGTGGCAGCTCTGCATGCAGTGCAGATTTTGGATACCTTAGTAGCATGTTCCCTATACATTATACATGCCATTATGGGGTAATACTGTTTTCCAAATTGGACATAAACACATATACAGGAATGATATACTTATTAACTTCACAGACTTGCAATCTACTTATGGATTATCAAATTCACAGATTTTTTTCATACTTGCAATTTGGACATTGTATTTGAAAAAGCCTAATATATAATGATCGCCTTCCAGGAGACCCTATGCCTGATGGTACTATAGCTTTTGCATGTTGGATTACTGGGCTCACATACAGCCTCTCTTTTTTATAAATTTATGTGTTCATCTTCCTATGGTAAGCCGTTACCTATACAATCTATCTGGGAATTGGACCTTAAGATTCAACTAACTGATCCACAATGGTGTTCTCTTTGGAGTACTGTTTCTAGACCCATGGAGGGGCATAATCGAAAGGAACGTCTAAGTCCGTTTTCGTCCAAGTCGTCCAAAGTAAAAAAGAGCTTAAGACACATTTTCGAAAAATACGTCAAAATTTTTTCCCGTTTCAAAAATTGTCTAACTATACGTCCTGCTGATCTGATCGTCCAAGCCGCTAAATCAGTGGTTCCCGAACCTGTCCTGGGGGACCCCCAGCCAGTCAGGTTTTCAAGATATCCCTAATGAATATGCATGAGAATAATGGAAGTGACAGGTAAGCAAATCTCTCTCATGCATATTCATTAGGGATATCTTGAAAACCTGACTGGCTGGGGGTCAACCAGGACAGGTTTGGGAATCACTGCGCTAAATCATCCATCTTTATACCACATTTTCGTCCAACTTTTCATCCAAGTCAAAAACGCCTAGAACAAGCCCTGTTAGACGTAGGAGGGGTCTGCAAAGTGTTGGACTGAACACTCAGACATGGCACCTAAATAGTGGGGGTACCTTACAGGACATTGCTGTGAACTTCACAAAATGGGTGCCATGTCTTCATCTCCCTACAGCTCCCTTATAGGGCATGGTGAGCCCACCAAACTACAGCCAGAATCCCCTAGACCCACTTATCTACCACCCTAATAGCCCTTATGGCTGCAGTGCAAAAGGGTTTTGAGAGTGTATAGGGGAGTGCACATGTTTCATTATCAATGCAGGGATTACAGGGGCTTATGGGCATGGGGCCTTCTCTTCATGGGTCCCTAACCCACCCCCAAGACAGCTTAAGAAGCCTCTGTTCAGGATGACTAGTCTTTCCTATGCCAGGTTGCCAGGTGATGATGGTCTGGAGGCTGAATTTTAAAGGTGTGATTAATATTTTTATGGGGTTGAGGAGGGATCAGTGATCACTGGGGTAGTGTGTGGGGGTCTGTATTACGTGTTTGCAATGTTTATCTGGTCACTTTAGGTGGGTTTTTGTGACTTAGACAAGTTTTAAATGGTCTAAGTCACAACGTCCAAGTTCTGTTGATCCTGTGCTGTATAACTTTTGGTTATACATGCAGTACAACTAATTCTAAGATTGCCTACATCCCGCCCAAATCCCACACTCGACACTCCTCCTGACAAGCCCCATTTAGCTATGGTCGTTCAGCGGCACTATGAAGGCCTAGGTCATTTGTACACACATCCAAAACCCGTTTCGATTATCGGCACATAGACATCTTTCGTTTGGTTTGTGGACGTTTTTCTCTTTCGATTATGAGCCCCTTAGGGTCTGCCACTCTTTTACAATCTTTGTATTATTTGGCACATAAAGCCTTTTGGACTCCTCTAAAGGGTAATCATATTACCAAGACCCAATCAGCTTCCTGTTGGAGATGTCACATGCATACTGGAACTCTCCAACATATTTTGTTTGATTGTCTCGATGTCCACAGTTATTGGAAAGAGATAGGGTCTATTATCTCTGATATGTTGGGAATTGCTGGTCCACTAACGTATTATCAGATAATTATGTGAGCTCTTGCTCTGCCTGCGCAGCAGTGGGGGATTCTACTTTGTATAATATTATGGTAGCAGTAGCTATCCAAGTAGTACTCTCCCATTGGAAGTCAACATCTCATGCTACAGTTAATCAGTGGTGGAATACAATCAAACAGATTCATGTTTCTGAGTATCTTAGTGGTAGGCTTAGTGGTAGGCTTCAGAGGGTGGTGGTGAACGGTACCCCCTCTGTAACGATGGCAGTGATCAGCGGAGTGCCACAGGGCTCGGTCTTAGGCCCGATCCTTTTCAAATCTTTATAAGGGACTTGGCTGAGGGGCTTCGCGGTAAAATAACGTTATTCGCCGATGACGCCAAACTATGTAATATAACAAGCAAGAGCACAACGAACAATATGAAACACGACCTACTCCTATTGGAGAAATGGTCAAGGACCTGGCAACTGAGTTTCAATGCCAAGAAATGCAAAGTCATGCACCTCGGCAGTCAAAATCCATGCGAGACTTACACCCTAAATGGCGAGATCCTAGCAAGGACTGTTGCAGAACGGGACTTAGGGGTGATCATCAGTGAAGACATGAAGACTGCCAATCAAGTGGAGCGGGCTTCATCTAAGGCCAGGCAGATTATAGGATGTATACGTAGGAGTTTCGTCAGCCGTAAGCCTGAAGTCATTATGCCGTTGGTACGGCTGGATAAATTGCGGCTATACTCACTCGAGGAACGCAGAGAGAGGGGAGATATGATCGAGACGTTCAAATACCTCACGGGCCGTATCGAGGTAGAAGAGGATTTCATTTTTTTCAAAGGTCCAACGGCGACAAGAGGACATCCATGGAAAATCAGGGGGGGGGAAGTTGCACGGCGACACCAGGAAATACTTTTTCACCGAAAGAGTGGTTGATCGCTGGAATAGACTTCCACTTCAGGTGATCAGGGCAAGCAGCGTGCCTGATTTTAAGAAGAAATGGGATCGTCACGTGGGATCTCTGCACAGAGTTAAATAGGGGAGGGTCATTGGGGTGGGCAGACTAGATGGGCCGCGGCCCTTATCTGCCGTCTTTTTCTATGTTTCTATCATAATGCAGAACGTACCACTAGAGTAGCTCGTTATCAAAAGATATGGTCTCCTTTTACTGAATATTGTTCAAAGGTGTCCAGTCATTGATTTCTTGCAAGTTCTAGGATTATATTTACCTGCTTCCCATTATTTGATGTTTTCATATTGCCTGCTGTAATTCTTTCTGTTTTTCCTTCTCTATAGCTTCCAGCTCATGTTGTAGAGTGCCATGATATACACTAAATCTCCTTCCTTTCTAGTTAGTCATGACAGTCTGTATATTATACCTATGCTCATAGATTGAAGTTGTATTATCATGTTCGTTATGATCGCTCAGTGCCTGTTCTTGTTTGTTTCTTCTTTTGTATTTCCTGTACATTTGTTCCGCCACTTATTTCTGTCAAATGGGATGATCAGTGACACTCAGAAAAGCACACAGACAATATAAAGCATAAACAATAACACTTTATTATACTTATATATATAGATGAATATAAAAAAATAACATCACCGTAATATCAGGCAAACATTCTTCCTTCACAATTGGGAATCCTTGCAATTGATAGGCGAGTAGACACGGGAGACTGTCCCTTTAGACATCTTGGATTCTGTCCCTGGAGATGTCTTGGATTCTAATGTTAGGGTCAGAATTCCGGTCTTATATAGGATGACAGCTGGTCCTGCTATTACGATTAGTAAAACAGCTGGTCCTGCTCTTTTGTGCTTTGTTTTGACAACACCTAGGTCAAGAAGGTGTTGCAGAGATCGGTTTCCCATCTGTCCTTTTGATGTTATCAAGGAGGTGTTGCTTTACTGTCCTTTTGATGTTATGTGAGCGACACGTAGGTAAAGGAAGTCAGGATGTCAGTTAAGCTGGGAGGTGTTGAAGAAATCAGCTTCCCATCCTTTTGATGTTGTTTGGACAACATTCAGGTCATATAAGCAGACTTGAGGAGACATATTACGTAGTATGTTGAATTTCAATTACCCCCTGGTCATAGGCTTAACAGTCCACCCCTGGATCCTCAAGTCTGCACCTCCCAATAAGAAATCATCCGCATAAAGGGAGAGAGTGTCCGTTTGTATACACAATAGGTAAACCCACAATTTAGAAATGTTAACATAAGGATAGTTAAACAAAAATATAGAGTAAGGAATGAAGAAACACCTTTTGTGCTGTAGCCCTCCCTCTAGTAAAAGCATCCCACCAAGGGTGTGCAGTGGTAGCTTCAATGTGATCTGTCACAGAATGCAAGTAAATTGCTGATTTGCTTTATTTAGAATTGCTATATTTTGCATGGCTTTCTTTATAGATGGCAATAAAATACATCGGCAAAAGAAAAATTAATATTTACATTTGATATACACATACTGAAAAGGGAGCTTGAATAGCATGAATCACAAGTTTAACAGTACTTCTAGCAACAAAAACATTTTTATGTGATATTTCTTGTATAAAGGTATAACCTTGCGGTGGAATGATCCTTTGGCACAAATTGTAAAGAACATGGTTCATAGAATGACACGTTTGTTTTATTTTGTTCATCTATTTGTTGCCCATGATAAGTGGGAAACCCTAATTGGGGTCCCAATGTCAAAGGCATCACCGTAAAAGGACACATTGTTTCATTTCAAAATTACACCATTTTCTATCTAAGGGTACAGAATGTGATGTGGTTTTAAATCAATGAGATAAAGTTAATTCTTTGTGATATCATTGACGACATGTAACATTAATTGATCATATCGTAGTGTTAGTTCATAATTATGTACAGTATTTGGCACCCATTCACCTTCCCATCTAAATACATCTGCTACTCTGGAGCCAAAATATGCTTGTTTGCCAGCCAGTATTTCAGAAACAATAGTATTTACTATACCTCAGGTTCTACATTTAGGTAAAGGTAAAATGGGAAAATTAATTTTCCCTTCATAAATTATTTCCTTATGTTCTAAACCTGGTATTCTTGCATTCCCTAATATTTCTTGCTAATTAGGCATTTTACTTGAAAGTATCACGTATAGGGAATCATGGAAATTAATAATCTTATTAATATTATATTTGTGCTCTTACTCATGGCTTACATACTTTTAGGGTAGCTTCATATTCACCATCGCTCACTGCAGTTATCTGGTATCCCGTTTTCTTAGCAGCTTTGGTTAGGGTCTGGTTATGCTCCAGTTTCAATAGGCTTGCTATGCCACTCACATGCCTTCACTCACATAAGAGTCAAGTGCACCACCCCCAGAGACCAGCCCTAATGTGAAGTGGCAGGATATAGGCTCACTTCTATTCCTAAGTCGGTGCCACATAATAGCGTCATGGCACGGCACTAAATGTCTGGTTTCGGGTCATCATCTTCTCGATCTGGTGAAATTTTATCTTAACCCAGCATGTTAGCCAAATCATAAGAATAAGAGAGCAGAGCTGACCAATTCTATCACAAAGGGATGAAAGTCTATATGGAATAACATTTCCCAGTACGTGATTTTCCAAGGAAAATATTTCATCATGACTGTTTAGCTTCAATGCTTTAGTTATAATAAACACCCCTAGTGATAAAAGAGAAGATAAGAAAAAGAAGAAAAACCACTTTATGTACAGAATGTGATAAGATGTGACACAATTCTTGTGTGTAAGGTAGTATTTGTTTGAGATAAAAGAAACAACACTAATGCACTTAAAGGTATTCTGTAGGACATTCAGAAAATACACCTTTTTATGTTCTGGACATAATTATTATGTCACTTAAAAGAGACTATAAACACGTACTGATGGTAATACCAAAATAACTTATGTCAGAGATGTGCATTGCACTGTTTATACCTGGTAAGTTAAATAAAGAGAGACCATTTTTTATTTTATTTAGCAAATATCAAATACCAATGAGCACCATTTTACCAGGTATAAAGCTTTCTAATTTTTTCTCTTCAGATATCCTCTTATAATATAACCCCTAACTAAAATATAATTGGGCTGTATGAGCCATAGCATAAAATCATTGTGAGCATGGTTTTCATAAGATACTTTCTTTTATGTGGGGGAATCTTTTTTGGAAAGGGATATGGTACCATTTGGACTAATAGAAGGGGTGGAATAAACTCTGGAAATGGCCAATGTGCGATGTTGGGGTACCCCATAAGCTAAAACAGACAACACATAACAGAAACAAACAAACACAGAGCTCCGGCATGCTTTCTTCCATCGGTAATGATTCAGGGTTGAATTTAATCTGTAAATAAGCACACTATTAATCAAAAGAGTCATAAACAAATTTGGTATCCATTGGATTCCCACTATCAGGTCACAGTGCTGGAAGTATTTTAAATATGGCACAGTGAAATTGGTTCTCCTGACCATGTCTGGATACTAAGCTTCTAAAAGAAAGAGAGATAGAAACTTAAGTTCTTGCTGGTCTCCTTTCTTTCTTCTTCCATTTCAAAGCTCTGTCACACAATCATAAGAGAATGCAAGCAGGGACGTTTTCATCTATAAAACATACAAGAGAGGTTTACGTGCAGGTACAGTGGTTCACAATGTTAGTGTTTGAGGTAAAAGTCACATTTGCAAAATCACTTGGAGTGCAACTTCCTTATACTATCTAACAAAACTTTATACATTATAAAGGTCACTTAGCAATATTTCTACTTTTTTATTGTCCAACCTACCCCATATGTTACCCCAGATGTGAAATATGTTGCCTCCAGAATCCAAAAAGGCCCAAGTCTGTTTTTTACTTTGGGGAGAAGGGAAGTTTACAATTTTCTGTTTAACTTTCTCTATCACCTCTCGGTATCCTTTTGCCCACTTTCTGCTATAATCTTGTGATAGAAAGTGGGACGATGTAAGTATTTTTGTGGTAGTCTGGTAGATGTATATTGCCTCCCTTGCCAAGTGAATGCAAGTTGTTCTGGACATTGCTCCCCTATAGGAATAGTAAAAAATGCATTGGTTCATGTTTACAATTTTAGTGGAGATCGGTACTACTATTGGTTTAGATAATTTCCCCACCACCACTGATCTCATAGGAATGTCTGGCAATTTACCAAAACTATAGATTCCATCGGAAAGCTGTAATGTTAACCCTTTTAGGATATCTAGCCCTATTATATTTTAAGGAATCTCATTGATCAATACAGTATATTCCCAAATTGGTAATTGTTCAATTTTAAAATCTGTAAAAATTTATTTATTTAATTTTTTTTCTTCCTGTTTGTATCATTTTCCCCCCAATCCTGATATTTATATTCCTCCACCCCAGTGTCCACTACAGCTTGTACCTTTTGCTCCCCAGATTTCTACTAAATATTTATCTCTACCTGCAGACACTGTTCTAATTTGGTCCAGGCAAACACTGAGGCTCGGCATTCACATTATTGATCCTCCCAACACTTCCACCCTTTTAAATCAGGATAAAGAATGGAAGCAGTTTCCTCAGGGGGAGCCGTTGGCACCAAAATATCCTCCCTCTCTCCTTTGTTCATTTGTGCTTGAGACATAGATTTCTTTCCCAGTCCTCTACTTTTGTACATTTCCCATAATGTCCTTGTATTTTTCCCATCTATTTCTTCCCCTTTTACACCATCTTTTATTAATTTCAAAAACATATTCCTCCGAGACACCCGATTAGCCCTGTTTGAATTGGATTGTCCTTTTCTCTTTTTATCAAAAGTATTTTGAGGTCCCCAGTCCCCCCGATCTCCTAACTGTAGGACCGCTTCTAAGGCTTCCAAAATAGTCCTGTCTATTTGATTGATCAACAAAGTTATCATTACCTGTTTGTATGCCAGTGCAGCATACTTAATAATTTTATTTCTCATGGACACAGTAAAAGGTAATGACATATATGTGTCAGCGTGACCTATTACTAAGGCTGCCTTCATAGCCTCCTCCTTAATTCTCATTTGAGCATCTTTTAATGTATGCCAAATTTTATCATTTGAGGGCCAATCAGATTCAAGTGGATATCGCCTCGTGACACCCCTACTAATTATCTCTAATAAAGACTATTGGGCATATTTTGCAGGATAAGGATCCTCCCGCAACGCATTTTGCACTGCTACTTCTTGACTAATTTGAACAAATTTAGGGGCATCTGTGGCATGCAACATAATCCCTGCTGCGCACAGCTCCTGCACCCGAATTACCCATTGTATTAGTGGTTCCCCAGGCTGCTGTGTAAAGCGTGCCATCGTATCCATGATTTCATGTGGAGTAACATCCTCCATAACATTATTTCTAGTTAGATTTTCTCCTGTTTGCAGATTTCCCTGTAATCTTTGTCTCCTCACAGGCTCTGCTTCTAAACTTTCTGCCTGTTCTTCTTCAACACATATATCCTCCTCACTGTTATTAGAATTTGAATCCCAAATATCCCCATCCCGTTTGTTTGGATTCCACTCATCCGGCAGATGATAAATTAAGATTTTAACTTTTCTGTAACTCACTTTCCGCCTCCGTTTCTTATATTTATATTGTGCACATCGCACAGCTGCCTTTTCTGTTACATTTTGATTGGTGTCTACCTTATCCATTAACAACTTATTCTGACATTGTAGCATTTTAATGGCATGCTGTTGATTACACCTTTTCTTTTCCAGCTCTCCTAATTTCAATTGTAATTCCTGTTTAGCTTCATGCAAATTCCTCCAGTCTGACAAAATCATCCTTCCTTGTCTAGAAATTCCATCTTGCTCTTCTCCTTTTGAGATTTTCACCTTTTGTAAGGAGGCACATAATTCATGTGGATCCCCACTTCCAAAAGTACAGGATTCACACAATCCTGCTTCTACAGACCACTCAGTGGCCATTAATTTACCTACACTGTCATTCCAATCCGGAATGGAGGGATTGGGAGCCTGCTCCTCAACCCCTTGTTTTCTGGGTAGCTTTTCTGACCACATTGATCACCTCACTTCTGGTACCAATATGTTCCGCCACTTATTTCTGTCAAATGGGATGATCAGCGACACTCAGAAAAGCACACAGACAATATAAAGCATAAACAATAACACTTTATTATACTTATATATATAAATGAATATAAAAAAATAATATCACCGTAATCTCAGGCAAACACTCTTTCTTCACAATTGGGAATCCTTGCAATTGATAGGCGAGTAGACACGGGAGACTGTCCCTTTAGACATCTTGGATTCTGTCCCTGGAGATGTCTTGGATTCTAATGTTAGGGTCAGAATTCCGGTCTTATATAGGATGACAGCTGGTCCTGCTATTACGATTAGTAAAACAACTGGTCCTGCTCTTTTGTGCTTTGTTTTGACAACACCTAGGTCAAGGAGGTGTTGCAGAGATCGGTTTCCCATCTGTCCTTTTGATGTTATCAAGGAGGTGTTGCTTTACTGTCCTTTTGATGTTATGTGAGCGACACGTAGGTAAAGGAAGTCAGGATGTCAGTTAAGCTGGGAGGTGTTGAAGAAATCAGCTTCCCATCCTTTTGATGTTGTTTGGACAACATTCAGGTCATATAAGCAGACTTGAGGAGACATATTACGTAGTATGTTGAATTTCAATTACCCCCTGGTCATAGGCATAACAACATTTATTCAAAAACTTACAAAAAAAAAAAAAAAAGAGCTGCATGGGTTTTTGTTTTGTTTTGGGGTTTTTTTTTTAGGCCAGTGCCATATAATCTATTACAGTCTATTGCCATGGTAGGACTATGCCCTATCTTGGATCTCGGAGAACTCATGGTTCCTTTACAAATAAAATTTCAAAATAAACTACTCCCTCTCTATCTTCTGTTATTTTTTTCTTGGGGGGTAGCCTAATGTGTTTACTGGACTTCAAATATCCCTACATACCTGTTCCAATTAATCCCAATGCAGGAGGTATAATGTTTGATTCTCTGAAACAATAATTACCAGTGCAAGGTTCTTCCCTTTGCCCTTCCCCCCCTCCCCCCAGTGCTTTAACCACATGGTTGGTCATCATAGGCATTCAAACAAGGATATTTGGTTTTTCAATATCTTGATGATGATTAGCTGCTGCCAGCTTCCTCAAGAGCATCTCCTTCAAAATTTGAGCCCTCCTTGGCCTTCGTGTCATTTAGGAAGTCTGACTAAGGTCCAAGAAATGCTCAGCTTCAAGCATGTGGAGGTGAAAACAACCTTTTACTTCTTTTGAGTATGTGACCATCTTCTCCAGAACCAATCAGTATTGATCTAGACAAGCAATCAGGTGGCAATGTTTTTTGGTTTTTTTTTTTTTTATATCAGCAAGCAGTGTGGGAAACAGCATAGATTTTGGACTGTGATTTCCAATTGCATACAAGCTCAAGCTACATGCATATTGAGCAACTGCAGCTACATGGCAAACAAACTACAATATATGAAATTTTTCAAATTGGGGCATTCCTTAAACTGACTTAATTGCCAGCAGAAAAAAAAAAATCACAATACTGCCCCTCTATTGTTCTGTGCATCTATTTTCAGATCACATAGTGAAGGATACACTAGCATTAAATTGATTTTTGATCCTCAGTGCTTATCCTTTCATCCCAGCAATAGAAAAACCTTGCACAATTTTCTCAGTTCTTGCAATAGTGCAGGAATTGTGATTCTGATCAAGGCCATGTTCAAGCTTCAGCAAGAGTATGAAAAATTTATAGTCAGAGACTACCTTAACAAAACTACACCAGGCATGAAAAAACTTTGCTTACTCACAATCCATATAACAGTGGATATTGACTTTTACTTTTGGAATGAAATATACGTTATGTTGGTTGTTGGTGAAACATGGGAAGACACATTTGAAAGTGATGCAAGTTCATCCCTGTTTCAGGAAAATAGACTGGATTATTTTTGTCCTAGGCATTACAATCTTAAGTACATATTATTTGGAGCTGATTTCTGGACCGCCAAAAATCAGTTGGAAGATAAAAACCCAAGGATATTATAAATGTACTCACTGTTCTCTGTGTGGAAGTATGATTGAATAAATAGTGTTTATTCACCCAAATACTCAGCAGTGTTTTGAGTTAGCAACCCCTATGACCTGTCAACACATGTGATTTAATTCAATTCCTTGTAAGTTGATGTATATAGGCCAAACATCAAGAGCTTTAAAAACCCAGCTCACTGAACACACATTGCATATCTCCTGTCAGAAACTGTCAGAACCTTTGATGGCTCATTCTATTGTTGCCCAGCATGAATGCAATATACTGTGCTACACTGTGTTAGAGCAATTAGTGCTTCAAAACCATTGGGGAAATATCTAATGTAAATTGTGGCAACATGAACAATAATAGATATTTAAACTCAATACTGTTGCCCCCGTAGGCTTGAATGCCTCTTTATGGTTGGACAGCTAGGTTTGTTTACATCTGTACATAAACTGAGCTTATTGAAGTTTTGGCATCTCTAATTGGAACCACTGCCATCTTGAAACTGTCAGAGGGTGTTGCATTTTTTTACAGAATGTGTGAAGATTGCTGTGGAGTTCTAAAGTCACTTTCCCCTGAAGCAGCAACATAGTCAAACAGGACCACTATCAGTCTACATTGGATGAGATATGCGACACAATTTGAAGAACTGGAAGATTCACACTGTAGTCTGCAAAGAGATAATTTAACTACGTGTCTGGATAAGAATATTTTACCTACTTGAAATTACAACACTATTTGGGATCCTGTTTATGGCTTATATCTTGCAGTTTGGGATTGTTACACAAATTTTTTGTTTATACTTTGTTGATTTTTCAAGATTTTGTGGAATTTTTTTGACCTATGGCTGTACAGCTCCTAGTACTATGTGTACAGTTAGTATGTTAGAGTATGGGTTTCTGAGGTCGTTTTATTCACTTTATTTTTAATTGAACAATGAGATGCTTCAATATTGTAGATAGCCATGGTGCATGCCTGTTAAACTGAACTCTGTTTTGATTTTCTGATAATTTGTTCAGTAAGGTCATGATAGCTAGTTTGTTTTCAGTTGCCCCCATATTTACTGAATAAATGTACCACTGGAGCCTGCTAAGAAGGTTAAGCTCCTAGATGAAATAAATGACTACTTCATGGAGGCAGCTCATTCAGGAACCAACAAAAGTGGTGCAATTTTAGATTTGATCCTTAGTGAAACACAGGATGTGGTGGAAAAGGTAACAGTGTTGGGGCCGCTTGGCAAACATGATCTGAGATAGCTACTTCATTCTGACATTATGCAATGATGTTACTCACTTGTGTTCTTGATATCCTATAGTCTGTAGAAAGCACTTGTTACATGTAAGGAACATTACTGTCTCGTTATTACAGTTTTTGTTAAATTATATCAATATGCAGCATTATATATTCAGTTGTTAAAATGTTCACTGTATTATTTATATGATTGTGAAGGAACTATTGAATAATCAGCTGATACCTTAGCCTCCTTTGGGTACTGAGATTCCAGCTGGTTGTATTTTAGGCAACATGTGATTTGTCAATTGATATCTGAAGATAATTTTTTTTTCTAGAAAGTACAAGGCAATAGCCCTTTAAAGGCTTAAGTAGTCTATTTCATTTGATGCAACATGTATATTGTACATAGAGAATTCTAATTTCTAGCACTAAACATTTCAACAGAATCATTTACAAAGACTTTTATGTGTTGGTAAAACAGATAACAGAAGTATGGAGAAAAAGATAAGTAGAATTTGTCCTCTTTCGGATCCAAAGACTACATATTTTCTGCAAGTGGCATGGACCACAGACTTGGGCTCTGGTTTCACTCTAACACTTTGTAATGGAAAGTCAGCATGGTCTGGAACAGGTAATACCAAGACTACCTTTAAAATCTTTAAATTTAATGTTTTACATAACACTAACAAACTTTATTGTCTTCATGAGATATTTGCACACGTACCATTGCTCTTCTGATAATCTTCTGTTTTAGAGATAAGCAATCATGGAAGTACAGTTTTAAGCATAGTCCTGGGAAAAACACTTCATTCAGTTAAATGAGTGGTTTTCAACCTTTCTTCCGTTGTGATACACCTGCCAGACAATATTCATATATGTGACACAACAAACACTAAAATTCACAGCTGAACAAAGTATGCCTAAATATTTCATTTTTTAATTATAAGTTTAGAATGAATTTGCTGTCCTAAATCAAAAAGCTGTATGCCCTATAGCAAAACAAATATATTCAAATTCTGGTGTCCCTTTAGTAACAGCAATACAAAATCCCTCCGCTGCCAGATACTGCGAGGCAACAAAAAAAACCCTACAAATATGTTACTCAGAAACTGTATAGCAAAGAGCAGACCTGCAACATGTTCAGTTGAAATTGGAGGTAGCAGTTAATATTGGGGGTAGTGGAGAATCAGAAAAAGGGACTACCGTATTTTCACGCATATAACGTGCGCGTTATACGCGTTTTTACCTACCGCGCATACCCCTCGCGTGTTATACGCGTGAGCGCGGTATACAAAATTTTTTGAACATAGTTCCCACCCCGCCCGACGCCCGATTCACCCCCCCCAGCAGGACCGCTCGCACCCCCACCCCGAACGACTGCTCGCACGCGCTCCCACCCGCACCCGCATCCACGATCGGAGCAAGAGGGAGCCCAAGCCCTCTTGCCCGGCCAACTCCCCGACAATATCGGGCCAGGAGGGAGCCCAAACCCTCCTGGCCACGGCGACCCCCTACCCCCACCCCGCACTACATTACGGGCAGGAGGGATCCCAGGCCCTCCTGCCCTCGACGCAAACCCCCCTCCCTCCAACGACCGCCCCCCCCAAGAACCTCCGATCGCCCCCCCAGCCGACCCGCGACCCCCCTGGCCGACCCCCACGACACCCCCACCCCCCTTCCCCGTACCTTTGGTAGTTGGCCGGACAGACGGGAGCCAAACCCGCCTGTCCGGCAGGCAGCCAACGACGGAATGAGGCCGGATTGGCCCATCCATCCCAAAGCTCCGCCTACTGGTGGGGCCTAAGGCGCGTGGGCCAATCAGAATAGGCCCTGGAGCCTTAGGTCCCACCTGGGGGCGCGGCCTGAGGCACATGGGCCCAACCCGACCATGTGCCTCAGGCCGCGCTGGGAGCAGGGCAGGGCGGGCGAAAGGAGAGTCGGGACAGCGCACGGAGAGGCGGGGCAGTGCACGGAAAGTCAGGGCGGGTGAACGGAGAGGCGGGACAGCGCACGGAGAGGCGGGGCAGTGCACGGAAAGTCAGGGCGGGTGAACGGAGAATCGGGACAGCGCACGGAGAGGCGTGGCAGTGCACGGAAAGTCAGGGAGGGTGAACGGAGAGTCGGGACAGCGCACGGAGAGTCGGGGCAGTGCACGGAAAGTCAGGGAGGGTGAACGGAGAGTCGGGACAGCGCACGGAGAGGCGGGGCAGTGCACGGAAAGTCAGGGAGGGTGAACGGATAGTCGGGACAGCGCACGGAGAGTCGGGGAGGGCGAAAGGAGAGTCGGGGTGGCCAGAGGAGAGTCGGGGCGGGCGAAAGGACAGTCGGGCTGCATGCGCAGTATACCCGTGAGCGCGGTATACAAAAGTTTTTGTACATAAAATCGTGGTTTCTGCGCGCTATACCCGTGTGCGCGTTTTACACGGGTGCGCGTTATCTGCGTGAAAATACGGTAGTTATGGGGATTTCAAGAATCTGATTCTAAAGATTGCTGGTCTTCCCAGCTTGCAGGTGTTGAGTGATGTTTGTAAAGGAAATACAGGCTTGCTATCTTCACCAATTTTTTTGTGACACACCTCTTGGGTATACACTGGTTGAGAAACACTGAGTTAAATGAATAAATGCAATTGCTAACATAAAATTAGCAGCAAATGGAAGAGTGTAATATGCCTTGGCCAGAGCAGTTATCTATCATGTGCGTGCTGCCCAATTCAAGAAAAAAAAAATTTGATTTGATTTGGCCTATTGAATCGATTTTTTTATTCAATTTGCTTTTCCTGCCCAATCGGGCATTTTTTTTTTTTTTTCAAACGTTAGGTCTGACACCAGCTCTGGCAGGATATACATTTCAAATCTGACATATCATAATCACAAGATGGAAAATAAAATTATTTTTGCTACCTTTTGTTGTCTGGTCATTTTATTATTCAGATCATGTTGGTCCCAGGCTTCGTTTTCTGTTTGTCTTCTGTTAACTCGTTCGCCAGGGTCTCCTGCACATTTTGACATTTGCTTCTTTCTTTGTGCTCATCATCCTTCTTCCATCTCTGTACCTTCCCTTCCACTGCCATATTCAACATTTCTATTTCTTTCCCACTATCTTCCATCTCAATCTCTCTCTCCCTTCTACCATGGGTAAAACCTCTCTATTCTCCGCCATGCAGCATCTCTCCCTTCCTCCCCTCTATTATCATGTGCAACATTTCTTTCTCTCTCCCTGCCCTCCACCCTATGTCCAACATTTTGCTCTCCCTCTTCTCCACCACATGCAGGATTTATCCCTCTCACCCTTTTCTACCTCTTTGTTGCATCTCTCCCTTCATCTCGTGTCCAATAATTCTTCCTGTTTCCTCTCTTCCCCCATGTGCAGCAGCTTTCCATCCCACACTCCTATCCCCTGTACAGCAGCTTTCCATCCCTCCCTCCCATCTCCCTGTGCAGCAGCCTTCCTATCCTCCTGTGCAGCACTTCCCAACCTCCTTCCCCCCCACTGTGTGGCCTGACATATTTGTGGGCCTCCTTAAGCAACAGTAGTGGAGGCTGGCTGGCAGAGGCAGTGCTCTAAGTCTAAACAGACTACTTGCGGCCTGTCCCACTAGGGCTACCCTCTGCTGGGTCATCAGTGTTGTCATCCGTGATGCAGCAGAGGGAAGGCCCCGATGGGGCAGGCCATGAGCTGCCTTTTCAGAGTGCTGCCTCTGCTGGCCGGCCACCATTGTTGCTACTGCTGCTGCTTTAGGAGGCCCAGAGATATGTCAGGACTCCTTAAATAGGTAAATCTGATTTTTTTTGTTGTTGTGCAGAATGAATTGATTCAAATTGATTCACTGAATTGGTGAATTGATGCAAATCGGGCAGCACTAATGTGCACTTCCATTTGAATATAAGGCCAAATATGTATGATTGTGCTATTTCTTTCATGCCTTGATTTCTTCAAATTTGAAATTAAGGGCTCCTTTTACTAAGCTGCGTTAGGGCTTTAACGCGCGGAATAGCGCGCGCTACATTGCCACGTGCACTAGACCTTAATGCCAGCATTGAACTGGCGTTAGTTCTAGAAGCGTAGCGCGCAGTAATTTCCTGCCTGCGCTAAAAACGCTAGCGCACCTTAGAAAAAGGAGCCCTAAATTAATTATCCGATGTTATTTGGAGAAAAAGAATAAAAATTATTGCTTCCTAATTGTTGTCCTCTTGATCACTTATTCATGAATCCTATGATTACAGCTTAATCTGCAATAATTTTGTAATCCACCTCTCCCACATCTCCACATAAGATGTCTGCCAGTAAAGAGACAGGGATCACACTCCATAGCATTATGAAATAATTAATTACTGTCCTTGAAAGATATCCTGACAAGTGATGATAATGCTTTTGCAGAGCTAGGAAGAGAAATCATGGACCTTAAAACACAACTATTTCAGATACAGGTAAATAGTAAAAACCTTACTCACAAATGCAAACCACCTCAACCAGACATAGGAAAACTCACACCCCATTCACATACCCGCCAATCAAAGAAGTTAAACAGAAAAACTATATGATGGCCTCCTAGTCACTCAAGCAGCAAAAATAGACAACCAAATCGCCAACCTTCTGATAATGACCCTAGATTACAAAACTTTCAGAAAAGAAATAAAGACTATACTTTTCAAAAATTCCCTGAAAAAGTCCTAACCTCTCAAGCTTCCTTCTTTCATCCCTCTAACCCCCCGAACCCTCAAATTAGAGAATGACACGGTGACTAAATTCATCACCATTCCCGTTCCCGCGGATAACCGCGGGAAATAATCCCATGTCATTTTTAGTGTCTATTTCAGCCTCAGTCTTTCTACACCAGCATTCTTCAAAGCAAAGATTGTGGGTCAGTGGTTGTGGCCATTCATACTCTGATTCTTCCCTCTCTCCTTAAAGAATGACATGAAGATGGTTTCCTGCGGTTATCCGCGGGGACGGGAACGGTGATGAATTTTGTCACCGTGTCATTCTCTACCTCAAATCAACCTGCTCTACTCTTTTTTTCCCTCAAAAAGGACCAGAAATCTTTTTGTAAAACACCCTCTTTAACTCTTTTCTAATCCCCCTTGAACTGCAAGGTAATGGCGGAATAGAAATCCCTAATGTAATGTAATGTGGAGGCTTTGTCAATATCACAACACTTAGACATGATATGAATGGTATAGCAATATCTGACTATTCAGCTCTGTCAGTTCTACTCTTCAGTACTCTTCAGTCTTCTAGTTCCTCATGGAGATTTAATGCAACATTATTATGCTATTACTAATATGAAAGATTTTGGATGCTGCTGATACCCTTGCCGGTACTAGTCAAAAAGATACCTCAGAGTGTCTGGATTTGGGTGAGGACCCCACCATCTGCAGACTTTTTAGATCTGTTTCTGTCCACCATTTCATTTCTGATGCCCTCAAAAATCTTAAATTGGACTCTCAACCATCTACGTCTCAGTTTTTGATCATGGACCATTCTAATGTGCTATCCTCCTTTTTTTCTTTCCTACCTGCAGCTTATCAGTCCGGTGACAGAGCAGTGGGATGCCCCAGAAAGCTCTTTCCAGCTCTCTAAAGCTATAGCTAGGCTTTATCTACTGGCTTCTGATTTTCAGAAGTTTCTTTGAGCAGCTGAAGGTGGATTTTGCCATGGCGTAGGTTCCCAGCGCATAGCCCTCCCTAGCGATGGGGGTGTCGTGTTTAAAGACTCAAAGGATTTCAGCGTGGACAATATCTTGAAAGAGCTTTTTGAGGTGGCTTCTTCAGGTATCAAGGCTGCGGTAGCAGCCTCCTTTATGGTTTGTGCTGGTCACACGAAATTGCGCTGTGTACCCTCTATGGAGGAGGATGCCTGTCCCCACCTAGTGAGGGAAGGTGTGGACTATGTGGCAGACACCCTTTATGATCTTATCAGAGTTCTCAGTATGGTTTTGGCTTACATGGGGCTCCTTTTACTAAGCTGCATTAGGGCATTAACATGTAGAGTAGCGCGTGCTACAATGCCCCGCGCACTAGATGCTAATGCCAGCATTGAGCTGGCGTTAGTTCTAGCCGCATAGCGCGGGGTTAGTGCATGCTAATCTGCTGCATGCGCTAAAAACGCTAGCGCACCTTAGTAAAAGGAGCCCATAGTGTCGGCATGCTGGACTCTTTGGATCCGTAATTAGGCTGGGGACTCTGCCTCCAAGGCCACCTTAAGCAGACCTTCTTTCAATGGTCATTATCTTTTTGGAAAAGGCCTAGATGACCTCATGGCAGGTTGCTGATCACCGCCCTAAGTCTCTTCCTGTGACTAAACTGAGCTTCAGGAAGGAACTGTAGTAATTTTTGTCCCTCCCAAAGGTTTTGTGGAGGATCCTCAGGTTCATCTGCCCAAAGATATTCTCAGAGCTATCGTTCCTGTTACAACACTTCCAATTCAAGACGTCTTCAGGAATCCAGATCCCGGACTGCTACTGCCCCTAAAAAGCCCAATGATGCCAGAAGTCAGATAGGGCTCCTTGTTTTACTAAGCCTGTTGGGCTGGAGTGCTCACTGCGGGGACTGCTCCATTCAGTGGCAATGGACTCCACATCAGAAGCATTGGTTGATCAATCGTCTGGAGCTTCGGGCTATTCAGCTGGCATTACTTGCTCTCCAGTCCACTCTGGAAGGGAGAGTGGTGCGAGTGTTCTTGGACAATGCCACAGCGGTGACATATATAAAATCGTTAAGGAGGCACAGGAAGTGCTCCCTTGGATCAGGAAGCTTGCATGCTGTTTCAATGAGCAGAGTATATCATCTGCCTTTCTCTGCAGTGCATGTGACCGGAGTCGACAACATACAGGCAGACTTCCTCAGTCGACAAGTCCTGGACCCAAGAGAATGGGTCCTCTCATGAAAAACGTTCCATCTTATTGTGCAGCACTGGGGCCAACCACAGATGGACTTGATGGCTTCAGCCTGGAACTCGAAGGTCAGTCAAAGAACAGAGCACGGAAGTATAGGTCTAGATGCCTTGGTACAGCCCTGGCCAGCTCACAAACTCCTTTATTTGTTTCCGCCATGGTCTCTGGTTTATCGGGTCATCCACAGGTTAGCGCCGCTCCCAGCCTAGTGATCCTAATGGCTCTGGATTAGCCTTCTCATCCTTGGTATGCAGATCTCATATGTCTTCGGTGGGACCAAAAGCTCAAGCTCCCTCTTCATCGCGACTTTCTCAGTCAGGGTTTGGTACCCATGGAGAACCCACAGTGCTTTGGTTTTAAGGCATGGCTCTTGGGCACTCAGCCTTGATGAAGCTTGGTTATTCTGATGTGGTTGTTTCAACACTTTCAAAATCCAAGAAACCCTCTACTATGGCTTCTTATGCCAAAGCCTGGAACGTTTTCCAACAGTGGTGTGCCAAGGACCAGGTAGAGCCTGAACAGGCTCCCATTTCAGTGGTTCTGATTTTTCTTCAGGCAAGCTTGGATAAGGGTCTGTGATCTCTCTTAAGGCTCATTTAGCAGGCCTTTCATTCTTCCGAGTGCATAGGGGTTCCAGTTTGCATACTGCTCATCCCAATGTATCCAGGTTTCTGAGAGGGGCACTTTGCTTGCGCCCTCCCTTGCGTCAACCTTTTGAAGGGCCTGGGGAAGTCCCATTTGAGCCCCTGGAAGATGCTTCTCTTCTAGATCTGATGATCAAGACTGTCTTTCTGGTCACCATGTCTTGGCACAGCATATTTAGGAGCTTCAGGCTCTTTCATTTAGGGAACCTTTCCTACAGATAACGTAAGTGGGAGTGGTTCTCCTTACACTACCTTCTTTCTGCCAAAGGTGGTTTCCGATTTCCATGTCAACCAAGGGGTTAGTTTGCCTGCATTTCACTCCATGGGATTGGAGTAAAAAGATAAGATCTTAGGCAAGTTGGACATCAGGAGAATCTTGCTCCACAACTTGGAGAAAACTAATGAGTTTCAGCTATCTGATCATTTCTTTGTCCTGACTACTTCATCTCGGTGAGGTAGTCTGGTTTCTAAGACTTCGATCGCCCATTGGATTCATATGGTCATTTCCGCGACTTACATTGCCCACAGCAAGCAGCCACCAGTTTTCTTAACACCCACTGGACTAGAAGTGTTGCTACGTCATGGGTGGAGTCTCGAACGATTCATCCAGATGAAATTTGCAGGGCAGCTACTTGGTCCTCTCTTCATACCTTTACCCGGTTTTACCGAGTGGATGTGGTAGCTCGCTCTGATGACACTTTTGGGACCTCAGTGTTGAGGGAAGGCTCTTCTGTCCCTCCCTAGATGCTGCCATTGCTTTGGTACATCACCTAGAGTATGGAATCTGGAAGGGATGTAACAGAATGGATTATTAGGTTTTTACCTTTCGATAATCTTTCTGTTAGTCCCTGTAAGATTCCATATGGCATGCCCTCTCTGTTTCTGCTCAGTTGTTCGAAATTGCCTGACTCTTTCTGCCTCGGTTATTCTCCTTATAGGCATAAGGATCTTCAAGCCAGTTGATGGATCCTGTGGGGAGTTCACTCTTCTATGAATATGCATATTACCGATGGCTATTTTCATATGGGTGCTCATTGCACACAGCTGGTTAGTTCTACATTGTTCCTCAATGTTTTTCTGTATTGCATTTTGTTACTTGTTTTTGTAGTTTTCAGACCATAACAGAAATTGTTTATGTTGTAGGAGAGGTTCCCCTGTCACCCCTTCTTTTGTCCTGGATTGGTTCCAACATAGTTGCTTGGATTTGGGAATGAACACTAGGGGCCTCTAATTCTCTCTCTCTCTAAGGTAGGAGGAGCACATGCTCAGAAAAGTGTTTGGATTTCTGCAACTCCCGGATTGCAGGGAGGGATTGAACACTTGGACTAACAGAAGATTATCAAAGGTAAAACCCTAATCTTACATTACTCACCTGTAGCAGATGTTCTGAGGATAGTAAGATGAATATTCTTGCTTGTTGGTGATATCTAACAGGGCCTGTTTGACAGTGCTACCCAACATTAGTGCTGCACGATTCATTGAATCTATTCATTGTTCGAGAAAATCAGACTTGCCAATTCAGCAACTGATCCCTTCCCCCCCTCCAGTGAGATCTTACATACCTCCAAGACCGACTAAAGCATCTGCGGTGGTGACACTGGACGTTATGAATGGGTTGCTTGTGGCCTGCCATGCTGGGGCATTCCCGCTACGTGTCAATGATGACATCACTGATGGTGCGGCAAAGGGAAGCCCTAGTGGGTCAAGCTGCGATTAGCCTGTTCAAAGCAATGCCGCTACTGACTGTCCACTGCTGCTGCTGCTGCTTCTGTTTTAGGAGATCCCGGAGGTATGTCAGTGGGAGAGTCGGTGGGGTGCTGCTGCACAAGGGAATGAGAGGGAGGAATGGAAAACTACTGCACAGGGGGGTGGGAGGGGAGGAATGCTGCTGCACATGAGGGGAGAGAGGAGGGAGGAAGAATTGTTGGGGTGGGGGAGAGTAAGGGAGAGAAGAGGTAGAAAGGGGTGAGAGGAGGAAATCCTGCATATGGTAGAGGGAAGGGAGCCATTCATGGAAAAGAGAGAGGGGGAAATGTTTGATGTAGGATGGAGGGCAGGGAGAGAAGGTGCATGTGGAGAAAGAAATATTGCACATCATAATGGAGGAGAGGAAGGGAAAGATGCTGCATAGAGGGAAATAGAGAGGTTTGACCCAGGGCACAAGGCAGGGAGAGAGAGAGAGAGATATGGTAGACAGTGGGAAAGAAACAAATGTTAGCTATGGTAGTGGAAGGTAGAAAAAATAATTTATTTTCTATTTTGTGATTACAATATGTCAGATTTGAAATGTGTATCCTGTTAGAGCTAATGTTAGCAAGTGTGTGCTAGGACCTAACAGAAAGAGGAAAATATTTTTTTGTTTATTTTGATTACACCACAGCACCGGTGTGGGGTTGGAGAGGGAAAGCTGGGGTGGGATGGGTGGAAAGGCTACAATATAACTCAGGACATTTTGAAAAAAAAAAACCCAAAACCCAAAAAACCCACACCCAAATGGGTAGGAAAATCTAATTGAAAAATCGATTTAATAGGCCGAATAGGATCAAAAAAAATTTCCAAGTCGGACGGCATTATCCAGCATATCTTTAGAAGCTAAGTACAAAAGTTTTAAAGTTGTATAAGAAAAGTTTATCAATTTTCACAAAACATAGAATATAGAGCACATGCACTTTAAAAAAACTAAGGTCTGATGATAAATAAAAGCCAGAAAGAGAAACAAGCCTTCAAATAATTTGGCTGGTGGTTGGCTGGAACTGAAGACCATAGAGGTACTTAGAAAGGTATTATCTGAAAAAAAGATCACTTAGAAATTAGGCACTTTGAAGTTTATTATATGCCGTTGTGGATTGAAGGTGTATATTACATAGACAAAGTCATAAACAACATTGGCTATTTTAATACAACACTTCATATGTGTGCATTTTCTTTCCTGTCATTCTCGCATAAGACCAGCTCGATCTAGTTTATATAGGGTTACCAGATTTTCTGTCTGGAAAATCCGGACCCCTAGACCCGCCCAAGTCCCACCCATCCCCCTCCCGTCATGCCCCGGTTCTGCACCATCATGCCCCCAAGCCCACCCCAGCTCCGCCTCCAATCCTGCTTCCCCCTCCCCCCCCTCCCACTGTCTTCTCGCGTCGGGCAGGACATACGCAGATGCCCTCCTACCCGAAGGAAAGCTTTTCAAAACCTGGACAAAGTCCTGGGTTTTGAAAAGCCATTCGGATCCCCAGACATGTCCTCAAAAGGAGGACTTGTCCAGGGAAATCCGGACATCTGGTAACCCTAAGTTTTTATAGCTTATAGAGTTCAACTCAAAGGAGAGGTTGGAAGTTATCTAATATAATAAAGCCTTAAGCGCACATGCGCACTCCCACCTGCATGCTCCTGTTTTCCGTGAGCTGTAGGGACCCGCAGGTAGGAGTGCGCGTGGCGGCGCGGTGGCTCTTGCCGTCTGAAGGATAAAGCCAAGTAAGTTGCCACCACCTCTGCCCGGAGAAGACGCAGTCAACCCATCCAGCTGATATTCGCGACGAACCGACACCTGCGCTCTGGCACTTATCTCGAGAGAAAGAGAGAGACTGCGATATCAGCAACAGAGCATAGCAGTATTGGCAAGTGGGCGGTTTTCTCGTGCAGCACTCTACACACGCTGCTTTGGGGCCTTCTACTGCCCTGATATCAGCGTCTGCAGCAGTGTGTAGAGTGCTGCAGACGCTGCTGGAATCGGAAGGTTAGTCGGGACCGTGGGAAGGGGGGGGGCGGTGGTAAGGGACTAAGGGAGCCGGCCAGACCGTGGGAAGGAAAGGGGAGTAGGGGAAACGTTGCTGCTGTACAGGGAAGTGGTGGGGGAGGGAAATGGAGGGGGAGGGAATGCTGCTGCACAGGGAAGTGGTGGGAGAGAAATGCTGCTGCATAGGAGGCAGGAAGAGAGACAGATAGAAAGAAAAGACGAAAGACACAGGGGCAGGGAGAGACACAGAAAGACAGACAGACAAAGGGGGCCAGGGAGAGAGACGGACAGCGGGAGGGAGAGAGAGACAGAAATAAAGACACACAGACATATATTCTAGCACCCGTTAATGTAACGGGCTAAAATACTAGTATAAGAATATTCATCTTGCTGTGCTCAGAGAACATCTGCTACAGGTGAGTATCTTCTTTTTCTCCAAAGACAATCATGATGGAAATATTCTTACAAGTGGGAATCCCTAGCTACCAGGCTGTTCTTAAAAAAAATACAATAAAAATGAAATGAAGACGAAGCTTACAACATGCAGAGCTACTGAATATTGGTAGATGGCCAGTTCAGTGGACTTTAACCTGGCAGGAACCTCTCCTGCCCAATTAAACCCATTTGAATATCAGGCCCATAGAGTTTGCTTGCTGCATGTGCATTACATTTATTTTTTTTTTTAAGAAGATACTTTTTTCCCCCTTTACAAAGTTTCTGAAGATGAGATTTCCAAAGAAGCTTCTGACATGGAAATGGAAAGGGAGAAGTACATTGGTGAACTGCAAAAAGCTCTTATTTTGGATGCAGAACTGACCAGTAAATACAATTTTGATTTTTCTGAAGATAAGGAAAGCTCAGATATTTGTCATTTCTCATATGAAAAGAATTTGAAGAATGTTTCGGTAAGTGAAAAGTGTACTACCAGTGTTGCAATGTATTTTGACCTTGCTATGTACAAATATGCATATGAGATGATGATTAAGTTAGAAAAACCTCAAGAAATGTATTGGCATTGTATTAAATTGGCTTACAAAAGCTTGATTATTTGAAAGAGATTAATTTGCTTGGACATCTTTCTGTATTAATTTATCTCTTTGCCATTTGAAAATAAAATTGACCAGAAAGTATGACCTTTTCATTCTGCTATGTGGTTTGTGGTTTCCCTGATATATGTGTAGCTTCTGAGGAAACTTATTCAGACCAATAGTTCTTGAATGTTGATGAAATCCAATTCTATATTCTGTGGGTAAAGATTGAAAAAGGCCCTTACAAAGTCTGACCTTGCCTTGCTTCTGTAATTTATTGGGATTTATTAACTGTCTTTGCAGCTCGACATAAAACTTACAATTTTGTTAACAGTATAACAATAGTATAATGACCAAATATAAACGTAAGTAGAATCAATGAGGTAAACTTAGAAATGCCAAATTGAATCTTAGTAATAGGACTAATGTAATACAGTATCAGGAACACAGCCACTATCTATCATTCCACCTTAAAGCAAAGTACCACAAACCTTTTCTCTAATTTTCAAACCTATCAAGCCAATATTAAAATGGGAGATGTATATTCACCAGGAACTAGTAAACCTGTAATTCTGCTTTGCTTAGATTTTCGGGACTGAGCTGGAGAAGTGCTCCTTTGGGAGGTTTTAAGAACAGACCAAAAAAAAAAATGTTTGAATAATATGTTGAATAATAAATAATCAAATTCAATAAACAACACAAACATAAAACCTATATTATACTATATATTGAGTGCTCAGTTTAAAACACCATAAAAACAGCATTAATGCTCATTTCAAAAGTTCCCCAAGTGTCTCTCAATTCAAAAGTGCTCCAAAAAACAAAGTATTTGTGAAAACCTCTCAAACATGTGAACACAAAATACTCATTTCCGCTCTACACTGATCGTGTTTCACATATTTTACTTCATCAGGAGGAGAAATGAGGATGAAATGAACTAAAAAAATATAAACATAATATGTTGCACTTATTGTTAGGTTTAAAATGAATAAAGATATTTTTAAAAAGAACAGAACAAAAAAGACTGTGGAACCTGATGCTGCTGCTGATGGCTTTATTAAAACAAGCAGTAAATCCACAAATTTGAAACTGCAAAGTTCATCCACAGCTTAAAGACAGTGAAGTGGACCCAACACGGTACGTGTTTTGACTTTTAAAGTCTCCAAATAATTTTGTGGATGTGGCGACCTATGCCCCGCGTAGGTGAGAAGTGTCCTCTAGCGGTCCTAAAGCAGGAGGGGCCTTAGGCACTTGGGCCAATCAGGCCCTAGTATCCAGGGGAGGGGTGGGACTGCCTCATTTGGACAGAGGCGGGCCTGCTGGCCGGGCGGTGTGAAGACCCGTCCGGCCAACTTGGCGGTAAGCTTCAGGAGGGTTCCGGGGTGGGGGGTTCGTTGGAAAGGGGTCCATCAGGAGGGGTTGGGCACCCTCCTGCCGGCAATCTTTGGGGGGGCGTTGAGGGGTCTGGCAGGAGGGGTTGGGCACCCTCCTGCCAGCGATCTTCGGGGAGGCCTTGGGGGGATCCGGGGAGGATGGTTAGGGCATTTTGTTTTGGGGGTCCAGCAGGAGGGGTTGGGTACCCTCCTGCCGCGAATGTGGGAGGGGGGGTTGGGGAGACTGGCGGCTGTAGCTGCGGCCGCTATACTAATTGCGGCAGGGAGATCCCTTGCAACGATAAAGTATAGCGGCTGCGTCTACTTACCATGTAGGCCAGCATTTTGCTAGCCTACATTGTAAGCGTCTCCCGCTCTGCTAGGAAGACACGCAGGGCCGCCTAAGGCTACTGCCTAGCCTTAGGCGAGTTTAGACGGGCTTGTGGGCCTCCCTAGGCTCCCGGAGGCACCTTCAATATAGGCAGCCTGCCTGGGGAGCATTTTTTTTTTTAGAAAATGTGCCTCCGGATTAGCTGATTAGACACCTGTAGGATGCCTACAGCTGCCTACAATCGGGACGCACTTTGCAGAATCAGGGCCTAAATGTTTGTTTACTTGAAAGCATATTTCTGCATAAACATTGTGATAGTTCAGTGTTTTATGAAGAAATTCAGACTAAACCCATCAGAGCATAGGTGAATGAATTTAATTGTGTTTCCTTAGCACACTAAGGGCTCCTTTTACTAAGGTGTGCTAGCGGTTTTAGCGTGCACTTCAATGCCGCGTGCTAGACGCTAACGCCTCCCTAGAGCTTGCGTTAGTATTTTTCATTTAGCGCAGGGTTTGCGCACGCTAATCTTCAGCGTGCGCTATAAACACTAGCGCACCTTAGTAAAAGGAGCCCTAAGTTCCTTAGAACACTTGCTAGATCTATAACTTCTGACTGAGTGTTCACAAACTTTTGCTCCCCACTGTATACTTTGATGCAGTCATCTACCAATAGCATTCCAAACACTCAAGCATTCAATGTCTTCTTGAGATAGGACAAAGCCTGTGATGCTGTTCAACTCCTTGCAACAAAGCCTTGCACTTTTGGTGATGTTCCTTGTTACACAGCATCTTAGGTGATTACCCTGCTTTTTCTACTCTAAACATGGTCCTATTCCCAGGTAACCCAATAATCAAGGGTTACCTGTGAAATTAGATTTTAGGGCAGTAGTCTCCAACAAGTGGCCCCCCTCAGTCAATTCTTGTGCTCTCATATTCAGCAACCCCGCCAGGACTGTGGATAGAGAAGAGGCCCTCACGAGTGCCTGCATGGCCATATATGCATGTACATGCATGCATATGCAGATCAATTTGCCTCTGCCTGTGCATGTGTGTCAGTGTGACCATGCAGTCAGACACAACCCAGTGGAGCTTCGTGGAGACTCTTCTCTACCCACAGTAGTGGCAAAACTTCCGAAAGGCAGCGATCAAAGAGTTGACCCCTTGGGTTCACAGAAGTGTAAAAGTCCAGAACAAAAAAAGACTGGAACCTGATGTTCCTGATGATGGCTTTATTAAAACAAGCAGTAAATCTACAAATTTGAAACTGTAAAGTTCATTCACAACTAAAAGTTAAGTGACCTCTTTGAAAGAAAACCCAAATATAAATGATAGTGTAACATTTTCTCTGCGTACAGTGTACTTTTTGTGCTTTTTAATTTTGTGGATAACGTTATGTATTTATAAGATTATATTGTGTGTATATGAAAAATGGATGATTGCATTACAATTAGTACTATTATTATGAGGTGGAGTTAGGGTTGGAGCTTGGACAGGTCTGAGGCAGAGCTTGGGCGTGGGTACTCTGTATTTGTTAGGCTTAGGGCAACCCTGCACAACATACGGCCCGCGGGCTGCATGCGGCCCAAAACAGCTCTCACTGCAGCCTGGCTTGATATGGCTCTCCACGCTCCTGCTCTTCCCCCCCTAGTCTCACCTTTAAAAGCGCCGCCGCCGCTTATCGAGGACCAACAAGCTAATTATGGCAGCCTGCAGAGCGAACCTAGCAGGCTGCCATCAATCTCTGCATATGTTCCCTCTGCCGAAGTCCTGCCCCTGACGTCGGAGGAGGGACAGGACTGCGGCAGAGGGAACGTGTGCGGAGACCGATGGCAGCCTGCTAGGTTCACTCTGCAGGCTGCCGTAATTAGCTTGGTGGTCCTCGATAAGCGGCGGTGGCGCTTTTAAAGGTGAGACTAGGGGGGAAGAGCAGAAGGGAATGAGCCATATCGGGCGCGGTGGTGGTCAAAGCGCAGTAGACGACCTCGCTGGGTATGGGAAGCAGTAGAGGTAGGGTCCCGCCCATCGCAAGGGCCCCGGCGGAATGGGGATTGCCAGAGACGCTGGATCTGGACACCGGGGGTGGGGACAGAAAAGGACCTTGAGGAGGGGAGGGAAAGCAGATTTGAACCAAAAGGGAGGGGGAAGACAGGGCAGATGCTGGACTAGAAGGGGTATATAACAAGACCCCTGCATTTTTATTTAGGTTTCTAATTCCATATACTGCAAAGAGAATTTTACGATCTAGTGAACAAAATTTATTATCTATTCCCTCACTAAAAATTATTAATACGAGACGACAATTTATCTTTTCTTGTACTGCACCGCAGACTTGGAACGCCCTCCCTATTTTTTTACGGGAGGAGAAGGAGTTTGGGAAATTTAAAAATGAGTTAAAAACCTTCCTTTTCAAAGATGCCTTCGCAACCTAATTTTACTATTTTATTGTCTTATTTAACTTTGCTATACTTTTGTTAATTATTACCCCTTTGTATTTTCCCTTAATGTCTTTTCTTTACTTTAAGAATTGTATTTCTTCCCTCCTTACCCATTGTTTAGTAATGTTAATTTAATATAAATTAGCCCTATTTAAGTATTTGTACGTATTGTATTGTCCCCTAAACAAATGTGAATTTTAAAGTGTACATCGCTTAGAAATCCTGATTAAGCGATTAATCAAGTCACCTAATAAACTTGAAACTTGAAACTTAAACTTGAAACTTGAACCGAGGAGAGAGAGATGCCAGGCCCTGGGGAGGGGGAAGACAAAGAGAGTGAGAGAGACAGAAAGACCTGGATCAAAGGTGGGAGGACTCAAAATGTTACCAAAAGGAAGATAGAGGGAGAAACCTGATACAAAGGGCATGCAGATGTTGGACTTGGGGGTGTATAGAGGGAAGTGAGAGAAAGAAAATGCAGAGACGTGGAAAGATTCTGTACCAGGGATGAAGGAAGGAAAGAGAGAGAGAGAGAAGCAGAGAAAGACCTGGAAGAAATGAGAACAAATGCTGGGGAGGGGGTGGGGGTGGTTGTAAGCAGAAGAAAGACAGAGGGAGAGAACGGCCTGAACCAAAGGGAAAAGACAGGAGGCAGATGCTGGACTATGGGAGGTGCAGACAGAAGAGACAAAGGGGGAGAGACCCTGAGGAAGGACAGAGAAATGGAAGATCACAACAGAGGAGGGAGGGAGAGAGAGGGAGACCTGGAACAAAGGTGGTGGTAGGTGCATAGGGGAACTGATACTGGATCTGGGGAGGGTAAGCAGAGAAAAAAGAGATAGAGACCTGGACACAAAGGAGATAGGGATGGATTGTGAAAGAAATGTTGGATGCACAGTCAGAAGGAAGTCCAACCAGAAACTAATTAATTCACAAGACAACAAAGATATGAAAAATTATTTTATTTTCAATTTAGTGATCAAAATGTGTCCGTTTTGAGAATTTATTTCTGCTGTGTGTATTGTGTGTATATAAAAAATGAAAGGAAAAAATTGCATTATAATTAGTAAAGGGAGCAGGATCTGGGGCAGAGTTTGGGTGGGTTTAGGGCGGAGCTTGGGAGGTCTGAGGATGAGGGTACTTAGCTTGAAGTAGTTGAGAGATACTGATGTCATCATGGCAACGTCCGTGCACTTCCGGGTGCCTCGAGCCGTGGCCACTACCTGCACCCTTGCTACATTTTCCGACTTCGTTTCGGCCTCGGATCATTTTTGAGTTGTGCAGGCCTGGCTTAGGGAGTACTTGGCTTGAAGAAGTTGAGAAACACTATTCTAGCACACCCTTATACATATCCCTATTCAGTCCCTGAAATCCTATTCACTCAATATCTGTCCCTACTTACACCATACCCAAGCTCCTTTTTTTTTTTTTTTTTTACAAAACCCCCACAATTCCTACCTGGCTTTTCTTCCCAAGTTCTTGTTCTCCTTTACTCTAAAAAAATGAGAAGATGTGGATGGTATAGGGCAGGGGTGTCCACACTTTTTTGGCTTGCGAGCTACTTTTAAAATGATCAAGTAAAAATGATCTACCAACAATAAAATTTAAAAAAAAAACAGAAAGCACACTGTATGCAGAGAAAATGTTAATTATCATTTATATTCCAGGGGGTTTCAAAGAGGTCAAGGCAGATGACTTTATGCAATGTCACCTCAGTAACAACTATACAAATATAGACAATTAAACCCCCTTCCCTTTTACTAAACCACAATACCGTTTTTTAGTGCAGGGAGCTGCGCTGAATACCCTTGCTGCTCCCAACACTCATAGGCTCAGTTTAGTAAAAGGGGGCCATAGTGCAAAATATAGACAGCAGATATAAATTCTCAAAACGGACATATTTTGATCACTAAATTGAAAATAAAATAATTTTTCCTACCTTTGTTGTCTGGTGATTTCATGAGTCTCTGGTTGCACTTCCTTCTGACTGTGCATCCAATATTTCTTTCCTTCTTTCTGCCTCCTGCATGCTTCCTCTCCTCCAGACCTCATTCCATTCCCCAACCAACATCTCTCTCTGTCCTTCCATGAATCCAACTTTTTCTTCCTCTCTCCCTACCTGCCCCCTGCCACCCAATACACACCATTCCCTCCCCCAACTTTTTCTTCCTCTCTCCCTGCCCTTCCCCTTTCTTTCTGTCTGTCTTTCTTTCTCTCCCTACCCCCCTTTCTTTCTGTCTGCCATTAATCTAAGACAAAACCACTTTTCAAAACTTAAAGCTAATTTGAATTGTTGCCATTTCTTTGGCATCAGTCACAGCAAAAAAAAATAACTAGAGAAACTCATGTCTATCTTTCTCTCTCTCTCTCTCCCCCCCTTCTTTCTTTCTGTCTTTCTCCCTGCCCCCCCCCCCCAAGCCACCGTCTTTCTTTCTCTCTCCCTGCCCCCCCCCAAGCCACCTTGTGGGAGTGGTCAAGATGGCAGCACACACCTGGTGAGCTCCGTGTCTCTCCTCTGTTGAGATAAGATTTTCTTGCTTCTGTTTCCTGCAATTTAGTTGAACTATGCTGCATATTAAAAGAAAAGGGATGGTGCAGATTACCACCTCACTTGATTGCACCTCCCTTTCTGGTACAACAGAAAATGGAGAGTGATTTTACCGGGAACCCAGCAGCACAGACCAGAGGTGAGAGCCCTGCATTTGCTCAGCCTGAAGGAGTGGCTGCACCTTTGGGGCTTGATGTTACTCTTTCTACCCCACCCCTTTTTCTACTCTCTCCCTGCCCCTCCCCCAGCCACCATCTTTCTTTCTCTCCCTGCCCACCCCCCCAAGCCACCAATGACGACGATTTCTCTCTGCTTCCCCGACGCACAAAAGCCAGGCCCGTGCAGCCACTACACAAGCCTTCTCCCCCCCACCCCCCACATCAATTCTGACATCGGAGAGGAATTTCCAGGCCAGCCAGATAGCGATTGCTTGGCCCATAACTTCCTCTCTGATGTCAAAATTAATGTTGGGGGGGGGGAGGCGGTGTGAGGCTTGTGTAGTGTCTGCATGGGGCTGGTTTTTGCACATTGGGGAAGCAGGGAGAATGCAAAGGCAATGCATTGCCCTTGCGATCTATTGGGCGTTCGTGATCAACCTTTTGGGCACCCCTGGTATAGGGGCATTCTCCCCTCCTCTTCTTTATAGCTACTTTCTCTAATCCTTTTTCTCTCCAGTCAGTCTTTTCTTTCCATCATACATGATGTCTTTTGGACTGGCGAGACCTGTGAAGTGGCACTAGCCTTTCTAACTCCTCTTCCTCCCCCTCCATGAGTTTCTCTAATTATTTTTTTTTTTTTTGCTGTGACTGATGCCAGGGAAATGGCAACAATGCAAATTAGCTTTAAGTTTTGAAAAGAGGTTTTGTCTTAAATTAGTGAAAGTTGCATACAAGAGAAACAGGTTTTTGGGTAGTAAAGCAACATGCAGTTTTGTCACATTAAAATAAAAATGACTGTCACTTTTGGTTTATAGTGGGACCTGTGTATCAAGCCAGCTGCAATACAAAATGGACCACCCACACAGACAGCTCAGTAAGGGGTCACTGAGATTTGGTCAGCTAAACTACTGACACCTAAACAAACATTGTCAGAGAGTTAGTGATTTAGCGCTTGATCTAAGTAGGTGACCAGTTTTAAGTAAATGTATTTAAACACACAGTATGTAATTTCACAAATAATGTAAGACATAGGATGCAGATTGTTCTTAATTATTTTTTCTTAGTAGCACTGATCTAAATTGAGTAAATAGCTTTCATTTAGTAGCTATCTGACTTTCTGTTTTATTACAAGTTAGTGTAGCAAGAATTAAGTGCACATGTCTTCTAGTAAGAAAGTTAGAAAAAAAAACAACAACCCACCAGTGAAATAGATAAGCCAAAGTTACTGAGACTAAATTGTTTATCCTGTATTTCAAAATATTTTATTGAGACTTTAAAATTAGATTCGTGATAGCAGCTCTTGCCATGTTCACTTTTTTCCTGTTGTTTTTGCTTATCTGAGTTTAAAATTGTTAGTTTCAACCTCCGTTAATTCAATCTGTGTGTGCTTGTTGAGCTTTAAAATGGTTTGTGAAATCACAGACAAGTACACTGAAGTACATTGAAACCCTCATTTGTTAGTGTGAATAAAGCACAGAATAGTATGGAAAAACATTTACTGTATATAAGAAAGTTTCAGATCAGGCTTTAAAATGCTACTTAGCACTAATAATTAGGCAGGAAAGGTCATTCGGAGTTCGGGCTGTTTCCCAGGCAATTTAACTAACTGCTGAATTTAAAAATAAAATATAGCACAGAGATCAAATAATATTAGTAGGTTGGTATAAAGCTAACATATAATAAAGAATAATCTTTTTAGAGTACAGTATGTAGGAAGATGCATTGTATTATATTGATTTTAGGATATGTTTTGTATGTTGTTGGTTTTATGTATGTTTTATTGTAACCTGCATAGGTATAGGTGGGCTATAAATGCAAAAATGAAATAAATTAAAATACCTCGGCATATTATTTGGTTCAAGCATTGAAGAAACTGTTCAATTGAATGAAGAGGCCTTGATTTAGGCAATGCAAGATTTAACTGAAAGGTGGTCTCCGCTTCGACTCTCATGGTGGGGAAGGTTGGACTCCACTAAAATGATGATAATGCCCAAAATAATTATACTCTCCAGATGTTCCCTTTCTATTGTAACTTTAAATTGTATCATAAGTTGGAGAGAATACTAACGTCTTTCCTGTGGAATAACAAGCCATCGCGTATCGCCATCAAAAACTAAAAGCTAATAAGACATCTGGGAGACTTGACTTTCCTAGCTTCCTGGAATATCACACTGCACACATCCTTAAACAATCTATTGGATGGTTTGTTGATAGTGGAAAAGTGGAAGATTACCCTGAATGGTTACATGTGCAATTAATCCTGATGTGGCGAACCAAAACTCCGCTTCTAAGTCTAAGGTAAGTACCCTCACTGCAAAAGAATCGCTAGGGGACACTTTAACTCAAATGGGTTGCTCTCTACATGAGCTTAATAAACAAAAAGAGTGGAGAGCTATGTATGTTAACGCACGCAGCCTAGGGAACAAATTTCTAGACCTGGAAACAGAAATAGTTAATGCAGACCTAGACATAGTAGTGATTTCCAAAACATGGTTCACAGACTCTCACGGGTGGGATATAACTATACCAGGATACAACCTGATTCGGCAAGACAGAGAGGGTAAGTTAGGAGGAGGGGTAGCACTTTACATCAAAGAAAACATCAAAACAACCAGGATCACGGATGTCAAGTATACTGAGGAATCCATCTGGGTAAACCTGGCCAGAGGCGGAGAAAAATGCCTGTACCTTGGTGTGGTGTACAGACCTCCAAGACAATCGGAGCTCAAGGACGCTGATTTAATTGATGACATTGAAAATATCACCTTACGGGGGGACGTTGTTCTGTTGGGGGACTTCAACATGCCTGATGTAGACTGGAACACACTCTCAGCGACAACTTGTGATAGCAGGAGGATATTGACGTCCATGAAGGGAGTATGGCTCAAACAATTGGTACTAGAGCCCACTAGAGCCCAGGCCATCCTGGACCTGGTACTTACGAACGGGGAAAGTGTCTCAGAGATCTCGGTGGGAGAACCGCTAGCCACCAGTGACCATAACATGGTATGGTTTAACCTTAGGAAAGGCTTTCCTAGATCACAAACAAAAACAAGGGTACTCAACTTCCGGGGTGCTGACTTCGCACACATGGCAGACTTCGTCCATCAGACGCTTCAGGTTCAAGAAGGAACGGATAATGTGGAGGTTATGTGGTCAACCTTGAAATTGACCCTTCATGAGGCAACTATCCGCTACATAAAATCAGTAACTAAACAACAAAGAAGAAAGAAACCCCAGTGGTTCTCTGATAAGGTCTCGCGCCTCGTCAAGGAGAAGAAAAGAGCATTTCTCTCGTACAAATGCACCAGGGAAAAAGAAGCAAACATTGAATACAGGACAAAGTCTGCAGCGGTCAAAACGGCAGTTAGGGAGGCCAAACTTCGAATGGAAGAAACTCTAGCAAAGAACATCAAGAAAGGGGACAAATCATTCTTCAGGTACATTAGTGACAGGAAAAAGAACGCAAACGGGATAGTACGCCTTAGAACGCCAGATGGGAATTATGTGGAAACAGATTCTGAAAAAGCCAAACTACTGAATGATTACTTCTGCTCAGTCTTTACCTGCGAGGCACCAGGGCACGGGCTACAGCTGGAAGCAAAGCAAAGCAAGGAAGACCCATTTCAGAATTTTGAGTTCACACCAGCTGATGTTTACAGAGAACTGTCAGGGCTCAAGGTGAACAAAGCCATGGGACCGGACGAGTTGCATACAAGAGTTCTCAGGGAACTAGGCGATGTTCTGGCGAAACCGTTAGCCTTGCTCTTCAATCTCTCCCTAAGTACAGGGAGAGTACCCCTGGACTGGAAAACAGCAAACGTCGTTCCTCTGCACAAAAAGGGTTGCAGAGCAGAGGCAGCGAACTACAGACCAGTGAGTCTCACATCAATAGTGTGTAAACTCATGGAAACTCTACTTAAAGGTAAATTAGACTCGATATTGGATGAAGGGAATCTAAGGGATCCCTGTCAACATGGATTCATCAGAGGCAGGTCATGCCAATCTAATCTTATAAGCTTCTTTGATTGGGTGACAGGAAAGCTAGACTCAGGAGAGGCTCTGGACATAGTATACTTGGATTTCAGTAAAGCTTTCAACAGTGTCCCACACCGTAGACTATTAAACAAGATGAAATCGATGGGGTTGGATGAGAAACTAACTGCATGGGTCAATGATTGGCTGAGTGGAAGACTTTAGAGGGTGGTGGTCAACGGCACCCTCTCTGAGACTTCGGAGGTGACTAGCGGAGTGCCGCAGGCTCAGTCCTGGGACCATCCCTTTTTAACATATTCATAAGGGACCTGACCCGGGGGCTTCAGGGTAAAGTATCACTGTTTGCCGATGACGCCAAACTGTGTAACATAGTAAGTGAAAGCAACCTCAAGGACAGTATGACGCAGGATCTGATCACGTTGGAAAACTGGTCCTCGACATGGCAGCTGGGCTTCAACGCTAAAAAATGTAAAGTCATGCATCTCGGCAACGGAAATCCATGCAGAACATACTCCTTGAATGGAGAAATGCTAGCTAGGACTTCAGAGGAACGGGACTTGGGGGTAATCATCAGTGCAGACATGAAGGCTGCCAAACAAGTAGAGAAGGCCTCATCTAAGGCAAGACAAATGATGGGATGTATCAATAGAAGCTTCGTCAGCCGCAAACCTGAAGTCATAATGCCACTCTACAGAACCATGGTGAGACCTCATCTGGAATACTGTGTGCAATTCTGGAGGCCACATTACCGGAAAGATGTGCTTCGAGCTGAATCGGTCCAGCGGATGGCCACTAGGATGGTCGCCGGACTCAAGGGTCTCTCATACGAAGAAAGACTGGGCAAACTGCAGCTCTATACCCTGGAGGAGCGCAGAGAAAGGGGTGACATGATTGAGACATTTAAGTACGTCACTGGTCGTGTCGAGGTGGAAAACGATATATTCTTTCCCAAGGGACCCTCGGTCACAAGGGGGCACCCGCTCAAACTCAGAGGGGGGAAATTTATTGGTGACACCAGGAAGTATTTCTTCACGGAAAGGGTGGTAGATCACTGGAACAAACTTCCGGTGCAGGTGATCAAGGCCACCAGTGTGCTCGATTTTAAGAATAAATGGGACATCCACGTGGGGTCCCTACGAGGGTCAAGTTAAGGGACTAGGTCACTAGCACCAAGACTCAATGGGGTGGGTCAGTGGAGTGGGCAGACTTGATGGGCTGTGGCCCTTTTCTGCCGTCATCTTTCTATGTTTCTATGTTTCTAACACTATTGGACAGTTTTCCTTTACATCTTTTCTCATTTTCATCAAACAATAAGTTAACTAATAGAGATGTTCTTCTTGATAGTATGTCGCAAGCTGTGAAGATGATTGAGAAATGCTTTACTACGCCATGGGAGACAACGCTACATGTACCTTCATGTAATAATAAAAGATACAAGGAGTGATGGTGCAATGGTCAGTGTGGCAACGGGCTGGTATATGGTCAATCTGTCAGTTATGAAAAGATGAAAAGTGGTTATCCTTTGCAATGTGAATACAAGCTACTTCCTAATCAATTCTATAAATGGATACAACTGCAATACTGCCTTAGTGCCTTCTTGAAGGACAAACCGCTCTGTTCTTCCACTCCAAGCCTGCTGTCTTTTATGGCAGTAATATCATCTAAAAAGAGGGCTGCTTCTAAGTGGTATAAAATATTGCAGGCTAATACATTTTCTCATCCCAAAGGAATGGAATCTATGTGGTAATTTTATATTTATTAAGAAGGATGTCTCTGAGTAATGTTGGGAGCAGGTTTGCAATCCCATACACAAATCAAGATCAGCTGCAATTAAACAATCTGTATTTTTTGTGTTTCACAAAGCCATATGGACACCTTATAAATTATCTAAAATCAAAAGAGATGCATCAAATAAATGTTGGTCATGTTTAAAGGAGGTTGGAACTTTAACCCATTCACTGTATTAAGATGATAATATATATGGCTATTGGCTAAAAGTTTGGGACACTATCTCTAACTTGCTGAAAATTAAAGAACAACTAACATTAAATATCATCGTATTGGGCCATTTTGGGTTTAAGCAGCCAATATCTGATGATCACTCTAAATTATTAAGAATGTTGCTTAATTTGGCTATTAAAACCATCTTAAAACATTGGAAGGATGTATCAAGGGTAGAATATATAACCTGGTGGAATATTGTTTGTATAACTGCTAAATTGGAACGTGTTGCATTCAAGTTTCAATTTTCAAGTTTAATTTTAATATATCGATCATTGATGTGCACCTGGCTGGTTTACAATGCTAAAAATGAAAGGTTAAAATAATTTTTTGTAGAGGGGGGGAAATGTGAACATTAAATAGATAAATTACAAATACGAACATGAGCTTGAGGGGAAAGTTAATAATTATATCATTAAAAACAAATTAATTAAAGGGAAGGGGGAGGATAAAACACCAGCAATGGGGATTGTTTCTTAAAAGTGGTTCATGTTTATTTTGCTAGCTATTGGAAAGGAAATATTTGGACGCTATGGTATGCATCTTGGAATAAGAACTTTTTTAATTTAGTCTTGAATTTGTTGAGTGAATTTTCAAGGCAGAGTTGAGGTGGCATGGCATTCCATAAAGTTGGAGTTACAATGGAAAAGTTAGTTTTTCTAGTGTAGTATAATTATTTGATGGAAGATATGGTTAGTAAATTCTGATCAGCCAATCTAAGGGTCCAGGGAGTGCAAAAGGGGATGATGAGTTTATCAAGAAAAGATGGGAGACACAAACGTTTGATTTTGAAGACCAGCATTAAAGTTTGATAGGTGATGCGGTGGGTGATGGGTAGCCAGTGAGATTCTCGCAGAAGAGGAGTAACAAGATCATATTTCCCAACCTTATAGATAAGTTTGATTGCCGTATTTTGAATGAGCTGTAGACAACATAATTCTTTTTGAGTAATTTCATTGTATAGAGAGTTGCAGTAATCTAAATGAGAAACAACCAGTGAGTGAATGAGGGTTGTGATAGCATCAGTTTCAAGAACTGAGGTTAAAGAACGATTGAGCCAAAGTTGTGGAAACAGTTTTTTACGATAGAGCTTATCTGGTCAAGGAAGGTTATTTCTTTGTCTAGAATAACTCCGAGCAATTTTATTTTTGATTCCATTTTTACCGGGCAAGATTAAATAAAATATGGGAGCCATTGGAACATTACAGTCATGCGCCTGTTAAACCATGATGGTTTGATTGAATGAGGTGTACATGCACACTGTCTTGTCGTATTCGTGATAGCATTAATGAGTAATTGCTGTTATTGTTTCTTCTTTTTCTCTTTTATTTATTTATTTATATATATATATATATAACTCATATTATATTGTATTTTATGCAAATATTAATAAAAATTATTGAAATATAAAAATGAAATAAAATATGATGCATTTGAAATACCAGTCACTCTTCCCTCTAAGGTGCATAGATATGCACCTTCTCTTAAGAAGCCATGCAGCAAGCACACTGGGACCGGGACCTGCCCCTCTCTCCTGCCACCAGCCCCACTACCACTGTTTCAAATCAGCACAGCAGCAAAATAAAGTGCAGCCATCAAAGGGCCAACTCAGCATACTTGCGGCAGTCAGTCCCATCCTGTCTGACATTCTCTTGTTACGGGGCAGAACCTGCAGCCACAAATATGCAAAGTTGGCCCATTTTATTTTGCAAAGTTGGCTACATTTATGCAAAGTTGGCTACATTTTATTTTGTTATTGCTGCTGATGATGATCTGGAGCAGCAGTGGCAAGGCAGATACTGAATGAAAATGTTGAACAGAAGGGTTACGGGCTGGATGGGAGGGTAAGAGAAAAGGGGCAGTCACTAGATAGAAGGGGAGTGGAGCAGATGCTGGATGGAAGGGGGAGAGGGAGCAGATTTGGATGGAAGAGGGATAAAGGGGGCAGATACTAGATATAAGGGTCAAAGAGAAGGGGTAGAAGCTTGGAATCTGTGAGAGAACACAAATGCTGGATTTGAAAAGAGACAGACAATAAATAGAAGGCGCAGAGGCTTGATGTATAGGGACAAAGTTTGACCTTGCCCTGTCCCTGTGAGCTTTATCCCTTTCAGATCTGTCTGATCCCATCCACATAAACCTTGAATAGTTATAATAATAATAATAATAACAACAGTTTATATACCGCAGGACCGTGAAGTTCTATGCGGTTTACAATGAATTAGAAAGATTCTACAAATTGAATGGAACATTCATAGTTAGAGATTGGTGGTTAACAGTTTACAAGATCAGATTTGGGGGTGGGATTGTGATGGGGTCTATTGTCCAGATTCGTTACCTAGGTATTTTGAGAACAGGTATGTTTTTAGGTGTTTCCTAAATTCACCATAGTTGTTTGTGTGTGTTGCACCACACTTGGGAACCGTGGGATTTTCTCCACCGACAAACCAAGCAGTTTATGTCGGGCTCTTATCTATTTCATATATATACATTCTTCTAAATTAATCTCCGCTCCTGACGAAGTGGCGAAACGGAGCTCTGTCGAGTGGTGATATCTATTAGTGATTTTTGAAGTTGTGATTTACTTGGATGTTTGATTGGGCTCTATTTGAGTCGGTGTATGAGTCAGTGTATGTGTGTGAGTGTTTAGCAGTTGCTAGTTACGCATTTATTATTCATTATTTTTGCTCGGTGCGTGTGTGTGTGTGTGTGTGTGTTTGTGGTGCTTATAACTTATGGTTAGTTTGAAATTGCACTTGCACTTTAAACGGAAGGATTCGCATTTGCACCTTATATTTGTATTTACATTTATATTTAGAAGTGTTTTTGGTGCTATAGATTGCATTTGCACTTTATGTTTCATTCCTGCCATATATTCTCTTGCACGTTGTATTTCCTTGACATTTATTGATCAGGTATTTATTCATTTATGGTGCTATATGTTGCATTTGCACTTTATGTCTTATTCCAGCCACACATTTTGTACTCTATGAAGCACCCTGCACTTTTGTATGGTTATTTATTAAGTATGATTATTTATTAAATATTTATGTATTTATTTTTTTCATTTGCACTTTACACACAAACACTGCCATATTATATATACATACATATATTTTTTTACATGCATATTTATAGTATTTATTATATTTATTATATTCATTGCTGCATGCATTAGAAAACCATATTCTCTTCACAAGGTGTGTTTTTAGGGATAGTATGTATGTGTCGCCCACTTAACCCCTTTTCCTTGGTGTACAAAAGTCTATTCAGTTTTGGGAGGTTGTGGAATGCAGTTTGCATTTCCAGACACACATGGACTATATGATGTATGAGGCTATTCTCATTTAGACTGCGGTCTGGTGCTGGTCACCTTTTGAGATATTGCCTGAGCCAGAGGTTTCACTTATGAAGGGCTCATACTGATGTCCATTATTTATTTACTAATCTGTAGATTTGCCCCATCTCCTTAGACTTTTCTTCCCAAGGATCAGGTGTGTCAGCCAATTCCTCATTTCTTTTATGTCTAGTGAAAGGCCATGTTACATGTGCTCTGCGGTGCATTTCCTGAAGCATTCTTTCCAGTCAGGGGGAGCCCAAAATGTCAAATTGGCACCGGAGACAGTGCCCTTGTGGCCCCAGTGAAACACAGCTGCGATTTGACATCTAAGGCACACAAGTACTCCAAAAGTTCTAAGAGGGGTATCCAGGTTATGGCTGTTGTCTCAGATAATGGGTTTTCCCCAGAATTTAACATGTGTTATCGGGTGTATTTAGCCAATAAAAAGGTGCTTTCTGTACCTCCTCTGGTGTCCTTGCTGACTGTTGGGAGTTCCACCTTCCCAGGACACGGGTCTTAAGTCCAGTCTCCCAGAGTTGTCCAAGGATGTTTCGCCAGCTGATAACCAGGATGACCTGATCATATTTTTGCATACGCAGGCTAGCTATTACTACTACTGCCGGGTATGATGCAGTGCTCGCAAACCTCCAGGATAATAATAATAATTTTATTTTTATATACCGCCATAGCCATGGAAGTTCGAGGCGGTTTACAGCAAGAAGCGTTGGACAATCAGCGAAGAGGTTACAATCAAAGTCAATAGTACAATCTTACATAATGAAAGAATTGGAAAGCTATATAGTTCTTAGCAGAGCTGTATAGATTCTTAGTTTACAAATCAATTGAACAAACTCGTTTTTACCAATTTTCTAAAATTGAGGTAGGATGAGGAGAGCGTGATAAAGTTACTAAGCCAATCGTTCCATCTGCCTGCCTGGAAGGCAAGAGTTCTGTCCAAGAATCTTTTGTAGTGGCAGGCTTTTATTGTCAGATAGGTGAACTTGCCAGATTAAAATGGGAAACTAGGTAAGTGGGGGACAGACCAAATATTGATTTATAAAACAGACAAGAGAACTTAAACAGGATTCGCGCCTCCAGGGGCAGCCAATTGAGTTTTTGATAGTAGGGGCTTATGTGTTCCCATTTCTTCAGCCCAAAAATCAGTCGAACTATCGAATTTTGAATGACTCTGAGTCTTAGAATGGTTTTTTTGAAGGATCCCAAGTAAATGATGTTGCAATAATCGTGCAAGCTTAGGAAGGATGCTGCATCAAAGTATTTTCTGATGGTTCTGTGTTTTTTATTCATACAGTCAGATATTAATTTATACCACTTGGCTGCCTGATGCCCTAGCTAATCAGTCTGGAAACATAGGCCTGGCAAGCTTTACTGAGTTTTTAAATTTTGCCATTCAGGGAACCCTTTCTGAATGGCCTGCTTCAACTGCAACCACTTATATGCTTGAGACTTTGAGATACCAAATGATTGTTGCAGTTGTGAAAAATCAAGCATTTTCCCATTTGATAACACTTCATCTAAAGCAGTAGTTCCCAACCCTGTCCTGGAGGAACACCAGGCCAATTGGGTTTTCAGGCTAGCCCTAATGAATATGCATGAAGCAAATTTGCATGCCTATCACTTCCATCATATGCAAATCTCTTTCATGCATATTCATTAGGGTTAGCCTGAAAACCCTATTGGCCTGGTGTTCCTCCAGGACAGGGTTGGGAATCACTGATCTAAAGTACATATACCTGCCTGCAGCCACTGCTTCCAGAGGATCTTAGACTCGTCAGTTTGAATCTTGGAGCTTAACCATAAGGATTGACACATGGATTGTTGTACTGGTATAGATGTTAAATTATCAATAAATTTTAAGGTTTTCCAGGTGGTAAAAAGAATATATTGCCCTTGTAAATACGGGGTAATTTGATACTCAAAATATGGCTTAACCGTAATGGGGTCATAAGTTGCCATTCTAAAATCAGCCAGTCCAGAAGATGTTCCAAGACTTCAGGAAGGATCCAATACATACCCTGCCGCATAATGAAAGCTTGATGGTATCTATAGAAATTTGGGAAATTTACCCCCCCCCTCCCCCTACCGATTGTGGTTTTTACAAGGATACTAAAGCAATGCTAGCGGTTTTACAAGCCAAATAAATTTTGTGATAATTCCATTCAGTTTTTTTTATAAAGGGACCCTTGAAAATAAACAGGCAATATAGTCATTTGGTAACAAACTACAGGTAAATCAACTTTTGGAGATCTAATGGGAGGAAATCAACTTGATACTGGAATCCTCAATTCCATTAACCTATGAGACGGTAATATGTGGGACATCATTACAGACCAAACCTTCATTAGATAGTCATAGGAGTAGGTTCTTTATGATTATGACTGGGATAGCCATGCAAATGATCACTAAAAAATGGAAAAAATTGTGAGAGACTCCACTTTACCTTTTGGTGGGAATTTTTATGTTTATACTATAAATATGAGAAAATTAATTTTGTAACATTGTGTCATAATAAACAGTTTAAATTAACATGGGGTCCATTGACAAATTTTGGTCATTCTGATTAGTTGAATTATACCTTTATTTTCCCTTTTAGATTGCATATCCAGGATGGGTGGGAGGGGGGATTATATACTTAACAAATGTTGTCTGTGATTTTAATTTCATGTATAAAGCATTTCTTTTTGTTCTCAAACTAGGGTGGGAGGGAGGGGATAATTATTTTGTATTAATTTCTGATTGATTGTAAGTGCTATCTCTGATGATAATTGTATGTATAATTTGAAAGCACTATTCTAGATTTGAAAATCAATAAAGTTTAATACAAAAAAATTTGATTTAATCACCTATCGAATTTCTAGGCGATATACAATAAAATTAAAATGAATACAGAATAAAACATACAAATACATTGTATGCATTGCAAAGATAAACTAGACAGATAAGTTGAAACAAGCAAGGGAGGGGGAGAAATATATTTGTAACAGGATAGAATAACAATAAAGGTAAGAACAAAAGGATTGGGAATATGGGAGGTTATGGCCTGATAGAGTTTACTATTATAGTTGCTTATCATCTTTAGCTTTGTGCATTAATCTGATTATTATATGTTCAAAAGCTAGTTACAAATATGTAGAGCTCATTTAAGAATGTCACCAGCAGGTTGTTTTGCCTTTATTTTTAGGTAAACAGAGAAGAAACACAAGTGAAATGGGACTTGGGTTGTTAACAATGGGTCATAACATATCACTCAGGCTTTAAAATAATTGTAGATTTCAGTTTGCGGAAACATTTTTATTTTGCCTCAGTATAGGCATTATCTCATCTTTGTTCACATTATACAGTACATTTTCTTTCTAAACCTGAAAACCAAGATTACTGAGATTTTTTAAGCTTAAGAGCACTTTTACAACATAATTATCGGTTTTCATACTACTGCATAGTGATTACTGAATTCTTTTTCAAAGGAGTGTTCTAAAGCATAAAGATTTCCCATTACTGACCAAATTAAAGGTCAGCCCTTTGAGAGGAAGTTGCCTCCTGAATAAGCTGTAGTCATTTTGTATGACATTTATGGTTTAGAAATCCCATTTAAATTTTATTAAGTTTAGTTCTAACCAGAATTTGGCAATTGCATCTATGAGTATTATAAGGAGGGACATTATTAGTCCCTCCTATTATTATGAATAGGGAGGAGAACAATTAACATTATAGGTTTTATGTGATGATTAACAGAATTCATCTTTCAGAAAATTGTACAAACTTCTAGTTATGAATAACAGAATAAAATAATCAGCTGAATGTCTTGCTATTTATTTCAGCTATTGTGGACAGTATATTTATCTATATTGATCTATGACTTTTGTAAATAGTTTATGGAGTCAATTGAAACCTTTACTTCTGTTTTTGTTTTACTACTTCACAGTGGGAAATGAAAGGTTTATATTCTGAGAAATAAAAAAAAAAAAAAAGATTTAAAGCCCCAGTTTACTTAGAATGTAGAGATTGGAAATAGAGAGATTCAGGTTGGGACGTGCTGAGTTTTGATGGTATTTTAGAAAAGTATCAGCTGATATTTTTCATGGTTTTAATTATTTGTGTCAACATTTTGTAGGCTCCTGAGGCAGGCCGGATAGGTCAAAACACGTGTCGAACCATCATATCAATAAAAGCAGAGTTTTCAAACAAATAGCACTTTTGTGTTCTTGGACATCTCCACTGTTTGGTTTATGCTTTGCCATCTTACATCTGCTCCAAACCCTCTTGCCCTAAGTTCAAATCACTTCTCCTACTGTCTTTTCTACCTCTATTGTTTCTTACCCTATTTTTTAAAAATTATAAACCGCATAATAACAAGAATAGCCTTACTGAGTCAGACCAATGGTCTGGCTGGGATGAATCATCCTCTCCATGATGGCTGTGATGAACTGAGATGAATCGTGCCTCTCCTCTTCTCTGCCCCTTCCCAGCCGGTGCCGCTCCTCCTCTCCACCACCTCTCCTCTGCCAACACCTCTGCTCCCCTCCTGCCAATGCCTCCTCCTTTCTACTCTCCTGCCAGTGCCACTCCTCCCCTCTGCCCCCCCCCCCCCATATACCTCAGTGCAAGCAGGAAGTGGAAGATGCTGCTTGCGCCAGCAAACTTTTCAAGCAGTATGCGAGGCGGGGGGGGGGATGCAGGGATGCACTCTTATTTTGGGGGGGATATGGAGGCACTCCTACTTTGGGGAGGCATGTGGGCCAAGAGGCATGTGGCCCGCCTACTCCACAGGGCTTTAAACTAGGTAAGTTGGGGGAGGGTACATACTTATATCCCAGAGCAGTAAGAAACCACCCTGAGGAGGCAAGTCGCACTCACACTACCAAGTCTAAGGTAAGTACCAATGATATCCACAATAATTCAGGGAGAAATATCACTGATAATTTAGGAGCCACACTAGCTCGTAAAGGAATCTCTTCACAGATATGGAGGGCTATGTATGTTAATGCACACAGCTTGAGCAATAAAATTCTAGCATTAGAGACTGAGATAACAAATGCCGATTTTGACGTGATAGCGATATCCGAAACCTGGTTCACGGAATCGCATGGGTGGGATATGGTTATACCAGGGTACAACCTACTTCGTTGCGACCGAGAGGGTAAATTGGGAGGAGGAGTAGCGCTATACACTAAGGAAAGCATCAAAACCACCAGAATCACAGATGTCAGATACACCGGGGAATCCCTCTGGGTGAACCTGGCCAGAGGGAATGAAAAATGCCTATACCTTGGGGTGATATATAGACCTCCCAGGCAACAGGAGGACAAAGACATGGAATTAATCGAGGACATAGAGAACATCACACTGCGCGGGGACACAGTAATGCTAGGAGACTTGAACATGCCAGATGCAGATTGGAACACCCTCTCCGCGACTACGGGTAGCAGCAAAAGAATATTAACCTCCATAAAGGGTGCACGTCTCAAGCAATTGGTATTGGAGCCCACCAGGGACCAGGCATTACTAGACCTAGTTCTCACCAACGGAGATAGCGTCACGGAAGTCTCAGTAGGAGACACACTGGCCTCCAGCGACCATAATATGGTATGGCTCAACCTCAAGAAAGGTTTCCCTAAGACAAACACAGCAACAAGGGTTCTCAACTTTAGAGGCACAGACTTCAACCGCATGGGAGATTTTGTCCATCAGGAGCTATATAAACAAGCAATATCTGACAATGTGGAGGATATGTGGTCGTCTCCGAAGTCCATCCTACACGAAGCAACAGACTGATACATAAAGACAGTAAGTAAACGCAGGAGAAACAAAAGACCCCAATGGTTCAGTAAAGATATTTCAGACCTAGTTAAACAGAAAAAAGACGCATTTATCACCTACAAACATTTAGGCAGAGAGGGGGCGAAAGAGGACTATCTAGACAGATCTAAAGCTGTCAAAACAGCAGTCAGAGAAGCCAAACTCCGAATGGAGGAAGAGCTAGCACGGAAAATTAAGAAAGGGGATAAATCTTTTTTCAGCTATATTAGTGACAGGAAAAGAAACAAAGATGGGATAGTACGCCTGAAGCAATCGGACGGTAACTTTACGGAATCAGATTCTGAGAAGGCAGAACTACTAAACAAATACTTCAGTTCAGTGTTCACCCGCGAAGTGCCGGGAGCTGGTCCACAGCTGCAGACGGGAGATAACCAGAAAGACCCGTTTCAAGATTTCGAATTTATGCCCAGTAGCGTCTATGATGAACTATCAAGACTCAAAGTAAACAAAGCCATGGGACTGGATAACCTACACCCCAGAATGCTCAGGGAGTTAAGGGAAGTCCTGGCAGAACCATTATCTGTTCTTTTCAATCTTTCCCTAAGCACAGGAAGGGTCCCCTTGGACTGGAAAACCACCAACGTAATCCCACTCCACAAAAAGGGCTGCAGGACAGAGACAGCAAACTACAGACCAGTGAGTCTCACGTCTATAGTGTGTAAACTCATGGAAACACTGATCAAACAGAATCTTTACACAATCCTAGATGAAGACAAACTGCATGATCCACACCTACACGGGTTCACCCAGGGTAGATCCTGCCAATCTAATCTGATTAGCTTTTTTGACTGGGTTACTAGACAACTGGACGCCAGAGAGTCACTGGACGTGGTATATTTGGACTTCAGTAAAGCATTTGAAAGCGTCCCTCATCGAAGATTACTGAACAAGCTGAAATCGATAGGATTAGGAGACACTCTAACTACATGGGTTGGGGATTGGCTGAGCGGTAGACTTCAGAAGGTGGTGGTGAACGGTACTCCATCCGAAGCATCGGATGTGATCAGTGGAGTGCCGCAGGGCTCGGTCCTGGGCCCGATTCTATTTAACTTATTCATAAGAGATATGACGCAAGGACTTAGAGGAAGGGTATCACTGTTCGCCGACGACGCCAAACTTTGCAACATAGTAGGCAAAAGCTTATTACCTGATAATATGACACACGACCTACTGTTGCTGGAACAATGGTTAACTACTTGGCAGCAAGGCTTCAATGCTAAAATATGCAAGATAATGCACCTGGGTAAGAGAAACCCGCGTAGAACTTATGTACTAAATGGTGAGACCTTGGTTAGGATCACGGCGGAACTCGACCTAGGGGTGATCATTAGTGAGGACATGAAGGTTGCCAATCAAGTGGAGAAGGCTTCCTCCAGGGCAAGACAAATGATGGGGTGTATCCGCAGAGGTTTCGTCAGCAGGAGACCTGAAGTTATGATGCCGTTTTACAGAGCCATGGTGAGGCGTCACTTGGAGTACTGTGTTCAGTTTTGGAGACCACACTACCGAAAGGACGTGCTGAGGATCGAGTCGGTTCAGCGAACGGCCACCAGGATGGTCTTAGGGCTCAAGGATCTCACGTATGAAGAAAGATTAAAAAAATTGCGGCTGTACTCACTTGAGGAAAGAAGAGAACGGAGAGATATGATTGAAACGTATAAGTACATCACGGGACGCATCGAGTCAGAAGATGATATCTTCTGGCTCATGGGACCCTCGACCACGAGAGGGCATCCACTGAAAATCAGGGGAGGGAAGTTTCATGGCGACTCCAGGAAGTACTGCTTCACCAAAAGAGTAGTGGATCATTGGAACAGACTCCCACTCCAGGTGATAAAGGCCAGCAGCGTGAAGGATTTTAAGAGAAAATGGGATACTCACGTGGGATCTTTAAGGGAGTAAATTCAGGGGAGGGGATACTTGGAATGGGCAGACTTGGTGGGCTATAGCTCTTTTCTGCTGCTTTTTTCTATGTTTCTATGAGGTCAGGTGCTGCCGTATACGATTCATTATAGCCAATTCAGTGATGAATCGGCCGTGATGAATTATCCTAGACCAGGGATGGGCAACTCCGGTCCTCGAGGGACGGAATCCAGTCAGGTTTTCAGGATTTCCCCAATGAATATCCATGATATCTATTTGCATGCACTGCTTTCAATGCATATTCATTGGAGAAATCCTGATTGGATTCCGACCCCCGAAGACCAGAGTTGCCCACCCCTGTCCTAGACCCTGGTCCAAATAGCCTAGCATCCCGTCTTCATGCTGGCCAATCCAAGTCACAAGTACATGACCATAGTTGCTACTATGAATCATATGAGGTATATCAAGCCTCTAGAAATAGAGTATGTGAAAAGAATGTGCTAATTACATAATGTCTTGAGCAGGCATAATGGCTACACCTTTCTGTAGGGCTTGATCTATATTTTATAGAGGTGCATAGATTTAAAATAGACATCTTCACCATCTCTAAACCTAGGCACTCTGTTATAAATTTACCCTCATAAAGTGCATTTATCAGCTACTAGAGAGTAATCCTTTGTCTTTAAAATCAAGCTGTTGCTAGAGGTGGGGTTAGTAACACTTTAATTTTAGAACTGTAGTCTGAGGGGAAGATTCTCTAATGCTCTCGGTAAAATACGACGGGTCACTGTCATAGAAACATGATGGCAGATAAAGGCCAAATGGTCCATCCAGTAACCATTATCTCTTCCTCTCTAAGAGAGCCCACATGCCTATCTCAGGCTTTCTTGATTACTCCTGAGCCTACCACCCTTTCTGTAAAAAAGTATTTCCTCAGATTACTCCGGAGCCTAGCACCTCTTAATTTCATCCTATGCCCTCTCATTGCAGAGTTTCCTTTCAAATGAAAGACTCGACTCATGCACATTTATTTTATATTACGTAGGTATTTAAACATCTCAATCATATCTCCCCTCTCCCGCCTTTCCTCCACAGTATACAGATTGATAGAAACATGATGGCAAATAAAAGCCTTTATTGTAATCATTTTAAAAAGACAAGTCATTAAAAAAACAAAACAAAAAAACAACACGCATGCAAATGAGGTTCATGGAGATTCGCAAAGGGTCACTAAATTTACATGTAATGAGTCGCTAGTGATACTAATCGGCACATGCAAAGAATACACCATGAAAAGAGGCTTAAATGTGCATATGTGCTGGGAAAGCAATGCCATCATCATCACCTTCGGGTCTCATTGCATATCTTCTCATCAGAACAACATGGAAAGCACGAGGATAAAAACCACCATCCATAATACCATCCGCTATTGTAGCACAAAACACATGTGGTTCACAAACGTCTGTAATTCGCAGGCTTTTGAATTTTGTAATGTTTTAATGTCAAATTTTATCATGAGCCAAAGCCAGAAACACATGAGACATGCGCTCAAGAAGCATGCTTTGTTTTCCCCCAACCCCCCAAAACTACTATAACATTGGCCAAAACTCATTTTGGTGCCTCAAATGTTAGACCTGTTTCTGGGTATATTTGACCTGCTGATTCCAAAAATGGCATCAGTTTTCTCTTATTAGCTCTAGTTTTTGAGATGCCGAACATGTGCTATATACTACTCTTCACTCTGCTCGCCCATAAAAAAATCAGGATATTTTAATGTGTTTAAATTAATAGCTTTTAAGCATGAAGGAAACATATTAAAAATTAAAAGAAAAGTATACAATGTGAAAATCTACTTATTTCATACCAAAAGCACAAGTTTATGATACAAACTTTCCAGTCATTTGCCACACAAGAAGCTCCTTTTGTAAGACTTCTGAGAGTGGGATCTGCCAGGACAATCCCACATAAGATTCCAAAAATAGTTTGCAATCGTGTATGCATCCCATCTTCCTTGGTATCTAGCTTCCATTGTTTTTATTTCTTGATGAAATCTTTCACCATTCTCTTCGCTTAAGTCACCAAGGGTCTCTGGAAAGTGATCTAAGTCAGTGGTTCTCAACCCTGTCCTGGAGGACCACCAGCCAGTCAGGTTTTCAGGATAGCCCTAATGAATATGCATGAGAGAGATTTTCATATAATGGAGATTATAGACATGCAAATCTGCCCCATGCATATTCATTAAGGCTATCCTGAAAACCTGTCTGGCTGGTAATCCTCTAGGACAGGGTTGGGAACCACTGATCTAAGTGACTGTGCAGATAATGGACTTTTATCACTCATGTTACAGCCAAGCCTGTTGAAATGAAAGAACATATCCTCTACTAATTGTGTGTAGTTCTCTGCCTTCTTGTTGCCAAGAAAGTTTTTCACAACAAGAACAAATAAAGGCCAGACACATGATTTGATCTCATTCATTGATACTATGAGAACTTTCTTAGAGAGCAGAATCTATAGGTGACCCTTGAGGTTAATTCATTCCCGCCCACCCCAAGGTGGAACTTTTTTGGCTCTTCAGCCAACCAGGAACAGGGCATTGCTTTGGTAGGATTCTGATTTAACCTGATTGAAATTTTTGATTGGGTGACCAGAGAATTGGATCAAGGGCATATGCTAGATGTAATTTACTTAGATTTCAGCAAAGCTTTTTACATGCTTCCTCATAGAAGGCTCTTGAACAAACTTGATGGGCTGAAGGTAGGACCACCCAAAGTGGTAAACTGGATTAGATTGACAGACAGGCCCCACAGGGTGGTGGTTAATGGAATTTGCTCAGAGGAAGGAAAGGTGAGTAGTAGAGTCCCTCAAGGATTGGTGCTGGGGTCGATCCTGTTCAATATGTTTGTGAGCGATATTGTCGAAGGGTTAGAAGGAAAGGTTTGCCTTTTTGTGGATTATATTAAGATGTGTAATAGAGTTGACACCAAAGAGGGAGTGTAAAACATGAAAAAGGATCTGCAAAAGTTAGAAAAACGGTCTAATATCTGGCAACTAAAATGCAGTGCAAAGAAGTGCAGAGTAATGTATTTGGGGATTAGAAATCGAAAGGAGCCATATGTGCTGTGAGGTGAGAGACTGATATACACGGATGGGGAGAGGGAGTTTGGGGTTATAGTGTCTTAAGATGTAAAGGCAAAGAAACAGTGTGACAAGGCAGTGGCTTTTGCCAGAAGGATGCTAGGCTGTATACCTGTAGAGAGAGGCGGAGCCAGTAGAAGAAAGAAGGTGTTAATGCCCCTGTACAGGTTGTTGATGAAGCCCCACTTGGAGTATTGTGTTCAGTTTTGGAGATTGTATCTGGCAAAGGACATAAGACTTGAAGGGGTCCAGGGAAAGATGACGAAAATGGTAAGAGATTTGCGGTAAAAGACGTATGAGGAGAAACTGGAAGCCCTGCTGTCATTTACTATGTTACTATGTTCCTTTTTTCTTCCAGGTGTAAGTATTTCTGCAAATACAGAATGGTTGGGAAACATCATGTCACCAAAGCTGCTTCTCAGGTTACAGCTTCTGTCTCTGTGCAGACAGAACATGTTACCCAAGCAGAGAGAGTGGTTCCATGTACAAGCTGTCTTCAGCTTGAATATCTCATGAAGGAAGTAAAGGAACTGAGAGAGGAGGTAGCATGACTGAGAAGCATCCATGAGAATGAGAGGTGCATCAATGAAATGGTTCATGATGAGTCAAAGATTTCCAGTAGTGGGGAAGAGGAGGCTGTGTTGAGGGAAGACAGCTGGTCTCAGATTATAGAATCCTGCAAGATTGGTACTGTGACTCCATCCGCCTTTGAACTGAAGAACCGGTATGCTGCCCTGGAAGTGGAGGAGATGAGAGCATCCCAGGGTGAGGAAGGACCAAAGCATTAAATCCCAAAAATTGCTGGATCCATGGCCACTAGGTAGTAGTGGTTGGCGATTCCCTTCTGAGGGGTACAGAAGTGTCCATCTGCAAACCAGACACGATGTCCTGGGAGGTATGCTGTCTACCTGGTACCAAATTCCAAGATGTTATGGTTATACCAATTAGAAGGGGTGCCAGGGGTCTACAGGTGGGGGTGGCGACAGGAGGAAGTGGGCATTCCTCCTGCTGGGAGATTTGTTGGGGTATTGGGGATGTCAGTGGTTCCAGGAGGGAGTGGGCATCCTTTCTGCCGGCCAACTTAGAGGGGGTTTGGGGGGTTCCCTGCCATAGCCGCTCAACTGATTGCAACAGGGGGATTCCCTTGCTGTGATCAGTTGATGGCAAGGGATCAGGCATGATTCTCTAACCGACGCCTGTGATATGGGTGCCAGTTAGAGCTTTTGACCGGTTAGGCGGGTTTAGGTGTATGTCTGTTAGGGCAGACACAATTCTGTATATGACACCAGTGTTTGATTGAGACTGGTGTCCTATACAGAATTTCCCCCTTAATTTATTCACTGAATTTTTATCAAGGCATGAAAACAAAAATCACCATGTTATTCTTTTCCTAATTTCTTAAGCTACATTTTCTCTTTAACTTTGGAGATTCACAGGATACACTATAAATTATATATGATTATAAAACACGATGTATATAGTACAGTGGCTCTGAACCTCACCCACAGACATGGTTACTGTTGCACAATACAATTCCCTGGAGGAAATGGTGGCACAATTTTAAAATTCAAGATCAACTCATTGATTGATTAGGTAGCTAAAAAGCTAATGCTTTCCAGACCAAAATTTATATGAACAATACCTTCTCTGTATAAAGAAAGAACTTAGTGCTAGTGTTATTCATATGACTCATTCTTTGATTGAAGAACTGGTTTTCTCTTGCATTTTCTGCCCTAAATTTGTGAATATTTTCTGACTCAGCTAAAGAAACATTTTGTGAAACTCAATTTTTTTTCTTTTCAATTTGTGTATATACTGTATATACTCGAATAAGTCGAGACCCCCTTTTTTCCCCCAAATATAAGTCGGGGTGTTTAATATTGAAGTGCCCTGCCCTGTCAGGATCTGCACCCAGCTCCCTTCCCTCCCTCCTCTGTCAGGCATTGCACCCAGCCCCCTTCCTTCCTTCCCTCCCTCTTCTGTCAGGCACTGTACCCAGCACCCTTCCCTCCCTCCCCTGTCAGGCATTGCATCCAGCCCCCTTCCTTCCTTTTCTCCCTCCCCTGTCAGACTCTGCACCCAGCACCCTTCCTTCCCTCCCCTATCAGATTCTGCACCCTCCCTCCCTCCCAGGCTCTGTGCCCTGCCGCCCTCCCTGTCCTAGCCTCATTACTCTACTGCGGATCGCTGGTAGAGGTGCAGCGGGCAGGAGCAAACTTTCCAAGTTCCTGCCCTGCTGTTAACTGGCTGCCATGAGTGTCTTTGGCTGCTGAGAAACAGGCACACGATTTGTGCTGCTGCTCAGTGCTGAGCGGCTTCCTTAATGACTCTGGCAAATGCTCTGGCACCCATTGAATTCCTTTGGGCATTTGAGCATTTACCATGCCAGCCTGCACTGCTGGCTTTAGTAAAAGTGGGAGTTACTGTTGCTATATCCTGGCTACCGATGAAAACAAAAACTGTGGATACAGATGTTCTGGAGATAATTTATTAAACACTGACCGTGTTTAATATATAAAACCATGAAAATTAAATTAAAAAAGTACAATGATAAAAAATACTGTGATAAAAATCCAACTGAACCCTACACGGTCCGTGTTTTGGTGAACACGCCTTCCTCAGGTGGTCCAATGGTTTGCAAACTCACATATAAAGAATTGGATTGAAAACAGTCTATTGTCTTTAAACATGTGAGAAAAGAACACCGCAGACAAGCTGAAGTAGCAAAAAAATGCTAAGACCTTTTCATGGTTTTATATGTCAGTGTTTAATAAATTATCTCCAGAACATCTGTATCCACAGTTTTTGTTTTCATCAGTGGATTGTTTTCACTGTGGATCATTAGGTCTCCCCATTTTTCTTTGTTATATCCTGGCTACTACATACTGCCCACTAAGCCAGTTTGGCTGTTCTCTCAATATGCCAGATGACTTCACTGTAGTTAAACTTCCTTTTGTGGTTGGTCATGGATAAATAGTAGGAATTCCAGAAGTAATAAAAAATGAGAAGCCAAGGGATGAGAGTATGTATAGCACTAAATGAAGATGATCAGTCTTTCTGATAGCTGGTAAGTAGAGGATATCCAATGGGACTGTATCTTGGTATATTGTTTATAAATAGAGGATTGACTCCAGCACTTCTCTGCTATCAATTGTGACTTGACAGAAATTTTTTATTTCAATTACTGTAATGTTGACTGGATAAATGTCACATCATGAAATGGTAGGGAGATAACATTTACTGGATGGAATGATTGCTTCATGTTGCGGCTAGTTCAGGAACCCACAAGAAGAGGAGCTATTTTAGATACAAGATGTAACGATGTTGGAGCTTCTAGACATTAGTGATCATAATGAGATCTAATTTGTGTTAATGGCTGGAGTAAAGACACTAAGAGCTCCTAAGGTGTGCTAGCGTTTTTAGCGCACGCAGCATTTTAGTGCGCGTTAAACCCCCACTATGCTTCTAGAACTAATGCCAGCTCAATGCTGGCGTTAAGGTCTAGCGCGCACGGCAATTTAGTGAGCGTTATTCTGCGCATTAAGGCCCTAACGCACCTTAGTAAAAGGAGCCCTAAGTGAATCTAATGTGGCAGTGTTTCAAAAGAGCAAATATGATAATATAAGAATAATGGTTAAAAAAAAGCAAGCAAAAGGAGAAGTTAAAAAGTTAGGTATTTAAATCAGGTATGAACATTGTTTTCAAAGTACCATCTTGGATGCCCAGAAACGATGTATTTTACATATTAAAAAAGGTGAAAAGAAGGCAAAAGAGCCAGCATGATTAAAAGATAAGGAGAAAGAAGCTATCGGAGACAAAAGAACATCTTTCAAAAAATGGAAAAGGATCCAGATGAAAAAACTCAAAGCAGCATTAACACTGGCAAATTAGATGACAATACAATGACACCCAATGTGTGGCAGCGGCCAAAAAAGCAAACAGGAATCTAGGAATTATTTAAAAAAGGGATGGTTAGCAAGACTAAGAATGTTTTATAATGTCCCTTTATCACTCCATGGTGCACCTGGAGTATTGCGTTCAATTCTTGTCTCCTTAGCTCAAAAAAATATAGAGGCACTAGATAAGGTTCAAAGAAGATTGACCAAGATGATAAAGGGGATGAAACTCCTCTCGTATGAGGAAGGACTAAAAAGGTTAGGGCTCTTCAGTTTGGAAAAGAGAAGGTTGAGGGGAGATATGATTGAAGTCTACAAAATCCTGAGTGGAGTAGAACGGGTACAAGTGGATCGATTTTTCACTCCGTCAAAAATTACAAAGACTAGGGGGGACACTTGATGAAGTTACAGGGAAATACTTTTAAAACCAGTAGGAAAAAATATTTTTTCTTAGAGAATAGTTAAGTTCTGGAACGCATTGCCAGGGGTTGAGGTTACAGCAGATAGTTTAGCTGGTTTTAAGAAAGGCTTGGACAATTTCCTGGAGGAAAAGTCCACAGTCTGTTATTGAGAAAGACATGGGGGAAAACACTGCTTGCTCTGGATCAGTAGCATGGAATGTTGCTACTCATTGATTTTGGCCAGGTACTAGTGGCCTGGATTGGCCACTATGACAACAAGCTACTGTGCTTGATGGACCATTGGTCTGACCCAATAAGGCTATTCTTATGTTCTTACAGTTCATTCTCATTATTCACGCTTTTCCAATGTGCAATTTCACATATCCGCAGTGCATCTATTATGACCAGTATTCCCCATTCACACTGCTGTGCTTATGTATTTGTGAGCCTGATTTTTTTTAAAACCCAGCTTTCTTTGCATTCATTTTCACTTCGTGTCTGGTGTTTGCTTCCAGTTATGTCCCCCAAGTGTCCAGAGAGTGAATTACAAACATCTACAGTGCTGTCCCATGCATGAACCTAACCCTAATTTCTCAATAGGATCCACTGTTCACCTTCTGTGATTTTGAGGCACTTGTACTGCTGGAACATAACCTCTGTTTTCCCACAGACTCAACATTTCATTATTTGTGGTGTCACAGTTCTCAAACATTTTATGAAACCTTACTGCCATGAATAATGAGAATAGATTGTATGTATTTTTGTTGTTGCATTATGCTTTATTTGATGTCTGAATGTTCTTCTTCACCTTGTGCATGGTACTGAGTAAATCACTAAACTGAATTAAATTAAAATATGAATAACCCAATAATTACCTGCATGAAAAAAATTTAAAGCATTATGGTAATTTTATTACTAGTGTTGTTTTTCTTAAGTTAAAGGTCAACTTGGATCTCAAATATATAGGTTTGGCTAAGTCTGTTTTACTATCAGTAATGCTGTGTCAGATTCCCCATTTATCTAAGCTTCTGTATTTTCATAATCACTATGTTGTGTATCAAACATATTACATGATTGTTTCACACAGGTGATGAAAACAATTTCCTTTATACAAATATCAATTTTTGTCAAGGCTGCTGGACAACTGTGATAAGAGTATATAATGTCACCTTGGTAATATAATGTTCTACTGATAATATAATCTTACTTCTAAAAATAAAATTGCTCATCACTGTTTAGCTTTAAAGAATAGTTTTGTAACAAGTACAGGGAACAGATAAGTTGAAGTTAGTATATTGTTCCCAAAACCCCCCCTAAACCATGATCCTATTTACCAAATAAATTTGATTTAATAATGAAAAATAATATTTTAGATAGTGTGTAGGTAAGGGACGAGAAACAAATTGAATATGATCTCTTTTTATGTGACTATTAACAAAACACTAGATATAAAACTATTATAGACCAAGAACCTACATTATGGAACTCCTTGCCTAATGCAGGGATGTCAAACTCAATCACATTAAGGGACTGAAATCTAAAACAAAAGCTAAGTCGCCAGACTCCGCCTAATCTCTGTACCAGACCCCGCCCCATAATAGTACTAATTGTAACACCATTTTTTCCATTCATTTTTCATATATACACATAATATAATGTTATTAACAACAAGTTTCAAGTTTATTAGGTTTTTATATACCGCCTATCAAGGTTATCTAAGTGGTTTTACAATCAGGTACTCAAGCATTTTCCCTATTAACAACACATAATGGTTAACTACAAAATTAAACTACAGAAAGCATTAACTTTTAACATTCAACATTCCCATCTATCCATAAGAAGCATTTCTTCTTATCTCTTCCCTGCCACATCCATTGCTGTGCACCATCTCTTCCCTCTGTCTCCCTTTCACCTCCATCCCTGTGCACCATCTCATCCCTCTCCCATGGTCGGACAACTCTGTCTTCCCCCTTTCCCCTCATATGGTCTGGCATCTTTCTCCTCTCCTTCCCATAACCTATAATCTTTCTCCTGTCCTATGGTCTGGCATCCATTTCTCCTTCCCTCCCTCTTCCCGAGGTCTACCATCTATCTCCTTCTCTCCTCTCCTTTCTGCAGTCTGGCATCTCTCTCTCTCCCCTCCTACCCTTCCACTCCGTGGTCTGGCATCTCTCTCTCTCTTCTTCCAGTTCCAGTGGTCTGCAATCTTTCTCTTCCCTATGTATCTCTCTACCTCACTCCTCTCCCACCACCATGTCCAATAATTCTCTCTCTCTCCTTCTCTCTGCCCAACAATTCTCCTTTTTCTTCATCTCCTCATGTGCACCATCTCTCTTTCTCTCTCAGACACCCAATTCTCCCTTTCTATTCCCTCCTTCATCTCAGCATCTCTTTCCCTCACTGTCTCCCTCCTTTCGTTCTATGAATCTCTCCTTCCTTCCCTTCATTCTATGTCCCAAGTTCATGCCCCCTCCCTTTTTACCTTCTGTCATTTGTCCGAAGTTTGTGCTCCCTCTTTCTTGAGTCCCAACATGCCCTTCTCCCTCTCTCCATTCTGTCTCAACTGGTTGCCTCCCTCCAGTGTGTGTCTTACATTTTCATTGTCACCCCCAGGTGTTTTATCTTCTGGCAGGCTTTCTCCTCCTCACTGCCGCAGTGTGCACAAAGCCGCGGATGGCGGGTGGCGTGTCCTGTGACTGGTGGTGTGTTCTGTGCCTGAATCAGAAGTCTTCTATCTGATGTCACAACGTCAGAAGGAATGCTTCCGGATGAGGCATGGGACGTGCAAGGAGCCGCTGCCCGAGGCTATGTGCACACTGTGGAAATGAGGAGGGAGCCAGCCAGAAGATAAAACATCCGGGGGCGGCAATGAAAACGCCACATCATACTGCGGGTCTTTTGTTTGACACCTGTGGCCTAGTGCATAAAGGATGATTTCTTCTTATAAAGATTTCCAATAAAAATTGAAAATGTGGCTTTTTGTATATATCTGCTATATGCATGATTTGCCTGTGATATGATTTTAGATGTATTAATGCTGTTTTGTGTATTTTTTGTAATTTGTATGACTAATCCGCCTTCAGCTGGAAAATTAAAGCAGAATATACTGTAAATGCTCATATTAAATTAAACATATATGTCAGTTTAAAAAAGTTAACTTCTCTCCACTGAAATTCAGGTTTACTGGCTTGATGAGGACAGCGTAAAGCCTGAAAATTTGTCACAGATATATTAAGGTGCTCTTTTACTAGACTTATTCTTTATTCAGAGAGATTCTTCTCATCACAGAAACTCCTAATTGCTCCATCAAACAAATACTCTGGTCTGACCACCATCTGACCACAAAACAACCATCAACCAGGAAGCAAACCCAGCCTATGAAAGTATACAATGGCGATGATATTGACTTAGGATGTCGCTCCTCAGGCCTCTCCAAACTATCGGGAACATTAAAACCTGTCTCTAAACCCATTGATGAAACTACCAAGGCTTGGCACACCGAAGTAAGAGCCCTCTGCGAAGGCTTAGCACCAAAGAATCAAATACTATCTCCACAAACTCTCCTCCCGACAACTTAAGAAACAAGAAAAGAGAACTAAGGAAGGTGAAAGGAAATATTAGAAATCCAGACTTAACGATGACAAATTCAGCTGGAAGAAACTTCATGAAGAATACAAACAAGCTACCCTTGATGCTAAAAAAGTATACTACTCCCAACAACTACTAAAGACACTCAATAGATCAAAAACCCTTTTTGAACTAGCAAAAAAGATATTCACAATATCGCAAGGAAACAACCAAAATCTCAACACAGAACTCGATAGCAAAACACTCTCTTTTTCACTGACAAAGTAGAGAAAATACATCTCACCTTGACTGCAATGCATTACCAACACCAATTCTCCACAACCCAAACAGGACACTTAAATCTACATCTGGAAATCTAACCCACTTTAAGACAGTCTTACACAATGACCTTACAAAGATACTAGACTCTATTCACCCTTCTGGCTTCATCCTAGACCACTGCCAGCTACACCGCCTAGTTGTCACAAAAGACACCTTTGTAAGCTCCATCCTTCCTCTTATCAATGCCTCTTTACAGTCAGACTCAGTGCCCACAAACTGGAAATCAGAAATCAGACCAATCCTAAAAATCCCCACACTCAACCCTAACATACCCAGCAACTTTAGGCCTGTCTCCAATCTACCCTTCATCTCTAGGATTCTGTAAAAAAAACAAAACAAAAAACCATACTCAACCAACCACTCCCCTTCATCAACAAACAAGAAGCTCTATCCACCTTCCAGTTGAGATTCTGGAAATTCCATAGTACCGAAACAGACATCTTCGATGACTGATGGAAATTCAATTGGGAGGAGCCTTAGGCATCTAGGCCAATCATGATGCACCAAGGAGGGAAGGCCCACCATTTTGAATTAGTGGGCTATGAATGTGGAGGGATTGTACTTCCCTTCTGTGTCCAGCAGAAAAGGGGGGGGGTAAGGGTTGGGGGAGCATCTGGTAGCAGGAGGGAGTGGGCTTCCCTCCTGCCTTTTTTTTTTTTAAGGGGTAAAAGGGGAAGGATAGGGAATGGTTTGCGCGGGAGGCCTCCATTGACAGGAGGGAGTGGGCTTCCCTCCTGCCAATTTTTTTCTCACACATGGGGGGGAGTCGCCATGGCAGGAGGGAGTGGGCATCCCTCCTGCCATTTTTTCTCACGTGGGTGGTTGGGGTCAGCATGGCAGGAGGAAGTGGGCATTCCTGCTGCCATTTTTGCTGCTGCAAGGGTTAGTTCCATATGCCGTTTCGTTGGGTGTGTGTGCTTTTTTTCTAATGGTGCAGATTTTGTGCAAGTGTAACATGCACAAAGTAAACAACAAAATCACTCCATTAATGATACCACCTGTGCTACTAAGCACTGCTTAACCAGTGAAAGAAAAAGCCTCAGAGCATTGGAGAAATGAGCCCACACTCTACCACTCTCACATCATCAGCAGAAAAAACTTTTGCTATTGTGGTTAGAAAACCAAGAAGTGAAAAACTTCTCACACTAATAAACAAAATGATTTTATGTGGATAACTGATAATTTAACACAAGGCCGACAATCATTTTGCAGCATAAGTGCCACTGCTTCAGGGCCTCAAGAAAGAACAGGCTATTAAGAACATAAGAACATAAAAATTGCCGCTGCTGGGTCATGCCAGTGGTCCATCATGCCCAGCAGTCCGCTCGTGCGGCGGCCCTTTGGTCAAAGACCAGTGCCCTAACTGAGACTAGCCCTACCAGCATTCGTCCTTGTTCAGCAAGAACTTGTCTAACTTTGTCTTGAATTCCTGGAGGATGTTTTCCCCTATGACAGACTCCGGAAGAGCGTTCCCGTTTTCTACCACTCTCTAGGTGAAGAAGAACTTCCTTATGTTTGTACGGAATCTGTCCCCTTTTAACTTTAGAGAATGCCTTCTCATTCTCCCTACCTCTGCAAACCTATTCTTTCTTGAGGCCCTGAAGCAGTGGCACTTAATGCTGCTAAACGATTGTCGGTCTTGAGTTAAACTTTCAGTGTTATCCACATAAAAGCATTTTTGATTATTAGTGTGAGAAGTTTTTCACCTCTTGTTTTTTTAACCACAATAGCGAAAGTTTTTTTCTGCCGATGATGTAAGGGTGGTAGTGTGGGTTCACCTCTGCAATGCTCTGAGGCTTTTTCTTTCACTGGTTAAGCAGTGCTTAGTAGTACAGGTGGTATCATTAATGGAGTAATATTGTTGTTTACTTTGTCTATTTCCCCATTCCCCCCTTTTTTGCATTACTTGTGTAACATGCATAGCATCTGTGCCCATTTAAAAAAAGAAAAAAGGTTAGACAGGTAAGTGACTGATCTTGACCAGTCGCTTTTTTTGGATCGCTAAAAGCGATCACTTTTTTAGTGTATAAGCCATGTTAGAGCATCAGTCATTCTACTACTTTACATGGCATTTCAATATTAATGAGCTTATTTGCATGGTCGAATTGGGAATGAGCGATCGTGCAGAAAACCATGCGGTAAGCCATTTTCTGCATCGGGTCGGTAAATGCAATCGTCGTTAAAGCCGTTAAAACAGGTTTAGCGATGATCGCTGGTTTTATTGCATCTGGGCTCCAATGCTTCATGGTAAAGGGCTTTCTTAATTCACCTCTTCTCCTATCTATTGTCTGGTTCATGCTGGCCTACCCATGTCAAGATAAGATAGATAAAAGATGACCTTTTCCCTCGCTGCTACTGAAATCCAATATGGTATTCGCTGATCTCGGGCAATCTTTTACTCCTTAGTTGCTTTAAATTAGAAAGTATACATAAATCAATCTTGCACTTTGAGAGCAATTCTGTAACTGGGGGCCTACAATTAGACAGCTGCAGCACATGTGGTAGAATCCTATTTTCCTTTAGAGAATGCTAGTATGACTGGGTATATACAGTACATGTTTTTAACATTTAAGGAGAAGTACACCAGCCCTAGAGTTGGTGTGTTAACACCTAAGTATGAAAGATACCTGCACAACATGTATACCAGTGGTTCCCAAACCTGTCCTGGAGGACCCCCAGGCCGGTCGGGTTTTCAGGTTAGCCCTAATGAATATGCTTGGAGCAGATTTGCATGCCTGGCACCTCCATTATATGCACATCTCTCTCATGCATATTCATTAGGACTATCCTGAAAACCCGACTGGCCTGGGGGTCCTCCAGGACAGGTTTGGGAACCACTGATGTATACGTAAACATAATATAGTCAGTCAGTGCCCCAACCCCACTCCCTCCTTGAACATACATGATATGTAAATTCAGTGGATATTTTCAGAGTAGTGCTTAGGTCAGTGGTCTAGGTCATAAGGCTTACGGGGACAGACTTAAAGATTTTCATATGGGAGAGGAAGATATGATAAAGACGTTTTAATACCTATGTGGCATAAATATGCATGAGGCGAGTCTCTTTCAGTTGAAAGAAAACTCAGATTGAGAGGGCGTAAAATGAAGTTAAAAGGTGGTAGATGCATGGAGTAGTCTCATGGTAGAAGTGGTGGAGACGAAGACTCTGAATTCAAGAGAGTGTGGGACAGGCACCTAGGATCTCTTATGGAGAGCAGGAGATAATAGATGCCTCGGATGGGCAAACTGGATGAACCATTTGGCCTTTATCTGCCATCATGTTTATGTTTCTATGCACATACATATTTGTTTACTAGTATTCTAAACTTTACTTGTGTAACATGTAAATGTTAGTATCTAGTTTATAGAATTGTCCTGTTTGGTTTCATCTTTATGGGATAGTATTCAAAAGATTTTTTCATAGATAAAGCTGTTTAGCCACATAAATGTTGTGAAAAAAAGTGTTTGCGGTGTATATTGTTTTCTCAACAAAAAAAAAAGTGTTGAATCAGGGGAATAAAATTACACACAGATTAAATTTTCAAATACTAGTAAATATTTTGTATCTGCATGGGAAGAGGTATAAAGTGTGTTGGTACAATGAATCTATTCTGTGTACAGCAGACATATTTTCTAAGGAAACTCATGCAGGGCAAAGTACCTGGGGGAATTGCAAGATTCCAGTACAATTTTATTATGGCTCGACTAATGTGATGGTGGCATTTCAAAGCAAAGTTCTAGACAAGTAATCAGGTTTGTTTTCTTTTGCTTTAGTTTAAACTTGGATCTGTGAAATTAAAGAAAATCTCAGACCCTGTTGAAGTCATTAAGGAGTTGATTGGCTATTGTCTTGACTACACAGCAGACCTTCATGCCAAAAATGAATATCTTCAGAAGGAGAATAAAAGGCTACTAAATAATTGGGACGAGATGCATGAAATGTAAGTTTCCAATGAATAGAATATTTTATATACATAGAGATGCATATATCTCCTCTTTAGGACAAGAAAAATTATTTTGCTTCCTCTCTTTTTTCAAATGCATCTACTATGGGCTAGATTCACTAAGCAAACCAAGCCCTTTGCGACCCGATTTCCCTCCGACCCGATTCACTAACCTGTGTACCAATCCGATTCTGATCCATGCATGCAAATGAGGGGAAATGGCATGCAAAGTAGGCAGGGACGTGATTCGCTAAACAAATCTGGGACACCGACTAGGCTGGCCGATCAACAGAAGAAGCGACTGGTGGGGACCAGTCGCTCACAACCTTTCCTGCTGTCTGCCGACTTCTCCTGTACTTTTCAGCCTGACTGCAACCCCAACTCTCCTAGGCCTGTCCTGACCTTTTCAGCCCGACTTCTCATGCCCTTTTCAGCCCCGACTCTCCTCGGCCTGTCCTGCCCTTTTCAGCCCAACTTCTCCTGCCCTTTTCAGCCTGACTTCAGCCCTGGCTCTCCATTCGCTGCCCTACACCCCAGCTCACCGCCTCGACTCTCCTGCTCTTCCCCGCAGTGCGCGCCCATGGTTTTAACCCTCAAAGTAGTAGTAAAAAACAAACAAACAAAAAAGCAGCTTGCAGCTCCATAAGCATACGCAGACCACCACCTCTCAAATACGGGCAGGAGGGATCCAGGCCCTCCTGCACATGGTGCATCCCCCCATGACCACCCCCGAACCCCTGATTGCCCCTCCGAACGGCCCCCCTAACCCCGCTACCCCCGACACCTCCCAACACTCCTCTCAACTTACGTTAAGTTGGCCAACCGAACAGGTTCCAAGCCCGATTGGCAGACCTAGGGCCTGATTGGGGCAGGCACCTGATTGGGGCAGGCGCCCATAGGAGAGAACTTAGCGCCTGGACCAACTGTTCGGGGGGGCGATCAGGGGTTCAGGGGGGTGGTCACGGGGGGAGGGGTGCACCGTGGGCATGAGCGCCTAGGATCCCTCCTGCCTGTATTTGAGGAGGGTGGGGGGTTGCCTTCCAGCAGGAGGGGTTGGGCTCCCCTCCTGCCAGTATTTCTCGGGGAGGGGGAGTCGCAGGGGGGGCGCCTTGGCAGGAAGGGTTGGGATCCCTCTTGCCGGTATTTGAGGGATTCAGGGGGGGTTCGGGGGCTCGCGCCTTGGCAGAAGGGATGGGCTATCTACTGCTGGTATTGTCGGGGTTCAGGGGCATCTTTCCTGCCGTGATCATGATCTCCCTTCCCCCGAACTGCCATGATCATGATCTCCCCCTCCCCGAACTGCCATGAATCGTGACAGGAGAAATTAGGCATCTCTCTTGCCACGGTTTGCGGCAGTTCAGGGGGGGATCACGGTCGCTGCAGGAGAGATTAGGCATCTCTCCTGCCACGATCGTTGCGGTGGGGGGTGGGCAGGTTGCTGGGGCTGCTGAGCTGATGGCATTAGAAAAAAAATTGCTATATTCTATTTTTTTAGTTCAATTTTTTTATTGAAAAATTTTCAAGATAAGGGCATAACAAAAATAAATCTATAGTACATAGAACTTGGAAGATAATCAATGAATATATTCAAAACATCCGAACAGATTTGTTTGCTGACAAAGAGCTAATATTGGTATGAAAAAGTGCTACATTGTTACTGTTTCGTCAGGGAACACAACTACACTACTTGACTAATAAAATGAGCTTCCAGCTGAATATCCATAATGTCTACAAGTGTACTTTTTGAAATCATTAATTCTTTTAAATCATGTGGCAGTGAATTGAGAGAGAGATTAAATTTAAGAAACTGATCATAATACGTACATTTTAGATTGGACAAAAGTGTGCAAGTCAAAGAAGAGCTTGAACAAGAGCTTTATAGTAAGTTTGTATTGGTGCTTAATGAGAAGAAATCGAAGATAAGAAGTCTGCAAGAGAAATTGAAAGAAGCTCATGAAACAGCAAAACAGACTAGGTATTTATCTTGGTATATATGTGTATTGGATGTGTATATATAAACATGGACACCCTAGTAGTCCAAACAGAGAACACCTAACTTGTGAATTTAAACTATACATAAATTGTGAGAAAGATATGTATTTCAGCAATTTAATAGCTGGTGACATTTTAAGAGTGGTTGTGACTTGCCCACAACAGCATGCATAGGAGTCAGATTTTTTTTTTCATCTGAACTTTGAACTGATTGGTCTGAGGGTATGTGGGAATCTTGACCCCCCCCCTCTCCCCACTCCCCCAAGAATTTTGTTGATCCTGCTACCTTGGAATAGCCAGTGGGTATAGTGTAACACCAATGCTGTCTATTTACTTCCCCTTCTTTCCATTACCTCATTTTCCCTTTTTCTTCCTCCCTTTGTCCTCATTTAACCAATTTCATGCTCATAAGAATATAACATAAGAATAGCCATACTGGGTCAGACCAATGGTCCATCTAGCCCAGTGGCCAATCTAGGTCACCAGTACCTGGCAGAAACTTAAACTGTAGTAACATTCCATGCTACTGATCCCAAGGGAAGCAATGAATTTCTCCATGTCTTTCTCAATAGCAGACTATGGACTTTTCCTCCAATAACTTATCCAGAAGTTTTTTAAACACAACTATGCTAACCACTGTTACTACATCCTCTGACAACAAGTTCCAGAGCTGTACTGTTCTTTAAGTGCAAAAACATTTCATCCTATTTATTTTAAAAATATTTTTTCCATGTAAGTTCATTTACCATCCCACCCTTTACAAAACTGTAACACAGTTTTTAGTTCCGACCGCAGCAGTAACAGCTCCAATGCTCATTGAATTCCTATGAGGATCGGAGCTGTTACTGTCCTGGCTGGCGCTAAAAACCATGCTACTGTTTTATAAAAGGGGGTTTAGTGTCCCATTGTCTTTGCACTTTTTAACAAAGTAAAAATTGACTCACTTTTATCTGCTCTATTCCACTCAAGATTTTGTAGACCTCAATCATATTCCCCCTCAGTCATCCTTTTTATAAGCTGAAGAGCCTTAACCTCTTTAGCCTTTCCTCATATAAGGGGAATTCCATCCCTTTATCATGTTGGTCCCTCTTCTTTTACCCTTTTCTAATTCCATTGTATCTTTTTGAGATACAGTGACCATAACTGAATACAGTATTCAAGGTAAGGTCACAACATAAGTGATAGAGAGGCATTATAATATTCTTGGTCTTATGTACCTTCCCTTTCCTAATAATTCCTAGTAGGGTAACCAGGTTTCTTAATGAAAAAAAAGAGGACGCATGGCCCAATCCATTCTACCCCAGCCCTGCCCCACACAAACCTTGTTTCTTCTTCCCCAAGTCTATGTCATATCTGAGCTTTTAAAACAAGCACCAAAATTATTTTCATAATTTATTGTGACCCCCAAAGGGTCAACTTAAAACACCATTAGAACCACATTTGCACATTCTAAAAGCAGATAATCCCTCCTCTGCTTTTAGAATTTCATTTTAATGTACAGTAGACTACAAAATTGTTTATTTAGCAAAATCTGCAAATAATTTTCAGCTATAATTTTTAATGTACTGAATTTGAGTGAATTTGAGTCCTTACATAGTAATTAAGCTATTTGATAATGAGAAGTTTGTTTTTTATTGGCAAGATGGTTATTTTTTTTTTTTTTTAATATGCCTCTAGAGCAGTGGTTCCCAACCCTGTCCTGGAGGACCACCAGCCAGTCGTGTTTTCAGGATAACCCTAATGAATATGGAAGAGAGAGATTTGCATTAATGGAGGTAACAGGCATGCAGATCGTCCACATGCATACTCATTTGGACTATCATGAGAATCTGACTGCCTGGTGGTCCTCCAGGACAGGGTTGGGAACCACTGTTCTAGAGCATCAGGTAAATTCATAAGCAGATATATTTTTCCTTTTATTCTTAATTTTTAGTAGCTGTATTTAATGAAATATACATAAATAGCAAATATTTGTTCTTTTGCTTTAGAGATTCTCAGCCAAGTGTCTCGAACACCATCATTAATACTGAAGATTATAATGTTAGCACTGATGAGGAAAAGGAGAGTCAATCTGTATATATTCCAACAGATCATGGTAAGAGAAAATATTGTAGCACAGTTAAATTTATCCCAACCACCCAACACAAAACTCTTCCCCTCTTGAGTCTGTGACCACTACCATTAGGAGGCATCCTTCGATATAAGGAGATATCTTATTTATATGGAAACATAGAAACATGATGTGAGATAAAGGCCAAATGGCCCATCTAGTCTGCCCATCCACAGTAACCATTATCTCTTCCTCTCCCACGTACCTATCCCACGCCTTCTTTAATTCAGACACAGTCTCTGTCTCCACCACTTCTTCTGGGAGTCTGTTCCACACATCTACCACCCTTTCTATAAAAAAGTATTTCCTTAGATTAGTCCTGAGTCTGTCACCTCTTAACTTCAATCTATGCCTTCTCATTCCAGAGCTTCCTTTCAAATAAAAGAGACTTGACTCATGCACATTTATGCCACGTAGGTATTTAAACATCTCTATCATATCTCCCCTCTTCCGCCTTTCCTCTAAAGTATACATATTGAGATCTTTAAGTCTGTCCCCATATGCCTTATGATGAAAACCACACACTATTGTGCACTCCATCTGCTCAAACCCTAACCAATTTCTTTAAAAATAAATCACCGACCTAGGAGCAACAATACCTACACGCAAAACCAACACAGAATTCTATTTTGGACCCCACGAACAAGAGTCCAGAGCAGACATGCTCTGGGACCATTTTGAGTTCCCAAACTGGCATCAATTCTTAACTTTGTTCAATAAATATACCAAATCAAACTGCTTACTGGACGAATGTCCCTCTAAGATCATGAAAATTGCTCCACCTGATTTTAAAAAGGAACTATTCACTTGGCTAACAACTACTCTTACTAATGGAATATTGAATGAGGACATGGGACGCATACTGATCACACCTATCCCTAAAGATCAGAAAAACTCAACAACCCTGACATCCAACTACAGGCCTATAGTGAGCATCCCCCTATTCACTAAGCTACAGGAAGGATTAGTCAACTTGGAATTAGTGAACTACCTAGATAAATTTAACATTCTTAGTGAACATCAATCAGGTTTAAGAAAAGGATACAGCACGGAAACAGTCATAGCTTCCATCCTAAACCACCTCTATGCCCTTTTCAGCAAAGTGCTCTGATTTTACAACTAGACCTTAGTAGTGTGTTTGATTTAGTAGACCATGAAATAATGCTACTATGTCTAGACGCAATGGGGCTCTGGGAAAAGTAAAGAAATGGTTCAAGGAATTCCTAACAAAAAGATCATACCGAGTGGCCAACGACGGGAATTACTCTAACCCATGGAAAAACCCCTCGGGGGTTCCCCAAGGTTCCCCACTATCACACACACTATTCAACATTTACATCTCATCCTTAGGCCATCTATTACAAAAGTTAAACTTAAACTATTATATATATGCAGATGATATATCTATCTTAATCCCCATAAATGACATAACAAATGAAATTATAGATCACCTTTCTCACATAATGACAGAAATTGAAAAATGGACAATCGACTTCAAACTGAAACTAAACACAGAAAAGACAAAAGTCTTCCTGGCAAGCCCCAAGGACAAAATTACCAGAACATTGTTACAATTATACGGCCATGAATACCCAATCTCCAAAACCATGAAAATACTGGGAATCACACTGGACACACACCTAACCATGGCTGACCACATGAACTTAGTGGTGAAAAAATGCTTTTGTACACTATGGAAACTAAGGACCATTAAAAAAATACTTTGGAGGAGGAGGGGCTTGACTAAGATGGCAGTCTGAAGCACTCGAGGAGACACCGTCCCATTAGACCTCAATTTGCGATACCTACCGATGGTAAAGAGGAAGTCAAAGCTCCGGGTTTTCCCGGATGAAACACAACAGCAGTCTGGCCCAATGAACGCCTTCCTGGTGGCTTGCGGACACCACAACTGGGAATTTCCTCAGCTGGAAAACGAGCGTAGACTGAAGCGCTGGAGTTCTCCTTTGATGGCGCTACTCTGTCCCTGGTGGAGCGTATGCCGCCGCCCCACCCCGATGCAGCGGAAGAGCCGTTGGCTCGGGACGTCTCCTGCCGGTTGTGGAGAGTGAGGGTTCTGGCTCTAGTTTGAGGCAGAAAGAGCTGAAGGAGATATCAACACAGCGTTCGGCAGGGGGAACTCGACCGACCCATGAGGTTTCACCGGTGGCTGCTGTGGATATAACTACTTTTTTGCCAACAGGGGCATCTGGAGCAGAGTTGTTCCCCTTGCAGAGACCTCAGGTAATCAACTTAGAATCTATTTGGAATGCTATTGCTAACCTAAATGCTTCTCTGGGGAGCCAAATACAACAACTTTCTACTAATTGTAACAAGGTACTTTCAGAAAATCTGAAACTCAAAAATAAAGTAACAACTTTGGAAAATAAATCTGAAGATTTGGAAATTTGGATGAAAACTTTGGAAGCGCAAGCTTTAACTTGGGTTAAAGACAGTGCAAATTTACATTTCAAACAAGAAATTCTGAAAAATTCCATCAAGAGATGTAATTTGCGGATTATAAATTTTCCCAAAGTTTTTCCAATAACTGCTTCAGTTATGTTCAAAAGATATATGACTGAGATCCTGAAGGTGCTGGAAACTTCTTACCCACCTCTATCAAAGATATGTTACCTGCCTAAAAGAATTAAGTCTCAAAATCCAAACCAGCAGAATGTATCTGCTGATAGTTTGGATTTAACTAATTTCCTTGAGAGGTCGGAGTCTGAGGTTCAGATTGCCTCTACTTTAATGGTACAATTTGCTATTGATTTTGATAGAGAATGGATGTTGAAATTGTTTTTTTAAATATAAAGATGTTCCATTTTTGACCAATACTATCAGAATGTTTCCTGATGTATCTCATTTAACCCAGAAAAGACGAAAACAGTTCCTTATTTTGAGACCTCAGGTCATTCAGTTAGGGGCTACTTTTGTTCTATGTTTCCCCTGTAAATGTGTAATGGTCTATAAAGAGGACAGATATGTCTTCTATGATCCACAGCAACTATCTAAATGTTGAGAACAAAGCCAGTCATTCTAACAGTGGTAACAGGATTCTCAGAAAAATCATGCAAAATTTCTCCTTTACCAGATATTTGTTGAGAGCTCAGAAGTCTAGAATTGGACAGAGACCTCTGGTCTTTTATGAGGAAATATTTGGAGTAGAACTTTCGGCCCTTTTCATGGAAGGGAACTTGTTCGATGGCATTGAGCTGGAGAAGGGCTGAGAACTCCTGGTGAAGGAGTGTTTTCTGATGGTAAGTGAAAATTGACTATTTTGGAGGATGATTTGGAGGTTTAATTCTCTAGAAGCAAGTCAAAAAGATTGTTGGAACTTTTGCTGAGTTTAAGGTTGAGATTTTTGAGACCTCTGTTGTCTGGGATACTCTAGAGGACATAGATGGTTGAGTGTATCTTCTCTTGTTGTAATAAGAGGAGTGTCTAGGGGTGTAAAAACTTTTACATGTTTGAGGTTTGGAGGAGGATAAAGTGACCATAAAATCCTCATGCCTCTTAATTTTTTGGGTTACCTCCTCTACAGGTATTTTGTCTCTGAATAGGTCTTCTCCCAGACTGGGAATATTGGCCAAATGTTTTTGTATATTGACATCCAGTCTGACATTCAAAGCCATGCTTGCATCCTCCTGGCTATAGACACTGCTGATGTTTGTGATGTGATGTCAAATGCATCAAAGACTGAGTGAGCCATAAATTTACATGTTTCAAGAAGATGATTGGTGATGACTGTAGCAGGTTTCCAGGTCTCGCTGTGTAGAAAGAACCGATGTTTCAGCCATCATGCTGGCTGAAACATCAGTTCTTGCTACACAGATGCAGCGAGACCAAATTTGTCCAGAGTTCTACCCTCTTACCTGGGTGGATTATAGGCATAAGTCCTGAAGCTATTAACTTTCTTCAGTGCAGAGTAGACTCAACTAGCAGGGACTGATGTTGCAGTTGAGGTTAGTCAAAACCTGGACAGGACTGCACCCTTTATAAAGTGTCTAATTTACATGATGCTGTTGGAATTAGAAGTGGTGTTTCCCAGTTCTTAAATATTGTCTCTTTGATTAGATTATGAAAGGATAATTTTAAGCAGTCTTTTGACCACTGTTTATAATCCAAGGCATCAATCAACTCAGCTCTGTGTTCTGCTTTAGATTCCATTTTAATGGGGAGTGAATGACCCTTCTGCCTGATAAAACATGGGCATGCAAACTTTCAGGCGCTGACCTTCTGCAAGGATGGATGTGATAGAATTCCATATGATTCCTCTGCAGAAAAGTCTGCATAGTCTGAGGAAGAGTGTTGTGACAGGTCAGAGTCATACTTTTTGATGTCATATCTAGGAGATGTCAGAAGGACATTAGGTGATCATCAAGGGAGTCTCTGAGAAGAATGTTGTGGAGAACGTTGACTGTATCAATGGAAAGTTTGCTCCCTGGAGGCTCGATGAGATTTCCCAATGTTGAGTCGATGAATGTCTGGAACAAGAAGCTGTATGCTCTCTAGAAGATAAGCTTCCTCTCAATGTCAAGCATTGATGAAGCAGGGTCCAAGACTGAGCTCTGGATGGTTGCTGAGGTTATTGCTTGAACTGGGCTGATGCATGGAAGCCAGTACCTGCACCATGTGTGACTTCAGCATCGCAGCCTGTTTTCTTTGCACCAGTTTTTTTTTATCTGGTCCTGTAAAGACAATGCCGTTACCGATGGTATAGTCAGTACAGAGAGCACAGACAGTGGCTGATGTTGAGGCATGCCTCTGGGGTAACACAATTTGTAGAGATGGAGATCGAGCCTCAGTACTTCTTCGCTTTGAATGGGTCGATAGTGTAGACGCCTTGGATGACTCAGAGGCCTGCCTAGAAGGGGAAGGATTCCTATGCTTCTTAGCCTTTTTACAAAGCTCTCCTGATGGAGGCAAAGAAATGGTTGTTTAAGGCATTGATGCTTTTGTTGTCGATGTCAACATGTCAAAATAGATTGATGCTCCCAGCATGAAAACAGGCTGAAAGGAGCGTGAAGGTCCCAAATAAAATTTTGGAAAAAAAAGAATTTGAGACCAAGCAACAGAAAACACAATAAAAGGTAAAATTATGAAGAAAAATTATGACAGGAAAAGCAAAATTTCCAAAAGTTTGACATGCTTGGAGAACTCCAAGAAACACAGCTTCTTAGCTTAACAGAAAACTAAGAACTGATGGTCCCTTGAGGTGACATCAGGCAAAAAGGCACAGGCACATACGTGTTACGAGCAGTTTCAAGACTTAGAAAATTTTGTAAAGTGACAATACACCTTAATACTGTCTGTACTGGGTTCCGTTGATTTAACCCGCATGTGAGAATTTAACCCACATGTGATTTAACCCTGCCTGCTGTCTTCATATAACACCTGTTGCAGGTAAGTAACTGTGCTTTATGCCTGCTCATTTTACATTGATATATGGAACAAAATTATTATAAGTACGTAAGCCTTAGAAAAAACAATCAAATCCAGATCTATTGGTGGCACATAGAATATTTAAATAATTCCTCTTTGCTCAACAAAAAAACAGATCCACCATCAAGTGCTCTTTTTACTAAGGTGCGCTAGTGTTTTTAGCGCATGCAGGAAATTACCGCGCGCTACACTGCATGTTGCGCTTCTAGAACTAACACCAGTTCAATGCGCTATTCCGAGCGTTAAAGCCCTAGCGCACCTTAGTAAAAGGAGCCCTAAATCATGTTTAGGAAGATGTGATTTTTTTCTGCAAAAAGATCAGCAACTTTATATCAACTTTGTTGGGTTTTTTTAAACTAAAATTAATGAATTTACAGCAATTATGATTATATGTTCAAAATAAACACAACATCTTATTTGTATAGCTATCTCTATATTTTTCTCTCTATAAAAATAAAAGGGGTATCTAATTTCCATGTCTTGCATGCCAGTTCTGCCCCCTGCCTTGCACTGAATCTGAGTGGGTGTGTCAAACCTATGAGATGTTGGGGAAACTTTACACATGCATGCTCATGCTGTTATGCATGCACATATATGAGGAAAAACAGTCCATGACATCTGTCCACATGTAGTGCCTTATACTGTAAAACAGTGTTTCTCAACCTTTTCAAGCCAAGTACCCCCTAAGCCTAACAAATACCAACCGAGTACTCCACCCAAACTCTGCCCCAAACCCACCCAAACTCTTCCCCAGACCCGCCAAAACTCCGCCCCAGATTCCACCCCCATAATAATAATAATACTAATTGTAATGCAATTTCTTCCATCCAATTTTCATATGCACACAATATAATCTTATTAATACATAATGGTAACCACAAAATTTAAAAAACACAAAGTACACAGAGAAAATGTTAATCATCATTTATATTTGGGGGGGGGGGTTCAAAGATGTCAAGGCAGATGACTTTAAAATATGCAATCTCACCGCAGTAACTATAGAAAAATGTACAAATATAGTGCAAAATACAGACAGCAGATATAAATTCTCAAAACTGACACATTTTGATCACTAAATTGAAAATAAAATCATTTTTCCTACCTTTGTTGTCTGATGATTTCATGAGTTTCTGGTTGCACTTCCTTCTGACTGTACATCCTTCCTTTCTTTCTTTCTTTTTCTGCACTCAGGTCCAACAATTGTTCCTTTCTATTCCCTCCCTCCCTCCTTCCTGTGTCCTGAGTTCCTATGTTCCTGCCCTTTCCGCCCATCCTCCAGGCTCAGATTGTGCTCTGGCAAACTGGAAACACAAACTTTTTTTCTGTGCGGGTTCTTACTTCTTGTGAAAGAGCATGAAAGGGAGCATCACGTAACCGCCTGTGAAAGCAGTGGCTTCATTCTCTCACACTCTGGCACTCTAGCAGTGAATGCATCTGGCGATAGGGGAAAAAAGTCTTGCACCACGCTATGGATTAGCCTATGTCCCCCCTCCCTCCCCCCCTGAACTGCACTGAAGCCTGCCTTCCCCCCAAGCTGACCTGCCGCCACCCACCTACTCCATTTAATTACCTCCCGCTGCTGCCGCAACTCCGGGAAGGGCCAGGCGCTTGCAGAAATTGCACACCACCGGCCCTCAAGCCTTCCCCTGTATGTCAATTCTGACATCGGAGAGAAGGTCCAATCAGCAATTGGCTGGCCTGGACCTTCTCTCCGATGTCAGAATTGACATCAGGGGAAAGGCTTGCGGGCCGGCAGCATGCAATCGCTGCATGCACATGGCCCTTCCCTTCCTGGCGCTATGGCAGCAGCAGGGGGTAATTAATGGAGTGGGCGAGCAGCGGTGAGCAGTCCGCATACCCCCAACAGGCAGTCCGAGTACCCCCTAGGGTCCGCGTACCGCAGGTTGAGAAGCCCTGCTGTAGAAGTACTTGTATCCTTTTACATTTTTCAATTGTATGAGTGTCTAAAAAATATAATTCAAAATGCATTAAAGTAAAAACTTGTTTCACTGACCTCCATAACCTACTTTCAACATGAAACTGTAATTAAGATTAAGACATCAAAATATTGATCGCATAAGTCTTCATACCCTTTGTCACAGCAAATCAAAATTAGCTCTATTTCTAAAAACAGCCTTAGGAGCATTCACAGTAGGATTAATGAAACCCATCTGTATCCAATCATAATAGTTGAGTTGATATGAAAACTTCTGAACCAGAGATTGAGATGTTTTCTGTTGTACAAAATGAAGCTGAAACAAAAGTCTAAACATGCCAAAAGTGGAGCTGCTGAGAGAACTCGGGGATAAAGTTATTCAAAGAGATAGGTTGAGTGAAAGCTATTAAGAAAATTTGAGTGTTTGAATATCACCCAAGCACTGCCAGGTCTATCATTGTAAAGTGGAAATAGTTTGGCACCAGTAAATATAGTGCTTTGATCAGGTCATCCTTCAAAAATAAGTAGCTATGGGTTAAAGAAAAGTCATTGTGAGGTCTAAAATAATAATTTTATTTTTTATAAACTGCCTAACCAGGAATGGTTCTAGGCGGTTCACAATAAGTAAAAACTGAACATACAGCAAAAGTACAATTTAAAAGAGGAAATATATCAAGTAGTAAAAACATAAGAAATGCTTAAAATTTTAAAAAGACAACAGAATGCATTAGGATACAACTTTATCAAATAATTGGGTCTTCAATAATTTTCTAAAATAAAGATAGGAGGAAGCTCCTAGCATGATTTTTCCAAACCAAACATTCAAGTTTCAAGTTCAAGTTTTATTTTAACTTATTGAATCACCTATTTATTTTACTAAGCGATTTACATAATAAAAAAACACATATACTAATATTCACAATAAGTTACATAGATTTAACAAATTGACATACAAACTAACAGCTACATAAGGAAAGGAGGGCAGAACTACAATAGTATTTATTAGAAAACAAGACATGAATGGTAAGAACAATGGGAAGGGGGAATAAATAAAAAAGAAGATAATCGTTCGATGTGATTATACTTTGAAAACGTCTTTAAAAAGGAAGCTCTTCAGAGAGCGTTTAAAATGATTCAAGTCATTTTCTTCTCTTAAATACAGAGGTAAGGTATTCCATAACTGTGGTGCTATAACAGAAAAAATTTCATGACGACGGGTTCCGATAACTTTCAATGAAGGGGCTGCTAAAAGTTTTTGATTAATAGACCTTAAAGAAAGTGATGAGCAATGAGGAATAAGTAATTTATCAATAAATTGGGGTTCATTTGAAGATAGGGTTTTAAAAACTAAAAGTAAGATTTTAAAAGTGATACGGTGAGTGACAGGTAACCAGTGTGATTCAATAAGAAGTGGAGTAACATGATCAAATTTTTTGCGATTATGTATCAATTTAATTGCAGTATTTTGAACTATCTGAAGACGTCTCTTTTCTTTTTGGGTAACATTTATTAATAGAGAATTGCAGTAATCAATTTTCGAAATAACCAATTCAATTTAGCAGCCTGAAAAAGAGACCTCTTTTGAAAGAGTTATCTCAAGAAAACATTTATAACATAATTTAACAGAAGGGAATGTAAACAAACAAACTCTACATGTAAACTTATTTGAGTGGTTCATAGAAAAATGGGAAACAAGGGGAACTATAGCAGTTTCTTTCTTAGCCTGGGGTAAATGGTGATTGACCAAAAATTTCAGGTCGCTGCTAAAAAAAAAAAAGCCATATGCAACTTTCTAGCTCATATGCTCAGTGATACACACCGTCTACCAGGAAATCAAACTGCATCAAACACCTATTCTGTTAAGTGTGAGTTTTTCCAGTGGGCGTCCATGAAATTGTGGAGGTGCCTACAAAGTGACGTCCACATCCTTTGGATGTCCTTGTGCCAATTATCGCTCATTAAGACCCTTAAATGGCTCATTAACTACTTAGTTTGGATGCCTAAGTCCCACTCAGCATTAGACAGGACTTAGGCGTCTTTTAGGCACCCTTTATAGAATCAGGGCCTTGGTGTCTATCCTTGATAAAATTTCTGCCACTGAATTGTTTTAGTGCCAGTTTACATTTTGTGTCCTGTTTTTTGGGGGGTTATCCTTCAACTGTTTTGGCATTTTTGCTTTGGGCTTTTGTCAATTCATAGGCTTCATAAAATTCTACATACCATCTACAGGCTACAAGTTAGCCATCATTAGAGAGAAAGAGACTAGTATTTTAAAATGAATAATGAATTGCAAAAATAAGTAATGACATAGAAGAAATTATCAAGGTATGAGTAGCTTGTGTGAAGCATATGGATACTTCTATTAGGCCTGCACGTAGAATTCAATGGTCACCTATCCGACAATAAAGGCCTGCCAATACAAAAGATTCCTGGACAGAACTCTCACCTTCCAGTCAGGTAAATGGAACGATTGGGTAAATGGGTAACATTATCATGCATTCCTCATCCTACTTTAGTTTTAGAAAATCAGTAAAAACAAATTTGTTTAATCGATTTGTAACCTAAGAATTTTATAGTTTCACGTCTTCTATTCTGTAAGCTTGTATTCGATGACTTTTATTGTGACCATTTTGCTGATTGTCCAGCACCTCTTGTTGTAAACCGCTTCAAACTATCATGGCTTTGGCGGTATGTAACAATAAAATTATTATTATTATTATTTTATTGTTGGAATGAAAATAGCAAGAAGTTATGGTAGAGATATAGAAAAGGAAGAAGTGTGCAAGCCTATAATGAGGGAATGTGAAGTTTTATTTCCATGCAGAATAGCATGAAGAGTCAATTTAAGGAAAAGTAGATACTAATTTGTGAAAGAACAAAATTATTCTGGTTTTGATTCATTATAAAGAACAAAGTGAAAGGCAGTAAGATTGAGAAGAAGTGGTTATGCAATAAAATTAAGAAGCATTAGAGCATGGATTAGGGTTTTGACTGGAAAGGAAGATAATAATTGGGAGGACTGGGTTAAACTGTAAGAAGAAAACAAAGATTTGGTAATAGAATGGGTGTGAGAAGGATGGAATAATAAAAAATATGATGCCCAAATTAGTGGGTCTGGGAAAATAGGAAGGTTGTGGTTTTTAAACACTGTGATGGAGAAATAGGAAAGTGGGTTAGAGGATGTCGAAGACCATATAACACTTTGGGGCAGGATGAATTTGATTTAAATCAAATTAATTTAAATTATGATTTCAGAAAATTTATTTTAATCATGATTAAAATTACTAGTCTGGAAACCTTAAAAGAAATATCTGTCTGCTTATTTTAACTAAAGTAAAAGTAACAGTACTATAAAGTAATGGTTCTCAGCTGGTGTGTCATGACACACTAGTGTATTCCAAGCATTCGGAAGGTGTTTCCCATAGCAAGTGGAAACAGAGCAGTGGCTCTGAGGGGACTGTGACAGTAGAAAACACAACTCAGTGGCACGAGACCTGGCTACACAAACCTGATGCCACAGTTCTTTCCTGTGTTGTCAGCAGCAAGCCATACTTAACAAGTTAGAAAAGTTTTCACTTTTTTTTTTTTTTAATCTTTAGTCTTATATACTGGGTCATTCCCCTGAGGGACTTGAACTGGTTAACAAAACTTAACTTAAGGAGACGTTAATGAACAACAGTGCAAGCATGGTTACGTTGGGATTTGTGTAACTTTGAATCCTGCCACAGGGCTATGTTTCCTGCTGCCACTCTCTCCTCCAAGTTGATGCTTTGCCAAACATTAATGCTGCATTTTTGACAAGGGGGGCTTGGAGAGAAAGAGGACACAGGGAGGTGCTGCACCATAAGGATGGAGGAGATGGGAGAAGGGACAGGGAAATGCTAGGCCATAGAAGTGGAGGAAGAGAGGGACAGGAAGATGCTGGTCCTTAAGGGTAGAGGAGAAGGAAGAGGGAAATGCTTAGGGTTACCGGACATCCAGGAAAACTCAGACTGTCCAGACTTTCCAAAACTCAGCAGTTTGTCCAGGGTTTGGAAAGTCCCAAGGAGCTCCGGCCGCATCTGGAGGGTATCTGAGCATGCTATCTGAGCATGCACGGCTGATGCTCCAGGCCCTATAAAGCCAGTACTATAAATTTAAATTTTAAACTATTTTACATTTTTCTAACTTTATTATTGTAAACTGTCCAGATACATGTGATGGTTGGTATATAAAGCTATAAATAAACTTGAAACTTTAAAACTTAAACAATGGTTCTCAGCTGGTATCCCTGTGAGAGTTAAATTTGGAATCGCTGTAGACTTCTGCGGCTCAAGTTTCCTTTATGAGCAGCTCCAAGACCCAGTCCACATTTTCTTTGCATCCAGAGATCACCATTATGCTGACGGAGCATTGTGATGTGCCAGAGGACCCTTTAAGGGTTGCCAGAGCCATGATGGAATTGTGCCCGATGGCTCCTGAGTCCAGCAGTTATTCGTACCACTTAAGGTGGATTCACTGGTAGCACAAGTTACAAAACACGTCACTTCCTATACTAGTGAAGGTTGGGTCATTATAAAGTATTCAAAGAGTGAACCAATAACTTAGACTGCAAATATACTAAAAAAAAACAAAGAAAAAGGACCGCAAATGCCCTGACACTACCAATTGGACAGTGTCTTTATTGGGGTATGAATATTATCATAGGTCCAAAAAAACCACCTTGTTACATTTTAAATTTTATTTTGATATTTTTAAATACTAATATCCTTAATATTACTGTGCAGCTCCACTTTGTGCAAAAAAATAGTAACACTTAGCTTAAATCTATCCGACGGCAGCTCAACCATTTCACAATTCATCAGGGATAAACTTTGCAAAAAGATGTTAACACCTGGTGACATGAAATTGCTGATATCCAAATTGGATGGCGAGCACTCTTCAGTAACAACTTAAAAAATAATACATCCAAACAGGCATTGTTCATAAAGAAAGAATGACAGTACTGGTTAAGATAAAAAATAATTATATGACTTCCAAAATATCTCCAATGTAAAACAGTCTGTACTTACATCAATACAAGCTGATGTTTTTTTAAATGGCTGGCGCCATTTTTTAATGTGTGTGAATTGAATGAAACACACACTGCCGTTCATTCCATTCAGCAGCAAATGGTTTACGGCTTATATTGATACACATAGAATCTCATAAGATCTTCTCTGGATAGAACCAAAGCCAAGAACACAGATAAGAAAAAGTCAAATTTTACACACACACACAACACACACACACAACACACACACACACACATTTAGTGAATAGAATGGATATATTTTGATAATGCACTGTCTAGCTAATAGAAAAGATAAATGAATAAAGAAATAGAAAGGATAAAAATGTGGAGAGGCATAATCGAAAGGGATGTCTACGTCCATCTCGCAAGTCGTCCAAAGTTAAAAGAGCCTAAGACACATTTTCGAAAGATACGTCCAACTTTTTTTACTTTCGATAATCGTCTAATTATACGTCCTGCCTATCTGATCGTCCAAGCCACTAAATCGTCTATCTTTATACCACATTTCTGTCCAACATTCCGTCCAAGTCCAAAACACCTAGAACAAGCCCTGTTGGACGTGGGAGGGGTCTGCAAAGTGATGGACTGCACACCCAGACATGCCACCTAAATAGTGGGGTACCTTACAGGGCACCGCTATGAACTTCACAAAAAGGGTGCCATGGCTTCTCCTCACTACAGCTCCCTTATAGGTGATGGTGAGCCCCCCAAACCACTTTCAGAATCCCCTAGACCAGAGGTGCCCAATACGTCGATCGGTCGATCGGGAAGGCAACGCGAGTTGATCGCGGAGCCCATCCCGAGTTCCATGATAGACTCGTGTTGCCATCCCGATCGACCAGCCGATCAGCCTTCCTCTCCCCGAAGTTCCCCACCGGTCATCACTTCACGCACACCCATTCTCACTGCGCCCTTCCTTGCCCGACTGCCAGAACCCGTCTTCCCTCTCTCACTTTCGCCCGTAGACACTCTTTGATAGATGATGTCACTTCCTTCAGGAGAAGGCAGGAGGGAGGTCTAGGGAAGTCACGACCCTGGAGAGCTGAGCATCGGCTGTCCTGGCAGAATCGACAGAACCGCCAGACTGGAGAAAGGCGGTCAGGAGCAGGAGGTGCTCTGCCCAAAAATGCCGGAGTTGCTGCTGCTGCTCTGACGTCTTGAGCCTGAAAATGGGAAGTTGAGGTGGTTCCTATGGGGGGGGGGCTAAGCATTCTTGTAAGTGCCATGCTGAAAGGAGACTGGAACGGCTCTCATGGAAGGATTTATAGACTGGCTTTTTTCTTTTCCTCGGCCCTGGGCATCCGGAGATTTGGGCCTGCAGAAGCCTTGCGCTGACCAGCATTCCTCTCCGATGTCAATTCTGACATCGGAGAGGAATTTCTGGGCCAGCCAATCGCTGCCTGCCTGGCCCGGAACTTCCTCTCCGACATCAGAATTTAAGGGGAGCAGAACGCTGGTCAGCGCAAGGCTTCTGCAGGGAGAGCTTGGGGGTCGGTGGCTTGGAGGCCTGTTCCCCAGTGGCGATGGCAAACCTAGTGGCTTGGGAGAAAGAAACAAAGGGGGCAGGCAGGGAGACAGAAAGAAGGGAAACAGAAAGAAAAAGGGAACAGGGAGACAGAAAGAAAGTGGGCATGGAGAGAAAGAGAAAGAAAGAACAGGAGGCAGGGAGAAAGAAAGAAAAAGTTGGGGGAGAGAATGAGGTCTGGAGGAGAGAAAGCATATAGGAGGCTGAAAGAAGGGACAAAATATTGGATGCAGGAGTGGGCTGAAGTCAGAAGATGTCAGAAGAAGAAGTGCAGCCAGAGTGAAGTGAAAAGAAGTCAGAAGAAGAAAGTGCAACCAGAGATTCATGAAATCACCAGACAACAAAAGTAGGAAAAATGATTTTATTTTCAATTTAGTGATCAAAATGTGTCCGTTTTGAGAATTAATATCTGCTGTCTATATTTTGCACTATGGCTCCCTTTTACTAAACCGCAATACCGTTTTTTAGTGCAGGGAGCCTATGAGCGTCGAGATCAGCGTGGGGCATTCAGCGCAGCTCTCTGCACTAAAATCTGCTATGGGGTTTAGTAAAAAGGGAGGGGGTATATTTGTCTATTTTTGTATAGTTGTTATTGAAGTGACATTGCATAGAGCCATCTGCCTTGACCTCTTTGAAAAAAACCAGAATATGAATGATAATTAACATTTTCTCTGCCTTTCAGTGTGTTTTGTGGGTTTTTAAAAAATTTTTATTGTTGGTAGATCATTTTGACTTGGTCATTTTAAAAGTAGCTCGCAAGCCAAAAAAGTGTGGGCACACCTGCCCTAGACCCACTTATCTACCACCCCAATAGCCCGTAACGCTGCAGGAGCCACTTATATGCTAGTAAAAATGGGTTTTGGAGGTGTATAGGGCAGTGCACATGTTTCAGTATCAATGCAGTGATTACAGGGGCTTATGGGCATGGGTCCTCCTCTCTATGGGTCCCTAACCCACCCCCAAGACGACTTAAGCTGCCTCTGGGCTGGACGACTTGGCTTTCCTATGCCAGGCGGCCAGGTGATGATGGTCTGGAGGCTGAAATGTAAAGTTGTGAATAAAATTTTTATGGGGGTGGGGGGGTTGGTGATCACTGGGGTAGTGTGTGGGGGTCTGTGTTATGTGTTTTCAGTGCTTATCTGGTGACTTTAGGTGGGTTAAGTCACAACGTCCAAGTTCCGTCTAGGCTCTGTTGTTAAACTTTCGGTTATACATGCTGTACGACTAAGTCTAAGCCGGCCCATGACCTGCCCAACTCCTACCCTCGACATGCCTCCCGAAACGCCCCATTTAGCTTTGGACGTTGAGTGGCACTATGAAGGCCTAGGTCGTTTTAAATACGTCCAAAACCCGGTTTTATTATTGGCGCTTGGACGTTTTTGAGAAATGTTCGTCCAAGTGCTGACTTGGACATTTTTCTCTTTCGATTATGAGCCCCATATTGCATAATGGCAGTTCTCAAACCTGTCCTGAGGGATCCCCTGCCAGTCAAGATTTCAGGCTATCTACAGTGAATATTCATGAGAGATTTGTATCACTGTCTGCAAATTTCTCAGTTGTGTATTTATTATGAATTTCCTAAAAACTTGACTATCTGGAGTCCTCCAGAACAGGTTTGCAAATCACGGTTGTACAGTAAAATGCAGCTAAGCATGTTTAAATAGCATACCCAGTTCTTTTTTCTTAGAGACCAATTTTTGGCTGATGTAAGCCACCGGGTGTTCCTACCCATCTACTTCTTGGGCTGAGACTGCCCCAGGCCCAACATCTGATGCATCTGTTTGCACCACAAAAGGTTTTGAAGTCTGGGCTAATTAACACCGGCTCTGAACAAAGGGCTTCCTTCAGGATCTTGAAAGCAGAGTCCAATTCAGATATCCATTGCATCTTCTCAGGGGCTTTCTTCTGCAGGAGGCAAGTCGGGGGCTCCTCTTTCTCAGCCAACCCCAGGGTAAAGTATCAATAGCATCAAGAAGGCAGTCTTTTCTTAGGCAGCTGGTGTGAGGGGCACTTGCAAGTACCCCTTGGTCAGGTCCAGAGTTGAAATGAATTGGGCACCTTCCAGCCTTTCAATGAGCTCATCAACCAGCATTCATTTTCCCGTCTAGTTTTGGCACCAGAACTATAGGAGATAACCAGTTACTGATGGACTCCTCACTGACCCTCAGTCCCAGCATCTCAGAGACCTCTTTCACCATGGCCTATTGCAAGATTTCTGGGACCTGACAGGGGTGATCTCAGACCACCATTCCTGGATCTGTGATTATATCAGTTTGGATAATTTCCAAAAAGAGAAGACCATAAGTCAGGGTGTCCAACCTTTTGGATTCCCTGGGCCACATTGGCTGAAATAAATGTTTCTGGGGCCGCACAAACATGCAAACACTGCAGCAAGACAGAGGAGGGAGCCGGCAAGACGATAAACACCCGGGGGCAGCAGAGGAAAACACTGCATCGCCCTCGACTGGGGCCGCACAAAATACTTCACTGGGCCGCAGTTGGACACCCCTGCCATAAGTCATTATTAAGATAGCTTGGGGGAATCCACTGCTTATTCCTAGAATAAGCAGCATAAAATCTGTTTTTCTCCTTGGGATCTTGCCAGGTACTTGTGACCTGGGTTAGCCACTGTTGGAAACAGGAGGCTGAGCTTGATGAATCTTTGCTCTGTCCCAGTAAGGCAACTCTTATGTTCTTATGCAAGGTGTGTCCTGGCCTGCCAGAAAACACATCTTCATTTTGGCAAGCTGACTGTTCGGAATTATATTTTTGCGTGGCTGAAACCTGATTTCCAAACAACACAGCCCAGCATAGAAGAGGGAGGATCTTCGGGCACGGCACCGGCATGTCCTGTGCGTTGGTGCTGGTGCCGGTGCCCAATTGGGGTAAGGGATATCGTTTTGGTGCTCGGGGAAGCATGTAAGATCGCGGGGGAGGGACGACTCGAGAGGGGGGGGATGCCGGATCGCTGGGGGGGATGCTGGATCGCGGGGGGGGGGATGTGGAGCAGCGCCGGTAGCCTTGGGTAGGGGGGAGTTGGTGGAAAGAATCAAATCAAGTTTCCATTCATTCCTATGGGGAAACTCACTTTGATATACGAGCAATTTGGTTTACGAGCATACTTCTGGAACGAACTATGCTCGTAAACCAAGGTTCCACTGTACACTTCCCCCTCCCCATTCGCGGTTTCTGCACTCGTGATTTCACATAATCGCGATTTTTTTCTGGGGAGGGGGAAAATTTTAAAAAACATATTTTTTACCTCCCTGCCGCCTTCCCGGCCTTACCTGGTGGTCTAGTGGGCTTTCGGGGCAGGAGCGATCTTCCTAAGCTCGTGCCCCGTGCAGATCGCCATGAGGAAATGGCTGTAGGGAGTTCCCTTCGTAGTCTCGAGAGACTACGGGAACTCACAGCAGCCATTTCCTCATGGCGATCTGCACGGGACAGGAGTGTAGGAAGATCGCTCCTGCCCCGAAAGCCCTCTAGACCACCAGGTAAGGCCAGGAAGGTGGCAGGGAGGTGGGGGTGGATCAGAGCCGGATAATCGCGGTTTTTCACCATTCGCGGTCCGACTCTGCCCGTATCCCCCGCGAATAACGAGGGAGAAGTGTACTTGTTGTCACAAGCTGTCTTTTCACGCGGCCCCACAAAATCCATAGACACTCTATCAAATGGGGTATCAAAATGGACATGGGCACAAGGGGGGCAGGTAGCGGGCTACTCAGCTGGTAGGATTGGCAGAAAAGCACTACCTGTTTATATATATTGGGCCAGAAAGATTGGGTTAAGATACATTCCCAAGTTTTCTATTCTCCCCAGGTAACCACTTAACAGGTAATGCATGCCAGTTGCGTAACCTGGTGATATAGATGCAGTATTAACAATTGTTCTATCTCCTCTCCCTCCAGGGTTCCCTTGGTTCCTCTATATGGCAAATCATTCTTCACTATGAAATTTGGGAGAGTTACCTGAGAGGGGTCCTGGTTGCCTATGGGATTCCTATCTACCATTATAATCTTGGCCCATGCTTCTCTAAAGGATTTGTCTTCGACCTGAGCTGTCTTAATATTTCTCATGGTCCCTTCCCCATTCTACTCAGGAAGACTGTCTAAAGGGTCTGTAGCATCCTATACCTCTTGTTCCCCTTGGCCCAAGTCTCCCTCAACTGCAGCTCCAAAATTCAGAGGGCAGCACAGTTTGTCTAATCGCCGCTGATGGTGACGTTTAGGAAATTCCAGGCTCTCTATATACAAATCAGAGTCATGCAACAAGAAAATCTTGGGGAAAGTCTCCTCTTCCTCCTCCTTTAAGCCAGCTGTCAGCTGGGCCCAGACAGCTCAGAACTTTGAGAAATTCTGCCCCAGGTCAACTGGGTAGGGGAGCCAGGGCAAAACCACCACCTCCAACTGGACTTGCCCGACTGGTGTATGAAGTAATACCCAAGCTGTGGGATAATTTCTCTGGTCCCCATGTACACATGACAGTTTGGTTTGATCATAATTCACTTGCAGTTGGAGTCTACTGGTGCCTGGTAGGGATTCCTGCTCACTTCAAATTGCAATATACAGTTCCTGTTCTCAAGGTGAGGCTTCCAAGAAGTTTCAAGCATAGAGAGTGACCAAATTCACATCTATGTTTCTTCATCTAACTCTGAGCTGTCTCTGGCTATGTGACATCTTTCTCCACATCTGAGAGAAAGTGTGGCTCTGGTGACTGGGTCAGCAGAGTATGGCATTCGTGGGGATGAGGACCTTCATTGCTCTGACCCCCCACCCCCCCACCCCCTTCTTGGGGATGCCGGGCTGGAGGGCAGTTTCAGGTCCTTAAAGTTTTCAGATCCTACTTTCTCTCATTTCTTCCCAGGACCTCCAGCTTTTGAGTGTTCTGGTACTGTAATCAGTAATTTGAGCTTGCAGAAAGCTTGGTATAACACCACACCTAATAAAATGTTGTGGCATAACTAGAATTAATAGATATTACTGATCTCCTTTACTGTTTAACATTTTCTGATGTCTAGAACTTCCACATGATAAAGTGAGGGTATGACATTACTATTAAAAAAACAACACTTCGTTAATATGTATATTGAGCTATGCAGTGTATCATATTCATATATAAGCCCATAACTGGCTAAATAATGTGATTTGCAGTACACTTGTATGTAAGATACTCTTTATGAACCAAGATTTCTAAATGAGCCTCATAATTCTTTGCCATAGGGACCTTTATAATATATATATATTTTTTCATTTATTATAATTAATTTTTATCAAATGGGTATGAAGTTTCATGTAGATGTGGGATCCTTCTTGATGTGCTATCAGAACATAAAATCAAAAGCTTCTAAACCACTATTTCAGTTTCTAAAATTTGACATAATTTCGGAGGAAGCCATATTTGGCAAAGTCAGGCTGATTTGAAAAACCTGAGAAAACTAAATTGGTTAAAGATGTCTGGCATGAGAATGTTCTATGGAACGTTATTTGATACATGGAAATAATCCAAAGAAAATACTTAATCATATATAAGGATTCAAATGTTGTCATATAATACTTTTGTATCTCTACCTACATTTGCTAACAGCTAGTTTCATTTATTTCATCATAGACTTTTCATTTCACATTTGTCTGCAGGCTTTCACACAGAAAATCATACTTATTAAAACCAATGAATTACATTATTGGGGAAAATATTATATTCCAAGATAAATTCTAAATGTTTCTTCCAGATTGGAACTGATGCTGGGATTTTTGTGCTATGAGTCTTGATTCCCAACTACTATGGGATTTTCCTGTACTTAATTAGGCCCACCCTTCCTCTGTTCCTTGTTTGGTCATTACAGCAGCAGGTCTGAGCCTAGGAATCCTGCATCTGGCCTCCTTCTGGAAACCTCTCTCAACTTCTCCCCAACCCACCCCCTCCACCCCCAACTGTGCACCTGTACTAAAACTGGTACAAAGCATAATATACTAAAATGTCAAGTGGTGATTGAAATATGCAATCACGGGTTGTGCTTTCCCTACCCCTGACCTAGTGTTATCTCTCTTTTTCCATGGTTGTTACTGCTGCTCTTTTTCATAAGGAATGATTTAAGCATTGTATTATTTTTTCTCAAGTATTGACTTGTACCCTCATATCATTGCTTTATTTAGCTGCTTCATCCAGAAGCCATTCCCTTCTCAGCACCCCAGATGATGTTCCAGATGTTGCACCAAATAGAAAACGGAGGCAACGGCAGCAGAAAAAAACAGTGACAGAAAGCAAAGTGACTAAGAAACAACCTGTGACTCAAAAGCAAGAAAGGTAATAAACATCTTAATGTTTATGCTATTACTAAATCAGTCAAATACTATGAAGCTCATAATCAAAACTTTGAAAATGTCCAAAACCCAGCCCAAGTCGGCAATTGGACATCCTAATACCGGGACGTCCAAGTGCCGATAATCAAAACTGACTTTCTGGACATCCAGCAGCACTTTTAGGCCACTGTGTGTCCAGAGCTCAAAGGGGCACTATGGGAGGTGTGTTATGGACAGACATCAGGCGGACTTAGACCTGTACGTCCTGCATGGGCCCAGAGTTTGCTCAGCAGAATTTCCCAGACTACCTCTTCCTCTCAACACACTGACATGCTACCACCACCACCAACACTAGGAACACCTCACCGAGTATGCCAGCAATGCTTATAAACTTTATAAAACACATTATTATATTTTCTTATAAAGCATATATTTTAACTGAACTCAGCCTTGCCATTCACAAAAATAGAAAAGTTCCCATTTCAAGCTGTCTCATGTACACTTTTCAAATCTAACATATTGTAATCACAAAACAGAAAATAAAATTATTTTTTCTACCTTTTGTTCTCTGATCAATATTCAAATCTTGTTGGTCCCAGGCTCTTGTTGTCTTGCTTGCCAGGGTCTCCTTTCTCCGTGCTAACCATCCGTCTGCCATCTCTGTTCTCCCCTTCCGTTTCCCTTCCCTCTCCCGGAGATCTGGCATCTTTCCTTTTTTTTGTCTCCATCCACAGATTCACCTTTTCTCAACTCCCCACCACCCCAGGATCCACCATCTCTCCCTTTCTGTTCCCAACTATCCTCCTATCCAGTATCTCTATCCCCCCTCCACACCATCCCCTGTTTCCAAGTTCTCTCCCTTTCTGTTCCTTCCCTCCCTAAATCCCATTATGCACCATCTCTCTCCCACTCCTCTGTTTTTAGACCCATTATTTCTAACCCCCAAAGTCTGGCATATGCACGTATCTTTGAACCCCCCCTTCCCTCTCTCCCTCTGTGTACTTTTACACCAGGACCCCCCTCCCCCGAAGGTCTGTCCCCCCTCAGAAGGGCTACACCCCACCCCTGAAGACCTGCACCCCCCGAAGGACTTTACCTCCCACCCGAAGGTCTGTCCCCCTCTGAACGCCTAAACCCCACCCCTGAAGGCCTGCACCCTCCCCGAAGGATTGTCCCCCCCCACCCGAAGGTCTGTCCCCCCCTGAAGGCCTGCACCCATCCCGAAGGCCTGCACCCACCCCGAATGCCTGCACCCACCCCGAAGGCCTGCACCCACCCCGAAGGCCTGCACCCCCGAAGGCCTGTCCCCCCCCCTTGAAGGCCTGACCCCCCCTTGAAGGCCTGCCTGCTTGTCCCCCCTTGAAGGCCTATCCCCCCTTAAAGGTCTGCCTGTCCCACCCCCTTGTAGGCGTGTCCCCCCTTAAAGGTCTGCCTGTCCCACCCCCTTGTAGGCCTGTCCCCCCCTTGAAGGCCTGACCCCCCCTTGAAGGCCTGCCTGCTTGTCCCCCTTGAAGGCCTGTCCCCCCCTTGAAGGTTGGCACCCCCCCAAAGGCCTGCACCCCCTTGAAGGCCTGTCCCACCCCCTTGTAGACCTGTCCCCCCCTTGAAGGCCTGCCTGCTTGTCCCCCCTTGAAGGCCTGTCCCCCCCCTTGAAGGCCTGCACCCCCCCTTGAAGGTTGGCACCCCCCCAAAGGCCTGCACCCCCTTGAAGGCCTGTCCCACCCCCTTGTAGGCCTGTCCCCCCCTTGAAGGCCTGCCTGCCTGTCCCCCCCTTGAAGGCCTGCACCCCCTTGAAGGTCTGCACCCCCCCCCCCCGAAGGCCTGCACCCCCCCGAAGGCCTGTCCCCCCACTTGAAGGCCTGCCTGCCTGTCCCCCCCTTGAAGGCCTGCACCCCCTTGAAGGTCGGCACCCCCCCCTGAAGGCATGCACCCCCCCTGAAGGCCTGTCCCCCCTTGAAGGCCTGTCCCCCCCCTTGTAGGCCTGCACCCCCTTGTAGGCCTGTCCCCCCCCCTTGTAGGCCTGTCCCCCCCTTGAAGGCCTGCCTGCCTGTCCCCCCCTTGAAGGCCTGCACCCCCTTGAAGGTCTGCACCCCCCCCCCGAAGACCTGCACCCCCCCTTGAAGGCCTGCCTGCCTGCCTGTCACCCCCCTCCCCCTTGAAAGTCTGCCTGCCCGCCCGCCCGCCCCACCCTGAAGGCCTGATGCCCCGACCCACCCCGAAGGACCATTCGCCCCCCTGGCCTCCCCGCACTACCTATGAAGCAGCCGCAGCAGGATCGCGACGTCAGCTATCTTTGCGCTGCTTAGGAGCTGCTTCCTGCGCCGGGCTACCTTAAGCTACTGCCCCCCCCACGCCCGAAGGACCGCTCGCCCCACTGACCTTCCAGCACACCTATGAAGCAGCCCGCAGCAGGATCGCGACGTCAGCAATCCCTCAGCTGCTTGGGCGCTGCTTCCTGCGCCGCGGTCCCGCCCCCTCCTCTGACGTCAGAGGAGGGACAGGACCGCAGCGCAGGAAGCAGCGCCCAAGCAGCTGAGGGATTGCTGACGTCGCGATCCTGCTGCGGGCTGCTTCATAGGTGTGCTGGAAGGTCAGTGGGGCGAGCGGTCCTTCGGGCGTGGGGGGGGGACTGAGCGGCAAGGCCGGGAACACCCCCTCAGAGCTGGTACCCGGGGCGGCCCGCCCCCCCCGCCCCCCCCTAGGTACGCCACTGCCTGCAGCAATAATCAAAGCTTTCCCTAGACATAGTAAATAAACATAAGAATAGCCTTACTGGGTCAGACCAATGGACCAGTAGCCCGTTCTCACGGTGGCCAATCCAGGTCACTAATACCTGGCCAAAAGCCAAGGAGTAGCTTCCCTCATGTCTTTCTCAATAACAGACTATGGACTTTTCCTCCAGGAAATTGTCCAAACCTTTCTTAAAACCAGCTATGCTATCCATTCTTACCACAACCTCTGGCAATGCATTCCAGAGCTTAACTATTTTCTGAGTGAAAAAAAAATAATAATAATTTCCTCCTATTGGTTTTAGAAGTATTGCCCTGTAACTTCATTGAGTGTCCCCTAGTCTTTGTAATTTTTGACAGAGTGAAAAATTGATCCACTTGTACCTGTTCTACTCCACTCAAGATTTTGTAGACTTCAATCATTTCTCCCCTCAGCCATCTCTTTTCCAAGCTGAAGAGCCACAACCATTTTAGTCTTTCTTCATACGAGAGGGGTTCCATCCCCTTTAAACCAGCTATGCTAGTACACGATGGCAGATAAAGACCTGAATGCTCCATCCAGTCTGCCCAATCACACTCATTATACATTCATAGTTAAATTGCCTTTTCTTTAATATTTCTGGGCAATAGATCATAGAAGTCTACCCGGTACTGTCTCAGGTTCTCACTGCTGTATTTGCCATTGAAGCCACTGAAGCTTATCCTAACCATCCTATCACTGGAGCTTTTATCAAAGCCCTCCCCAGCTCATCTTATACCAAATCACCATATACGGGGGACAGACCATGCAGGATTGCCCAGTACTGGCCTTAATTTGTTTTATACCATTTATTTTCTAATTAGAGATCCACTGTGTTCATCCCCTTAAAGATGCAGAAGAGAATTTCAGGCAGTGATGACAGTGATGTCTAAAAGGCTGGTTCTTGGAGACTAACCTCTTATTATAAAGCAATGCTTTAGAATTCATTTGGTAACATTTGTATCTCAGAATTGTCATTTATTGACATCCTAGACCACAGTTCTTCAACCGCCAGTCCGCAGACCGGTGTTGGTCCGCAAAAAAATCTTGCCGGTCCGCAAAGGATTCGGGTCCCCGCCGCAGCAAAAGGTGTCGGCGTCAGCTGACGTGCAACATTCCTGTTGCCGTCGCTATGCCGGCACTCCTGCCTTCCACCACCAACTCCTGCCGCGTATGTCTCCACACCCCCAGACAAGCAGCGGCAACTCTGTGTGCTTTTAACTTCGGCACACAGCTGCCCCTAAGCAGTATTTTAGCGCGGTTTCATGAGGCAGCCTCGGGGCCTTTGTTAGGCCGGCCCACATCGCATCATCGAAGCGGGCCAGCCTACCAAAGGCCCCAAGGCTGCCTCATGAAACCGCGGCTAAAATACTGCTTAGGGGCAGCTGTGTGCCGAAGTAAAAAGCACACAGAGCTGCCGCTAGCCTACATAGAGAAAACATTTGCTGGAGAGGGAAGGAGGGAAGGGAGAAGGGGTACTCCTGGACAAGGGAGGGGAAGGGGCTACTGCTGACAGGGGAGAAGGGAAAGGGAAGGGACGAGAATTACTGTTGGATAAGGGGAGGAGGAAAGGGAGAAGGGGTACTCCTGGACAAGGGAGGGGAAGGGGATACTATTGACAGGGGAGAAGGGGAAGGGACAATAATTACTGTTGGATAAGAGGAGGAGGAAAGGGAGAAGGGGTACTCCTGGACAAGGGAGGGGAAGGGGCTACTGCTGACAGGGGAGAAGGGGAAGGGACAAGAATTACTGTTGGATAAGAGGGAGGAGGAAAGGGAGAAGGGGTACTCCTGGACAAGGGAGGGGAAGGGGAAGGGGATACTACTGACAGGGGAGAAGGGGAAGGGACAAGAATTACTGTTGGATAAGAGGAGGAGGAAAGGGAGAAGGGGTACTCCTGGACAAGGGAGGGGAAGGGGCTACTGCTGACAGGGGAGAAGGGAAAGGGAAGGGACGAGAATTACTATTGGATAAGGGGAGGAGGAAAGGGAGAAGGGGTACTCCTGGACAAGGGAGGGGAAGGGGATACTGCTGACAGGGAAGAAGGGAAAGGGAAGGGACGAGAATTACTGTTGGATAAGGGAAGGAGGAAAGGGAGAAGGGGTACTCCTGGACAAGGGAGGGGAAGGGGATACTATTGACAGGGGAGAAGGGGAAGGGACAATAATTACTGTTGGATAAGAGGAGGAGGAAAGGGAGAAGGGGTACTCCTGGACAAGGGAGGGGAAGGGGCTACTGCTGACAGGGGAGAAGGGAAAGGGAAAGGACGAGAATTACTGTTACATAAGAACATAAGCAATGCCTCTGCTGGGTCAGACCAGAGGTCCATCGTGCCCAGCAGTCCGCACACGCGGTGGCCCAACAGGTCCAGGACCTGTGCAGTAATCCTCTATCTATACCCTTCTATCCCCTTTTCAAGCAGGAAATTGTCCAATCCTTTCTTAAACCCCTGTACTCTACTCTGCCCTATTACGCCCTCTGGAAGCGCATTCCAGGTGTCCACCACTCGTTGGGTAAAGAAGAACTTCCTAGCATTCGTTTTAAATCTGTCCCCTTTCAACTTTTCCAAGTGTCCTCTTGTTCTTTTATTTTTCGAAAGTTTGAAGAATCTGTCCTTCTCTACTCTCTCTATGCCCTTCATGATCTTATAAGTCTCTATCATATCCCCTCTAAGTCTCCTCTTCTCCAGGGAAAAGAGACCCATTTTCTCCAATCTCTCAGCGTATGAGAGGTTTTCCATCCCTTTTATCAAGCGTGTCGCTCTCCTCTGAACCCTCTCGAGTAACGCCATATCCTTCCTAAGGTACGGAGACCAATATTGGACGCAGTATTCCAGATGCGGGCGCACCATCGCCCGATAAAATGGCAGGATAACTTCTTTTGTCCTTGTTGTAATACCCTTCTTGATTATGCCTAGCATTCTATTTGCTTTCTTAGCGGCTGTTGCGCACTGTGCCATCGGCTTCATTGTCATGTCCACCATTACCCCCAAGTCCCTTTCTTGGTTACTCTCATTCAATAATATCCCTCCCATCGTATAGTTGTTGGATAAGGGGAGGAGGAAAGGGAGAAGGGGTACTCCTGGACAAGGGAGGGGAAGGGGAAGGGGATACTACTGACAGGGGAGAAGGGGAAGGGACAAGAATTACTGTTGGATAAGAGGAGGAGGAAAGGGAGAAGGGGTACTCCTGGACAAGGGAGGGGAAGGGGCTACTGCTGACAAGGGAAAGGGAAGGGACGAGAATTACTGTTGGATAAGGGGAGGAGGAAAGGGAGAAGGGGTACTCCTGGACAAGGGAGGGGAAGGGGATACTGCTGACAGGGGAGAAGGGGAAGGGACAAGAATTACTGTTGGATAAGAGGAGGAGGAAAGGGAGAAGGGGTACTCCTGGACAAGGGAGGGGAAAGGGCTACTGCTGACAGGGGAGAAGGGAAAGGGAAGGGACGAGAATTACTGTTGGATAAGGGAAGGAGGAAAGGGAGAAGGGGGTACTCCTGGACAAGGGAGGGGAAGGGGATACTATTGACAGGGGAGAAGGGGAAGGGACAAGAATTACTGTTGGATAAGAGGAGGAGGAAAGGGAGAAGGGGTACTCCTGGACAAGGGAAGGGAAGGGGATACTGCTGACAGGGGAGAAGGGAAAGGGACAAGAATTACTGTTGGATAAGAGGAGGAGGAAAGGGAGAAGTGGTACTCCTGGACAAGGGAGGGGAAGGGGCTACTGCTGACAGGGGAGAAGGGAAAGGGAAGGTATGAGAATTACTGTTGGATAAGAGGAGGAGGAAAGGGAGCTGGACAAGGGAGGGGAAGGGGATACTACTGACAGGGGAGAAGGGGAAGGTACAAGAATTACTGTTGGATAAGAGGAGGAGGAAAGGGAGAAGGGGTACTCCTGGACAAGGGAGGAGAAGAGGATACTGCTGACAGGGGAGAAGGGAAAGGGAATGAATGAGAATTACTGTTGGATAAGGGGAGGAGGAAAGGGAGAAGGGGTACTCCTGGACAAGGGAGGGGAAGGGGATACTGCTGACAGGGGGGAAGGGTCAAGAATTACTGTTGGATAAGGGGAGGAAAAAAGGGAGAAGGTACTGCTGACAGGGGAGGAGGAACATTGGAATGAAACAGCTGGCAGGAAGATTAGAGGAGGGGAAGGAGTCAGGATGGAATGGAGAGATCAGATGAGGAAAAGGGGAGAGACAGAGGAATGACAAAGTAGAGAGAGATTGATGCTGGGAAGTGGGGTCAGATGAAAAATAAGGAAAGAGGGACAAAGATGCTAGATCTGGTGTAGGAGAGAGGGGCATAGAAAGAACACAGATACCATATAGAGGGGAGGGGTAGAGGGCAGACAGTGGATGGAAGGGGCAGATGCTGAATTGAAGAGACAGAGGGCAGATGCTGGATGGAAGAGAGTGAAAAGACGATGAAAGCAGAAACCAGAGATGACAAAAGGTAGAAAAAAATAATTTTATTTCTATCTTGTGATTAGAATATATCAGATTTAAAATATGTATCCTGCTAGAGCTGATGTTAGACATAACTGGGGAGTGCAAAGCCCAGGCAGTGCGTCTTTAGCTTCCAGCTGGCTTAGGGCTCTCTCTGACCATGAGGCAGTTGCCCTAGTTGCACTCTCCCTAACACCATTCTTGCCATGTGTGACTGCGGTATTCTGTTAGCATGATATTTGTGTAGCATTCTGTAATAATTTGGCTTATTCAGTTTTCTTGATAGTAGAGGGGATATATGTGAAGGGGAGGGGATACGGGGGTTTTGTTGATCCTTGCCCTGTATTATTTATAAAATGGCAATTGTACAGAATATTGTTTCTTTTTATATTTTAATAAAATATGTTCAATATAAAATCATAACTATTTGAGGCTTGTGCGGATGGGATCAGATGGTTAACGGGACCGAGCTCGCGGGGATGGGGCGGAAATGGGGTTTTTAAAAATTTCAGTCTTATTAGTTTGCCGGTCCACAAAATAATTATTTTATTTCCACCGGTCCATAGGTGTAAAAAGGTTGAAGAACACTGTCCTAGACAGAACTTAGACGCCAGCAATTAGACCTGTTTTAGTTGCCTGAGTGCCCCATGACCCCTGGAGGGATTAAGGCATGATCCCCTTTACTCCTCCAGTGGTCACTGACCCCCCCCCCCCACCAACCAAAGATGAGGGGGAAAAAACAGTACATTGAGGACTTGCCATCAGCTGATCGTGGCAGGGGAATCTCCATCAGCTTAGCCAGATCAGCTGAACTGACAGGGAGATTCCTCTCTCCATCCCTCCCTCTGAGGCATCCCTCCTGCTGAGGGTTCTGGTGGGAGGGAGTGGATAGCTCCCCTACCAGGGGCCTTCACAGGGGCTTCCTTGCCGCAGTTGCTCACCTGATTGCAGCAGGGGGATTCCCTTATCGCGATCAGCTCAGCGCCCGTGTATACTTGAAATGTACATTTCAGGCATCTGTTACGGCCCTACGAAGGCACCTAGGGCCACTTAAACTTGCCCAAGGTCACTTCCGGGTGAAACCATGCCCAGCCTTGGGTGAGTTTACAGTAAGTGTCCTGACGCGTCTCCCTCAACTGCAACAAACGCCTACAGTGTAGATGGCCTGCCTTCGTTTTTTTTTTTAGAAAATGTGTGTCCTGATTAGCTGGTTAGACAGCAGTAGGATGCCTACCGCTGCCTACAACCAGGACACCGTTTATAGAATCAGCCCCTAAATTTATTTTACCTATGACTAATGTATACAAGATTCAGCACAGCATACCAAATTTTTTGCTCCATAAGATGCATTTTTTTCCCCCAAAAAAAGTGGGTGGAAATAAGGGTGCGTCTTATGCAGTGAATACCGTGCACCTCCCCTCCCCATACCTTTATGTAATCCTGGCGGTCCAGCACGGCATTGGCAGGCTCCCCTGCTGGACGGCTGCCCGAGTCCTCATCTGCCACTGCAGTGAGAGGCAGGCGCAAGCCCTAAGCACGCCTGCCTGGTCCTACGCCACGGCCCGAATGGTGTTGTCAGTTCGGTCCAGCACTGCATGAGTAGGCTCCCCTATCTGCCGTGGAAGTAAAAGGATGTGGTGGTGAAGAGGGAACAGTTGGACAGATGGAAAGGGATGCAAGAGGGGCATCAAGGAGATGGAGAAGGTGTGAAGAATACTAGGATCAGACTTTGGGAGGGAAAAAAGTTTTCCATTACTCTATGCTCAGAGGTAAGGCTTCCTGGTCAGCCATGGGCAATATATAGAAAATGCTACCCACATCTTTGTGAAGAGAAACAAGTGCATAAATGTAAACCTCCTATCTTTTCTTTCTTTTTTTTTTTTTTTTTTGTAATATCATGTTTATTAAGACGGAGAGTCAATGCAGATACAATGCAGATACAGAACCAAAGAGAAGCACAAAAATTACCTATCTTTTCTTTCTATTTAAACAACAGTATTTCATTTTGAGGACTGTTTCTTTAATGTTTAATATTTTTATAAACTGTGTACTGTACAGGAGAACATAAATACACATAGATTTTCACATGATCTGAGCTACATATAATTTCAACTTAAGAACGGTTTTAAAATTAGAACTCATTCTAAACTCGGGGACTGCCTGTATTTATATTGATAGAAAGTTCTTGAAGTTACTTTAAGGGGGCCTTTTACTAAGGCCTGGCCTGCAGCAATTCAGAAATTAGCACGAGTCAAAAAAGTGCGGCTCAGAGGTGTCTGCTGCAAGGCAGGTTTTCAACCACATGTACTGCCAGGTGAAAAGGCTCCTCCGCTAACCCAGTAGTAAGAAGCACCAAGCATCTTTACTACAGCATGCCAGTGCATTTTAGGTACTGTCTTACTGCCTGAGTTGCTGCACATTAAATCTTTTTTTACTGCAGCGACAATTGTGGCGTGCCTGCGGTATTGTTTATCATGCAACAATGCCTCACCATGCCTTAGTAAAAAGGCCCCTAAGTTCACTGGAATGTTCTGCAAAAAAGGTAAATTTCAAAATATCAATGTCTTGGTCACAAAAGCACTCTATGAGCACCAGGAGCAGCGCGGGCCATTCAGCATGGCTCCCCGCACTAGAAACTGCTAGCGCAGTTTAATAGAAAAGGCCCATAGTTAATGAAAATGGTGTATTTTGTCTAATCATTTGAGCTCAATGTATCATCATTGGTATTTCCCTCAAAATTGTGTGCATAACTTGCAAATGATTAAAACTTTCTCCCATATAGTTCGAACAGTCAAATTCTCCATGGAACTCTCTGTCCTCTCCAAATAATAAAGTGCTAAACAATCAAATAAAATGTATTTGCTAACGTAGTATCTCATTCAGAATTTGTGCAAATAATACAGTACTTAGCTACATCACTAGCATCCACTGTTGAGGGAGTGAGCTTGAGACGGTTCAGCGTTTCTTGTGCTCTCCTCAGCAAAGGATTTTTTTTTCTGTAACTATTTATTCATGCATTTCTTCTGATACATAATGCCAACAACTTGACCCCAAAAGTCAGTGGAGGCCATAAGTTAAAACATTTCTTATGCACAATATATGAGGACAAAGCTCAAAAAGAGTGTGCCCACCTCTATTAGATTTTCTTGTCACCAATAATCATCCTCTTTCTTCTCTTCAAACATGGCAACAGCTTTACAAAAATGCTGACAAATGTGGCTGCTGCCAATCCAGTTATCCCAAGTGGAGAATTCCAATTACCGTATTTTCGCGGATATAACGCGCGCGTTATACGTGATTTTACGTACCGCGCATACCCCTCGCGCGTTATATGCCTGAGCGCGGTATACAAAAGTTTTTAAACATAGTTCCCACCCCGCCCGACGCCCGATTCACCCCCCCAGCAGGACCGCTCGCACCCCCACCCCGAACGACCGCTCGCACGCGCTCCCACCCGCACCCGCGATCGGAGCAAGAGGGAGCCCAAGCCCTCTTGCCCGGCCGACTCCCCGACGTCCGATACATCCCCCCCCCCGGCAGGACCCTCACCCCGAAGGACCGCCGACTCCCCAACAATATCGGGCCAGGAGGGAGCCCAAACCCTCCTGGCCACGGCGACCCCCTAACCCCACCCCGCACTACATTACGGGCAGGAGGGATCCCAGGCCCTCCTGCCCTCGACGCAAACCCCCCCCCCCCAGCGACCGCCCCCCCCCCCAAGAACCGCCGCCCGTCCCTCAGCCGACCCGCGACCCCCCTGGCCGACCCCCACGACACCCCCACCCGCCTTCCCCGTACTTTGTGTAGTTGGGCCAGAAGGGAGCCCAAACCCTCCTGGCCACGGCGACCCCCTAACCCCACCCCGCACTACATTACGGGCAGGAGGGATCCCAGGCCCTCCTGCCCTCGACGCAAACCCCCCTCCCTCCAACGACCGTCCCCCCCCAAGAACCTCCGACCGACCCGCGACCCCCCTGGCCGACCCCCCCACCCCCCTTCCCCGTACCTTTGGAAGTTGGCCGGACAGACGGGAGCCAAACCCGCCTGTCCGGCAGGCAGCCAACGAAGGAATGAGGCCGGATTGGCCCATCCATCCTAAAGCTCCGCCTACTGGTGGGGCCTAAGGCGCGTGGGCCAATCAGAATAGGCCCTGGAGCCTTAGGTCCCACCTGGGGGCGCGGCCTGAGGCACATGGGCCAAACCCGACCATGTGTCTCAGGCCGCGCCCCCAGGTGGGACCTAAGGCTCCAGGGCCTATTCTGATTGGCCCACGCGCCTTAGGCCCCACCAGTAGGCGGAGCTTTAGGATGGATGGGCCAATCCGGCCTCATTCCTTCGTTGGCTGCCTGCCGGACAGGCGGGTTTGGCTCCCGTCTGTCCGGCCAACTTCCAAAGGTACGGGGAAGGGGGGTGGGGGGGTCGGCCAGGGGGGTCGCGGGTCGGTCGGAGGTTCTTGGGGGGGGACGGTCGTTGGAGGGAGGGGGGTTTGCGTCGAGGGCAGGAGGGCCTGGGATCCCTCCTGCCCGTAATGTAGTGCGGGGTGGGGTTAGGGGGTCGCCGTGGCCAGGAGGGTTTGGGCTCCCTTCTGGCCCAACTACACAAAGTACGGGGAAGGCGGGTGGGGGTGTCGTGGGGGTCGGCCAGGGGGGTCGCGGGTCGGCTGGGGGACGGGCGGAGGTTCTTGGGGGGGGGCGGTCGTTGGGGGGAGGGGGTTTGCGTCGAGGGCAGGAGGGCCTGGGATCCCTCCTGCCCGTAATGTAGTGCGGGGTGGGGTTAGGGGGTCGCCGTGGCCAGGAGGATTTGGGCTCCCTCCTGGCCCAATATTGTCGGGGAGTCGGCGGTCCTTCGGGGTGGGGGTGCGAGTGGTCCTGCCGAGGGGGGAGAAGAATCGGACGTCGAGGGGGGGCATCAGGCTTTCAGGATGGGGACAGGACTTCAAGGGGGGACAGGCAGATCTTCAAGGGGGACAGGCAGACCTTCAAGGGGGGACAGGCAGACCTTCAAGGGGGGACAGGACTTCAAGGGGGACAGGCACGGAGAGGCGGGGCAGTGCACCGAAAGTCAGGGCGGGTGAACGGTGAGTCGGGGCAACCAGAGGAGAGTCGGGGCAGTGCACCGAAAGTCAGGGTGAGTCGGGGCAACCAGATGAGAGTCGGGGAGGGCGAAAGGAGAGTCGGGGTGGCCAGAGGAGAGTCGGGCAGCATGCGCGTTATATGCCTGAGCGCGGTATAGAAAAGTTTTTGTACATATCATCGTGATTTCTGCGCGCTATACCCCTGTGCGCGTTTTACAATGGTGCGCGTTATATCCGCGAAAATACGGTAGTCTATTATAACAGTACCAGATTACAAAGTTTATCAAAAAAACATTCCAACAGCAGTTAAAAAAAAAAAATCCAACATTTCTCTATTATCAAAAAATCAATAAAAATGTTGCCATTCAATCCAAAGATTTAACCTGGTAGGTTCAAATTAATGCAACTAAATTTAAATAGAAACATAGAAAAATGAAGGCAGATAAAAACTATATGGCCTATCCAGGTTGTCCATCTGTGTCATTTATTATCCCTTCCTCTCCCCCACCGATCTTATGTACCTGTCTCAAGCTTTTTTGAATTCAGATACAGTTTTCTCCCTCCCATCTCCTCCACCAAGAAGCCATTCCACAAATTCACCACCATTTTCATGAAGAAGTATCTCCTCAGTTTACTTCTGAGTTTGTCCCCTTTCACCTTCATACTATGCCCCCTCTTTCCAAAGCTTTCTTTCAGTTGAAAGAGATTCACCTCATCATTTATGCCATGGAGGTATTTAAACATCTCTATCATATATTCCTTCTCCCGCCTTTCTTCCAAAATATACATATTGAGATCTTTAAGTCTGTCCCCATAGTGTATTTTGATTTCCATGATTAGTCTTTTAAAAAAAACCCCTCCTTTTTAGCTTTAAACAAAGTCGGTTCTCATTTTTTACTTCAATTTTGTTCATGAGCTTTGGATTATGCGGGATATAAATTTAATAAATAAATATAATTTTGGTATTTAGTTTTCATCAATTACATGTACTGTTTACATATTGATTGAACAACCATGTGCAAGCCACAAAACAATTTAAAAAGTGTTCTGTGTATTCACATGACTTTATCAGCAAGTCTAGATTTCTTCCATATCTTCCATATGTGCCTTCTAAAGCTGACAACGTTTTACTCTGCCTCGGGGAAGAATATTTTATGTAAACATCAAAGCAAGGAATTGCTAATTCAAAACACTTGTTAAAAAAAGACTCCTGTTGTGCCAGTCCAAAATATTCACTTGCGTCAAACAAACAAATTACTTTGAAATATAGCTTGCAACTTTACTGCCAAATGTGAAATAAAAAAACTGCTTGATGTTCTTCTGCTTGCTACTCCTCTTTTCTGATATTAACCAATCACTCCATGTCTTTTCAATTCTACCTTAACCTCATTGGTGTATGGTTCCACAATCACTTTTAAACTAAGTATAATCAGTAGATTACCTATTTCTGCCCACACCCTTCCCCCCCTCCCCCCGGGCCCGATCCATATATATACATATATACATATATATATATGTGTGTGTGTGTGTGTGTGTGTGTTTTAACCTTATGAAATAGCAATGTGTATTCAAATTACAATCTTAAAAATAACAGGGGACAATCCCCTTTTCTTACAATTTGGAGCTGATTTATGTAGCTTTTCCTCCATAGATACAGGATAGAAAAAAAGCCTTTGTGAATCCAACCCTTAATGACCAATATACTATATATATTTTAAAAATGGAGAATGACGCGGGAACTCATTTTCCTGCTTCGTCTCCGTGAGTTCTTTTCCTGCCCCTGCCCCATTCCTGCAAGCTCCGTCCTCATCTGCACAAGCCTCAAACACTTAAAAATCATAAGAATTTGAGGCTTGAGTTAAAACGGAGCTTACAGGAATTGGGCAGAGACAGGGATAGCGCCAAAACCCGCGGGGACGGGGCAGGAAAATTAAGTTCCTGTGTCATTCTCTAGAAAAAACTAAGAAAACACAAGGTCCAGACATAGTGAGAGTATTGGTGAGACCGTCTAGTGTGAATGTCTTTGCTTTTGTAGGTAATATTCTTTTGGTTCTCATGCACCTACACTTTTCCTTTACCAGACTATTAGGTGTGTTGCTTTCTGTTAAAAAGGCAGAAATCTGTAACTTTGCCACTTCCAATGTCCCTTCAGAGAGAATGGAATGGAGAATTTATCTAGACTTGGGATAGCAATTCTATTTATTATTTGGGAATTACCATTCCTTGTGATTCTCCTAAGAGGGCTTATTTGTCCCGCCTTCGTGAGACCGCTCCCTGTCTTCGATGCCAAGCTCCAGAAGCGGGCTTGGGACACATGTTTTGGACTTGCCCTGCTGTTCAAGATTTTTGGACTGCTATTTTTGTTTTTGTGGAGCACATTTGGAAAATTATCATTCATCGCTCCTCTTTGCTTTTATTTGGAGTGGTTCCCCACTATTTCCCTTGTACACGGGGGGCTGCTGCTTTCCTTAAGTGGACTGTCCTTGTTGCCCTGAAATGTATTTTGTTAAAATGGCTGGAGGATGATGCTACGGATTACTCCCTTTGGCGCTGTCCGATGATTACCCTCGTAATGTGGGAACGGAGGGATGTGGCGGACCTTTCCTCTCTTTCAGGCCGCATCTTTCAACGCACTTGGGAACCATTTTGGACTACCATGACTCCTTTGGCTCGCAGTCGTTTGCTTAACTATTGAATCTGTGTTTTCTGTCCCATTATGTTGAACTTGGCATGTCTGTTTCCTTTTGTGTTTTTTTTCATTGCTAATGTTGTCCTTGGAAGGAGGATCCCGGGGGGGGGGGGGAGGAGGAGTTTGGGAGGGTTTGTTTGAGGGTGGGGCGGGGTTGTTTGGGGGGAAGAGTTGTGTGGGGACTGGGTTCTGTACTCTAAAAACTTGAGCTTGCTTGTACTTTGTTTCGTTACCCTGTTGTTGTTTTTGCTGAGCTCAATCAAATATATTTGAACATTCCTTGTGATTTAACCACCATATATGCTTCCAATATACAACTGCTCCTGACAGCCACTGAATTGAAATTAAAAGTTTGGCAAAAAAATCCCATATCATTATTAGACAAGATTGCTCTGCATAACTTGATGATCATACCCAGTGGTATAGTGAGGGAGGGAGGCGCATGGGGTGGTAGCGCTCAACATTGCCTTGCAGCCCCCACTCTTGCCTGCCACTTGAATAGCTCCCCTCTGCATACCTCTTTAAATGTTCGCAGGCATGAGCAGCATCTTCCACCTCCTGCTCACACCAACCTGCTTGCTCTAGTGAACATTTCAAGAGGTATACAAGGGGCAAAGAGGAGGAGAGGCACAGGCAGCACCAGATGGCATCCGAGGTGGTCCATCCCCCTCCCCCCTTACTACACCACTGATCATACCTCAATAGCTTTATATTTTCAAAATGTAAAAGAGATCCTGCACAACAACCTCTGGACTTCATGCTGTGCTATAGACCTCTTGGATTATGGTCAAATGTGCTCCAAGGGAGTATGAGTTCATATCTAATGCTATCATGTTCCTCTCTTATGTGGTTAGGTGACTTTAATCTACCCCTAGAAAATATTTTAGATGAGGATGTGAATGATCTTAAATAGTTCCTTAATAACTTTTCCTTTTTATGTACAGTATCAGTAACGTGATCATTTATATTTTTCCTCAAAACAGGACATCTACTAATTTTCAGTCCCGCCCTCAATTTCTTCCATTCATTTTTCATATACACACAATATCTTAATTCATAATGGTAACCATAAATTTTTTTAAAAAAACACAAAGCACACTGTATGCAGAGAAAATGTTAATTATCATTTATATTAGAGAATGACACGAGGAAAAAAATCTGTCCCCGTCATCGCCCTGTCCCCGGCCCACCATCCTCTGCACCGCCCCATCACCGCCATTCCCTTCACCGCCCCTGTCACCGTCACCGCCATCCCTTTCACCGCCTCATCACCGCCACTGCCATCCCATTCACCGCCCCGTCACCGTCCCCGCAGCATCCATATAAGCCTTAGTACTGTAATATTTAGCTTATTCCTTTCTTATAAATCAAAGTTCCTGCTGCTGAACTAGAGAAAGAGATGTTCAGCTGGCAGGGCTTTGTTTATAAATTTTTATCAACACAACTAATATACTACTTTATCCTAAAGCAAAAAATAAATAAATAAATAGAATTTTTTTTCTACCTTTGTTGTCTGGTTTCTGCTTTCCACATCTTCTCATTCAATTCCTTCCATCCACTGTGTGTCTTCTCTCTGAGTCTTCCATTTGCTGTTACTGTGCCGTCCCTTCACCCTCCCCCAATTGGTCTAGCACCCATCTTCTTCCCTCCGCTCCCCCATAGTCTGGCATCTGTCTTCTTCCCACTCTGTCTTCCACATTTCCCTTCAGGGTCTGTTCCTCTCTACCCTCTTTCAATGTCTGTTCTATTCCTTTCTACCACCACCCTTCCCTCTCTCCTTTACCATCTGTTCCTTTCTACCACCCTTCAGCTCCTCTCGCGTGGCCTATCTATCTACCTCCCTCTCTCTTATTTTCGTGGCACGTTACAATGTAATTTGTGCAAGCCGCTGGAGCCTGCGAGCTCTGTCCCTGTCCCATTCCTACAAACCATCTTGCTTCTGTGTTCCTATTTTCCCCATTTCTAATATTTCTCCTATGTATCTGCCATTGCCCCCCCCCTGTGTCCATATACCATCCCCATGGCATGTCCCCTTTATGTCTCTGTCCCTATGCCCCATGCACATAATTTCCCCTCTTTCTGTTACCTTCCTCTGTCCAGATTTCCTCTATCTTCCTCTTCCATACCAGCGTGTCTTCTTTTCAACCCCATCTAGCTTCTTTCCTTCTTTCTCCCCCCCCCCTGTTTCCAGCATCTGGCTCACCTGCCTGTCTTCCCCTTTCTTTCCTGCTGTGGGTTTCTTTCTTTCCCTCTTCATCCCCTTGACCCAGAATTTTTTTTCCTTTCACTCCCTCCTTCCTAGTATGAGCCGGGAACAAACGCGATTGCAGAGTCTAGCAGCCCCCACCTACCCGATCGCAGCGTTTAGCCAGCTCCCTCCCTCCACCTCACCTTACATTCTGAGTTTGCCGGCTTCCTTTTTCCATGAGCCGCACGCGTTTAAAAAGACACTCACGCGCGGCTGCGCGAGTCCATCAAGCTTCTCCTCTCCTGCAACTTCCTGTTTCCGGTTGCATCAGAGGAGAAGCTTGATGGACTCGCGCAGCCGCGTGTGCACGGCTTTTTGAACGCGTGCGGCTCAGGAAAAAGGAAGCCGGAAAATTCAGAATTTAAGGTGAGGTGGAGGGAGGGAGCTGGCTAAACGCTACGGGCGGGCGGTGGCTGCAGGGACCGCGCGATCCTTAATGCCTCACTGCGGAGACAAGACCATTCACCGCTCCACGGGCGGTGAATGGCCTTGTCCCCGTCCCCGCAGCAACTGTTATTTTTCATTCCCCGTTTTGGCGGGTTACCCGCGGCTAGCTTGATGACGGTAACCGCCACCGTGTCATTCTCTAATTTATATTCAGGTTTTTTTCTAAGAGGTCAAGACAGATAACTTTAAAATATGTAATGTCACCTCAGTAACAACTATAGAAATAGACAAATATAGTGCAAAATATAGACAGAAGATATAAATTCTCAAAACTGACACATTTAGATCACTAAATTGAAAATAAAATCATTTTTCATACCTTCATTGTCTGGTGAATCTCTGGTTGCACTTCCTTCTAAATATGCATCCTTTCTTTCTTTCATTTCTTTCTCTTTCTGTCTTTCTTTCTCTCCCCCCTCCTTTCTTTCTCTCTGTCTTTCTTTCTCTCTCCCTGCCCCCCCAGCCACCACCGCCACACTCCCCCAACTTTTTCTTTCTTTCTCTCTGCCTCCCCCCCCATCGCCACTGCCGTTGGTGATTTCTCCCTGCTTCCCCGACGCCAACGCTGACACAGCAACAGGGCCAGGCGCGTGCCTGCACAACGGACGGCCCACAAGCCTTCCCACGATGTCAATTCTGATGTCGAAGAGGAAGTTTCAGGTTAGCCATTCACTGCCTGAATTGATGTCGGGGGGAAGGTTTGTGGGCCGGATGTTGTGCAGTTGCTGCACGCGCCTGGCCTTGCTGCATCGGCATCGGCGGCAGGGAAGCAGGGAGAAAGCCCGGGCTCCGCGATTGACTCGCAGCTTCAGTATAGCACAGCTTCAGGATGCCGAAAAGTCCCGTTTTCAGAAAGAGAGAAATCCACTAGACTCTAATGGGTTGCTCTCTTTCTGAAAACGGGACATTTCCACATCCCGAAGCTGTGCTTGAGGACAACGGGACTGTCTATCTAAAAACAGGATGGTCACATTAAGTATCAGGCCCTACTATCAAAAAGGGCCATTCATTGGATATGATTACAGTAAATGAACCAAATCTGCTGTCTTTTAGTGAATGGTCACCTTTAATTTGTTCAGAGTCAGACCATTATTTATGCAGATTTACTCTAAATTGTAGATCATCTTACATATACTCATATCCAAAAGGAAAGTCAATTAGGACTCGAAGGACAATTGATGTTCAACTATTTTGGAAAAGGATGGGTTCTTCTCTAAAGACAATTCCAATCCTGACCTAAATTGTATACAATAGTTGAAATCCATGAAAACCACATGACTCTATGGCTCCACTAGTTGAGAGAAAAGTACCTAGAAGTGAAAGAAGGCCATGGGTTTTTTGTTTGGTTTTTTTGCAGAATTGAGGAGTTTAAAAGAGAATATTGCAAATTAGAACAGGCTTGGAGGAATTCAGAGGAATCTATTGCTTAGAGATAAATGGAGGAAATCATTTTCACACTACAACTGTGAAAATTAAGCAACACAAATGCAAATATTTTACAGATTTGATTGGGGAGGACAAGAAAGATTTAAGAAAACTATTTAAAATTCTGACAAAACTAACTGACTGCTCTTCTGTGAATTCTTCAAATGTAGATTCTCCTACATCTAACACACTAGCATTATATTTTTCAAATACAATTGATACTATATTAAACTACAGAAATGCTACAGATGATACTATCTCTGAGGTAATCTAGTTAGTATACCAAAAGATAGAACAGTAGTTCTCAAACTTTTTTGGTTTGCATCACAATATAAAAAATAGGAAAAACTTTTACAGTGCACTTGTACACAAAATTAAGAAATATTAACTAAACTATGAATAAAAGTAATAAACTTCAGAAAGCTATTAAGCTTATTTTAATAAATTAAGGCCCTCTTTTATCAAGCCTAAGCATGGTTGTTTGAAACATAAGCTTGATGTTTTTTGGCAACTTTCTCAGTGTTAGGATATATATGAGACAAACCTACCCTCATTTCATCTTCATTGCATTGAAGTCTTTCTCACTCTTTTTTTTTTTTTTAGCATGTAATATTACTTAATGAAGAAACCCTAATTCACATAGATATGATGTAGAAAACTGAGGTGACAACAAAGGTGACCAATTGGTGTTCACTCTCTTTTAATGGGCTCAACACGATCGTGTTTCGGCCCACAAGGGCCTGCCTCAGGAGTCTTATATTAAATCAATTTGAGCAATTTCCAAACCTTCAATGCATACTACAGTTTGTAAGGGAGAGGAGAAAAGTTCATTGTAGTATGTATTGAAGGTTTGGAAATTGCTTGAATTGATTTATCACACGACTCCTGAGGCAGGCCCTTGTGGGCCGAAACATAATCATGTCGAGTCAATTACAATTAAAAGAGACTGAACACCAATTGGTCACCTTTGTTGTTGGATTTGCTGCTCACTGCTGTGAAGGCAGTTTCTCCTATTTGTATCCAAGAAAACTGAGGTGATACACGCCATAAAAAAGTATTAAAAGAAAAGCTAAGTTTGTCATTTACAGTGAAACACTCACAGAAGGAAAAAAAATACAGGTGTGCCCCATCAGGGAGGACTAAGAAGAAAACAATGACTTAGAAAAATGTAAAGTTAAGAAATAGGCAAAGGACATACCTGAGAATGACCGGGGGGTCATGTGATGCCGGGAGAGTGAACGGATGTGTGCCTCCACAGCTCCTGGCTGCACCGCAGCAAAACCTTACACAGACCTTTTGCATTTGCTTCAGCGGCCGTACATTTGGCTTTCCCCTGCTCTTTATTATAGCGGCGAGCAGCGCCTCTCTTTCTCTGAGCAATCTCTGAGGCATGTTGGCTAAACTGCAGTGCGGGGTGAAGGGTAAGCAGAAAGCCCCAGAGCCCAAGATGGCGGAAATCCATGAGGCGCCGATATTTACCTTAGGAGCTGCCGCGGTGCAGGAGCTGACACGCTCTCTTACCCTCGTCATGGAGGTTAAACGTGATAAAATACATACTTTCATGGAGGATATTAAGGAGAGTTTGGACTCTCATGCTGGGAGACTGCAGCACGCTGAAGATCGTATAACTCAGCAGGAGAAGAGCGCAGCTCATTATGAAGAACGGCTCTGCACTCTGGAATCGGCGAATCGTACCCTCTCGGAGCGCCTTGAAGACCAGGAGAACAGGGGGCGCCGGAATAATCTCCGATTTGTCGGCATCCCTGCCTCAATTCGGTACGTTGATCTTCACAGCTGGCTGGAGAGCTGGCTGACCAAGGCCTTGGATCTACAGGACCTCCTGACACCCTACTCTTTCGATTGGGCCCATCAAGTGGGGCAATGGCGAGAGGACGATCTGAGGCCTCGTCCAGTGATAGCCCGCTTTCTTAGCTATGTGGCTAAGGAAAAAATTCTCGCTCAGTACCACAAGGGCCATGCCTTCACCTATGAGGGCACTAAGATCCTCATCTTTCAGGATTTCTCCCCTCAAGTTTCATCGCACCACAGAGCCATGGCTCCATACTGCAACACCTTGTTCACCAGAAATATTCACTTTTCTCTACTGTATCCAGCGAGGGTCCACATTTCCTTCAATAACAAAACCATCTTTTTGAACACACCTGAAGAAATGGATCTCTTCATCAAAAAACTGCCTGCTGCGCTGCCTGGGGAGCCTCCTGTGCCGTGATTAGATCTGCTTCATGTGCCTGCAAGTTTGAAAGCAGAGAGGACCCACACCTACTTCTGGAGGATCTTGTTGATACCTGCTTGTAGGCCTTGAGCCCGCACATGATGTGGTTTTGTTTGACCTTGTACATACAGAGGTGATTTCGTTGGGCCATGTACTGCTGGGTCTCCCTCTGCCCTGTTTCCTTCGGGCAGTTTTGCTACCACTTCTTGTCTGCAGGCCTCCTGCCCTCTAGCCCTGTGGGGAGGGCAGGGGGAGGGTCCGCTTTGTATTCTCCTGTGGACTTTGCACTGTGTTATGGTTGCACTCTGTTTATTTTGTTTATTCTGATTATATGCGGGGGTTTGTGGGGGGGTCTATTTTACCTCTCCTATGCCTCTTTGTTTGAGTGTGGCCCGGAGCTACCCATTGTTCTACATTATGTGTGCTCTGTTTTCTGTGCGACGATTGGGGTGTCGCATGGAGGAGGATGGTGTGTATGGGAGGTGGGGAGTGAATGGAGGATGACTGTGGATGTATGGCTCTGGATTGTGCGGTGTGTGCAGCGTTTCTCTTTGATGTTTCCTTTGGGTGCTTGTGAGACGAGGGGGGGATTTTGCTGGGACGTCCCACCTTCTTACCAGTTTTCTATGTTTCTTTGTTGCAGTTTGTCACCACCTGTACTTCTGCCGAGCGCTTTAGGCAGCCTGGCAGTGACATATGACTTAAACTCTGGCGTGAGCCCCTTTGAAGTAGGGGAACCTTTCAAATGGGACACCCCTAGGCTATCACCTAGCCCAGCTTGTGTATGTTCCTTTAGAAAAACTCCCTCAGTCAGAATGGCTTCAGTGAAAATTATAAGCTTTATTGGGCCACTGGCCTCAGCAACACAATGCAATCCCGGTTTCACCGGTGGCATGAAACTTTACAAACTAGTAAAGAATTCTTCAAAACAAAAATGCAATTCAATCTGTTCTGGGCTTTGTCAAATAAATCACAAAACATAACATTTCTCCTCACCAGTGTCTTATACTTATGCAGGCTATCTGCCATTAGAATCTAAAGTCCTTTCGGCTTTAGAAATGTCTTGCTGAAAATGGCTAGCTGGAAAACACTCACTAAGCTTGAGCTTTAGTTAACAAGCAAAAACGGAGCAGTCTTCTAGTCAGAGTTTTATCTAAACTTCTAAGGCATGCAGGGCTAATTGTCTTTCACAGGTTGCTATAGCAATCAAATAACAGCTATAAGCATTCACGGAGGTTTGGGAACAAGGAACCCAAGCAATTCCCAGGCTGATTTTCTGTCCAGCGTTTGTTTCAGCTAATCTACTGTTTGTACAGGAGAACAGTATTGGCTCTTGTGCTCAACCCCAGCCAGCTAATCAGGAGGCAAACTTTGCAGTCTCAAACATAACAGTCTCTGGCATAATACTTTCTCAGTTTATCAGTGAGAGAGAGAAAAAAACACAGCAAGGGAAAATAATCTTCCCCTGGACTCACGGTTCTCAGGCTATCTCCATTTGCTCTGGCTGATTCTCAAACTCAGCACTGCACTCTTCTATCACCATAGGCTCAAGAAGGTAGGATTCACGACCTGTTCTTCTTTCATGTCCCAGTTGGAATCAGCAAGCTGCCCTGGCTGCTCCCAGGCAAGCTCAGCCTCATGCTGGGCTTCCTGCCTCTGCACTGCTCCTGCCTTGAGGTCTCTCCTGGTTCCTTCCTCTCTAGCTCTCTAGAGAGCCTGCTTTAAGCTGAGGGAAGAAACCACTCCCCTGTAGCTTCAGAGTGGGGGAGGGTTTCCTTCCCTCTGCTTGTACAGTTTCTCTCAGGGAAAACTGCTTGTCTGCCTTCTGCTTCCCAGGCACTGGATAATGAGAGAGCAGAGATTTCTGCTTTTGCTTAGACACTAACTTAGGTAAAGCAAAGCTTTCTTGTTCTGTCTCCATGTCTTCCTCACTGCTTACAGGGTAGTCAGCTGCATTACTCTCTTGGGCACTGACCTGGTCAGCCCTTCTGCACCGGGGTTTGTATGTTTTACTATATTTCCCTGTGATGAACCTCGGGGATACAGTAGGTTTGTCACAAGTTATATCATCTCTCTTGGTTATGGCACAATTGAATGTCAGGTTACTTAATGTAGATGGGATCCATTCCCCAATTAAACGTACCAAGATACTAGCCTATCTTAAGAAAGAACGTACTGACATAGCTTTCCTTCAGGAGACTCATTTGACCTCTGTAGAATATGCCAAACTTTGCAGGGAATGGGTGGGACAGGTGGGTTCTGCCTCTTTCACTGCCCGGAAATGAGGGGTGGCCATCCTGATCCACAAAAATATTTCTTTCCATCTGCACACTCAAATAGCTGACCCCAATGGGTGATAGGTTATCATGGTGGGGGAGCTGTGTGAGCAATCCCTTGTTCTCTATAATATCTATGCACCCAACGTGTATTCTCATAGTTTTTTTTTCCTCTTTGGTGGGCTTCTTGGCTCCCCTCAGTCCAGCTCCTCTTATTTTGGGTGGGGATCTTAATGTAGTGGCGGACCCTGAGATGGACTGCAAACCGGCTAAGTGCACACCTAAGGGACATTTTTCCAGAGGGGTGAACTTTCTTTTGAAGGAACTGGGCTTGATTGACTCTTGGCGCACCCTCCAACCAGATGAGCTTGACTTCTCTTTCTATTCATCTCCCCATGCGGTCTATGCTCGCATTGATTATCTTCTTATCTCTGCTTCACTCTTTCCGAAGCTCCACGTAGCCTCTCTATCAGCCCTGTGGCTGTCCGATCATTTCCCTGTTGGGCCTCACTCTGCAGTTTAACCCTCCTTCTGCTGACCATATCTGGAGAATGTCTCCTCATTTATATCTCGATCCTCATTTCCGGAGCTACTTAAAGAGCAAATGGGAAGATTACCTTTCCACAAATCCTGCGAGAGATGTTAGCCCGGTCTTATACTGGGAGGCAGCTAAAACGGTTTTCTGCAGGTAAATCTTGGCTTACTCTGCGGCCCTGAATAAGAAGCGCAATGGGGATCTACTCTCCTTGTCCTAGGAACTACAATGCTTACGTAAGACCCATATTTCACGTCTGGACACCGATTCCCTGGCCACCCTGGAAAAGATGAAGTGTCAAATTCATGACTTGCTCCATCAGCGTGCGGCGCGTAGTATCTACTGTTATAAACACAAACTTTACCGCTGGGGTGATAAAACGGGCAAATTGTTAGCTAATTTAGTGCACCCACCAAAAGCCAAACATATATAAAAAAAAAAAAAAAAAAAGAATGACCATCCCAGCACTGCATCCCAGAGAGACAGGGAACAACGGGCCCAGCTCACTGCTCTCGGGGCCAACTACTGTGAATTGCATAGTCCCTTCCCTGGCCCTGACATGCGGCAGAGAGGGCAACCCAGAACCAACTGACAACGCTCGAGCGCATGCCGCCCCACCTGCCCATTGCTTCTCCTTTCATATGCTCCCTTCCCTCACCCCTGCACTCACCTCACTCATCTCACCTCTCTGCCTATCTTGCACGTTTTCCTCAGCCTCACCACGCTTTCACTCATGCATTCCCAAGCCTTGCCAAATTTCTCTTGCACCTTCCCCAAGCCTCACCTCTAAAATACTTACCCATAATAGTTCACGGTACAACTAGGCACTTCTTGCAATGCGCTAGGGTTCCATGACACACCAATTAAGAACCACTGATGCAGAGTATGGACAGTTTTTAATACAGTCACAGAGAAAGAGTTAAGACTATTGGTAAATAGGTTATCTGGAACTGGTTGCCAATTAGATGTATGTGCATCTTATCTGTATCATGATAAGTCAGAAGAAGTACTTAACTGGTTAGTTGAGTTCTACTCTAAACCAAGGATGGTTTTCAGAGGCATTTGGCAAAAATTTACTAACACCCATCCCAAAAGGAGTAGATTTAGACCTAGCGCAAACCACTATAGCAAACATACCTTTTATGACAAAGTTGACAGAGTTTGTAGTTGCCTCACAGTTAAAACACTTTATTATGTGTTGGAATCTACTGTTACCCACTCAACATGAGTTTAGATAGAAATTCTCACACAATACAGTGACATGCTTGGTTCATCTAGTGTCCATAGGATCAGTGTTAAGTATGGGTGAGCAAATTCTGTTATTGCAATTCAATGTCTCTGCAGTAGTGCTTCCAGATTCACCGATTCACATTGGTGAATCAGTTTGTTTTCTTAAAAAAAATCATGTTTTCCAATTCACAGACCAATCCTCCTCCCTGAATACCTTTGAGCCTCCTAAAGCAGGAGCAGCAGTGCTCTGGCAGCAAAAAGCCTGTCCTAAGCGCTTCTTCTTGCTGGTCATCCACTGCCGCTGCTGTTCCTGCTTTAGGAAGCCTGATGTCAGAGCTCACGGTGGGGGGAGGGGGGGAATTGTCAATTGGGAAGTGCTGCATAGGCGCCAGTGCTGTGGGTACCCTTGGCTCTGTGTCTTTAGGGGTTTCCCAAAGGCCGGCATGTTTTCCCCTTCACCCCACCATCGTCCAGCTTCCCCCTGGCCTCCCAGTCTTACTTTCAAAACCAATTACGGCCTACAGAGGATCCCCGGTGATGTAGTGATTCTAGCAGGCTGCCGTCGGCCTATTATGCACATTCCCTCTGCCATGGTCCATTCCAGATCAAAACAGGATGCAACGTCAGAAGACGGCAGGACCGTCGGCAACCTGCTAGAATCGCTACATCACCGGCCATCCTCTGCAGGCCGTAATTAGTTTTAAAAGTGAGACTGGGAGACCAGTGGAAAACCAGACAATGGTGGAGAGAAGGGGGAAACATGCCGGCCTTCGGGGGGGAGGGGGCCCTGGTATAGCTATTAGAAGTACACGGAGGGAGGGGGTCCAAAGAGAGTGGCATATGCTGGACTGAGGGGGGGGAAGGGGAAGAAATAATGTTGTGTTTTGGTTTTTTGTTTTTTTTTTACTAGTGGTAATGAATACAGCATAAAACCTATTAAAGAATTGGATCTTGCTGCTATATGCATGGTGTTTCATTGGTAAGATGTCAGGGTCAGAAACTCATTGTGGAAATTTATTGTCAACCTGCTGAATGATGTTGGCTTTTGTTAAAAAGCCTATAACTGGATTTCTCCTAGATAATTAGCCTGCTGATTTCTCTTAGGTTCTTACCCTTTACAGTCAATATGTTATTTTACTGCTAGTAAGAGAAGAAATCTTGAATGACATTTGAGAAGCAAATGTTAATAAGCTAGAATATGAACAATTTAGGCTACTTTTATTCCAGCTACATAGTCTGAAATGTAGTTAAAAGTCCATCCTTAAAGAGCTGGCTATTGAGGGTTTTTTTTTTTTAAAATCAAATTCTATTCAAAAGTAACAAAAGAAGTAAACTACTTGTCAACACTACCTTAAATCTGTTAATTCTAGCAAAGCATCTCACACAGCTTTGGAGAAGGTCCAGTGAAACAACTCAGCCTTTCTAGACTCCAGCAAATAATTCAATATGATCTGTTCTCATACATAATTGTATCTGTCTGAGGAACACAGTATGTTTAATTCCTGAATCTGTCACTTGATGGTTAAGCGTGTGTAAATTATGTACTAGCGCCTTCAGAATAAGGGAGAATGAAAGTATGTGGGGGGGGGGGGAGGGTGTTCATCCAATATATCAACAAGATCAACAAGAGACGGGACAGAAATCAAAAATGTGATATTTTTTGCAAAGCTAAAGCTTTACACTACTACAGAAAAATGTCTGTTGTCTTATATTTAACAAATAGAGACTATCTCAAGAATCCAACCAAATGCCATAATGAAAGGATAGAGCAGCAAGTATGTGTTGTATATTTTTACTAACAAAAGGCAGTTTATTAAAGGCTACAATTAGATGAACAACTTCTAAAAATATTGTTTTTCTGTAATGAGTTACCTGGGTGGTTACCCAGGCTGGAAGAAATCAAAGAAATATTTTAACTGGAAAATGTTTAAAATAAAATCATAACTTTTGAGTGAGGGGTGTAAAAAAAATTGTTTTGGATATTGCAGGACCCACTAACTAAACTAAACCTTAAGTTTATATACCGCATCCTCTCCACGGAAGTGGAGCTCGGCACGGTTTGCAAGAACTTAAAATATAAGAAGAGAAAGGAAAAGGTTTACATGAGCTTATATATAGAATGGAAGAGTAAGGGGGGAAATAGAATTACATGTTAGAGAAGAGCCAAGTTTTCAGTTGCTTGCGGAATAGTTGGAGAGAGCCCAGGTTCCGCAACGGGATAGTAAGGTCATTCCAGAGACCTGTGATTTTGAAGAGAAGAGATATTCCCAGTTTATCTGCATAGAGAATACCGTAGAGAGGGGAAGGATAGTTTATATCTTTGGGCGGGTCTGGTGGAGTCAGGACTAGAGGTTTCACTAGAGGCAGGTCTTGTCAAATAAATCTAACTAGTTTCCTTGACTGGGTGACAGGAGATTTGGATCAAAAGAGAGTGCTAGATGTGGTGTATTTAGATTTTAGCAAAACTATTGATACAGTTTCACATGGAGGACTAATAAGCTTAGGGCTTCTTTTACAAAGGTGCGCTAAGCATTTTAGCATGTGCTAAATGCTAACTCGTGCATGTTAGTCTATGGACGTGTTAGCGGTTAGCGTGTGCGTATATTTAGCACGCGCTAAAACGCATAGCGCACCTTAGTAAAACAGGGGGTAAGTGCCCTTGATATGGGCCCCAAAGTGACTGACTGGGTTAGGAATTGGTTGAATGGAAGATGACAGTGGCAAATGGAGCTCACTCTGAGGAAAGGGATGTTACTTGTGGAGTGCCACAAGGTTCGGTTCATGGGCTTTTTAACATTTTTGTAAGCGATATTACCAAAGGGCTGTCTGTTAATGTTTGCCTCTTTGTAGACCAAAATCTACAATAGGGTAAAAACCCTTGATGGTGTAGAATGATAATGTGAGGAAGGGCCTAGGCAAATCTGAAGTATGGCAGCTAAGATTTAATACTAAAAAATGCAGAGTCATGCATTTAGATAGCAACAGGATAATGTAGAGAGATGAAGATTTTTTGTGCACAAGAGAAGATGATCACTTGTGATTTATCTTAAGGTGGTCAACAGGTTAAAAAAAGTGACAATGAAAACTAAGAGAATGCTTGGGTGCATAGGGAGAGAAATGGCCATAAGAAAAAGGAGGCAATGAGGTTCCCTCTATAAGACTCTGGTACGTATGGGTGGGGGGCCCCCCAGAACTCCCAAATCAGATAATCCAGCCTGCACCAGGCTGCTCAGCACCTTCTCCATAGCATTCTGTGCCACCACCCCGGGGCTCACGATTCTGCCCCGATCCGGCATGTGGGGGGAGAGGGGGGGGAATGTCATCCACACCCCCATCAGCACTCCACCCACTCGATCCAGCAAGTGGCGCGCTAAACTTGTCCCACGATGAAAGGACTGCACTGAGCTGGTGGCTCTTGAACGGATGCAATGAATCATCCCACTCTGCCTGGAATGAGGTAACTACAATAAGAATCTTTTTCTATTTTCAAATCTTTAAAATCTGACAACAAGCGTGGCATAGAATTTGCATTAGCCAGGATGTTCAAAATCTACTGCAATGGTTTTTGTGATGTACCGGTAGTCTGGTACATTAAAAACTGTTTTAAATCAAAATGTCTAAACATAATACATGTTTGGGTATGACACATACGTTGCAGCTCTGCAGACTAATAGGATCTTTAAAAATGTATAGTTTGCTGTCAGTAATTCATAAATGCACCAATGATGTACAAATTCTGCATTAAGGAGCAGCTGCCATGCATTTTTATGCACAGTCCTCCTTTATTTAAGTAGACAGGTGTGTGTAGCTCTGAAAACAATATAGCAATTGTCAGATTGTGAGCTTACAGACTTTCATTTGAGGAAATCTTGCCTAATATTGAAAATCATGGTTACAAATGAAAATGGATAAAAGCTCATAATCCAATAGGATGTTTGAAAGTTCTCCAATACCTTGAAATTTTGTTTTTTTGTCTTTTCATTATTTTGGGCCCAGTGGATTCCTCCTGCTTCTCAGTTCTGAACCTACATCCTCTAGGTTCTGTTCTGCTAGGTATCTTTCAATGTGAGCAAACAGCCAATATTCAGCCTGCAGCTGTCGGCATTATTTTTTTTTAACACTGGCAGTAGCTACAATTCCCTTCCTACCCAATGCAGCTCTCTTTGCCTACCCTCCCCCCAGTCAGCAACTGTAACAAACCTCCCCCTCCCCACACAAACATTCTTCCCCTTCTAGGCATGACACTGTGTCCCTTCCAAGTGTTAACTTCCTCATTGCATAGTAAGCATCAATGCACCAAGCACCTCTATCCTTCCATCCGACTGATGTCTCTTCATAGGTTGCCTCAACATTGAAGTCTCCCATACCCCCAATTCTGGTACAATAAACTGCTTCCCTGCCAATTTCTCTTCCAGTAAGGCATTCACAGGGACATAGTTTAGGCAAGGCAGTAGTGAAATTGCAGTATTCCTGCAAACAGGACAATCTAGCCTAAATATCCCATACTCTCTATCGAGGAATCTCTCCTACTCATTATTTAACCTTATTCTTTCTCTGTTACTTATCTTATATCCTTTACTACCATATGTTGCTATCACAGAGACATGGTTCAGTGAATCACATGGATGGGATGCAAACATAACGGGATATACCGTATTTTCTCGCATATAACGCGCGCGTTATACGTGGTTTTTACATACCGCGCATACCCTTGCGCGTTATACGCGTGAGCGCGTTGTACAAAATTTTTTTTACATAGTTCCCCCCCCCGACGTCCGATTCACACACCCCCCCGCAGGACCGCTCGCACGCACCCGCACCCGCATCCCCACCCCGAAGGACCGCTCGCACGCACTCCCACCCGCACCCCCACCCTGAAGGACCGCTCGCACCCCCACAGCCTTCCGACCTCCCCCCCCATCATGTAGAAGCTCCTACCGGTATCCTGCTGCTTCCTCTTGGCGGTCCCGACACCCGACACGATCGGGGCAAGAGGGAGCTCAAGCCCTCTTGCCCCAGCCAACCACGGCACCCCCGACACGATTGGGGCAAGAGGGAGCTCAAGCCCTCTTGCCCCAGCCAACCGCGGCACCCCCGACACGATCGGGGCAAGAGGGAGCTCAAGCCCTCTTGCCCCCCCCCTGACTCCCCAACACGATCGGGGCAAAAGGGAGCCCAAGCCCTCTTGCCCCGCCGACTCCCCAACTCCCCGACAATATCGGGCTCCCTCCTGGCCCTTGCGACCTCCCCCCCCCCCGCTAGTTGTTCGGGCCAGGAGGGAGCCCAAACCTGCCACTACATTACGGGCAGGAGGGATCCCGGGCCTATTCTGATTGGCCCAGGCGCCTTAGGCCCCACCAGTAGGCGGAGCTTTGGGACGGATGGGCCAATCCGGCCTCATTCCGTCGTTGGCTGCCTGCCGGACAGGCAGGTTTGGCTCCCGTCTGTCCGGCCAACTACAGAAAGGTACCGGGAAGGGGGGTGGGGGGGTCGTGGGGGTCGGCCAGGGGGGTCACGGGTCGGCTGGGGGGGCGGTCGGAGGTTCTTGGGGGGGCAATCGTTGGGGGGAGGGGGGTTTGCATCGAGAGCAGGAGAGCCTGGGATCCCTCCTACCCGTAATGTAGTGTGGGGTGGGGGTAGGGGGTCGCTGTGGCCAGGAGGGTTTGGGCTCCCTCTTGGCCCGAACAACTAGCGGGGGGAGGTCGCCAGGGCCAGGAGGACTTGGGCTCCCTCCTGGCCCGATCGTGTCGGGGAGTCGGGGGTCAAGAGGGCTTGAGCTCCCTCTTGCCCCGATCGTGTCGGGGGTGCCGTGGTTGTCTGGGGCAAGAGGGCTTGAGCTCCCTCTTGCCCCGATCGTGTCGGGGAGTCGGGACCACCAAGAGGAAGCAGCAGGACACCGGTAGGAGCTTGTACATGATGGGGGAGGGTCGGGAGGCTGTGGGGGTGCGAGTGGTCCTTCAGGGTGGGGGTGCGTGTGCGTGCGAGCAGTCCTTCGGGGTGGGGGTGCGAGCGGTCCTGCGGGGGGAGGGTGTATCGGACATCGGGGGGGGATCAGGCTTTCAGGGTGGGGACAGGACTTCAAGGGGGAAAGGAGAGTCGGGGCGGGCGAAAGGAGAATCGGGGTGGCCAGAGGAGAGTCGGGGCGGGCGAAAGGAGAGTCGGGCAGCATGCACGGTATACGGGTGTGCGCGGTATATAAAAATTTCTGTACATAAATTTGTGTTTTTCGCGCGCTATACCCGTGTGCGCGTTTTACACGGGTGCGCGTTATCTACGTGAAAATACGGTAATCTTTTTAGGAAGGACAGAGATGGTCATAAAGGTGGAGGAGTAGCTCTCTATGTAAAGATCAATATCCAAGCGACCGAAATGCAAGGGACCTGGGGAGAGGAAGAAGCGATATGGATTGCTCTGAAAAGAGAAGATGGAACTTCTATCTACGTGGGTGTAGTCTACAGACCTCCGACTCAATCGCAGCAAATTGATAAGGATCTGATTGTGGATATCCAAAAGTTTGGAAGGAAAGAGGAGGTTCTGCTGTTGGGAGATTTCAACCTGCCGGATGCGGACTGGAATGTTCCGTCTGCAGAATCGGAAAGTAGGGAGATTGTGGATGCCTTTCAAGAGGCTCTGCTCAGACAAATGGTGACGGAACCCACAAGGGAAAAAGCGATATTGGATCTGATCCTCACAAATGGAGAGAGTATCTCTAATGTTCGAGTGGGTGCTCATCTGGGAAGTAGCGATCATCAAACGGTTTGGTTTGATATAACGGCTAAAGTGGAGAGCGGCCGCACAATACTTAAAGTCCTAGATTTCAAACGTACGGACTTTAATGCAATGGGAGAGTACCTGAAGAAAGAGCTGTTAGGATGGGAGGACATAAGAGAAGTGGAAAGACAGTGGTCTAAGCTGAAAGGAGCGATAAAAATGGCTACGGACCTTTATGTGAAGAAAATCAATAAAAACAAGAGAAAAAGGAAGCCGATATGGTTTTCCAACCTAGTGGCTGAGAAAATAAAGGCGAAAGAGTTGGCGTTCATGAAATATAAAAAAAACCAAGAAGAGGAGAGCAGAAAGGACTACAGGGTGAAACTTAAAGAAGCCAAGAGAGAGATATGTTTTGCGAAGGCACAGGCGGAAGAACAAATGGCTAAAAATGTAAAAAAGGGAGATAAAAATTTTTTCAGATATATTAGTGAAAGGAGGAAGATAAAAAATGGAATTGCTAGGCTAAAAGATGCTGGGAACAAATATGTGGAGAGTGATGAGGAGAAAGCAAATGTGCTAAACAAATACTTCTGTTCTGTGTTCACAGAAGAAAATCCTGGAGAAGGACCGAGACTGTCTGGCAAAGTTACACGAGAAAATGGAGTAGATTCTGCGCCGTTCACGGAGGAAGGTGTTTATGAGCAACTTGAAAAACTGAAGGTGGACAAAGCGATGGGACCAGACGGGATCCATCCCAGGATACTAAGGGAGCTCAGAGAGGTTCTGGCGAGTCCTATTAAAGACTTGTTCAACAAATCTCTGGAGACGGGAGTGATTCCTGGGGATTGGAGGAGAGCGGATGTGGTCCCTATTCATAAAAGTGGTCGCAGGGATGAAGCAGGAAACTACAGGCCGGTGAGCCTCACTTCAGTTGTTGGAAAAATAATGGAATTGTTGCTGAAAGAAAGGATAGTGTACTTCCTTGAATCTAATGGGTTACAGCAGTGTTCTTCAACCTTTTTACACCCGTGGACCGGCAGAAAAAAAAGAATTATTTTGTGGACCGGCAAACTACTAGGACTAAAATTTTAAAACCCCGTTTCCGCCCCATCTCCGCGAGCTCGGTCCCCACAAATCATCTGATCCCATCCACACAAGCCTCAGTTATGATTTTATATTGAATGTATTTTATTAAAGTATAAAAAGAAACAATATTCTGTAGAATTGTCATTTTATAAATACAAATAATTCAGAGCAAGGATCAACAAAACCCCTGTCTCCCCTCCCCTTCATATATATCCCCTCTACTATCAAGAAAACTGAACAAGCCAAATTATTACAGAATGCTACACAGAAATATCATGCTAACAGAATACTGCAGACACACATAACAGGAATAGTTTTAGGGGAGTGCAACTAGGGCAATTGCCCCCTGGTCAGAGAGCGCCCTAAGCCAGCTGGAAGCTAAAGAAGCACTGCCTGGGTTTTGCAGTCCTCAGTTATGTCTAACACCAGCTCTAGCAGGATATATATTTCAAATCTGATATATTCTAATCACAAAATAGAAATAAAATTATTTTTTTCTACCTTTTGTCGTCTCTGGTTTCTGCTTTCAATCTTTTTTTATCACTCTCTTCCTTCCAGCGTATGCCCTCTCTGTCTCTTCAATCCAGCATCTGCCCCTTCCATATGGTATCTGTCTTCTTTCTATGTCCCTCTCCCCTTTCCATCCAGCTTGTGCCCCTCTCTCCTTTTTACATGATTCATTCCAACTTCACTGCTCTCTTCATTTTTATCTCTCCTACACCAGATCTATCATCGTTGTCCCTCTGCTTATTTTTCTGCTGACCCCTTCCTATCATCAATCTCTCTACTTTCTAATGCCTGTGTCTCCCCTTCCCCTCCTCTAATCTCTCTGCCAGCTGTTTCCTTCCTTTTTTCATTCTCCCTTCCCTCCTCCTGTCCAGCAGTAACTCTCTTCCCTTCCTCCCCTCCCAGCAGCATCTCTCCGTCTTCCTCTCCAGTAGCAGCTGTCCCTTTTTTCCTTGCCCAGCAGCTTCCCAGATTCCTTTCCCTCCTCCCCTCCCAGAAGCATCTCTCCTTCTCCCTTTCCAGTAGCAGCTGTCCCTTTTTCCCCCTGCCCAGCAGCTTCCCAGATTCCTTTCCCTCCTCCCCTCCCAGAAGCATCTCTCCTTCTCCTTCTCCCTCTCCAGTAGCAGCTGTCCTTTTTTTTCCTGGCCCAGCAGCTTCCCAGATTCCTTTCCCTCCTCCCCTCCCAGATGCATCTCTCCTTCTCCTTCTCCCTCTCCAGTAGCAGCTGTCCCTTTTTTTTCCTGGCCCAGCAGCTTCCCAGATTCCTTTCCCTCCTCCCCTCCCAGAAGCATCTCTCCTTCTCCCTTTCCAGTAGCAGCTGTCCCTTTTTTCCCCTGCCCAGCAGCTTCCCAGACTCTGATAGTGGTTTTCTCCCCTCCCAGCAGCTCTTCTTACTTCCCAGCGCAGCGATTCACGAAGGCAGCCTTGGGTCCTTTGTTGGGTCGCGCCGCCTCTGAGGAAAGAGGAAGTTGCATCATCAGAGGCAGCCGCGACTCAGCAAAAGCCCCGAGGCTGCCTTTGTGAATCGCTGCGCTGGGAAGTAAAGGAGAGCTGCAGAGAGGGGAGAAAGCCACTGTCGGAGGCTCCCCAAGATCTCTCTGGCTCAGCGCACGCTTCCGATGCTGATCTTGCCGGTCCTGGGCGGACCGGCAAGAAGTTGAAATGAGTCAATCTTGCCGGTCCTGCACAGACCGGCATAAATTTCCTGCGGACCGGCACCGGTTGAAGAACTGTGGGTTACAGGATCCGAGGCAACATGGCTTTACAAAAGGTAAATCGTGCCAAACGAACCTGATTGAATTTTTTGATTGGGTAACCAGAGAGCTGGATCGAGGACATTTGCTAGATGTAATTTACTTGGATTTCAGCAAAGCCTTTGATACAGTTCTTCATAGGAGGCTGTTGAACAAACTTGAAGGGCTGAAGTTAGGACCCAAAGTGGTGAACTGGGTCAGAAACTGGCTGTCGGCAGATGCCAGAGGGTGGTGGTTAATGGAAGTCGCTCGAAGGAAGGAAAGGTGACTAGTGGAGTCCCTCAGGGTTCGGTGCTGGGGCCAATCCTGTTCAATATGTATGTGAGTGACATTGTTGAAGGGTTAGAAGGAAAAGTGTGCCTTTTTGCAGATGATACCAAGATTTGTAACAGAGTAGACACCGAAGAGGGAGTGGAAAATATGAAAAAGGATCTGCAAAAGTTAGAGGAATTGTCTAATGCCTGGCAACTAAAATTCAATGCAAAGAAATGCAGAGTAATGCATTTGGGGATTAATAATAGGAAGGAACCGTATATGCTGGGAGGAGAGAAGCTGATATGCACGGACGGGGAGAGGGACCTTGGGGTTATAGTGTCCGAAGATCTAAAGGCGAAGAAACAGTGTGACAAGGCAGTGGCTGCTGCCAGAAGGATGCTGGGCTGTATAAAGAGAGGCATAGTCAGTAGAAGGAAGAAGGTGTTGATGCCCCTGTACAGGTCATTGGTGAGGCCCCACTTGGAATATTGTGTTCAGTTTTGGAGACCGTATCTGGCGAAAGACGTAAGAAGACTTGAGGCGGTCCAGAGGAGGGCGACAAAAATGATAGGAGGCTTGCGCCAGAAGACGTATGAGGAGAGACTGGAAGCCCTGAATATGTATACCCTAGAGGAAAGGAGAGACAGGGGAGATATGATTCAGACGTTCAAATACTTGAAGGGAATTAACGTAGAACAAAATCTTTTCCAGAGAAAGGAAAATGGTAAAACCAGAGGACATAATTTGAGGTTGAGGGGTGGTAGATTCAGGGGCAATGTTAGGAAATTCTACTTTACGGAGAGGGTAGTGGATGCCTGGAATGCGCTCCCGAGAGAGGTGGTGGAGAGTAAAACTGTGACTGAGTTCAAAGAAGCGTGGGATGAACACAGAAGATTTAGAATCAGAAAATAATATTAAATATTGAACTAGGCCAGTTACTGGGCAGACTTGCACGGTCTGTGTCTGTGTATGGCCGTTTGGTGGAGGATGGGCAGGGGAGGGCTTCAATGGCTGGGAGGGTGTAGATGGGCTGGAGTAAGTCTTAACAGAGATTTCGGCAGTTGGAACCCAAGCACAGTACCGGGTAAAGCTTTGGATTCTTGCCCAGAAATAGCTAAGAAGAAAAAAATTAAAAAAATAAAATAAAATTTAAATTGAATCAGGTTGGGCAGACTGGATGGACCATTCGGGTCTTTATCTGCCGTCATCTACTATGTTACTATGTTATTATTGTTGAATTTGCTTTATTCTATAAACCGCTTAGAACTGTAACTCTTGAGCGGTATGAAAATAAAGATTTATGTTATGTTATGTCATGTTATATGTTAGGGTAACCCCAGTTTGCCTAGACATTTGCCTAGTGCTTTTCCTGTGGAGTGGGAACTGAGCACACAACCAAATTTATTTGTTGGAACCAGAGCTGTGACTGGATAAATATTTTAGCGGCCAAATAACCAGTTTAGTCTTTTATAACTCCACATACACTCAGTCTACTCCAGTGATGTTGCTCTGAACCAGAATTTTATTAATGTCTCAGAAAGTCCTGCCACGTTAATGTAATGTAATGTGGGCAGGATGCGGCAGGGGAAAGGTCCTACCAGCTGGAGAGATAGTCATTAGTGCTGTCTCTGGTGCTGTAGCTGTAGAGGACCCAGTGGGAAAGTAAGTAGCTGATCGCGGGTGGGGAGGTGTCGGACCTGGGAAGGGGGCATCTCAGTTCTCCCACCCAAAGCCTACTGAGTCCTAGCAACATCACTGAAACTAGCATAGTATCTATACGTTCAACCTATGTTTCTGTTTCTAGTATGGCCTGCTGAATAAAGGCACCAACTTCAGCTAAGATTCACTACTGTGCAGATTTTCTTAGGATAATGTTTTGAATTCCAGTTTGTAAGCTGGGATCAGAGAGTTGCGCGGGGACAGAAATCCTACCCATCCCCGCCATTATCCTCTCCGTCCCCACCCGTCCCCGCCAGGATCCTCTCCGTCCCCACCCGTCCCCGTCAGGGTTCCACCAAAGAGATTCCACAAGGAAAACAGCAGCATAAACACAAAAGAAACTGTGGAACTGATGATCCTATCAGAAGTAATTGCTGTTTTTTATGGGGACGGGCGGGGATGGAGATAATTCCTTGCGGGGATGGGTGGGGACGGAGAGGATCCTGATGGGGACGGGTGGGAATGGAGAGGAACCTGGCGGGGATGGGTGTGGACGGAGAGGATCCTGGCGGGGACGGACGGGGATGGGTGGGATTTCTATCCCCATGCAACTCTCTATTTCAGAGGCGCCCGACTAAATAGGCGCCTATCCAAATTGAATAACAAGCTCAATTAAGCTTTTTAATCAGCACTGATTGAAACATAGGCGCCTATCAAGAAAGCGCGATTCTGTAACAAGGCACCTCTAAAAATTTAGGCGGCCTTCAAAAAAATAGGCGCTATGCATGTTAGGCATGGGCATGGCTACGTGTTAGGCGCCTTCTTACAGAATCACTGCTCTTAAGTGTACTTAAGCGCTCGCATGGGCGCCTAACTTTTAGTTGTGCCTAGAGCTGACCTATTTAATGGGCGCCTCCAAAATAGGTGCCGCTCAGCATGATTCACTAAACAGCACCCAATTTTACTTGAACCACGCTGAACAGTGCCTACATCAGCACCTAACTTTTGGGCGCTTCTTATAGAATTTGCCCTTATGGGCTATGCAGCATTTACCAGGCGATAAATCCCTTAGCACATCTTAGAAAAAAGATATTATAGTGACTAGATTTATGATCTATGATTGTAGGATTCTATAATGAACCTTAGAGTATGGTTCTTGTTAGGACTTGTCTGGACTAGATGAGGTGGGAGAGAATTATAATAGGGACAAAATATCCCTGGTAATTCCAAATGGAGTCTGCTGGTTTGAATGCCAGTCCTAATTTTGATTTAACTAGAAGCCCAAAGGAGCAGAAAGAAACTGCTAGCTAAAAAAAGAATGTTATATGGTTTCACTTAATTTTATATTGATTTGTGCTTTTTAATAGTTAACATGGCTGCTGTTTAGAGTGATGACTGTGTGATTTGGCTCTGGCAGGCTGATTTTTTTAAGCCTGTTTCATTGTATTTTTTATTGCAGTCCTATAATTTAATTGGATAGTACCAACATGCAATAAGATAATTTGAAAAACTCATAAAATTGGCTCCACCTATCATGACTAGACCATGTATCAATACTCACTGTAATTTATGGATATTTTTGGCCATGCATCAATCATAATGTTAATACGGCAGAGTTGAAGAAATTCAAGCACTAAATGAGAAGGGATCCAGAATTATGGAGCAGTCCTACAGATATACTGTACATACTAAAAAAATTATAAAACTGGATAGATGAGCAAACTAAACCAGGAGTAGAAGTATAGTATCTTGTGTTATTCCAGAATGGTTGCTGAATGATTTGTAATGAAATGTTGGTTATTTCGTGGACAGTTGGGGTTTTTTTTTTCCATCTATTGGGTTTTTCATCTATTGGTGTTGACATATGAGGGAAGATATATATATATAAATATGAAGGTCGATGAGTGAAAACTAGATTTCACCAGTATTGTTCCTAAAGATTTCTACATTAATCCCTGAAACAGAGAGCAACAAGGATAGCTTTATGTGAGGGTACCAAAAGGCACTCTCAAAATATTTAACTATGGAACTCTTTCACTAAGATGCGGTAAACACTGGTACATGCTTACTTCAGCTTCAAATGACTTACTATAGGCCACATTCAGGCATTCTGTGGTAATTTTTGAATCTGTGCGCATAAACCATGCGCTTAAAAATATGGTAAAAATGTGGTTAAAATGGTCTTAGCATACAGGAAAACTCACATAAAGATGCACTAAAGCCACTTTTTACTGTACTTTAATAAAAGAACCCCTATATTTGCCCATTTGCAAAGCAGCCCATGGTCTATCCACATACCTCCATCTACCACAGTAGAGTACCTGATTACTATTCAATGTATTGTGAATCTCTTCATGAAAAGGCAGTTATTAAATCTCTATAAATAAATACTGTATGAGCACAAGCCCTGCTCATTCTCCTAACAATTTCTTGTCTTGCTCTTGCTATTGCACTATTTATCCATCCTAAGGATTACTGAATTATTCCAGTTTTGTTTTTCCAGTAAGCAGTGATGAGGGGAGAATTTTTGAAATCTGAGATTTATGAGGATGATTTTTAAAAAGGGGCACAATGCAGGAGTGCGACCTTTGCGCTTTCTGCCTGGTTCTGTGGTGCTCTGTGATTGGCTGCAGTCAGTTACTGACTGCAGCCAATCACAGAGTGGCGCGGGACAAAGCAAGAAGCACAAAGGTCACACTCCTGCGTTATATGTCGCTCTGCAGAGAAAGGCAGCCGTCCAGCAGGAGACTGCACTGAACCACCACTACTTAAAAAAGGTACCAGGGGGGGGGGGCTATGGGCTGCAGGCTGCTTTGGGCTGTGGGCTTCCCAGCACCAGACCACCAGACGCACCTATGTGAAGAAGAGGAAAAACCAAGAAGAAAAAAAATTCTGAACCAAATTTTTTTCCATTGTTTTTCCTCCTCTACAGGTGGGTGTGTCTTATGGTCCGAAAAATGCAGTACTAGTATAGGAGGGCACCTGTTTTATAAAGATATATAGTTGCCTGTATGTCTTCATAAAATATTAGAAGCAATTGTGCTTAGATTCATTTTCATTTTTAAACTTTTTTATTGAATTTTTCAAAAAACCGAAGGCATGGACATTATACCTGTTTGAGAACAGATATTGCCCTCTGGGTCTCAAGAAGAGTGCAAGTGCGCCCTGCAGCTGAGCTGGTTCACCAGGTTTTCCTCCTCCAGGTGACTGAGACTCATAGGAAAAACGTGCAAATTCAGTACTTAAACAATAAAGCACAGTCCAACAGCCAAAGGAAACTGAAAGCAGTGTGCAACCACAAAGATTTATTTCCTCATTTAAAGCAAAAAAAATTGCCAGGATTCATTCTTCCATTTGACATAAAGTCCAACTTCGAGGTTCCCCACTCCCTTAAGCTGATAAAGGAACATAAGAATAGCCTTACAGGATCAGACCAGTGGTCCATCTAGCCCAGTAGCCTGTCTCATGGTGGACAATCCAGGTCACTAATATCTGACAAAAAAACCATAAAGTAATAACATTCCATGCTTCCGATCCAGAGCAAGCAGTAGCTTCCCCCATATCTCAATAACAGACTATGGACCTTTCCTCCAGGAAATTGTCCAAACCTTTCTTAAAACCAGATACATTGACCTATCTTACCAAAACCTCTGGCAACACATTCCAGAGCTTAACTCCTATTGGTTTTAAAAATATTTCCCTATAACTTCATCGAGTGTCCCCTAGTCTTTGTCATTTTTGATGGAGTGAAAAATCAGTCTACTTGAACCCGAGTCTCTACGAAAATCAAGAAGCTACAGTGAGAACAGAATATGGCAACACTGATTCGTTTCTAATAAAATGTGGTGTCAGGCAAGGATGCATCTTGTCACCTTACCTGTTCAACCTTTATGGCGAAGCAATCTTCAGAAAAGCAAATTTAGAAGAGTGTTAGTTTCAAAGTTGGTGGCTGAAATATAAACAACATTCATTACCAGCAGCAAAGAAGACATGCTGTATCTACTGAGAAATATCGAAGCCGAAATGGCTCTCTTGTAAACAAAGAAGCAACTAGAAGAGAAGAATAGCATCTGGTCACTGTTCAATGAAGGCTCTCAACAAAATATTCAAAGGCAAGGAAATAACACTCCAAACAAAGATCAGACTTGTCAAAGCACTCATTTTCTTACTGGTCAGTTATGGATGCGAAAGCTGGACACTATGGAAACAAAACAGAAGATTGACTCATTTATACATGCTGTGGACTGCCAGAAGAACTAACAAATTAATTCTGGAAGAGGTCAAACCTGATATGTCACTTGAAACCCAAATGATGAAGTTATGACTGTCTTATTTTGAACATACTGTCAGAAAGATTATTGGAAAAGGACCTCATGTTAGAGAAGATAAGAACATAAGAATAGCCTTACTGGGTCAGACCAATGGTCCTTCAAGCCCAGTAGCCCGTTCTCACAGTGGCCAATCCAGGTCTCTAGTACCTGGCCAAAACCCAAGGAGTAGCAACATTTCTCAATAACAGACTATGGGATTTTCCTCCAGAAAATTGTTCAAACCTTTCTTAAAACCAACTATGCTATCCACTCATACCACAACCTCTGGCAATGCGTTCCAGAGCTTAACTATTTTCTGAGTGAAGAAAATGTCCTTTTATTGGTTTTAAAAGTATTTCCCTGTAACTCCATCGAGTGTCCCCTAGTCTTTGTAATTTTTGACGGAGTGAAAAATCAATCCACTTGTACCCGTTCTACTCCACTCAGGATTTTATAGACTTCAATCATATCTCCCCTCAGCCATCTCTTTTCCAATCTGAAGAGCCCTAACCTTTTTAGTCTTTCCTCATACAAGATGAGTTCCATCCCCATTATCATCTTGGTTGTTCTTCTTTGAACCTTTTCTAGTTCCACTATAGTTTTGAGATAAGGCAATTAGAATTGAATGTGATACTCAAGGTGAAGTTGCACCATGGAGCGATACAGTGGCATTATAACATTCTTAGTCTTGTTTACCATCCCTTTTTTAATAATTTCTAGTAGTTTAATAATTCCTAGTAGTAGTTTAGAGTCATCTGAAAATTTTATCATCTTGCTTATCGTTCCAATTTTCAGATCATTTATAAATAAGTTAAATAGCACTGGTCCCAGTATAGATCCCTGTGGCACTCCACTATTTATTCTCCATTGAGAAAAATGGCCATTTAAACCTACCCTCTGTTTTCTATCCAATACTCAATTCCTAATCCACAATTGAACCTTGTCTTTTATTCCATGACTCTTTAAGCTTTATGAAAATTTAGACGCACTACATCAAATAGCTTACCTTTATCCACATGTTTATTCACAAGCAAATTAGTGAGGCAAGGTCTCCCTCAGCTGAACCCATGCTGACTCTGTCCCATTAAATCATGTTTGTCTACGTGTTCCACAATTTTATTTTTTATAATTGTTTCCACTATTTTGCATGACACCAAAGTCAGGCTTACTAGTCTGTAATTTCTCGGATCTCTATTGGACCTTTTTTAAAAATCAGTGTAACATTGGCCACCCTCCAATCTTCAGGTACTACAAACAATTTTAGTGACAAGTAACAGACCACTAACAGCAGGTCAGTAATTTCATGTTTGAGTTCTTTTAGTACCCTGGGATGTATACCATCCAGTCCAGATGTTTGATCACTTTTTCACTTATCAATTTGGCTTAGCATATCTTCCAGATTCACCAAGAGTTCTTTCAGCTCCTCTGCATCATTACCCTTGAAAACCATTTCTGTTAAATTGAACTTTGTGCATGCTAAATAAAAGAAGCCTTAAAATTTTGTTCAGGAGTTTCAAGTTTGAAGCATACAAATATAGACTGTTATCAATTGGATTTTTGAGTCTGCTGAATGACAGAACCCTAAAAGACTATTCTGGACATGTTTTTGGACTCATTGATTTTTATGTGAACTGGTTAATACTTTGAACAGATGTTGAAAAGTGATCTGCAAGCAAAATTGAATAGTACAGGATTCAGAACAAAACTTTGTAATATGGGGGGAGTATTTTATGACCTATGAAGCTGAACTGGAGTCTTTTTCTCCCCTATATTAATTTTTGTATAGTGAATGAGAGGCTTGAAAGTTTGTATTAGTGGGTTATGAGGTTATAGAAACATACTCTTCTCTCTTTGAATAGTGATTTCAATTACCCCAACATTGATTGGATACATGTTACATCAGGGAGTGCTAAGGAGATAAAATTCCTAGACATCATACATGACTGCTTCTTGGAGCAACTGGTCCAGGGACCAACAAGAGGGGAAGCTATTTTAGATTTGGCCCTTAGTGGAATACAAAGCATAGTATGGGAGGTAACTGTTGGGTCCGCTGGGAAATAATGATCATAATGTGATCAAATTTGATCTATCTGGAGTGACATCACAAAATAAATCTATTGTAGCAGCATTTAATTTTTGAAAGAGCAACTTTTTTTGCTCTAGTCCCCACAGGAACTCAATTTTCCCATCCCGTCCCCATGAGTATTGCCGCTGTGCCTGTACAATTCCTGTACTCTGCCTTAAAAGCACAAGCCTAAAATACTTATGATGTTAACGTGTTTGAGGTTTGTGCAGATGACGATGGAGCTTGCAAAAATGGGGCAAGGACAGGAAAAGAACTTGCGGGGACAGGGAAAAATTTGTCATTTGTCATTCTCTTAATGACTATGATAAAATGAGGAAAATTGTTAAAAAGAAACTAAAATGATCAGTTGCAAATGTTAGGACCATTGCGGAAGCCCAGACCAGATGTATTCCACAGATTAACAAAGGTAGAAAGAAGAGAAAACGAGAGCCAGCATGGTTAAAAGGTGAAGTGAAAGAGGCTATTAGAGGTTAAAAAAAAATCATTTAAAGAATGGAAAAAGGATCCACATGAAGAAAATAAGAACAGATATAAACACTGGCAAGTTAAGATGCAAAGCATTGATAAAGAAAGCTAAGAAAGAATATGAAGATAAACTTACCAAAGTGGCAAAAACTCATAGTAACAATTTTTTAGGTACATCAGGAGCAGAAAACCTGTGAAGGACTCTGTGGGACCATTGAATGATCAAGGAGAAAAAGGGGCACTTAGTGAGGAAAAGGCCATAGTGGACAGACTTCACACATGGAATTTCTATCCACATGGATTCGATACTGCTATCTATGTCATGCAGAATGTTTATTTTGTTTGATTCAATTCCCTCTTTAACATATAGTGCAACACCCCCTCCAATTTGATCTACTCTATCCTTGTGATATAATTTGTACCCAGGTAACACAATGTCTCATTGATGGTCCTCCTTTCACCAGGTCTCTGAGATGCCTATTATATCTATCTCATCATTCAATGCTATGTACTCTAACTCTCCTATTTTATTTTGTAGACTTTTAGCATCTGTATACAGACACTTCAAATTGAGGTTTTTTTCCTTGCATCTACAGGCTGCTGAGAAGATGACAGGGATAATTTGAGTCCTTTACTCTGCCTTCCTCTTAAACACTGTCTTTCTTTCACCATTATTGAACGAAAAGGTGTAGTGGTCATATTAGACCACTCTTCAGTGTAATATGTAGAAATAAAAACAAAGAAAAAAATAATACCTTTTATATTGGACTAACTTAATGTACTTTATGATTAGTTTTTGAAGGCCAGAAATAAGCAAATATTCTCAAAATCAATCTGATTTTGCCAACTTTCACCTTTATTGAAACCTTTCTATTGGAAGTCCCTAAATATCCTTTTTCAATAGTATCCTTCCAAGGATACTTCCCACCAAACCATCCGTCTCAGTTTAAAAACTATTCTACCTCATTTATAAATGCTAGTTCCAGGAGTTTGGGTTCAGTGCTTTCTGCCAGCCTCTTAAAGCTATACTCCACTATCTTTTAGCCTCGTGAGGCGGCCACAGGATGTCTCGGCAGCCATCATCAGAGCTGAGAGAGCAAGGGCATGAGCGAGTGAGATCGTTCCTGCACAAACGCCCTGCTAGACCATCAGGGAAGCACAGTAGGCCTGGGGGTCCTGCCACTGGGTCCGGGATGGGGATGGATCATGCCTCTTTGTGGTGGGGGGGAAGAGGGAGGCGTGTGCTGATGGCGGGGGAACTGCTGGTTCTGGATGGAGAAGGGATGCTACTTGGTGGATAGATTCAAATATAAACTGAGACACACACACACACAACCAATTTCTGAAATCTTGGTTTATAGTCGAATATATATGGTAATCCACTGAAATAGCTAACCCTAGTAAAACACCTTAGTTCCAGCAGGGTAACTAACTGGGACCTGGTGAGGGAGGACTCCACCCCAAAATCCTTTAATATCAGTTCTTCCCCAAAAATCTCCAGGGTAACTTTTAAACACAACTTCAGCAAACTACATTAGAGATGTTTGCCCACAAAAAATAATTTAAAGCAGTCAGATTATAGCTCTACCCATGCAGCAAAACAAAAACTTAACCCATAACTGTTCTTCCTCTGGCTCTGGCTAAAAAACAAACAATGTCATAAAATAATACCTCCTAGGCAAGCCTCCAGCTGCCTAAAAATCCATGGGACTGTCCTCTAGTCCTGCTTCCATTAAAGAGTCCCCAAGGTTCAGGGGATCTGATTTGTCCAGCTACACTTCCATAGGCTGTTGCTGTCCTCTCGCCTAATATGCCAGACTTCCTTCATCTGTGTCATAGTTTTCCTTTCCTGCCTCTTGTGTTCTCCCTTTCCCTTCACACCAAACTTCCATGTGGTTCTCCTTTCCTATTGGTTCCCAGCCCTGCTCATCAATTTGTCTTGGGGGGGGGGCTTCCTCCCCTCTTTCTTAGATTGGCTAGGTTTATTTAGAGCTTGAGCCCTCCCCCTCTCCTGAAAGGTGACAAGTTTGTGCTTTCCTCTCAGGTTTTCCAATTCTCAGCTCCTTCAGGTAGGCAGCTGGGTTCATAGACAACGGTGCGAAAGACAAAAGCGCGTGCCGACAATTGAGCGCAGCGCGCGCTGCCGCGCCGCTTTAAATTACAGTTTTTAGGGGCTCCGATGGGGGGTTTTGTTGGGGAACCCCCCCCCCCCAGTTTACTTAATAGACATCGTGCCAGCGTTATGGGGGGTTTGGGGGGTTGTAACCCTCCACATTTTACTGTAAACTGAACTTTTTCCCTAAAAACAGGGAAAAAGTGAAGTTTTCAGTAAAATGTGGGGGGTTACAACCCCCCACACCCCCCACAACGCGGCGCGATGTCTATTAAGTAAAGTGGGGGGTTCCCCCCCCATGCCCCCCCCCGTCGGAACGCTAAAAACAGTAATTTAGAGCGGCGCAACAGCGCGCGCTGCGCTCAATTGTCTGGGCGCGCCTTTGTCCCGGCGCGCTTTTGACCGGACACCAGGCAGCTGTACTATGCCCACCTAGACATTTCTGTCCATTTGAGGACAGAGAGCTTTTTTCCCCACAGTGTTTTCTCCAGGGATTTCCTTCTCTCTAATTCAGTGGTCTCAAACCCGCGGCCCGGGGGCCACAAGTGGCCCACCAGGCACTATTTTGAGGCCCTCAGTATGTTTATCATAATCACAAAAGTAAAATAAAAGTTTCTTGATCATATGTCTCTATAGCTATAAATGACAATATTATTATTAAGATTTAGCCAAAAGGAAAGATTTATAAACTATAAAGAGTTTTACCTCATGCAAAATTGCCATTTCTTTAATAAGACATTAACTATTTTTTTCTGATGCCCTCCAAGTACCTACAAATCCAAAAGGGTTTGAGTTTGAGACCACTGCTCTAAATAAATTTTCTGTTCAGGGAAATCCTCCCAGCCTGTCATGCTGGCTCCTCCTCCCTCCTCCCCCCTTTTCTTCTCTAGGAGACTGGTTTATAGGCCCTCAAGAAACCCCTCCTCTTCTCTTCTTTCTTTCCTTCCCCAATCTGGGATCATACAGAGAGAAAGCTTCCAGGTCGTCGAAGGCAGCTGCCGGCAGACAGCACAGAGAGTTACAGCAATGTCGGGTGAGCAAGCACAGGATCCCAAGGGGAGGGGGAGAGGGAGGAGGAATCTGAATAGGTTGGGGGAGAGGGAGGAGGATCCCAAATTGGTACATTGAGTGGGAGGAAGGAGGAGAACTCTGGAAAGGTGTGTGAGTTGCTGTACTAGATGTCCAGTTTCACCAGACAAAAGTTGTAAAATTGAAAAGCCATCCGGACTCCCGACATAGTCCTCAAAAAGAGGACATGACACCTAGATCCTTTTCCTGGGCAGTGACTCTTAACATAAAGCCCTGCATCACATAACTATAGTTCAGGTTTATCTTTGCACTTGCTCACATTAAACGTCATCTGTCATTTGGGTGCCCAGTCTTCCAGTCTCACAAGGGCCTCTTGTAATTTTTCATAATCCTCTTGCAATTTAACAACTTTGTGTCATCAGAAAATTTAAGCCCATCGCTAGTTATTCCCATCTCTAGATCATTGATAAATATGTTAAAAAGCAGCAGTCCCAGCACAGACCCCTGGGGAACCCCACTATTTACATACAATAAATAGCTGTAAATAGTTCTCAGTGGCACAGGTACAAAAAGCTTAACAATTTTGATCATTAATAGCTAAAAATGTATTTTTTAGCCTGAATCCTCTAGCTCAGGGGGTAGGCAATTTCTGTCCTCGAGAGTTAGAGCCAGATCAGGTTTTCAGGATAACCACAATGAATATGTATGAAATGGATTTGCATGCACTGCCTCCTTGAGATGCAAATCTGTGTCATGCATATTTATTGTAGATATCCTGAAAACCTGACCTGGCTCCGGCTCTCGAGGACCGGAATTGCCTACCCCTGCTCTAGCTGATATGAAACATTGTCAATCATATCACCAAATTTCATAGCTCAGACATTTTTTTTTTTATTTTTGTTTAAAAATCAGAACTGAGATTTTGGGATTAGTTTGCCCTCTGAGCTGATGTTTTTCTATCTCTATTTCCAGTCTCTGCCCAGAACTCAAATTGCGTGCCTGCTTTAGCAGATTCTCTTGTTGCTAGATGAGGCACAAGCTTTGTCTTACCTTTTCAACCAATAGTCATTCCACTTTTCTTTCTGTCAGTATAGAGAGAATTCAGTCTAACAGTTCTCTATTTAGATCTCTTTTCTTTCAGCCCAATCAGGTTAAAATCAGTAAGAGATGCATTATATTTGTTCAATAAAAAAAAAAAAAAAAAAAAGTTGTCACTTCTTAAAGTAAAAACATATCTATGGAAGAACAGTGTCCTTCATCTTTCACTTCACGTGCAATAAACTTGTTCAATTGTTTATGTGCCCTCAGGGCAATAGTTATCTACTGTACTGATCAATCAATATTTGCATAGTTGATAAATGGTAACATTGACATTAGCAGTTTGTGAAAGGGTAATGACATTTGATCAAAGCATGCCTTCTTTTCTAGTGACCTTGTTTGCCAAATGGCTAGATCTTTTTACGAGCTTGTTTTCTGTCAACAATGCAACAACAGAGTAAATGGATGAGAGTAACAGCACTGTAACAAGAGGACTAGAAAAATATTCATTATGGTCAGGCCTTGGTTGTGGCGCTGTTTCGTTGCAATATTATGCAGAAACTGCTGAAAGTTAAAAATAGTGCTTTTTGATATCTCTATATTAATAAGGAAGTTGATGGGTATATGCAGATATGACCTTCAAGTATTTCTGATTGCATAGTGCATGCGAACATGGTTGAGGTGTTTTATGAGATAGCAAAGCATACAGTTTTGTCAAGAATGCTATTTATAACAAACTATCTTGCAGACTTCCCAAATGAAGGTTAAAAAAAAAAAAAATTGTTGTTGCAGTCAAAGCAGAACCTGTACATAAAGAGCAGTTGATGTCATGTGCCTGCTGTTCACATCTGTCTGTGTTCTCAAAGCTCCCACTTTGGAAAATGGCTTCTTCGTTAACTGTAAAATTACTATCTCTGTCCTCAGTGAAAATATGCGCTTGATGTACCATGTACAGGTAATCTCTCTGTCAGACAAGCCGAAAGATGACAACTTTCAGATTCAATTCAGGCAGGGGCATAGCTACCATTGACTGAGTCTGGCAAGAAGCCCAGAACTTCTCAATGGTCGGAGCCGCCTGTTGACCTCTGCTTTCCATCTCTATTGTACAGCATTTCTCTATCTCCCTTCTTTGACCACATTCCCCAATCTCTCTATCCCTTCCTCTCTCTCCTACCTGTAGGTCTGGCTTCACTCTCTAGCTCCCCCCACCCCCCGCCTCTTCACTTTCTGTTCATCTGTCTTCGCCATCCTTTTGTGTGCACATCGCCTTACGAGAGGCATAGAAGGATATGGATGAGTAAAAATGGCGCCAGGTGTACACCTGGCAGGGCCTCCGCGTGTGCGGATCGCCGGACCAGATGGACCGAAGGTCTGATCCGGAGATGGCGCTTCTTATGTTCTTATGGCTCTCCCTTTCCATCTATACCAGTGTCACCTTCATGTCTCTCCATCTTTATTTGTATCTCTCTGTGCCTATGTCCTTCTATCCATCTCTGTGTGTAGCAGTCTGTCTCTCCCTTACCTGTGTGTGAATGTCTATCTGTGTTTCTGTCTTTCCTGAGGCAGGCCTGTGGGCCGAAACATGTACATGTTGAGTCATTGAACATATCATTGTGATATTGGATGAATAAAGGATCTTCATATTACCAGAGGAGTTGGAGGACACTTTTCTTGTGCACATCATTCTGATCTGGACAATTCCATTTTGGTTTCTTTGTATTTGTGTTTGTGGTTTTGTTTTCCCATGGTCTGTTCTGCATGGGTCTTTCTCCACCTGTATTACTTTTCCTCTATGTCTTTGTGTGTCTGGGCTTCTTTCCTGCTTTGCTCAAATGTAAAGTGCACCAAGAGAGTATAAGAAATGATTTCAAAATCAAATTGGGAATCAGAATAGTGAGGAAATGTACCAAAAGAGCAAAAAGAGAATCTTGTACTCTAGAAAGAGCCTTTAGTTAATTGAGCCCAACAGAAAATATTACCAATCAAAGTTCACGCAACTACAAGTTAAGGTGGCACAAAAGATCAGACTCATCATGGCTATGGGCTCCTTTTATGAAGGTGTGTTAGGGCCTTAACGCGTGGAATATCACGCACTAGCCGCTACCGCCTCCTCTTGAGCAGGCGGTAGTTTTTGGGCTAGCGCGCACTATAGCGCGCATTAATCCGATGCGTGCGCTAAAAACACTTGCGCACCTTCGTAAAAGGAGCCCTATGTTTAAGTGGTAATGCCTGCTTCAGGATTCATATAATCCCAAAATAATGTCACTCAGAGGTGGCAATAAGCTTCCATTTGTAGTACTGCAAACCACAATTACGATAAAGCAATGCATCAGCATGTGTACTGGCAGCGTCAATTCCAATACCACCTGGAGCTGAAAATCCTGGTATAAGTTTAAACCCTATGGCCAGCATTTGAATGTAGCACTAGCCATGACAATTAAATACTGTATGGGCTGTATATGATTTAATGTGTGGCGCAGTGGTTAAAGCTACAGCCTCAGCACCCTGGGGTTGTGAGTTCAAACCCAGGCTGCTCCTTGTAACCCTGGGCAAGTCACTTAATCCCCCCCCCCCCCCATTGCCCCAGGTAAATTAGGTAGATTGTGAGCTCGCCAGAACAGACAGGGGAAAATGCTTGAGTACCTGAATAAATTAATGTAAACCGTTCTGAGCTCCTTGGGAGAACGGTATAGAAAATTGAATGAATAAATAAATAATGAGATCTGCAGTTTATCACAGGTTTCTATTTGCTTTATATGTATGAGTTAATTAATGATGTTATTCTTGCAATAGATTTATAACATGTAATTATCTAATGGTACAATCTTCCAGTCTCAGAGGTATTAGATATCAGACACCTCTCTTGTCTTTTTCTTATCAGCCAGCAAAGGTATGGAATATTCTACCAAATGATGTAAAATTTCAAACTAACTATGAGGCGTTCAAAAAAGCTATAAAAACTATTCTCTTCCATAGGTATTTATTTATTTTTAAAATTTCTATACCGTTTTTTTTTCAAGACAGTTTACAAAAAGTTACATACATAAATTATTAAAACAAATCAGAACAAAGTAGGAACAACAACAAACAGATTCAATCCTTAGATAAGATCAGTTATTCATAGAAATGCATCTACAAATAGTTGTGTTTGCTTAATTAATATTATGTTTGTTGACTGATCATAATTCCTGCTATTTGTTATTAGTGGACTATAAGAGAAATGATATAAAGTAATTAACAAAAATAATTATATATTTTCTTTAACTTGTCTTTTTTAAAATAATGGATTGATATTTATTATTTCAGTTTATTCTTCTGTGTTAGAGAAATTTAATTTTGTATGACCAGGATGTGTGATGTTTCAGGGTCACTGTTACTGATTGCTTTCAGGTTTTCTGGAAGAACTTATTCAGAATGAACTATGATCAACAAACCCATTTGTTTATTGGTAACCTGGATAATCTTGTTCCTGTTTACTGATCTGGAGTACTGACAAAAAAAAAGAAAAGATGTATGCTCTCCTTTCTTCTGGTTTCTTTAAATTGCAGAGCAGGCTATAAAATCCATCAAATTAAGCCATATAGGTTTTTTGTTCTTTGAATCATAAAACTTCTGAATAATGCTGACCTTAATTGATACTATAACCTTGATTTTTAAGGTCTGGTAAAACAGAACCATATAATTCTTTTTCAACTTTAAAAGAGCAAACAAAGATAGACTTATTAGCTCTTTGTCTTATTTGAGAAGAGTTGATGGTCCTTTAATAACTGATGATTTCCTTCCTTTTTTTCAAGTTTCCACATTACTGTTCTTTTTCCTTCATCATCCATTCAGCCACACTAGAATTCTGTCATGAGCTAAAATGTAAGAATTGAACAAAGGAGATAATTTTTCTAAACTGGTACCCTTTTTCTTTTCCGGATCATAGGTCTTTCAAAAATTCTTATTGCGGTATTATTAATTAGCAAATCCTAAAAAAAAATTTCAGGTTAAAGAGTTCGAGGGGCATAATTGAAAGGAACGTCTAAGTTCGTTTTCGTCTAAGTCGCATGTCGTCCAAAGTAAAAAAACAGCTTAGGACACATTTTCGAAAAATAAGTCCACATTTTTTTTTGTTTCGAAAATCGTCTAAGTATATATCCTACCGATCTGATCGTCCAAGTCACGAAATCGTCCATCTTTATACCATATTTTCATCCAACTTTTCGTCCGAAGTCAAAAACGCCTAGAACAACAACCCTATTGGACATGGGAGGGGTCTGCAAAGTGATGGACTGAACACCCAGACATGGCACCTAAATAGTGGGGCACTGCTGTGAACTTCACAAAAAGTGTGCCATGTCTTCATCTCACTACAGCTCCCTTATTGGTTATGGTGAGCCCCCCAAACCACCTCCAGAATCCCCTAGACCCACTTATCTACCACCCCAATAGCCCTTATGGCTGCAGGAGCCACTTATATGTCAGTAAAAAAGAGTTTTGGGGTGTATAGAGGAGTGCACATGTTTCAATATCAATGCAGTGATTACAGGGGCTTATAGGCATGGGTCCTCCTCTCCATGGTTCCCTGTGCAGCACAACTAGGCTTTCCTATGCCAGGCTGCCAGGTGATAATGTTCTGGAGGCATAATTTTCAAGTTGTGATTAATATTTTTATGGGAGTGAGGGGGGTCGGTGATCACTGGGGTAGTGTGTGGGGGTCTGTATTATGTGTTTGCAGAGCTTATCTGCAAACTTTAGGTGGGTTTTTATGACTTAGACCATGTTTTAAATGGTCTAAGTCACAACGTCCAAGTTCCGTCGATTCTGTGCTGTATAACTTTCGGTTATACATGCAGTACGACTAAGTCTAAGCCTGAGATGGATACAGTTAGCTCGGCTGGACTGAATGATACTATTGAATGGAGCACATTGCTGTAACTGCCCGTGCTTGTGTGTATTTTGCTGATAAAGCTTGTTGAAGATGACGCGGTTCTCAGCTGTTTTAAATTGCCTTGCGTCTCTGCCACTCGTGTCTCACTGGCTTGCCCCCTCATAAAAGGTTTCTTCTTGCCTAAGCTCCTGAAAAAGGGTGTGTTACTTGAAATTGGACCAGTTGAGCTACTAACCTGGAGGTTTTGCCTCGTCTGGAAATAGAGAAATCATTCTGAGAGTTTGAGAATGTTGGATACGAATTGTCCTGGCAGCCATTGCAGATAAGTTTTCAATTGCCACTGGTTTTGAGTCCTAACCTTGAATCGTTGACAGCACTGCATTCTAAGTTTGCTGATTTCATATTTATTTATTGCACTTGCACTTTAAATTCACTACAAGTTGTGCACAGGTGGGGCCTATGATGGTGCACAGCGTGGCTTGAGAAAGAGCCCCACTTTCAAGTGGTAAGCCAGGAGCACTGGTAATCAGCGCACCATAGCTTTTACTATAGCACTGAGGCTTCACATCTATATATTTATAGTTATACTAGTCTTTAAGCCCGTTACATTAACGGGTGCTAGAATAGAGTGTCTGTCTGTCTGTGTTTCTTTATCTCTCTCTCCTTGGCTGCTGTCTGTGTCCTTCTGTCTCCCCCCCCCCCCCGAGCAAAGCTGTCTGCCCCCAGCACACACCTCCCACCCAAAGCAGCCCCCTTTCCCTCCCCCTGTCTCTCCATGGCCCCTTCTGTCTGCCCCCAGAGCAAAACTGTCTGTCCCCAGCACACCTCCCCCCCAAAGCAGCCCCTTTTCCCTCTCCCTATCTCTCCATGGCCCCTTCTGTTTCCCCCTAGCACACCCCTCCCCCAAAGCAGCCCCCTTTCCTTCTCCCTGTCTCTCCATGGCCCCTTCTGTCTTCCCCCTAGAGTAAAACTGTCTGTCCCCAGCACACACCCCCCCCCAAAGCAGCCCCCTTTCCCTCTCCCTATCTCTCCATGGCTCCTTTCCCTCTCCCTCTGGCCCCCTGAATTAATCCCCCTGCTTACCTGGCCTGCTCCTCTTCAAAGCAGGCCGCGATCGTGGTGGCCGGCCCCAGCGAACTTCGCAGGCCGCTCCCCAACCCGGAAGCATGCTCCCCCCGACGAGATCCCGTGCGTCAGAGGGAACGTGCCACCGAGGCCGGAAAGCGGCCCACAAGGCCCGTCAAAGCCGGCCACGATCGCAGGCTGCCCCAAAGAGGAGGATCAGCGGCAGTGACAGCAGCGGTGAGCGAGGGCGGGAGGTATGGTCCAGCTTGGTGAGGTGAGGGCGGGAGGTCTGCTGAGCTTCCTTCGGGTTGGTGAGGGCGGGAGGAGGGGCGTGGCCAGAGTGATCATTGGCCGGGTTCTAAAATGGAACACGGCCATGGATCACACACCACGGCCGCAGTAATCACGCTTTTTTAAAAGCGCATGCGCCACTAATCTTTTATTATATAGGATTGCCCTTATTAGGGATGTGACTTGTTTGTGTGCAGTATTTTCTACCTTTCCTGGTTTATATCTGGGGATTTTAGCTTTTTTCATTTTTAATTGTTAATGTTAGCATTAGTGCACAGCCATTTTTTAAAATTACCATAAGAGTACTTCTACCTATTTAGGAGGCAGCAAGCTGTCCCACGTTAACCATGCACTAACTAGTCAGTACGCAATAATGTAGCTGTGCTAGCTGGTTAATGTAGGAAAGCTCAGTCTCTGCCCAGACACCCTTCCTCCCCCCCCAAAAAAAAAGGCAATATTCAAAAAACCTGGACAACTGCAATAAAAAAAATAATAATTTCCATGAGTTTAGTGAGCACGCTTGCCAGAATTAACATAGAATGCTCTTGAAATCCATATTTTTACATGATTAAGGGCATCACATAACAGAAATTATGTATATGAGTGACTTACTTACATGCTATGCTCCAAAGATAAACTTTTGAAAGGGAAAGCAAAGGAGAACAGTGGATCTCATTAAGGACAACCAGACTGTCACTAACCAGACCTTCTCCAATTCTATATCTAGCATCACAAAATTTCCAGAATGGATTTCAGAGATGTAGCTTCCCCTCCCCCCTCCCCGCAAAGATAGCACTTGTAAAGGAGGTAGTTATTAGGGTGCAGTAAGAATCAGGCTTTTACCATACTTTGATTTACACTGTTCAAAGTTGTTAAAACGCATGCAAATTGTGAAAAATTGCAGGTGGACCTTAGGAAATTGGAAGACTGGTCCAAGTGGCAGATGAAATTTAATGCGGATAAATGCAAAGTGATGCACATTGGGAAGAATAGCCTGAATCACAGTTACCGGATGCTGGGGTCCACCTTGAGGGTTAGCACCCAAGAAAAGGATCTAGGTATCATTGTAGACAATACAATGAAACCTTCCGCCCAATGTGCAGCGGCGGCCAAAAAAGCAAACAGGATGCTGGGAATTATTTAAAAAGGGATGGTTAGCAAGACTAAGAATGTCATAATGCCCCTGTATCGCTCCATGGTGTGACCTCATTTGGAGTATTGCGTTCAATTCTGGTCTCTTTATCTCAAGAAAGATATAGTGGCACTAGAAAAGATTCAAAGAAGAGCGACCAAGATGGTAAAGGGGATGGAACTCCTCTCATATGAGGAAAGCCTAAATTGGTTAGGGCTCTTCAGCTTGGAAAAGAGACGGCTGAGGGGAGATAAGATTGAAGTCTACAAAATCCTGAGTGTATCGATTTTTCTATGTCAAAAATTACAAAGACTAGGGGATAACTCAATGAAGTTACAGGGAAATACTAATTAGGAGGAAATACTAATAGGAGGAAATTTTTTTTCACTCAGAAAATAGTTAAGCTCTGGAACGCGTTGCCAGAGGATGTGGTAAGAGCGGATAGCGTAGCTGATTTTAAGAAAGGTTTGGATAAGTTCCTGGAGGAAAAGTCCATAGTCTGTTATTGAGAAAGACATGGGGGAAGCCACTGCTTGCCCTGTATTGGTAGCATAGAATATTGCTACATCTTGGGTTTTGGCCAGGTACTAGTAACCTGGATTGGCCACCGTGAGAACAGGCTACTGGGCTTGATGGACCATTGGTCTGACCCAGTAAGGCTATTCTTATGTTCTTAATAGTGCAGGCTGTTAATCTCTTCCATGGTATATGAGTAACACTGCTTGTGGTTAATCTCACAAGCAGCATTATTCATCTTTCCTGGAAGCATCAGGCTGCTAAGCTGTGATCTGATGCTCTTGGACAAGCCAATCTAATTTAAAGGTCCCCCTTTCTCCCACTTCCCTCCATCACATCCTTACCTCCTAATGTCCAATCAAGCATAATTCTTCCTCAAAGACAACCCCTTTCAAAAAATACTCCCCCCTCCCCCGGCCTATCTTGAGAAATCCCTAATATCTGGTGGGGGGGCAGTATGGGGCAGGAGCAAACCCCAGTCACTCCTGTTCCTCCTAGTGGCAATTTGACACTATTTAACATGTGATAAGAGGCAAATAACTTAATTTTATGGTTGCATTCTTTTTGTTTGAAGGATTCAGTCAGTATCTTGAGATGTTTATCTCTGTCTCTTTGGTTGTGTATAATGAAATTTATTTATACATATAAAGGGTGGAAATAGGAGTTACGGAGGTAGCTACATCTGTCAGAAACTGTGGTGTCCAGAAAGCTGACTTTTCTGTGGAGTAATTAGTTTTGAATCTGATTGAAGAATGGGAAGCATTAAACAGAACTGTAAAATTTTTGAGTCTCTTCTCCCTTAGTCTAAATCATAAAATTATCATCAATACAATACTCCCCCCAAATTTGTGGGGGTTCCGTTCCAGAAACACCCGCAAATTTCAAAAAAACATGAATACGGTTTTGTGCCTATCAAAAGGCAGGAGAGGGCAGCTGGGGCACCGGCGGGTGCAGCAAATCATTCGCGATATACTCCGAATGCCTCTTCCTGTTACTAAAGTCAGGCTACACCAATCAGGAGCTGCTTTGATACGCAGCTCCTGATGGGTATAGCCTGACTTTAGTAAAGGAAGAGGTGGTCGGAGCATACTGCGAATTAGTGAGTCTGCGAACTGCAAATTTGCGGGGAAAAACTGTATACCATTCTGCTGTGGATACACAGGCATCCATACTCGAGTTGTTGATTCCCTCTTCCCGCAAATTGTAGAAGAATATTCCTTTAAGAACTTGAGAACTTCTCTCCTTCTGCAGTGGAGCACAGCACCTCTCTTGGTTATTCCTTCTACAAGCGAACTCCAAAGGTGTTTTCTTTATTGTTTTAGATCTTTTTTGGCAGATATTTGAAGTTCTTTATGGTTTCGGTGCTCAGAATGTTTCCTGCTCGGACATATTCCGCTGGGGAAAGAATGTAGTCCTGCATGGGAGGATTGCTGCTCCAAGGACAATCTCTCAGAGTCTGTACAGAGCCAGCCTGCTTTGAGCCCTTCAGGAGCTCAGGGTCCATCTCCCTGGGAGTGACTTTCCTGTTGATTGAGGCTTGAGCAAAGGCTGTGTGGCCCCTATGTAAGAACCCTAGGGGTATCAAGAAGCCAGCTGCATAATTTCTCCCCCCCCTCCATTGCTTTGTGTTTGTTGTTCACTGTTTACTTGTAAATTTTATTGATCATTGTTCTATTTCCTAGGTTTCAGAGCAGAGCAGAATGTATTTCTTGATGGAGAAGTTCCCTGTGCTTCTCCTTCTCTTTTCTTATGTTTCAGTGGAGTTCAATTGCTTTGCTACCAACTGAGGGGGTTGCTGTGCTCCACTTCAGAAGGGGAGGAGTTCTCAAGTTCTTAAAGGAATATCCTTCTGCAGTTCGCTGGAAGTGAGAATCAACAGCTCAGGTATGGACTCCTGTGTATCCTAACAGAACCCAGATTGCCGCGGTAAGAACCTAATCTGTTGATAATATTTAAGAGGGGTGTTTTTCAGTTTGGGCTGCCATTAAGTTGGGTTATTTTGCAACATTTCCCATTTGCCATATTTTTCCCATTTTGTGCAATGAGACCCTATGCTAAAATAACTTGGCTTGTGGTAAAATAGCCCGACTTAGCAATAGGCCACGTTGATAACTTCCCCCCTTATTCTGGTATGTGTCAAAATTTATCTTCCAATTCTATCACAAAAAGGTTTGCATATTGTGGTGCCATCCTGGTGCCTGTAGCGATGTCCATGGCTTGCAGATAGATAACATTATTGTAGTGGAAATAGCTGTTAGAATGAATTTGATTAATTTTGCAATAGTTTTTGAGTATAGTGTACACTTCTAGGAATTTGTCACATGCAACTACGCCATCCGCATGGGAAATGTTGCTGTATTCTACATCCCTTGTGACCAGAAGAGAGTCAGGTGGTAGCTGCTTGATGTTTTATAATTTGTTCAGAAAGCCTGTGGTGTCTTGTATGAAGCTGTTTGTCCTGTGTACTAGTCAGGAATGTATTAGCTTAGTTTATTCATTATGTTCTATCCAAAATCTACATTTTAATGTATCAAAGAGTGGTGCTTTGTGTTGAAGAGAAATCATTTTTTAAGAATGGCATCTAGAGAAGAGAATGGATTGCACTCTTTTGGTGATCACGTCATACAGTTCTGTAACCAGTTTTTAAAGAACAAAATATGCTTCAAAGTCTAAACAAAGGCTAAGGCTATATGCACTGACCAAGTATTGCATTATGATATTACTGTATAATAGAACATCATTATATCTAAAGCAAAACTGAAGCTTCTTATCACTACCACAAAGCCAGATCAAGTAGGTAATACTGCTATTTTAAATCCTTTCCTTAAATAACAAAGAATGCCACGATATAGCAGCTTATCTGATGACAGCCAGAATCAGCCATCACTCATATGTGTGACATCACTGCTGCTGGTGCAAATGGATGTTTTCCAGAGCTTGCCTCAGAGGTTTAGGAAGATACTTTTGAGCTTACTGTTGTGGTTTGTACAATGTGCCTCCGTTTGTGTTTTTTCCTGTTATGCAATCACAATCAGTCAATGCACAGCTGAATTATGATTGTATAAATTAATCAGCTAATAATTTATTTATTATGATAATTGAATATAGATGTGCTCAGATATAATTGAGAGACTGTCACCAATCAAAAAGATCACTTGTGTCACACTCTGAACATGATGTACGTCATTGCGCTTGAAAATCTTACTCCATTATTGAAAATATTTATAAAACAAAATTTATGAAAACTTATGTATTTCAATGTAGTACATCTGAATTATATTGACTTCACAGGGTCCTGATACAGGCTGTTGTTTTTTTTTTGGGGGGTTGCTGCTTCGGGGAACCCAAGAAATGCATTTCTCTATCCAATTATTAAAAAAATATATAAATTATCAGCTGATTGATTTATACAGCCATAATTCAGCTGTGGGTTGATTTATTGTGATTTTGCTTAATTTTCTGCCAGTGTTTTGAAATTCCTAAATCCTGATTGCTACCAGGAGAAAAAAATAAACAAACAAGCGTATACTTTTCTATAGAGCAACTCCTTTCAGTTGATCTTGAGAACATGTATCTGGAAATTTTTCATACCGCTCTCGCTTTTTTCAGATTCCCTGTCCCTTCCAGTTCTCTTAATCAAGTTGATAGCAACTTAATTTTTATTCTTTGTTTTTCATTGAATTCTATAAGTAAGCCTTGTATTGCAACAGACTATACCAGGGGTAGGGAACTCCGGTCCTCGAGAGCCGTATTCCAGTCGGGTTTTCAGGATTTCCTCAATGAATATACATTGAAAGCAGTTCATGCAAACAGATCTCATGCATATTCATTGGGGAAATCCTGAAAACCCGACTGGAATACAGCTCTCGAGGTCCGGAGTTCCCTACCCCTGGACTATACAGTCAAACATTTTTTCTTTGAGGTGTCTTTTGTGAGTCAACTTTTTTTTTTTTTTTTTTTTTTTTTTTACATTGGCCGAGCCAGAAAAGGTTTAATTTAATAGTTAATATAGAGGCCCTTCTACTAAAAGGCGTTATGAACAAGATTACACTACTGCTTGACTTCCCCTCTATATGCCTCCAATATGCTTTTCAGCCCGTGCCCTTCTATGCTCCCTATGTTAACCAAGTCCCCTCCACCAAAATTATGTATGCCCTTTGTCCCTCCTGGTTCCCGTCTGTACACGATAACATGTTAGCCTCACCTTGTACTTAGATCCATTGCCTACGGAATCTGTACGCTTCTCTTTGATAATAATTTGTTAGCCTTTAATATTTATTTAATTCAATTTATATCCCGTCCTCCCCAAGGAGCCTAGATCGGGTTGCACGGTAACATACATAACAGCAAAAACAAGACACATAATAATTAACAACGAGGCATAGAAGACTAAGGCAATAGGGTACAGTGGGATGTGTTAATTGTTAATTGTTCTGAATTAGCAGACACTCTATTTATTCATTCATTCATTCAATGTTCTATACCATTCTCCCAGGGGAGCTCAGAACGGTTCCATGAATGTATTCAAATACTCAAGCATTTTCCCCTATCTGTCCTGGTGGGCTCACAATCTATCTAATGTACCTGGGACAACGGGGGAAGGGGGAAGAGAGATTAAGTGACATGCCCAGGGTCATAAGGAGCGGCATGTGTTCATACCCACAACCTCAGGGTACTGAGGCTGTAGTTTTAACCACTGTGCCACACTCTCCACTGGAGCCTGAAGCATGTACAGGGAGAGAATCAGTGTGTGCACACGGAGTCAGTTGAACATCTATTAAGAATACAGTGGTTTGGGAGTAACAGTCTGAATGCTAGCTTGTCCTTGTTTTTCTAAAGCTCAAAAGTTTATCAAGGGGTCTGATGTTAGGAAGTAGCTGATTCCAGTATTTTGGTAAGAAGTGAGAATATGACCTTCGTCTGACACTTTCTAGTTGGAGGTTCTGACCAGGGGGTATTTTGAAGATGTGTTTCCTTCTGGGAGCAGAGGGGATTGTTTGGGACATAAAGCGGGAGTTTGGTTGATATGTAGCCGGGTGCCATGTTGTGTAAGGACTTGAAAGCAAGTACTAAGCCTTTGAAGATGCAATGTTTGGCTATGGGCAGCAAGTGGGCCAACGCCAACGCTTGGGATATTGAGCTGCCGGTGCGAAGGGTCTTTAGTAGTCTGATTGCTGCCTTTTGTACACATTGGAGATTGTTTTTTGCCGGCAGTCCATTGAATAATGCAATGTAGTATTGTACCTAAGTTCCCTCTGTTCTCTGTAACCCTACCAGTCCTTCAGTTACCCCGCTCTCTGAATCTGTGTTTGTTCTACTGTTACCCACCATGAGCTTTCTGGGAGGGCAGGAAATGAATAAATAAAACCCTTAGGCCTGGATTCTCTAATCGGTGCCGTTGTTGGCGACCGCCTTAAAAGATGCTGCCGATCACATGTCAATCACGCGATGGTGCCGGTTACAGAATCATGTTTCCCAGGCCTACATCTCCAGCGCCTACCTTTGATGTGAATCACACCTCTGTAGGTGCTTTACAGGACCTAATGCCACTTCCAGCATTAGCCACACCTAAGGTGGTGTTAGGTGCCGTAAAGCACAATTCTGATGCCTATTTTTTAAATAGCATTTTTCACTGAGCTTGGGCACCTAGAAACTGGTGCCATTCAGAGAATCTGGGCCTTAAGGCAGAGTTAACACATGAGAATAGGTTGCCGTGGAAATGTGTTAAAGAATTTTGTGGTAGTTATGTATTCTTAAAAATGATTTTGTGAGGAGGTATCATAGGCAGAGAGGGAGTATTGATATGTTATCCAACTAGCATATTAGAACGCACTAACTGGGTAATGCAGAGTTAACACGGGAGAACCTAGAATTTCAAAGATAGTTCATAAAACAGTGTTTCTGAGCCATTTAAGGGCCTTAGACTTCTCCCTCTGTATCCCAGGATCCACCGAGCAGGGGCACTAAGGCCTTTATTGGCTCAGACATCCTCTGGGAGGGGCTTTAAGATTATTTTAATGTTAATGACCTCATTTTAATAGTTATGAGGTAGTTTGCATGTCAGAGTTGGAGAATGTACGACCGTACGGAAAATCACACAGTGAGCCGTTTTGATAATCAGGTCAGCAAATTTGTTGATCACTAAACCAGTCAACTGGTTTAGCGATCATCAGTACATGATTGGAGCATTTAGTGCATCTAGGCCTAAGTCCAGTATGACCCCCATCCCACATGGGTTCCATTACTAACTTCTGGAACAGTTCTCCTTGTAGAGAATCCAGGATCTCCCTATTTTTAGAAGACCGAGCAATAGGGATACCGCAATCAACCCCTAACATGTTAAAATCACCTATTAGTAATACTGTACTTCCTCTTTTACATCTTTATTCCGAACGTTTACTATTAAAGCTCTGTTTACTTCTGTCTATGAAGGAGGACTGTATATCATACCAATGTAAATACATTTTACATTCCCTTTTTCCAAATTGATCCACAGTGCCTCTTCCTTACCCTGCAGATCCTGCAATTGTGTAGCTTTAAGAACATAAGAATTGCCGCTGCTGGGTCAGACCAGTGTCTGCTCACGCAGCGGCCCCCAGGTCAAAGACCCATGCTCTAATTGAGTCCAGCCTCACCTGTGTACGTCCCAGTTTAGCAGGAACTCGTCCAACTTAGTCTTGAAACCCTGGAAGGTGTTTTCCCCTACAACAGACTCCGGAAGAGCGTTCCAGCTCTCCATCACACTCTGGAGACTAGTCTGTTTTGATGAATTTCATTTTTGTATAGATACAGGAGAGAGACTCAGTGAGATGAGAAATTTGGCTTAGAACTATATGTTATATTGTATAAATGTAAGCATCTTATTTTAGCATGGATGAGTTACTGGAAATATAGTGTAAAGGAAACTCCCAAGTTAATTGATTGGTCAGAAGTTAGTTTACCTTGCAACAATATGTAGTACTATAACTGTGAATTACTTGACTAAACTGCTTTAAACAAGGGTCTGATGAATCATTTGCCTAAGTAGATTTTGTATAACATTTGGGTTGTGCCTAGGTTTTATACAGTAATCATATTCTCTTTCTTTGTAATGACTTTTACCAAAACAAAGGGCTGTTTCTTAAAACATGAGCAATTCAACAAAACTTGTTTCAGTCTGTCATAAAAGTGTTTCCTTTTATAGGATAGCAATTTAGAGAACAATTGTACAATTAGCTCCCTGGCTTCTTATGAGAAATGTAAATATAAGTTCATATATAGCATATTTGTCATATTTAGGGTAGGTGGCGGAGATCATTGAGGAGGTCCTGAGAAACAGAATGACCCTTGAAAACAAACAATTTCAAAGTGATGCAAAGCTTTAATCCAATTTGTGCCATTCTAGCCCAAGAGATTACAATCAGATAGCTCATGCTACTGACAAAAGTTTACCAAACTTAAGCATACTTTTATAATTTTGTGTAGCCTGTTAATCTGAGCTTTAGAGCCATATCTTAAACTCATTTATTTTAATACAATATAACACAAACAATTTTCAAAACAGAGTGCAATTAAATATATATCCTGCCACAATTAGGTATGAACTGGTGTATTAATAGAGCTTCAATTGCAACTCCATTAGTTGGAACCTAAGGACAGTATCAGGTAGACTTTTATGGTCTCTGGCCCAGAAATAAGAAAGAAAAAAAAAGTTAATTTAATCATGAAATTGTAATGCATGTGATTACAGGACAGACTGGATGGACCATCAGGTCTTTATCTGCTGTCATTTACTATGTTACTATGAGATGCTAAGAATTTTAAGAAAATAGTGTTAGATACCAGCTTGTCAACTCATGCCACTAAATATGCAGATTTAAAGAAACAGCCAATCATTGAAAGAGCTAGATAACTTTATGCTTTAGAACAGGGGTGTCCAACCTGCGGCCTGAGGGCCGCATGCAGCCCCATGAAGTATTTTGTGTGGCCCTGGTTGAGGCCGATGCAGTGTTTTCCTCTGCTGCCCTTGGGTGTTTATCATCTTGACGGCTCCCTTCTCTGTCTTGCGGCAGCGTTTGCGTGTTTCTGCGGACCCAGAAAAAATTTTTTCAGCCAATGCGGGCCAGGGAAGCCAAAAGGTTGCACACCCGTGCTTTAGAAGGTTAATATATAGAAGAGGTCGTTAATAACAAAAACAGAAAACTCAAGTGCCAATACTTCCAAGAAAAGAAAAAAAACCTTACAGTAAGCCAATTCATGACATTAAGGTACAGCATATAAATTCTAAAGGTAGGTAGTAATATAATAAACCACATGGTTTCTTTTGTTATCAGCTTTTACCTGAACAGCAGAATTTGGTTGGCTACAAGCAGGGCAGGATTAATCAATAGGCCAAATAGGGCCCAAAATGGTCAGGGGGGCCCGATGAAGGAGGGCATCAACATTGTTTTTTCCAAACAGCGATGGGGCCCTCCAGCATAAATCGGCAACGCGGGCCCCACCCCCATCGGCAACGCAGCCCCCCCAATTGACGGAAAGTAAGACAAGCAAGCAACGCAGGTAAGAAAGGCAATGGGAACTGTAATTGTGCAAGCGGTGCTGCTTGCCTAAAGCTTCCCTCTGATGCAGCTTCCTGTTTCTGCCTGGTGCATGGTGGGGTGGGGTGAGGCGGGGCAGGGGGCCCAGTGTACTTGTGTGCCTAGGGGCCCTCGACAAATTAATCCTGCCCTGGATACAAAGGGCAATGGCCCAACCAATATTTTGCCCAACACAGCACTTCAAAGGTAGAGCTGTGGATTGGTTTCTCTGCTCCCCCCCCCCCCCAACCAAAGAGGTGCTCCAGTATCCCTGAATTCATGGATTTAATGTAAATGGTGCGTGTTTGGGACCAACAAACAGATTGTACAGTTGAGGAATCTTTTGCAGTCCCTGCTTTCTAGTATGACCCCAAATATAGTGTGAGGTAATCATAGGAGATGAACCTGCCTGTTAGTTATTGCTCAGGGGATGTATCCCACATTGGGGGAAGGAATTACAAAGGCACTGCATCCAGTGATCAGACACCTTGGCTACTTTATAGAGCAGCTGGTTCACTAACCAAAAAGAGGGGAAGCGATGTTTTGGTCTTTTTTTTCCCCCTGATACAGCAACAAGCGAAACACTGGCCACAGTCAGTGGACCAAACAATGTGTGCATTTTCTGGAGTTAAGTCTATTTGGCCATTAATGAGTTGTCTACTTTGCATTTAAACAAGTTTGCTATTGTGAAGACTGTTAACTGAAGATTATTGAACGGTTTTGACTATTGGAGGGGGGGGTTAGCCGATGAAGTTACCCTTTCCAGTCTGAGAGTGAAAGTTACTGTTACAGATGGGGTTCTGAGGATTTTTCCTTCTTCTTTTATATGAATTCACTTTAATATATGTAATTTACAGCCCATCAAATGTTTTCCTGTATCGCAACGTGAAGTTTGTTTTTTGTTTATGGTCAAATATATTTTATTGAGCTCAAAAAGTAGACACACAACAGTGCAGAGAAAAGCGCAAAACAAGCTCAAGGTATATCAAAAACCTCCAACTTCCAGTTACTCAACCCCCCCAAGTTAGTCCCCCCTCCCTCCCACCCCCTGGTTCTCCTTCCAAATAAAACACCCTGGATGTACAGGAGTAGTACCATAGAAAAGGTAACAGTACACATAAAATAAATACAGCAGTAGGACAATGCATCAACAATTAAGCAAACGGCTACGCGCCAAAGGCGTCATAGTAGTCCAAAAGGGTTCCCAAGTGCACTGAAAAGAGCGCCCCGGGAGAGAGGAAAAGTCTGAAACATCTCGTCGTTCCCATAGCAGAAGAGTAATCATCCGGCACCGCCAAAGTTGTTTTTTTGTTTATTAAATCCACTGCTTATCCCTGGAGTTAAGTAGCATGTAATCTTGCTACTTTTTGGGTCTTTACAGGTACTTGTGACAGGATACTGGGTTTACAGGTACTTCTGAAACAGGATACTGGGTTAGATGGACCTATGATCTGACTTTTATATTCTAGGAAACATCTCTGCCATGTAGGGCTCCTTTTACTAAGGTGCGCTAGCGTTTTTAGCGCACGCAGCAGATTAGCATGTGCTAAGCCCGCGCTACCTGGCTAGAACTAATGCCAGCTCAATGCTGGTGTTAGCGTCCAGCACGCGCAGGGCATTGAAGCGCGTGCTATTCCGTGCGTTAATGCCCTAAAGCAGCTTAGTAAAAGGAGCCCTTAGTCGCTTGCAAAGGTTTGTGCGACTCACAAATGGAAGATTAGATTAGATTTAGAGGATAAGTACATCTTTTATATGACACTGTAAGCCCCACCTTTATAAAGTACATCCTGTGTGCTTTGGTTTCTGGTCCTACATAGTTGACGGGCTCTGGATAGAACGAGCTCACTTTGCTTGACAGTTCCATAGTATAGCAAGTACTTTGGCAACAACTGCTTATTTTATTATTTAGTGCTCTATTACAGTGTTCTTCAACCACCGGTCCATGGACCAGTGCCGGTCCACAGAAATTTCCTGCCGGTCCACAGAGCCAGCACGTGCATCAGACCCAAAACAGTGTTCTTCAACCGCCGGTCCACGGTGCAATCAATGTGGCTTTATCTTCAAGCCAGCTCCCTCTTCCTAACTGATTCAGTGCACAAAGCCACATTGCAAAATCAGAGGGAAGGCTTCCAGATGAGGCACGGGACGTGCAAGGTGCAATTAGTACTATTATGGGGGCGGGGTCTGGGGTGGAGATTGGGTAGAGATGGGCAGGGTCTGGCCCACGACTTAGCCCAGTGTTCTTCAACTGCCGGTCCACGGACCAATGCCGGTCCACAAAATAATTATTTTATTTCTGCCGGTCCATAGGTGTAAAAAGGTTGAAAAACACTGCTCTATTATGGCAAAGGTGTGGGAACTTCATAGTTTGTGCCTTAGTTTGGTTCCAAATCTGTTGAAGCTAATCGTGCACAATTTTCATACAGATCTTTATGTCTTCTTGTTATATTATGATGGTGAAAGTATGTGGATTGCAGCTTGAACTGAAAGTTAAATTTTAGCTGGAAACATGTATATGGTCATTGGTTGTCCCCCCTCCCACCCCCTTTTTCTTTTTTGATCAAGCAAAAGAAAATTTGTCTTAAAATACAGTGCAGGCAGCACATGGTATTTGTTCCTTAAGAGAAAGTCTTTGATAATGAATAACCTATTTTGTGGTTCAGAAAGCAGCTACTGTTTATTTTCTTTGGAGACAGAAATACGTTCAGAAAAAAGGCTTAAACTAATACACACAATAGAGAAAATGTTGTATTTATATGGGATTTAACCTTGTTTTGGTACATGGTACACAGCTTGGTTCACTGCTAGAATGGCCTGATTTTTAAGAGTTAAACTTTTAATGTGGGCAAGGTTCTAAATTTTCATTTAAAGTAATTCAATTATATTGGCCTCAATATTATAGAATTAGTTTGTGCTGAAAATACATTCTGAGACAAACTGGATAAAGATACCCTTAACACTAGATCTACCAATAATTTTCCCCACCTGGAAAGACCAATAGGATCATTTTGACCCTAATTTAAAATTGCTTCTTATGTGAAAATAGGGAGATGTAACTTACAGCTACTAAACAAGATTACAAGCAAACATGATGTTTTAAAATTTAAAAAAAATCTATGGGCTATTTTTACTAAATTGTGTGAGAGGTTTTTAGCATGGGCCAACAAGGTAAATGCTCCAGCACTCATAGATTTCCAATGAACATTGGAGCATTTACCTCACCCGCCCATGCTAAAATCCTCTAGCGCCTTTAGTAAAATCCAGCATATGTTCATTAAGACTCATTGATAATGCATTTTTTCGACAATGTAAATTGGAGAAAATAAAATACAAATAATTGATTAAATAAAACGCGAGTCATTCTATAGATATCAGTTATTTTGGAACACATGTTCCACAGACCAATGCTTCTCAACTTTTCTGGTACACTTTCAACACATGGGCTTCTTACAGGCTCCACAAACTTCTACAGTGGTTTTTTTTTCCTTTGCACATCTCAATCTGGCACTTCCATTGTTTGTAGCTCACTGCACGCTCTTCTTGGTCAACAGGTGTCTCTGGCCAATACTTTCTCAAGGAGATGTGATGCTGTCAAAGCTAAATGAAGGAAAAACTCAGGTTGACTTATTTTGTGGCTGATGACTCTATTGTACAACACTGGTGGTACTGATTGCAGCCAAATCAAGGACATTGTGGAAAACCTGAAGTGGCAATCTTCAACTTCCCAGTTTCATTGCATACTTCCAAGCTAAAATCCAAAGTGTCAATCCCTGATTTTGTCTTGTTTTAAAAAGCTACTGTCTCAAATATTTTCTTTTAGTTCCAATGTGGCAGTGGCGTACCTAGTATATGTGACACCCGGGGCCAATCATTTTTTGACTCCCCCCCCCATCTGTACAAAAAAACATGATTTTTAGTAACAAGCCACACGTCACACATGAGTACCTAGGAAAAGGCAGCATCTTACATCGAGCAGTGCAACATCAATACACCCATTGTAAAACTAAACAAGCCATACTAGTACAGATCAATCCTACACCGTCATTCCTAACAGAAAACCATGTCTTTCGAACACACAGAAAACACCTTCACCTAGTATGGAATATGTAATCACAAACTAACCCCTCCCTCTTTTACAAAACTGTATTTTTTCCCTCATTTTCCTTTTCAATTTATTTTCTGCATCTGTCTAGATTACGTTCTTACTACCCTCTCATCAATATCCTCTTTTACTGTCTACTTAAAGCTTGCCACCTCTTTCCCTCACCTCTCCGGTGTTTCCCTAACTCAATCCTTTTCTCCCCATCATGTGCCCTCCTTTTATTTATCCCCTCCTTCCATCATGCACTTCCATCCAGCGTCTGCTCCCCTCTTTCTCTCCTCCCATTTCCTTCCTACATTTGCTCCCTTATCTCTCCCATCTGCACTTCCATCCAGGATAGGCTCCCCACTACCATCCAATGTCTGCCATTTCTCTCTCCATACACCCCTCTTCAATTAGCATCTGCCCCCTTTCTTTCCATCCAATATCCTTCCCCCTTATGTCTCTCCCCTTTCTCTGTACATCAATTCCATCAGCATCACCCTTCCATATCACCCTGCCCCCTTTCTTTCCCTCCACCACTCTTCCATTCCAGCAATCCTGCTCCTTTCTCTCCCTTCATGCAGCAAGGTCCCATGATGACTGTCGCTGCTGGCTGACAGTCCACCCCACTCCAACGTACTTGCTCTGGAGCGGACTCGGCAGCCGCATGCTGGAAGTTCTCGCGATGACTCGTCTGCTGGCTCTGCTCCGGAAGAAGTAAGTTACGTCAGAATTGACATCGGAAAGAAGACATATTGTCGGCCAATTCTGACGTCGGAGAGGACGTTCCGGGCCAGCCTGCCTGGCTGACCCAGAATGTCCTCTCCGACGTCAGAGTTGACGTCGGAAAGAAGACGTATTGTCGGCTGCGATTAGCAGCAGCAACAGGGAGGTAAGATTGCAGCGGCGCGGATCGGGGGAAAGGAAGGAGAGAGGGGTTGTTGGTTTTTTCCGCAGCAGGAAGAGAAGGATGTAGGCAGGCAAGCTGGCTGGCTTTAGCGCGGCAGGGAGGTAGGGAGATAGATAGATAGATAGGTAGGTAGGCAGGCAGGCAGGTTGGCTTTGGGGGTGGACAAAATCTGGAAGGCAGTGGGGGGACATAAGAAGGAGACACTGGAGGCACTAAGGACATGAGAAGGAGGCATTGGGGGCACTAAGGACACAGGACGGGGGCACTAATGACATGAGAAGGAGGCACTGGGGGCACTAAGGACACATGAAGGAGGCACTGGGGGCACTAAGGACACAGGAAGGAGGCACTGGGGGCATAAGACACACCTGACCATAAGACGCACCCTAGATTTAGAGGAGGAAAACAAGAAAAAAAACCATTCTGAACCAAATTCTCCCTGCCAGGCTCTGTGCCATACTCCTTGTCAGCACCCTGTCCCCCCTTCCTGCCAGGCTCTGTACCCTGTCCCCCTTCTGGTGGTCTAGTGGTAGGCAGGGGCAGGGCACAGGGCAGGCACGCCTAGTGGCAGGCAGGCAGGCCTAGTGGCCTAGTGACAGGCAGGCTGGCCCCATACCCCTCACGTACCCTAAATCATCCCCCCCATACCCTCCAGTACCTTAAATCATCCCTCTACATATCCCCCAGTACCTTTTTTAATCATACCCCTTGTACTTTTTAAAATCCCTCCCTCCCTCCCTAGATTGCTAGCCTGGTATTTTAAACATCCACAAGAAGCTCCTTTTGTAAGACTTCTGAGGTTGGGATCTGCCAGGATAATCCCGCAGAACAATAGTCTGCCATCATGTATACATCCCATCTTCCTTGGTATCAGGCTTCCATTGTTTTTATGTCTTGGTGAAATCTTTCATCTTGCTCTTTGCTTGTCACCAAGGTTCTCTGGAAAGCGATCTAAGTGACTGTGCAGATAATGGACTTTAACATTCATGTTACAGCCAAGCCTATTGAAATGAAAGAACATATCCTCTACTAATTGTGTGTAGTTGTCTGCCTTCTTGTTGTCAAGAAAGTTTTTCACAACAAGAATAAATGAAGACCAGGCACATGATTCAATTTCATTCACTGATGCTATGAAATGTGGGTCATTTATAAGTTATCTGATCTGTGGGCCATCAAAAATTCCTACCTTCAGTTTTTACATGGTAAGTCCAGGTAACATTTGCGCTATGTATTCAATGCACGAAATGTCTTTATTCAAAGCCTTTACAAATTGTTTCATCAGGTCTAGCTTTATATGTAGTGGTGGCAGTATGATTCTATATCGTGCTACCAAAGGTTCATTGATTACATTTTGTCCTCCATATAGGCCCTTGGAGGCCAATCATTTTTTGCCAAACGTTCATGTTTGGCCGTACTATCCCAAAGGCATAACTACTATTCCATAACCATATCTAAGAAACTAGAACTGATGTGATCTATCCAGTGCAATTTTCTGAATCAATAACTCAAATAACCCCAGGAAAGGTCAAAAACCCAAGTCATGATGAAAATGTTGTTGTTGTTGTTGGCCTGGGTTATTAATGTATATGTTTTTGTTTATACCCTGCCTAGAATTTTTAAGACAGAGTGGGCTATAAATTTTTTAAATAAAATAAAAAAATAAATAAACTGGATGTATTTGAAGGATGGAGGGTGACTTGGCATCTAAGAAAAAAGAATGGCTAGAAACATAGAAGATGACGGCAGATAAGGGCCATAGCCCATCAGGTCTGCCCACTCTACTGACCCACCCCTAAATCTACTATCCTAGGGATCCCACTCCTGGTGACAGGTTCCCTTGGCTTAACCCACTAAGGGATCCCAAATGGGCATCCCATTTGCTCTTAAATTCTTGCACGCTGTTTGCCTCGATCACCTGCACCGGGAGCTCGTTCCAAGGATTAACCACTCTCTCGGTGAAGAAATATTTCCTGGTGTCGCCATGAAAAGTCCCGCCCCTGAGTTTGAGCAGATGCCCTCTTGTGGTTGAGGGTCCTTTGAGAAAGAGAATCTCTTCTTCCATCTCGATACGGCCGGTAATATACTAAAATGTCTTGATCATGTCTCCTCTCTCCCTACATTCCTCGAGTGAGTACAGCCGCAAATTTTTCAGCCTTTCCTCGTACGATAGATCCTTGAGCCCCGAGACCATCCTGGTGGCCATCCGTTGCACCGACTCTACTCTCAGCACATTTTTTCGGTAGTGTGGCCTCCAGAATTGCACACAGTATTCCAAATGAGGCCTCACCATGGTTCTGTATAATGGCATTATGACTTCAGGCTTCCGGCTGATGAAACTCCTGTGGATGCAACCTAACAACTGTCTTGCCTTAGATGAAGCCTTCTCCACATGATCAGCAGTTTTCATGTCTGCGCTGATGATCACTCCCAAGTCTCGTTCTGTTGAAGTTCTAGCTAAGGTCTCACCATTCAAGGTGTAAGTTCTGCACGGATTTCTGCTGCCGAGGTGCATGATCTTGCATTTCTTAGCATTGAAGCCTAGCTGCCAGGTCGAGGACCAAAGCTCCAACAAATGTAGGTCCTGCGTCATACTATCAGGTGAATTGCCATCTGGAAAAGGCGGACTGAAAAATTCCGAATACCCATGGAAAGAACTGGAAAATGCTTTATGTCTAGGGAATAAAGTGTATGTTCTATCAGTCCCTCTGTAGCCATTCTTGTAGTTCAAAAACTGAAAGAGGTAGCTGAAGGCTGCTAGAGAATAATTTAATTTTCCAGCATGTAGCAGTGGAAAAATTATTTAAAATTTCTTTCAAAATACAACTGCACCATAATGAGTTTACTATCATCAGTAAATACTAAGGGCTCCTTTTACAAAGGTGCGTTATGGCCTTAACACGCGCTAAATTGCCGTGCGCGCTAGCCACTATTACCTCCTCTTGAGCAGGCAGTAGTTTTTTGGGTAGCGCACGCTATCGTATGCGCTAATCCGGTGCGTGCACTAAAAATGCTAGCGCACCCTTGTAAAAGGAGCCCTAAATGGTGATGAATTGAACTAGGAGCACTTATTAAATAATATCAACTATCCAGGAAGACACATACCCTGGAAAGAATAATTAAAATCTTAAGGTTGAATTTGTATGGTTTGGGTTTTTTTTTCATTCTATACAACATTCTTTTTCAATAAACACATCTGCCAAGTTATTTGTTTGCTTTTATTTCCCAGACTGAATCCAGCCCCACTACCGAAAACCAGCAAGAGCCTTTCATCTGGAAGGATGTCTTTAGAAACCTTGGAAAACACTGCAGATCCAGAGGACCTCTTTGATGATATGTAAACTCCCTTTTTGCTCAGGAAACTGACATGTATAATCTATCAGTGAAAGTAATTATTTAATTGTTGGGCCAAGATATGATTTAATGACATTTGTAGTTAGTTTGAAGAGTTCTACATAGAGCAGGACTGCCCAAGTCCGGTCCTCGAGATCGACAGGCAGGCCAGGTTTTCAGGATATCCACAATGAATATGCATGAGATAGATTTGCCTGCACTGCTTTCTTGGTATGCAAATCTCTCTCATGCATATTCATTGTGGATATCCTGAAAACCTGGCCTGCCAGTAGATCTCGAGGACTGGACTTGGGCAGCCCTGACATAGAGGTTACTTTTCTGGGATGATATTAAAGATTGTCTTGGTACACTGAAGCACTAAATTAAGGGAAAGGGAATGGGACTTTATAAATCACCTTTCTGTGGTTACAGTCTATGCAGCTTACATATTATATACAGGTACACAACTATACAACAAGCTCTTCTAAAGACTATAGAGAAAACATTTCTCATAAGGGAGAATGCCAGTTGTTTTTTAAGCACAGCTGGTATACTCTGCTTCTATTTCGGTACAAAGAAATGCATCAAAGAATTTCCACTAAGTTTATCTTCATTCTAGCAAAGTAAGACAATAAAATTAATGTGTGGCAGTACATTCTCATCTTGGGTAATGACCTCATTACCACCAAAATAAGAGAAATTTCCCAATGTACTATTTTGAAGATAGCTAATAATTATCTCCATTGCTAACTCAGTCATTCGTAATGCATATGATATACATTGTAAAAGGTCAAAAGGTCAGTGTTAATGAGGAGGGGGAACGTGAGACTAGCACCCCCTCTGGTCACTTAGCCAATTGTTCAATATTACAGCAAAGCATAACCTTAATAAGCAGTCAGACAAAAACTTCTGGTATAAAATAGGCCACAGCTTCGCTTATTGGTGAAAAGCCATGAAATCAAACCTGAAGTAAGAGTTATTTAAATTAACAAACAATAAAAGCAGACTACTGCCACAAACAGCAAGTTTTGCCTGGGCATTTATTACCGAGGCAAAAAAACCCAATCATTTATTACCCAGGCACTGTTGCTCTCGTTCATCATCAAGTTATGTAAAGCAGCTATTTTCACTATCTGCCAATTATAAAGGTTAAATTAATGCACAACAAAAGCAGACTACCATTATAAACAGCAAGTAGTCCCAGTGAGGCAAACCAGATAGGTAACGTGTACACAGCCATAAACAGCAAGAGCAAGTATAGTTCTGGACTTTCCTGTCTGAATTTACATGCTTAGGCCTAACCTTCACTACTGGGTGAAAATTGAGGCCTGGTCAAAGAACATCCTTTGAACCCACCCTTTGCCCAGATACCCCCCACAGGGGAACTACCGAAAAGGTAGTCTATCTCCCCCGCCCCCTGAGAATGAAGCTGCTAACCACAAAATAGATTCCAGGGCTTCCTGGAAATTGTTAAGGACCAAATTGAGGCCCACATTGGGCAATTGGACACCATCATAACCATAAAGGTTGGGGCATGAAATGTCCACCCATCCATGCTGGACATGAAAATCTCCCAGAGCCATAAGCCACTGTACTTACTTTTTAAAGCCTGGTGGTCTAGTGGTGAAGCAGGGCAGGAGCGATCTTCCTACACTCCTGCTCCATACAGAACCAGGAACAAAAATGGATGCCATGAGTTCCCGCAAGACCACGGGAACTCACATCAGCCATTTTTGTTCCCAGTTCTGCACAGGCATAGGAAGATTGTTACTGCCCTTCTTTACTTCTAGACCACCAGGTTTTAAAATATATAAGTACAGAGAAGAGGTCCAGGAGGCAGGAGTGGGTGAGCAAGATGAAAACTGCAAATAACCAAAGTCGCAAGTTCTGAACCTGGGGATATGTACTAATTTTGGCTTTTAACCTATTAACTTCTGATAACTGCAAACTTTTATATTTGGTTTTTAGTTCAATCTTACAGAATAATACAATTCACAAATAGGTCACAACATATGTATACTTACAATAAAAATATTTTTTCAAGAATTTGTCTATATCTTATCCACCCATCCCTCCCTTACCCAAGCCCAACCCTTACCCAGTCCCCCACCCTACACTAAGAGCTGCTGTAATTACACTAAGATGTGCTGTGATTTACTATTTAAACATCACTGCAGATGTCACTGGCAAGACATTTAACCATTTTATTTTTTTGCTTTCTTAGAAAACATTAAAACTTACTTTTCAGGCTAATTTTATTTAGTACATATCGAATGTAATTCTAGAAAAAATATCCAACTGTCCTTTAATTTCAAGGTTAATTTAGAGAGCTATATGGAAAGGCTTGCCTAATTTATCATGGTGGACAACAAAAATAAACCTCTACTCTACATGACACATGATGTATGCCTTTGTTGTTGTTTTAAATGGGAAGCAGTAAATGTCAAGGGGTTTATTAGTAAAGACATTACTGGATGGCATTTTCACCCCCTACAGTTCTAGTTCAAACAGATCTTAGACCGATAAGTGAAAAGAGTGGCCATACTCTGTTTCCTTGCAGTATTAGAACAAATAGACTGCATATCAATATTGTCTGTGTTAGATGTTACTTCCAAAAGTAAATGAACGTAATGATCAGTCAACTGAAAATGCATTTTAGATCGAAACAATGGTGAAAAATATTCCAGGTTGTGAAATATTGGAAAACTAGGCATTAATTGTACAGATAAATCCCTTCTTTTACAAACCACACTAGCATTTTTAGTGCCGGCCGCAGTGGTAACAGCTCGCACACTCATAGGAATTCTGTGAGCGTCGGCGCAGTTACCGCGGCGGCTGGCACTAAAAATGCTAGCGCAGCTTTTAAAAGGAGGGGGGGAAATAAACTCTTTTAAACTAGAATAATAAACCAAAGCAATGTTAATTATAAAACAAAGCAACTGCCGGTAGTACTATGAAAGGACAACAGTGCCTCTAAGTTGTGTATATGAAATGTATACCTGAGCTACGATGACCTGAAACAGATTTATAATGGTATTTCTAGCCTGAAGGTTTTATGAATTTTAAATTATTAAATGAAGTAATGTAGTTGACCTGATGGTTCATAAAATATACTGTTCAGAAATATAAATGGATATCTTACTCTTTCTTCGGATCTGGGATTCTTACCTTTTTTCATTATCACCACGGGCTAGAAGTGACATTCTAAATTCCTTGTGATTTTTTCTGAGACCCGGGCTTGTTTTCCATCTTTGAGGGGCGCCAGGTATACTTCTCTTTCTCTTTCTTTCTTTTCCTTCTTTTTTTTTTTCTCTTCCTTCTTTCTTTCCGTGTTGGAGTCAATTATTATCTTTGGCAGTTGGCTATCTGAGTCCAAGCCTACTGCACTACAATTATTCCTGCTTCAGATTAGGGGGTTTGGGGAGGGGGGTGGTCTGGGTGGGATTGTTGGATCTACTATTTTGTTTCTGATTGTTTTCTTCTGTTGATGTGGTTTTTGCATATTGGTTTGTCCTTTGTTATTTGATAATAAAAATTGATTCAACATAAATGGATATCTTTATTTTGTTTGATAATGTATTGTTAATGATGTTTTTGTAAAGATATGATGTCATTGTTGAGGATAATGTTGAAACCCTCAGCTCAATGTGCAGCGGGAGCTAAGAAAGCAAATAGAATGTTAGGAATTATCAGGAAAGAAATAGAAATAAAGATGAAAATGTTTTAATTCCCTTGTATTGCTCTATGGTACACCTCGAAAATTGTGCGCAGTTCTGGTTGCCATATCTCAAAAAAGATATAGCAAAGTTAGAAAAGGTACAGAGAAGGGCAAGAAAAATGATAAAAAGGGATGGGATGACTTCCCTATGAGGAAAGGCTAAAGCGGTTACGTCTCTTTAGCTTGGAGAAGAAATAGTTCAGGGGTGATATGATAGAGGTCTATAAAATGATGAGTGGAATGGAAAGGGTAGATGTGAATCACTTGTTCACTCTTTCCAAAAATACTAGAACTAGGGGGCATGCAATGAAGCTACTAAGTAGTAAATTTAAAAGAAACCAGAGAAAATAATTCTTCACACAATGTGTAATTAAACTCTGGAATTTGTTGCTAGAGAATGTGGTGAAATCATTTAGCGGGGTTTAAAAAAGGTTGGATAATTTCCTAAAAGAGAATTCCATAGGTCATTATTGAGATGGCTTGGTGAATCCACTGCTTATTCCTAGGATAAGCAGCTTAAAATCTGTTTTACTACTTCGGATCCAGCTAGGTGCTTGGGACCTGGATTGGCCACTGTTGGAAACAGGATACTGGGCTTCATGGATCTTTGGTCTGTCCCAGTATGGCAAGTCTTATGATCCTATGTAACAAATTTAACTCTCAAAAGGTAGAAAGTTACATGCTTGGTTTGGCATGCAATGATAAACTGTTTTTTTGTTTGTTTGTTTGTTTATTATTTTAACAATTTAAACAAGAGAATAAACTTCTTGTACAGAAAATGAATAAGATATAGATTCCAATATCGCAACAATAAATTTTTTTAAAGTAAAATTATCAACTTGGGAAAAATGGTAAGAAATGCTTGGAGGCATCATGAGTCGCTTGAACGGTGCCAGGGTACAGTAGGAAAAATTAGGTATTGATGCCCCTGTATAAGACTCTGGTGAGACCTCATTTAGAATATTGTGTACAATTCTGGAGGCCAGGGTGGAGTTGGTCCAGAAGAAGGCTACTAAAATGGAGGCGGTCTTCGTCATAAGGCATATGGGGACAGACATAAAGATCTCAATATGTATACTTTGGAGAAAAGATAGGAAAGGGGTGATATGATAAGAACATAAGAACATAAGCAGTGCCTCCGCCGGATCAGACCACAGGTCCATCCTGCCCAGCGGTCCGCTCCCGCGGCGGCCCAACAGGTCACGACCTGTCTGAATCACCAGAAGGGGCCCCCTTGCCACCTTGGTTTCTCATTTGAAGTCCTATTATCCCATCGAAGTCCTAACCCCCCGGTCTTGCACATGCACGACCTGGTTGGCTTTCTATACTTGTATTACATCCAAGCACCTCTCTCAGTATCCCACGATCCCTTTATCCCTCAGGAATCCGTCCAAACTCTGTTTGAATCCCTGTACCGTACTCTGCCTGATCACTTCCTCCGGTAGCGCATTCCAAGTGTCAACGACCCTTTGGGTGAAGAAAAACTTCCTTGCATTTGTTTTGAACCTATCTCCCTTCAGTTTCTCCGAATGCCCCCTCGTTCTTGTTGTTCCCTTCAGTCTGAAGAATCTGTCCCTATCCACCCTCTCTATGCCCCTCATGATCTTGAAGGTCTCTATCATATCTCCCCTGAGCCTCCTTTTTTCCAGAGAGAAGAGCCCCAGCCTATCCAACCTCTCGGCGTATGGGCAGTGTTCCAGCCCTCTTACCAGTTTCGTTGCTCTCCTTTGGACTCTCTCAAGTACCGCCATGTCCTTCTTGAGGTACGGCGACCAATACTGAACGCAGTATTCCAGATGTGGACGCACCATCGCTCGATACAATGGCATGATGACTTCCCGCGTCCTGGTTGTTATGCCCCTCTTTATGATGCCCAGCATCCTGTTGGCTTTTTTCGAGGCTGCTGCGCACTGTGCAGATGGCTTCAGTGATGCATCTACCAGTACACCCAAGTCTCTCTCAAGTCTGCTGTCTCCCAACAATGCCCCCCCCCCCCAATTTGTAGTTGAACAACGGGTTCTTTTTCCCTATATGCATGACCTTGCATTTTTCCACGTTAAAGCGCATTTGCCATTTGTTTGCCCAGTCTTCCAGCTTGTCCAGGTCCCTTTGCAGGTCCTCACACTCCTCCCTGGACCTAACTGCCGCACATTTTGGTATCGTCTGCAAATTTTATAACCTCGCACTTTGCCTCCTTTTCCAGGTCATTGATAAATATGTTTAAATACCTACATGGCATAAATGTACATGAGGTGTATTTTATTTGACAGGAAATGCTGGAATGCGAGGACATGGACTGAAGTTAAGAGGTGATAGGCTCAGAAGTAATCTGATACGTTTTTTTACAGAAATGGTGGTAGATGTGTAGAATAGTCTCCTGGTAGAGGTAGTGGAGACAAAAACTGTGCCTTCGGCCCGTTCCTCCAGTGTTTGATAATTAAACTCAACAATCATGATCATCACACTATCATCCTTTAAAAATGCAAGTTAAAGAATAGTTTTTTGAGTTTGTGTGGATGTTACATAATACTAATCCTTCATGGAAATCATTTGCAATCTATTTTTAACCTTCCTGATACTCAATTCTCTAAATGGATTCAATTACTACATTCTCTAAAGAAATAATCACAGAAATTAAGTACTTGAGCGCTTTTCCTTCATTGACCGTTTATTGCAAACAATTTATGGTCCCAGGTCATATAGCATCTCAATTTGACAAGTTAATGACGTTTTTATTGTCTGAACATTTAACAGGACTACAACATAAATGGGAGAATGATTTGCAATACAATTTCTCTAATAGTGACTGAGAGAAATTTTGGAATGTAACTTTTGCTTCGTCAAGATCAGCAACTATTACGAAAACAATGGGCTCCTTTTATCAAGCTGTGGTAGGCAGTTAACGCGCGGAATACCACACGTTCAACCGCCTGCCGCGCTAGTCGCTAACGCCTCCATTGACAAGGCGTTAGTTTTTTGGTGTGCCGCGGGGGTTAGCGTGTGATGAAATGTCTGACGCACTAACCCCCATAGCGCACCTTGATAAAAGGAGCTCAATGTTTTATATAGCTCATAAATCATGTTGGACACCAATTAAGTCACACTATTTGAATCCATCACTTTCTCATTCCTGTTGGTCTTGTAAATCTGTTTTAGGCACAATAAAACATAAGCTGTTTGAATATAAATTTGTTCAAACATATTGGAAAGAAATTTGGAATACTGTTTGCTCAATATTTAGGGCTCCTTTTATTAAGCTGGGCTAGCGGTTTTAGCACGCGCTAGACGCTAACACCTCCATTGAGCTGGCGTTAGTTTTTGGCATGTAGCGCGGGGTTAGCATGCGGGGCAATGTAGCGCGTGCTAAAAACACTAGCGCATCTTAGTAAAAGGAGCACTTAATTTGACAACTGAATTAACATACAGACATATTATTTTGTGATCTATATGTTTCCAACATATCCTAAACCAGCAACAGTGCCTATTAGATTCTTTGCTATCCATTGCTTTAAAAATCATTTTAAACTCTTGGAAAGACCTATCCAAAATTCATTATTTGCAATGGTGGACTTTTGTTTGCTTAACATATTAATATGAAACTTATTTAACCAAAAAATTATTATTACACTCCAAAAGCACTCACAAATGGTCTATTCTATCTGCCTATATTGATATAGATGATATATCTATTGCATTGTCTTAGGTTTAATTTTGTTCATGTTAGCACTTTTGCTTTTTCTTCACAATTGTTATGATGACAAAACTTGTTATATCAATTTTGATGTTTATTTTGTTTTTGTAAAAAAACCTTTTTCTCAATAAAAATACAAAGACTAAAATATATATATATATAGTTTTGAATTGAGTGCAGCTGCTCTCTGTTGCCCCCAAGAAGATTCTGCCTTTGGTATCTGCCAGTCCTGATTAAGGTACAGTTTAGACCAGGGGTGGGCAAACTTTTTGACTCGTGGGCCACAATGGGTTCTTAAATTTGACAGAGGAGCCGGACCAAGAGCATCTTTCTATTCCTCCATCCCTCCCATCCCCCTGTGCAGCAGAGCCCTTGCCCAACTTCCATCCTTCCTTCCCTCCCTCCCTCCCATCCCTTGTGCAATATAATCCTTGAGCACCCGCCCCTGCCGCGCAGCCCAACCTCCGCTGACCCTCCATCCATCCCTCCTATCTGAACCCTCCAGAGCAGTGTCAGGCCGGCAGCACTCTAAACAGGCTGTTTCACGGCCTACTCTTGTTGGGGAATTCCCTCTGCTGCATCACTTATGATGTCATCAGTAACGCATCACATGTAAGGCCCCAAAGAGAGAAGGCTGTGAAGCAGCCTGTTTAGAATGCTGCCAGCCCGAAGCTGCTTTGGAGGGAGGTATGTAGGGCTCGTCAGTGGGGTTCGGGTGGTCGGCGAGCCGGATTAAAAAACTAAATGGGCCAGATATAGCCTACGTGCCATAGTTTGGACATGTCTGGTTTAAACTTGTCAATCTCATACTGTTTGATCCTTTACCATGTGCAAGAGAAATATTTGAAATGAAGCATGCATGTTCTTTTGGACTCTCCAATTGAAAGTTTATTACTGTGAACAGTGAATACGAGCATTTCTTTCAGCAGCCTACCTTGGCTTTGTGACTTGAATGGAATTTGGAAGGAAGAATGTGTTTGCAGGTAAATTTTGATTCTGAATACATTTGTTATTGTTTATGTTTACATATTTTTGTGAAATTAGGAAATTATGGGTGTCACCACCAGATTTCTTGTTTACCTGGCCACATGATTTTTGTATACATTTTGAAAACTACTCAAAAAAACATCCTGGTAAAGCAAAATTTCAAAATGTGTATTGTTTGGTTCCAGAATAATCCAAATGTTAGCAAGATTATTAGACTAAAAATACTAACAGAAACATAGAATATGACGGCAGAAAAGGGCCTTCGGCCCAACAAGTCTGCCCACTCAAATAACCCTCCCCCCTAAGTTCTTCTTTGAAGTGAACACACATGTTGATCCCATTTGTTCTTAAAGTCAACTACCTGAAGTGGAAGATCATTCCAACGGTCAACCACCCTTTCAGTGAAGAAGTACTTCCTAGTGTCACCATGAAATCTCCCGCCCCTGATTTTTAGCGGATACCCTCTTGTCGCCCTAGGTCCTGTAAGGAAAAAGATGTCTTCTTCCACCTCAATACGGCCAGTAACGTATTTGCGTTCCTCGAGAGAGTATAACTGCAACTTACCTAGACGTTCTTCATATGGGACATCCTTGAGTCCTGAGACCATCCTGGTGGCCAACCGTTGAACCGATTCTATTCTCAGCACATCCTTCTGATAATGTGGTCTCCAAAATTGCACACAGTATTCCAGATGTGGTCTCACCATCGACTTGTACAGCGGCATTATCACTTTGGGCTTTCGACTGACAAAACTTCTCCGGATGCAACCCAGCATTTGTCTAGCCTTAGATGAGGCTTTCTCCACTTGACTGGCTGTCTTCATATCTTCACTAATGATTACTCCCAGGTCCCGTTCTGCAACAGTTCTAGTTAAGGTCTCACCATACAGAGTGTAGGTTCTGCATGGGTTTCTGCTACCAAGGTGCATAACTTTACACTTCTTGGCATTAAAATTCAGCTGCCAAATAGTAGATCAGTGCTCCAGTAAAAGTATGTCTTGTGTCATAGTGTCGGGCACAGTACCTCCGCCCATTATATTGCATAATTTAGCTTCATCGGCAAATAATACAATTTCACCCCGAAGTCCCTGAGACAGATCCCGTATGAAGATATTACATTACATTAATGACTTCTATTCCGCCCGTACCTTGCAGTTCTCAGCGGATTACAAAAGAAGCAGCTGGACATTTCCAGGAGGATTACAAGAAGATTGGAGAATTACAATTTAGGGTATAGAATACAGAAAAGATGACTGGCTGTTCCAGTAGAATTACAATTTGGGGATCTGTACAAATATGAGATAGTGCAATTCCGGTAAATATACAATTTGGGAAGCAGTTGACATGCTTGAGGCTTTGAAGAGAAAGAATAACTGGAGATGAGGAGAGGTTAGGGGGAGGAATACACGGAGGGGAAAATATTAAATAGGATTGGACCCAGGACCAAGCCCTGCAGTACTCCACTGTGCACTTCCAACTTTTCAGAGGGAGTACCGTTTACCACCACCCTTTGATGTCTGCCACTGAGCCAATCTTTAACCCATGCAGTTAATATTTCTCCTAGCCCCAACTGTTGCATCTTGGCAGCATGAAAAGTTGCTACCTCATCTCTGTACCTGATCAGTCTTTCCATCTATGGAAAACATTACAAGTAAGCAATAATGCTATTTTTTTCCATAGGATCTGGTCTAAGTAATTCACCCAAAATTATTCCTTAACCTTCTTCATTGAACACAAAATGCAATTAAAAATTTTTTTTCCATTAAATTTTATTTAAAAAATTTTTATACATTAATGTTCAACATGTTCAACATGTATTAAACTAACATTCAAACAAATTACAAACAAAAATAGAAGCACAACACTTATACAGCATCTGAATAAGTAATAATATACATCTAAGCATCAATGGGAGGACAATATAAAGAGAACACTGTAACATCAATAGTCATGGAGAATTCTAGGCACAATAAGAGGGTAAAAGAGACCAAGGCCTAGATTCACTAACCTTCCAATCCGTGTCTGATCCGTGGGCAATTGGCGGCAGGCTGACCGATTCACCAATCATCATCATGCAAATGGAGACAATCGGAGGCGCACCCCCATCTGATGACATGGATCACTGGGTAGCAATCCTGACGCATGTGCAGACCATCTACTTTGCCTGTAAATGGTCTGCGCATGTTTTCCTTTTTTTTTTTTTTACTTGCCCCAATGTGTGCTGTTCTATTGGGTTGTTTTTTTTCTTCACAGGCTTTAAACCCATGGGTTAAAACCACGGGCTTGCACTGCAGGGAAGGACAGGAGAGTTGGGGCAGACAGCAGAAGATCGGGGCAGAGAAGCAGGGCAGAGAGCAGGGTAGCAGAAGGCAGGGCAGTCGGAAAGGACCTGAGTGACTGGTCCTCGCTTATTTTTGATCAGTCAGCCCAGTCGGTGTCCCTAATTTTTTTTAATGAATCGCTGCCTGCCTACATTTTCATGCCGTTCCTCCTCATTTGCATGCACGGATCTAAATCTGATCGGCACAGAGATTAGTGAATCGGGTCGGAGGAAAATCGAGTCGCAAAGGGGTTGCAAACTGATCGGTACACGATTGGCTTGCTTAGTGAATATAGCCCCAAGTTTTCTGGATTGCTCTAGTGGTTCCCAGCTTATCTGCTATAGCCAATTCACACCTGTAATGAAACGAGTGAATTCCACCAAGCCTGAACATTAAGTAAATGCGAAGTTTTCCAATTTGACAGTATCAATTTTTGAGTGACTATAAGCAAAATAGCAAATAATTTCGAATGCCATCTTGAAATACAGATATCCAGTGAATGAGATTTGCATATAACAATTGAAAAAGATATCTGATTCGCAATACCAAATATATTTTGCATAGTTATTCAAATATCTTTCCATAAGGAATTAACAAGGGGACATTCAAACAACATATGCATTAATGAGCCTGGTAATTCAGTTTTTACAGGTCATGTAGAGATGGCAATTTTGTATGCTTTTTCTTGTAAAAAGGCTTCTAAACATTGTCTGGCCTCTACAGGTAAAAGTATAGATGCAGTATAAGAGCATGTATGGTCATATTTGTGGCAGAGCTCTAAGTAGCAGAAAGGATGCCTGAAGTTGCTCAGATATTTATTCTTCTGAGGATTGGAGAGGACTAGTTTAAAAGAAAACAAATTAACCTTAGAGAAGCAGATCAGATGAACCAATTGCATTATCTGTCAAAACAATAGATGTTTCTCTAGGGGGAAGTCCTTGCAGAGGATGGAGTAGGTCTCCAAGCCACCCATATTCAGGTGGTTGTAATTAGTTAGGAGTGCTACAGATAGAGGACGGCTCAAATCAAAAAGCTCCAATATCCTAGAGGGTTTAGGGGTCATGTTCAGAAGCTGGAAGAGAGAGCCCCTGCTTGCCTAAAAAAATACTGTATAGTCACTGAGTGATAGGGCTGTTCAAAAAAGTAGGCTCAAAGAGCCTGATTCTGTAAATGGAGCCATTTCATTGAAGTTCTGAGGCAGAAAGTCTTTTCCATTCTCTCAGGCTGCAAGGAAAGATGACAGACAAACGCCTTTCTGATCTATAAGTACAGCCCCATTATTTCCTATGGAAAAATTGGTTGGGGGGGCAGTGGTGCAGTAAGGGGGGGTCAGGGGGGCGGTCTCCCCTGGTGTCATCTTAGTGAGGTCACAGGTACCTGTCCTCCTCGTCTATCTAGAAAAGATCAATGATTTTTGCCTTTCAGCCCATCTGTTTGTGTTAACTAGCCAGTCCAGACTGGGAAGGCCGGCGTCCAAGGTTTCTGTAGCCATATAGATTTGCATGGCCATTTTGTCCTCATATGTCACCTGTGCCAAGCAGCTGTCGGTTTCTCTTAAGGCACATTCGACCAGGAGTGTCACATCTTCATGGGCGGAGTCTCAGGCAGTTCCTCTCACAGAGATTTGTAGAGCACCGACTTGGTCTACTCTTCATACTTTTATGAGGTTTTACAGAGTGGACGTGGAAGTTTGAGAGGATGCCACCTTTGGGTCCTCAGTCTTGCGAGCAGCCTCTTCTGTCCCTCCCTAAATGTCAGTGGGAATAAAGAGGAGTCACCACTATATAAGGTCACCACACCAATGAGATCATATTTGCAGGTATGGTGTGCTTTTCTTCAGTCCTTTAATGGATTAGCGTTCTGGCAGAGGCATCCAGCGACAAACAAGAAGCTACAATTGTTCATGGATGCCTCTGGCAGTACAGGTTTTGGTGTTTATTTTCAGGGTGACTGGTGTGCTGAGCGCTGGCCCGCATGCCGGCATGATAACGGTATTACTAAAGATATTACCTTTTTAGAATTATTCCCAATATTAATTGCACTGGCGTTATGGGCCCCAGAGGTAGTTGACAATCACATATTATTTAGAACAGATAACATGGCAGTAGTTGACGTAGTGAACCGCCTACACGCTAGAATGCAAGGGGTGGTACCTCTTATGAGGCAGTTAGTTTTAAAATGTATGAGTTTTAATATCACTTTCAGAATGGTGCATATCCCGGGGGTACAAAATAACATAGCAGGTGCTCTTTCTCATTTTAAGATGGAAGATTTTATCACCACGCACCAGCAGTGCACGAATGTGGAACACCTTTCCCCTCAGAGCTCTGGAGGTTTGCCCCCCACCCCCACCCCACCACACACACACACACACACACACAGCAAATGATCTTCGCATCACTATCCGAGGCGACACAGAGGAAATACAATGCAATTCTGCCAAGATAACCAGCTGCAGGGGGCACCTTGTTTCTCTCCCAATGTGTTGCTGCAGTATCTCCTCCTTCTGAGGGAACGCAGAACATCAGTATCCAGTTTGCGATCCCGACTGGCGGGAATCAGATTCATCACCAGGGCAATAGGTTATTTGCTCCGGGCTTCTTAAGGTTGGGGAGGCCTCACTGGGGGTCCCTAATGTCTACCCCCCTTTTCCCCTTCCCCCCACAAACCAGAGTCAGAGACCATGGCTAAATTCCGCTAAGGAAGTTTATTTATGGCCGCAGGATGGTTACCAAAAAAGCACTGTAGAATGACGATGTTCCTGAAATTGTTTCAAGTCTGGTCCCAGTATTAATGACAAGTATGAGTGAAAATTTTTTGCACTCAACTGTAGTTGTAAGAAGCAGCAGAACAATGCACTAGAAATGTGTAAATATGAGATAATTTTATAACAGGTCAGAGAGGTAGGAAGTCCAAGTAGGTGTTTATTTTGGTGCTATTTTATAAAGACAAATGGATGTTTAGAAGCCGGTAACAACTGCAGGTGAAGTCACCCTTGCTTGTGGTTTGTTGTAACTCCTACCCCTTGAACATTTACTCTCAGGTGACTTAAAAACAGGTATGAACATTCTCCACACTTTCTTTATATGTGAAGAACTATTTGGGTAATTTCATTTTTTAAAAAACCTTTCCGTGGAGAAGATAGGTATGAACATTCTCCACACTTTCTTTATATGTGAAGAACTATTTGGGTAATTTCATTTTTTAAAAAACCTTTCCGTGGAGAAGATAGGCTTTACCTGCATAAAAAATTCATGATACCAGACCACAGATCACAACCCTGGCAGAAATGTGGAAAAAGGAGCTGTGATCACTTGGAACATTCCAGTTCTAACTGATAAAAAATAAAACTTGACACAAGAAAACTGACCATTATGTCAATGGACACAAATACAAGAAGAGAACTGCATTAATAGATGTATTGATACCAATTAATTATTATATACAACTTACGGAAAGAGAGAGAAAGAGAAGATCCTTAAATATCAACAAATTAGAAACCAAGAAAATATTGTGGAACAATTTAGAAATTCTCTCAATTGTATTGGGTGCCACTGCTCTGATTTGGAAGAATTTTCCAAGAAGAACTTGATATGTTGTCTGTATATATTGTACCTTATGAACTCCAGAAGGAGACTCTTTTAAGATGCAATACAAGTGTTAAAGAGCAATGGCAGTAAATATGAGTGAAGCTCTTTCCTGTATTCATATGTGCAAAAACTAATCCATTTGGACATCCTTTATTACCCAAAGTGAAGTCTCCTGCCAAAATGAATGAACAAGTGTTCCAATCAACTAAAGCACTACTGTATTTCCCCATGTATAGGCCACGGCCTATACATGGGTTTTACAATCCCCTGCAGTGGGTGCAGCTTCCTTATATGGGGCGGCCTATCTAAAGACATCATAGATAAGCTGCCCCATTGGAAGATCAGCCATGGAGTCCCCCGTACCTGCAGCTCCCTCCTGGATGGCTGCCAGCTGCCTCCTATCTCATCGCGGGTAGCGGTGCAGGGCAGGAGAGATTCTGTCAGCATCCAGCTGGCCCTGTGCTGCTTCCTCAATGCCTGTGCCAGTTCTCATGGGACTCGCGAGAACTGACGCAGGCATTAAGGAAGCAGCATGGGGCCAGCTGGATGCTGACAGGATCGCTCCTGCCCTGCACCGCTGGCTGCGATGAGACAGGAGGCAGCCGGCAAAGATATTTACCGGGGGGGAGGGTGTGGAGAAAAGGAATATATAGGCTGCCCCGGCTGCCCCATTGTATTGGCAATGTATTGTATTGTATTGTATATAGGTTTTAAAATGATAGCTAAGCCGCAGCTAGTAACATGGGGTGGCTTATCTAAGTTTTAAAACCTAAATCTGCATTTCCTGCGGCCTATACATGGGGAAATACGGTATTGGTGCTAACATTGGAATTACAGTAAAACTCTGGATGACAAGTAACTTAGTGTGCGAGTGTTTAGAAAGACGTGCAAAATTTTTTATTAAATTTTAGCTTGCTAAACAAGCGAGGTCTTGCAATATGAGTACATACAGTATATGCGCATGACAACTGAGTCGATAGTTCTGCTCTCTCTGATGCTTTGGAAGTGTAATGACTGTTATGAGTGAGGCCATGCAATATGCGTGTCACATCATAGTGAAAGTTGTCCTACACAATATCCCTCATCCTCTCCTCTCTTTCATCTCCCTCACACCTGCCATGATTCTTTTCAAAAGTAAAGTGCAGGTTAATATATTTTTACTTTATACAGTATTTTATATTAAAGTTTTTGGGTTGTGGAACGAATCATCTGAGTTTACATTATTTCTTATGAGGAAATTTGCTTTGATATACGAGTGTTTTGGATTACAAGAATGTTTCCAGAATGAATTATGCTCACAAACCAAGGTTTTACTGTATTTTGATAAACTATAAATGCAGATAAAGTAAACATGAACAGTGAAGGTTGCTCTGAATAATCTATAACAAAAAATAATTGTTCAGGACACTAATATTGAATATACTTAGCAATATTGGGTAGCCATAGCTAGTAATTACTAAGAATCTTATAGCTGAATCGAGTTGCTACATGTTTATCACATGACTTCCCCTCCCCCCCATGATATATTTCACTCAACCTCTTTTTGGCTTTTAGAATCATAAGTAGCTGGTATCTATTCATTCACTAATTATTAGGCATTAAACTAATTTTGTAGACTTCTAAGTATTTACTGACCCCAATGTTGAGCAATATATTTTCTTGATATAACATAGAATTACTCTCTATTAGTTTATATTTTATAAACAGCCACCCATTTTTTGGTGGTGGCATAGGCAGCAGAATGCTTTTTTGTTTGGGGGGCCTATAAGCTCTGCCCCAGACCCTGCCCAATCTCCACCCCAGACCCCGCCCCCATAATAGTACTACTTGTAATACTATTTTTCCATTCATTTTTCATATATACATACTATAATCTTATTAACAATACATAACGGTTAACCACAAAATTAACCTACACAAAGCACACTGTACGTATGCTTCTCAACATTCATTCCTACCAGAACACAGATAACCCTTATGCAAATACGGCACCACAAACTAAAGTTACTAATATATATATATAAACAAAACCCTAAGATTCAAGACTCTGCATGCAGTACAACCCCAGAGAAATTGAAACAAATGCATTTCTTCCTTAACAATATAAAATATAGACAGCAGATGTAAATTCCCAAAATTGGCACAGTTCAATCACTAAATTGAAAATAAAATCATTTCCCCTACCTTTGTTGTCTGTTGATTTTGGTTTTCAAACGGTCTTTCCCAGTCTCTGGCTGCACTTCCTATCTGTGCTCCTAACTGTGTATCAAGAGCCATCTTATCCATTTTCTGGTTTTTTCTCCTTCATTTTCTGCCATACATCCATCTTTCAAACAAACCAGGGATTTAAAAGTGCAGTCCAATTTAGAGAGAGGCAAAAATTCAAATAGAACAAAACATACCACTCTTAAATGCTGGGCTAATCTCCCAAAATATTGTCACCAGATTCACTTATAAACTCTTTGTATTTTAAGCGTGCTCATAAGCTCTTCAGCAAGGTGCCACAACAGCAATACAATGTCGCTGGAACAGTGCTTAGGTTTCAATCAACACATTTAAATGGAGCAAAAACTTGCTTCCACTGGTGTGGCGAATCATATGGCTCTACAAAGGTTTAAAAGTAGACCACTTATCTGAAAAGGTTGATTCACGGCTTCAACACAGTCTATGTTTCGCTATGGCTACATCAGGAAGCCGGAAAAATTAGCTTTTTAAACTATTTTCATTTCCATTGTGCTGTGCCTGAATCCTTTGGCAGGGCGTCATCTTTTCAACTTCAGGTGTGTGCAAAGGATTCAGGCACTGCACAATGCAAATGAAAATAGTTTTAAAAGCTCATTTTTCCGGCTTCCTGATGTAGCCATAGTGAAACATAGACTGTGTTGAAGCCGTGAATCAATCTTTTCAGATAAGTGGTCTACTTTTAAACCTTTGTAGAGCCATATGATTTGCCACACCAGATTCACTTATACACTCTTTGTATTTTAAGCGTGCTCATAAGCTCTTCAGCAAATTTATGCTCCATTTAAATGTGTTATGATTGAAACCTAAGTACTGTTCCAGCGACATTGTATCGCTGTTGTGGCGCCTTTCTGAAGAGCTTATAGCACACTTAAAATACAAAAAGTTTATCCATGTGTACCATCTCTTCCCTCTTTCTTCTCCCCTACTCCCATCTACCCATAAGAAGCATTTCGCGGGAGCCAGTCTATCCATAAGAAGAATTTGCGGGAGCCAGTCAAGAGTCTACTCAGCGCTGAGCAGGAGCACCATAGTGCACTTCTGCTCATTGCCACTCAACGGCAGAAAAAAACCAATCCTGTGGGTGAAGAGCCTGGCAGGGGTTGGAAGGGAAAAGGAAGGATACCGGGGCAGTGCCAATTTTTTTTGAGGGGGCATGGCCCCTGTTCCCCCCCCCCTCCCTGTTCTGATGCCTATGGGTGGTGGAAATGCATATAAGAACCTAAATATGTGCTGTGATTTGATGATATGCGCTTTGCTAGTGGGCATAGGCATGAGTAGAGTTTGGGCAGAACGCATGCATTAAAACCAGCCATAAATATGGTATACATAATTGTGCCTTATTGTAAATTCATTATTTGCCCTCTGTGCTAATATTCTTTAAAGAAAGGCTCTTGCTTTCCCTAAGAAAATAGGTTTAAAAAAGGCACAAGGACTAGTGCCTATAGTTGACTTTTCCTTTAGAAAAACGGTGTGTTCTTGGTCAGATTGTGTCCTGTGCTGGATCTCCTGACTTTGTATCACTGATAACATTTTGTGAGGTTTTTTTGTTAGTGGGGGGGGGGAGGGTAATTTCATCTTGAATGGCTGCTTTCACCCTGAATCAGAAGCTGGAACGGAAATTTTGAACTCAAGGAAACCCGAGGAGTTGCTATATCCTTGTAGGAACTAAACTATTTCTTTAGTGAACAAAACTTGATACTGTTTGACTAAGTATTTAACTTACTATTGCTAAGTTTCTCATTTTCTAGGCAGGTACCAGTATTTTCACATGATGTCATTAGGGCACTGCATGCTAAGGTTCAGTGCCAGTAGCTTTAAGTGAAAAAGAAACAAATAAGAAAGTAGCTTTTATTCAAGTTAATTAAAGAACAGCTGGAAATTCTGACTCACATTTTCAGCACATGGCTTCTATTAGAGGTCTTTTGAAAGACGTATGTTCTGATCATGAACCCTAAATTTGACAAATGTTACTCTTCTTGCTCTAAATTCTGTACAATGAACCCTTTCATTTGGGCCCAAAATAAGATTGAAATAGGCATTAATTCTAAAGCTAAGTTTTATAAATTTGGAGGCATAGATGGGGAAAAAAGTGGCCATGTCTTCCCTCATTGTGGCATCATCAGTTACATTGTATGATGTCATACATACTTTTGGATGTGTGAGAAGATATCATGGTGGAGGTTTAGAGATTTTGTAAGAATTAAGTGGCTATTCACTAAGGTACCCTTTTATGAAGCTGCGTTAGGCTTTTTTATTGCTTGCTGTGGTGGTATTAGCTCCAACGCTTCTAGGAATTCTATGACCACTGGAGCTTTTTCCGTCGCAGCTACCATGATCATATTTCTCTCACTGTTAAAAACTGCTTTTTCAAACTACGTCTTATCAGGTCAATAGCCAAATTTTTGAGCCCTAATTCCATTAAGATACTAATCCATTCATTAATTATAGCAAAACTCGACTACTGCAACGCTCTTCTCCTTAACATCACACAGAAAGAAAAAAGGAGACTTCAGCTGATTCAAAACACTGCCATTAAATTAATATATAATGCTAGGAGATACGATCATGTTTCACCGTTACTAATAGATGCTCACTGGCTCCCAATTGGTCATAGAATCATCTTTAACTCTTTCAGGACCATAAGGATCGTAGGCCAATTTTTGTGGTTTTGACGACATTTTTATGGTAAAAAGGGCTTGCAGATGCCAAAAAATTGATTTTTTTTGTGAAATATCATTATTTTTTTTAAAAAAAATCAAACTTCTGGCTTATGGACAGTGTGGCAAGTGAATCTTCTCGTCAATGTAGCAACGACGCTAATGAATGAATGTCGGAACCAGTTTGTTTACATAAAGGCAGTATCATATGGAATCCGTACATATCAAATTTAGAACTGTAGACTATCCCAATCAAAATGTATAGGATTTTAAAGTTATGGGACAAATATGTCCCTTGGTCCTGAAAGGGTTAAAATAATACTGCTCATCTTTAAAACTCTAGCCTTCAACGAACCTCAATTCATATCTAGACTATTAATACCTCACACTTCCCAACGTTCACTTCGCTCTTCGGGTCAAAACCTGCTTACAGTCCCCTCTTTGAAAATGATCGGTACAAGAAGAGCAGACATATTCTCTGTGATGGGACCTCTATGGTGAAATGCCCTGCTACAATATATTAGAAATGAAAAGGACGTTATAACATTCAAAAAACTTTTAAAATCTTACTTATTTAAAGATGCTTTTAATATTTAAATGTTTAGCGAGATTCCAAATTGTGCTGTGGTTTACTTCCCCTTATCCTTTTGTTTTTTCCCATTTCTTCTACCCCAACCAGAAAATTGTAACTTTTATCCTTTCCCTCCCAACTCATGTTTGTTTTTGACGAAAGTACTTTGTTAAATGTTTGTTTCTTTTTATTATACTCTATTTTTGATTTTGTACATCGCTTAGTGATTCTAATAGGCGATTTATCAAATTTATTAATAAACTTGAAACTTGATAAAAGGGGTGTGTGTAAATTATTGTATATAATTTGGTATTCACACTAAAACATCTTGTTTATGTAAAAAAAACTTGATAATTTTAAATTATGTAAAAAAAAGTTTCAAACTTTTGTGTGATCATATTAGCCTTTCTTCATTATTTATTTTCTTTCTATGGGGCTCTTTTACTAAAAATAACCCTTAGCACCCCCTTATGTGGATCAATTCTATGTGCTGCAGGTGTAAAACGTGTTTTGTTTTGGGTTTTGTTGTGTTTTGTGGTTTTGTTTGGTGTTGTATTTTTTTTTTTTTTGCATTAATATCAATTCACTGAAGTTGCTATTAGCACACCACCATTTTAAAAAAAATTACTGCAGGAGCATTTTGTCTCCTATTTTGTAGGCGGTAAGGGCTCCTGCATTATCTTTGCACTGACCAGTTAGCACAGGAATGCCTACTCTCTCTCCCTGATGCACCCCACTCAAAAGAGATAAGAAAGATTTTTTAGTGCATGGCTAGTGCCTGGATATTCCAAAGGTACTATATGAAGTTATAGCTCATCTTGTGGTATTCTGTTTTTTGTGGGGCTGTACATTGATGTGGTGGAGAGGAAAATAGTGAAGGAATTCAAAAAAGTGTGGGATAAACAGAGAGGATCTCTAATTAGAATATGAACTAGCAGACTTTTACAGTCTGTTTGGATAGGCTGGAGTGGGCCTCAACAGCAACTCCAATAGTTGGAACCTAAGGACAGTACTGGGTGGACTTCTAAGGACTATGGTCCAAGAGATTCCACATGCCTGTCCCGTGCTTTCTTGAATTTAGACAAAGTCTTTGCTTCCACCAACTACCGAGAGACTATTCTACACATTGTTCTAATAATCGCCCACAAAAGATTCCACAGCATAACCCCTACATACATAGCTTCCAAACTATAACTGTATACCCCCAATCGCCCCCGCCACTCAGCCGCGGAAAAACAACTGTACATCCCACAAGGAAAATCTCTCCAGATGGAAACGGCCTGGAAACGCTCATACAGTCATTTCATCCCTCAGCTCTGGAACCAGTTGCCTGATCAGATAAGATCTCAGAACTCACCAATGACATTCCGAAGAGCAGTGAAAACCCTCCTTTTCAGCTAAACAGAGTCCGACAGACTGCCTCTCCCTTTCTGTTCCCTCCTCTGAGCCCCTTGGTTTCTGTGAATTTTCAACACTTTTTCTGTACCCACTATCCTTTGACCAGTCATGACCCTCATTTCTGCAAAATGTTTGCACTTTTGTAAAATGTCTGCATTGTGAATGTTCTTATGTAACCCGTTCTGAGCTTCAGGGAGGACGGGCTAGAAATTGAAATAAATAAATTTACCACCCTTTCTGTAAAATAGTATTTCATTAGATTACACCTGAGCCTATCACCTCTTAACTTCATTCTATGCCCTCTCATTCCAGAGTTTCCTTTCAATTGAAAGAGACTCACCTCATGCGCATTTATGTCACATAGGTATTTAAACATCTCTATCGTATCTCCCTTCTCTCGCCTTTCCTCCAAAGTATACATATTGAGATCTTTAAGTCTATCCACTACATCTTATGATGAAGAACACCAACCATTTTTGTAGCCTTACTCTGGACTGACTCCATCTTATTTATATACGCTTGTATTTTTGAAGGTACAGTCTACAGAACTTTACACAATATTTCAAATGAGATCTCACCAGAGTCTCGCACAGGGACATCAGTTCTAGCCATTAATCACTCTATGCACCCAAGCATCCTTCTAGCTTTCACCATCAACTTTTCAACCTGTTTGGCCACCTTTAGATCGTCACATACTATCATACCCAAGACCAGCTTTTTCATGCACAAAAGTTCTTTCCCCCTAAACTGTACTGTTCCCTCAGGTTTTTGCAGACCAAAATGCATGATCTTGCATTTCTTAGCATTAAATCTTAGCTGCCAAATTACAGACCATTCTTCAAGCTTCTCTAGGTTCTTCCTCATGTTACCCACTCCAACAAGGGTTTCAACTCTATTGCAGATTTTGGTATTATCTACAAAGAGGCAAATCTTACCTGACAGCCCTTTAGCAATATCACTTATAAAAATATTTTAAAAAGAACAGTCCCAAGAATCAAACCTAGAGGCCAGTGGTGTAGTAAGGGGGGGGGGGCAGGGTGCTGTCTTGATATGGGCACCAGTACCTGTCCTCCTTTACACCCCCCCCCCCCGCTGTGCGCCCCTTCCCTCCCCTTTTACTTCTTTAATTTTCCTTGCTCGAACAGCATTATGAACTTGTTGCCTGCGTCGGTGTCACCTCTCTCTGATGTCACTTCAGGGCCCCGTGCCTAAGAAGTGACATCAGAGGGATAGCCAATGTGACGGGGGCAGCAAATTCATGATGTTGCTCCCACCTGGAAAATTAAAAAGGTAGGGGGGAAGGGAAGGGGGGCACATGCACAGCAGGGGGGGGAGGTAGGAAGTAGCAGGAGGGAGAGAGGGTGGGGGAGGGTGGGGGAGCACTCACCAATGCTATGCCACTGCTTGAGGCACACCACTGGTAACATCCCTTTCCTCAGAGTGATTTTTGGAAAAAGTAAATATGACCATGTGACACCTTTGCTTCTGAGTCTCCATTGGCTCCCGGTTTATCTTAGAATTCATCTTGCTTGCATCTCTTTCAAAATTTTATATGGTATTTTTAGTCCCCTTGTTCCCTTATTATGGAATGTGTACAGATTATCCTATGCAAGAGGCATCCAACAATTCAAACTCTCCCTCCCTTCCAGAAAAGAAATTAAAGGAGTTTAGATCTTTAGTCAATCTCTGGCTTTTAAACTTTCACATCTATGGAATGAACTTCCCTTAACTCTGAGGAGCCCCAGTCCTTTCCAATCTTTTCGTAAATTTCTAAAAATCTTTTTATTTGCTAAACATTTTGACAATTAATCTCTTTTACAACTTCTGCTCTTAGTTTTTCACTTATTATTTAATTATTGTAAACCGAGTCGAGCTTCCTTAGGTTTGATGACCCAGTATATAAAGTTAAGTTTTAGTTTAGTTTAGACCTCATTTGACTCCACTCTCTCTCACCTTCTCAATCAGTTCCTGACCCAGTCCATCACTTTGAGGCCCATACTGATTAGATGCTTGGTGGTGAAATTACTTTAAGACTATTTGGTTTAAGTACCTTAGTTTGGCACATTGATATTAGATTTGCACAGTGTCACAAAGAGGATATACTGTATATACAGGGTGAGCCAAAAGTAGGTATGCCATATTTATTCATTATTTCTTTTTATTTTACAGGTGTCGGGAATAACATTCATGTGAAGTTTTTGTTTTAGTTGCATTGTTTCGCTTTTACTTATCATTCAGTAGTGTACAATATCTGTACAATAAAAGAAGTTAGGTGCCATTGACTCATGTTCGAGTCCTAGCGACTTGATGAATTACAGATCTAAAAAGAGATTGGGTTTGTGTTAGTCTGGTAAAGTCCTACAGCGTCATCCCCACTGTTGTTTTCAAAGTGTCCAGTCATCTGATTGCAGGTCGCACTCTTTCCCTGGTTCCTTCGATCTTCCCAAACATGATGTCCTTCTCCAATGATCTCTTCTAATAGTGTGACCAAAATAATACAGTCGTACCGTCATCATTTGGGCTTTGAATGACTTAGCTGATTTGATCTCTTCCAGAATCGATTTGTTTATCTGGCGGTCTATGGCATGCATAAAGCTCAAATGGGTCAATCTTTCTGTTTTGTTTCCATAATGTCCAGCTTTTACATCCATAACTGACCACTGAAAAAATGAGTGCGAACACAAGTCAGATCTTCGTTTGAAGTGTTATTTCCTTGCCTTTGAATTCATTGTCAAAAGCCTTCATTGAAGAGCAACCTAATGCTATTTCTGTGAATTATTTCTTCCCTGCTATTTGCTTCTTTGTTTATGAAACAGCCCAGGAGATTGAAATCCTTTACAACTTCTATTCTATCGTCTTCAAGCTCAAAATCTTCATCATTTTCCATGTTCATGATCTTAATCTTGTTTATGTTCAATTCTAGTCCCATGTTATGACTTTCAGCTTTGATTTTTCTCTGTAGATACAGCATGTCTTCTTTGCTGCTGGTGATGAGCGATGTATATTTTGTATAGCACAGGATGCTTATATTTGGGCTACCAACTTTGTAGCCAACGTTCTCTTCTTCCAAAGTTGCTTTTCTGAGGATGGCTTCATCGTAAAGGTTGAACAGATAAGGTGACGAGATGCATCCTTGCACGACATCATGTTTTATTGAAAACCAATCAGTGTTGCCATATTCCATTCTCAGTGCATCTTCTTGATTTTTGTAGAGGCTCTTTATCATCTGAATTATGTGTTTGAGTACAGTGGAACCTTGGTTTACGAGCATAATTCGTTCCAGAAGCATGCTTTTAAACCAAAATACTCATATATCAAAGTGAGTTTCCCCATAGGAATTAAGGGAAAATCACTTGATTCGTTCCCCCTCCCCCCCCCCCCCGAGGCCAGTGGCGTTGCTCTACCCCCCCAAGAACCGGCATTGCCCTCCCCCCCGCGTGATTCACCATCCCCCCGCACATGGCACCCCCCCCTGCATGATCCACCATCCCTGCTCGCATCGCACCCCCCCCACCGCGATCTGGTATCCCCCAGGCACCCACCCACCCGATCACACCCCCCATTTGGCACTGGCACCAGCACCAACGCACAGGAAATGCCGGTGCCCGAAGATCTGCCTTCTTCTTTGCTCTGGGCCTTGAGCATTTGCGCATGCTCAAGGCATTCGGGTTCCCGTTTGAGATTCTTGGAGAGAACGGGAACCTGAAGGCCTTGAGCATGCGCAGATGCTCAAGGCCCAGCGCAAAGAAGAAGGCAGATCTTCGTTCACCGGCATGTCCTGTGCGTTGGTGCCGGTGCCAAATGGGGGTAAGGAATGTGATCGGGTGGGTGGGTGCCTGGGGGGTGCCGGATCGTGGGGGGGCGCTCGTAAATCGAGGCACGCTCGGTTTCCGAGGCGCCGATTTTGTGAATGTTTTGCTCGTCTTGCATATATGCATATACATATATGTGGTGTGTGGGTGTGGGTGTGTATGTGTGTGTGTATATATATATATATATATATTTTTTTTTAACTTATTTTGGAAAAAAGTAAAGAAACTGAATGGAGGTTCTTTTTAGGACTTATGATGCTCAAGGGAGAGAGACTAGCTATTACAAAGTTTCCCAGATCCTACTACTTATAGTTAGATTGTGAGCCTTCGGGACAGTAAGGGAATTTCTAAGTACCTATCTTACTTATAATTTTAATGCACCCTAATGTATATTTTCTGTAAACCGCTTAGAACCTAACGGATTAGCGGTATATAAGAAATAAATTACATTACATTACATTACATTCTATAGCACTGCCAGAGATGCATGCAGTTCTGTACATTACATTAACCATGAAGAGATAATCCCTGCTTGGCAGAGTTTACAATCTAATCAGACAAACAGGATAATTGGAGAAGGGAACTACAGAGAGAATGACAAAATAAATGTGGGTTCTTTACAAGCGGTTTGTTGTTAGGAGTCAAAAGCAGCATCGAAAAACATCCATTTTCTATCTGGATGTTAGATCCTATATACTATAACTGGTGTAAAGAGGAAAAACATTAGCATGTATCCATTAATATAAAATATGGAAGGTCTGCCATTTTAATGCTTAGCATGTGGTAAAGGCCAGTTTTTGTTGCAGTTTAGCAAAAGAACCTCTAAATGAAATATTTTCAGTGCACAGATATTAAGCACATGCTGTGTAGAAAATATTTTTACAGCAAGTTAAAGCAATCTAATATTCCTAGAACTTCTGTACATCACTAGGCACCCCACATACAGAAAGACTACCATAACAGTTCAGTACTCTAATATAAGATGGGAACAATGTGTTTCATGCTTCATGTGTATCTGTTTATTTCAGTTTGCATGACATACTTCCCAAAGCAGAGCCAAAAACCTAGAAGATGGAAAATCAGCAGTCTAGAAATTATAAAAATAAATAGGTATAAAATGAGACCAGATTTCTCAAGAACCAGAAAGTAGCCGAGCTGGAGGATATTACTGAGGGTGAGCAAAATGGTGCCAATTTAGGGAAATAAAACTGGTACCAGTCCTAGGCAGAAGAGACCATATCTTCTGCTCCAAATGATCTAGATGAGGATGGGGGAGAGGGTCGTTTAAAATTTTTAAAAACACTACCATACTATAGGGATAATTTTATACAAGACTTAAGCATAGAGAACGGTGTTTTATACCCTCAAGTAGGCTTTTAGAAAATAAGTCCAATGTATACACATGTAAACTTTAGATATGTTATTAATGTGATTTGCTCTTCATTTGAAAAAAAGCTGGGCACGAGATTGGCTGAACGTAAAAGCTGTATAAATAAATGGGCATTAAGAGACAGAAGGAACATTGGAGAGAGAGAGGATATGTTTTTGAAGGATTGATAAATAGCCAGAAAAATGGTGAATGTACGCTAAATGCAAATTGAACTAGATCTATTGTATGTCAACTTAGCATGAACATACTGTATTGTAATCATGACATATTGTAACCCATTTTAATTATATATACCATATATGTTAACCTGTAATCCGTTCTGTGCTTGTTGGAGAGAATGGGATATTCTATATATACTCTAATATAAACCGATCTGATTATAAACCGAGGTAACATTTCCCCCCCCCCCAAAAGGGTGAAAAAGGTTCACTTGAATATAAACAGGGGGGGGGGGGTGTTGTTATTCAGTTGCCCTGCCATGCACCCAGCCCTGCTTCCCTCCCTCCTTCCTTCCTCCCCTCCTTCCCTTCCCGTCCAGCTCTGCACACAGCCTGCGATGCCCACTGCAGGCCCCCTTAAGCCGTAGTGGTCCAGTGGTGAGCCGGGACAGGAGTTCCCGAGTCCTGTCCAACTTCCCTGCTTCCCTCCAACCTCCTGAATCCCTCTCCAGCATACCTTTTGAACCCTGGTGGTCTAGCAGTAAAGTGGGGGCAGGAGCAATTTTTCTTTGCTCCTGCTCCTGCTCCGTGTGGAGCCACAATTAGAAATGGCTGTGCAAGTTCCCGGGGCACTCTACAGAAATTAGGCATGATGCTATAGAATACCTCCATCTGTGCATTTAAGAGCCTTGAATTGGGCACAGGTATTAATGCCAGCCTTTGGCAGGTGTAAATATTTTCCCCCAAAGTTGGATTTAAAATGTGTGCTAAGCTAATATTCTATGATGGAAGCTAAATGCAGAGTTCCCTTTACAAAATACTAGCTTAGAGCGTATCATTTTGGCAGCTATTTTTGGGTACCATTTGCAGACTCTAGCCTAAATATTTATTTATATATATATATATATATATATATATATATATATATATATATTTATATTATTAATTTAGATTTTAAAATTTTATTTTTATTATATGTATTGTAAAAGCAAATAAACTTAAATGTGAAAAATCCTTGTATATAAAAAGACTATTACTTTATTTATTTCAATTTTATATCCCGTCCTACCCAGAAGCTCAGAACGGGTTACAGTAGTACATTCCCAGTGTTTGGGGTACAGGAATATTGATATATTCTATATTGTAGGGTAGAAACAATACAGTCATAATGTTTTAGAAGTGCATAGTTAATAGTGCATATATAGTATACTGCTAGGAGGGGCGAGTACAGGTAGGGTTATCAGACATCTGGATTTACCCGGACATGTCCTCTTTTTTAGGCAGGGGTGATGTGGCTAGGATGAAGGCGGGATCATGTGTTCTCTTTTGTGACTTTGCAAATATGGTAACCCAATGCCATCAGCCCTGCAAAGATGGCGCCTGGGGTGATCTGCCCCCCTTACTACGCCACTAGGTAGCGGTATTGCTTCTGATCTTCTTCCTCTCTCATGGTCTTTAGCCTTTTCTTCTTCTTTTTTTTATTTTCATTTTTCTCTTTCCTGTCTTGATTGTAGTTTTTTAAAAAATTTTAGACTAGGTTTTGTATATTGTGAACTGCTCTGATTCTCTTGCCTGAGAGGTGGTGTATATCAAGTACTGAATAAATATAAATAGAAACACAATTCATAGCAGATGTAAATGCTGATGTTTAATTTTGGTGTTTTAAACATGGCCCTTTTACGATACGTATACAAATTTGACTAGCGATGCCTAAACCTTTGCACAGAACTGTATACTATAGTATGTATAATCTCCAGGAACATAACGAACATGCCTCCTCCATAGACATCTATAAGCTTGTGCTGTGCTGGTTATATGTGTACACATTTTCTAAAAGGGTGGTTGATACCTAGAATGTTCTCCCAAGGGAGGTGGTAGAGATTAAAATAGAGACAGAATTCAAAAATGGTGGGATGAACACGGAGAATCTCTAATTAAAAAATCAAACCAACTCTTAAATGGCTGTGTGTGTGTTGGTGTCAAGTGGCACTTAGATGGTGACAAATGTACAAAAACTAATACATGCTGTTTGAAGTCTTTGCTAGAATTTTCACATGCATCCACATAAGACAGTCACAATTAGATGCATAAAGACAAGTGGAGAAAAACAGACCTCAATCTTTTGGCTCAAAAACACTAAAAAAAAGTGCAAAACAAGCCACTATCATCACAGATACTGGAAAAAAAACTCCACTTAGACATCATACTTCACTGCTTTCAAACTTGTGCTTTCAAACATGTGTTTTACTGTGGATGATATAAAGTGTGAAAAAATCAATAGCAAAAATATTATAAGTGGTGATAGCAATCCAATTGTAGGAGGCAAATATGCAAAAGAAAAAGTGGCTACCAGAAAGACAGTATCACAACACTGTCTCAAAAAAAAAAAAAGGCAAAAAAGTAACCACTTATCTTGAAAGGTCTGTCATACAAGGCAGGCTGATATCTCGCAGTCCATTGCACAACTTCCTGACAGGGGACCACCTATTTCGCCACAAAAAGGGCTACCTCAGGAGAAAAATCTTTTCAATCTTCTTATTCATATTTCGCAAAACGAAACTGTAGAGTCTATGTTCAAAGATGGCCGCCACATAGATGGTATTTCCATTTGTGAAGAACTAAGGCTGGAGCTGGGTAGACTTGTATATGCATAGCAACCTGGTTTAGGATGGGCTGGAGAGGATTTCGGGGAACCAAAACCACAAACGCAAAGACGCAAAATAAGGGGTGAATTTGTATTAAATAGACTGGTGGACACAATCTATTGTATACATGTCCTTTTATTCATCCAATAACTCAATGACTTTTATTCATCCAAGAATCAAGAATGCTCTGGACTTCTTTTGGTTACCACACACCTGAGGCAGGCCCTTTGGGCCGAAACATGTACATGTCAAGTCGTAGAGCTATTGGATGAATAAAAGAGTCATTGAATTATTGGATGGATGAATGAAAGGATATTTATACAATAGATTGTGTCCACCAGTCTATTTTGGACAAATCCACCCCTTATTTTTCTGGAGAGGATTTCAACAGTAACTCCAGTAGCAAAAACATGAGGACTGTGCCAGGCAGGCTTTTATGGTCTGTGTCCCGCAAATGACAAGATGAATTTGGATAGGTGGGAATGGACTTTGACAGCAACTCCAGTAGATGGAACATAAGGACAGTGTTAAGTGGATTTCTACAATCTATGTTCCAGAAATGCCAGTTAAAGACTATGATCAAGTATTTTATATCACATTCATTCATTGTTGGTTTAATCATAAATGAGTGTGATTGTTGGGCAGACTGGATGGACTTTTCAGGTCTTTATTTGCTGTCATTTACTATGTTGCTGTTGCTATGTTACTGTATTCTCCATTTTGCATATGTAAGTCTGCCACTTACATGTGCCAATGGTGAACACATCTTCTAAATATGACTCTTATCCGCTATAATAATTCCCTTAGCGCGCATGCACACTTCAAACCTGGTGGGTCTGTGATCCTTAGTGGCGTGCTGTGCATGCGCAGTAGGCAGGAGCCATCAGCTGTTTCCCCATTGGCCCGCGGTCTGGCCGGCTCCCTTACTAAAGTTATTTGCGGTGGCGGCTCCTCTTACATCTGGCCCTGTGTACAAAGCCTCTCCGAATGCTGGCTCCCTTGACAATGTTATTTTTCTGTTCAAAGCTGCCGTGGCAGATTCTCTCAAGAGCCGCACCTGCGTCGGAAACCTCTCTGACGTCACAATGTCAGAGAAAAGGCTTCTGATGCAGGTGCGGTTCGTGCGAGGAGCCGGCACTGCCCGCGGCTTTGAAATGAAACATGCCTTCGGCAAGAGAGCCGGCCAGAAATGAAGGTAAATGCTGCTGCCCTGCTGCACATGGAATGGGGGAAGGGCACTTCTAAAATGTAAGGTGGCCTTGCCTACCAAAAGCCTTGAGGCTGTATGGTTTACAGGTAAGGAAGAAGGGGAAGGTAAAAGTAAGTGAAAAGGGCTACTGCTTGACAGGGGGAGAAGGGAAAGTGTGCTGCTGAATGGGGGAGGTAAAATAAAGGGAGAAGGGCTACTGCTGGATAGGGGGGAGCAGAGAAGGGGTGTTGCTGAACAGTGGGTATGGTAAAAGTAAGGGAGAAGGCCTACTGTCGGACAGGGGGAGCAGGGAAGGGGTGCTGCTGGACAGGAGGTAGATAAAAGTAAAGAAGAAGGGCTATTACTGGACAAGGGGAGTAGGGAAGGGGGGGGAGTGCTGCTAGACAGGGGAGAGGTAAAAGTAAGGGAGAAGAGCTGCCAGCACCTGTTAATGTAACGGGCTAAAAACTAGTATTTATATATTAGTGTTTGCAATATTATGCATGATTTTTGTTTTAAAGAACTCACTTCCTCAGATCAATATTAATACCTTCTATACCTCTTTTTTTACAATTCTCAGCACACTAAAGAATATCTGAATTGTGTTTCATTACAAAAGGTGAGAATATAAGGAAATTTATTCTAATGACCCATTTTCATCTAACCTGTGCCATTTCTATCACTTCCTGATTAGTTTTCAGGATATGATTGCATAATGTGCCTGTGGGGTTTTTTTATTTTTAATTTGCATTTTTAATCAGATTTTGAAACCTGTTAAAACACGAATTTAGAAAGTGGCTTCCCAACTGCTGACTGGACTTAAATGATCCACACATGGATAATTCTTAAATACAGTGCTATAAACTCCCCAATGAACAAAATAATCTTTAAGTCAAAAGTTATTTGTTTCATATTTTCAAAAATCTCTTTTGGGTGCCAAAGGTTGGGCTATTCTTTAACCCCACTGTTTTGGGGATGGATAACTAGCAAGTTACCTAAATACACTGATAAAAAAATAACTAATTTTTTGGTACCCAGACACCAACTTTGAGGCCAATGGCACATAGCTTATCTCAGCTTATTCACACAATTTTGGGCACTGCTGAAAGTACCATATGGTGGTGGAGACAAAGACTGTGGGCTAGATGCACTAAAGTTAGCGATCATCGCTACACCAGTTTTGACTGCTTTATCGACGATCGCATTTGCTGACTTCGATGCACAACACAGCTCACTGTGTGTTTTTTCCCCTAGATCCCCAATGTCTGAGAAAGGTACACTTGGGGGTTTGGGGGAGCATCTGGTGGCAGGAGTGAGTGGACATCCCTCATGCCTTTTATTTGTGGGGGGAAGGGTAGGGGATGGTTCATGGGGGGTCTCCTGGCATGGGATGCCCTCTGTTGGCAGGAGGGAGTGGGCATCCCTCCTGATATTTTCACTGCCATGGTGGGGTTTGGTCCCCATGCCAGTTCATCAGGGGGAAGTTGAAGAGGGCTATTATCGGCGGGGGAGATTTTTTTTTAATGAGATAGATATTGTGCACATCTATGTCCATTAAATAAAAGAAAGAAAAAAAAATTCTGCCCCAAACAGCTGAGTGACAGAAGGCTTCCCCTGCCTCTCAGCTGTTCGGCCTTCCCCTACCGGCACCGTGCATGCATGAGAGTCGCTCTCACTGCCATCAATCATACAGGAGAGACAGGAATTATGACGAACTTCTGTGTGAATCATTTGCATGCAAATCCTTTGGTGCATCAATAGCTCTTTTAAAATTGGCCAAAAATTGGTTCGAAGCAGACCCACGCGGGTTATTTAGGAGAAGAGGCAACATTAAATCACTTCAAGTCAAAATTAAAAACTTTCTTATTTAATAATGCATATGGAACTTAACTGTCCTTTTTAGGATAATAGAAAGATCTATCTTTTCCCCTGCCATTTGTTTTTTCCCTTTTTTGTTCTTGTAGTTCTTTCCCTTATTCCATATGTCTTTGTATGGCATGTCATGTATTAATCCTCTGAGTCGTCTGTATTTGTTATTTTTAAGTATTTTATATGCATTTTATATTGTACACCACCTAGAATTTTCATTAGGCAGTTTATCAAATTTTAAATAAGCTTGGAAACTTAGTGCATCCAGTCCTGTGTCTGAATTCAAGAAAGCTTGGGACAGGCAAGTGGGATCTCTTATGGAGAGTGGATGCTGTGGATGGGCAGATTGGATGGGCCATTTGCCCTTTATATGCCATCATGTTTCTATGTTCAAATGAGTTTTGTTTATAATCTAACTGTACACAGTGACTTGGGGAGAAATCAGCACAGGGCTCATTTCAGTCTCATGATATTGAAGCTGTTAGTTATTGACAGACGAGGCAAAGAGCTGGATTTTTCTCAGTGGTAATTACACATTTATGTTACCAGGGGGATAGGGGAGGGGAGAAATGCCAGACCAGGGAAGGAGAAGAGAAAGATGAAGACCATAGGAGGAGCAAAAGAGTGCAGGAGAGGAGAGAGATTCCAGCTGAGAGAACGGCAGGGGGGGAGTAGAGATGCCATACAAGGGAAGGGCAGGGGAAGGGAGAGCAATGACAGACCAGGGAAGGAGAAGAGAAGGATGAGACCATAGGAGGGCCAAAGGGAAAGTCAGATGTCAGAACATGGGAGAAAAGCGAAGGAGATGGTGCCCAGGGATTGGTGAGGAAAGGAAGAGAGATGGAAGAAATGCCGTTTATGGATAGATGGGAATAGAGTAGAACAGGGGTGTCCAATGTCGGTCCTCGAGGGCCGCAGTCCAGTCGGATTTTCAGGATTTCCCCAATTAATATACATGAGGTCTATTTGCATGCACTGCTTTCATTGTATGCTAATAGATCTCATGCATATTCATTGGGGAAATCCTGAAAACCCGACTGGATTGCGGCCCTCAAGGACCGACATTGGACACCCCTGGAGTAGAAGAAAGAAAAAGGAGATGGTACACATGGATTGAGGAGAGAAATGGAAAGGAAAAGCAGGGCGAGGGAGAAAATGGTACAAATAGATAGATGGGAAGAGAAGACATGTAAAAGTAAATAGATTTGAGGAGGAAGCAGAAAAATGGAAGAAAGTTGAATGTTAAAAGTTAATACCAAAGATGGAGGTAGGGCAAAAAATGAAGGAGAGAAAACCAGCAATTGGCTAAGAAGGCCCTGGAAACATAGTTTAGAGCATAGACAGAAGGAAGTGCAACCAGAGACTGTGAAAAGATGATTAGAAAAATAAAATCACCAGACATCAAAGGTAGAAAAAATTATTTTATTTTCAATTTAGTGATTGAAATGTGTCAGTTTTCAGAATTTACATCTGCTGTCTATATTTTGCACTGTTCAGGAAGAAATTCATTTCTTTCTATTTCTCTGATGTTGTACTGCATACAGAGTCTAGCACAGTGGTAGGGAACTCCTTGAGAGCCGAGCACAGGGGTATGGAACTCCTTGAGAGCCGTATTCCAGTCGGGTTTTCAGGATTTCCCCAATGAATATGCATGAGATCTATTTGCATGCACTGCTTTCAATGCATATTCATTGGGGAAATCCTGAAAACCCGACTGGAATACAGCTCTCGAGGACCGGAGTTCCCTACCCCTGGTCTAGCATCTTAGGGTTTTGTTAGTGCATATTAGTAATTTTAATTTGTGGTCCTGAATTTGCATAGGGTTAATCTGTGTTCTGCATGTGTGACTAAGGTGTTCTGGTAGGAATGAAGGAGGAAAAGTGTTATTGGTGTCATGGCCCTAAGAAGGAAGATATTTGTCAGCTCTCCATCAGCCCTTTTGGACCCAGAATGGCCCTCACTTAAAAATTTGTGGAGACCACTGCCCTATTGAGATACCTGGGTTTTACTTATATTGCTTTCAATGGAAGTTTAAACTGGATGTCTCAATCCGTCCTCCTTTTCTGAAGCGTATCCTATTTGGTTTCTCACTGCAAAAGCAATAACTCATGTGCTATAGGTTAATGTTATGGATGGCCTGTTTAGGTTTAGTATAAATCATGTTTTATTGGCACATCAGCAGTAAATACACAATACAGCACGACAGTACAACAAGGTCGCGAACACCAAACGTACCATCAAACACATTTTCACCCCAACCAAAGAATCCCTCCAATCCCCACCCCCTCCAAAGCCCAAACCCCCACCCCATCCCAAACCCACACCATGAGACCCAATCCATATCCAAAAAACCCCCAGCAAGAAAGGAGTATGCTGAGCAAGCTGGCCTGTTTAGGTTTAAAAGTTAATGGAAATGACTGAGAGAAAAGCACTAAGTTATTTACATGTGATATGTAAGATGATTGATTATGATATAAATGTGTCTGTATTAAAACCATTTCAGAAAATGCTAACTCTGTACTGTAACACCTTTACATAAGCTTATGTATTGAAACACCATTACAGAAGCTCACATAAACCACTCTGAATTGACTCCCCAGTCATTAATAGCAGTATAGAAGCTTTCAATAAACAATTTGCTAGCTTTCTTTTGTTACTTGGAAATGGACAGTTTGTGCTATTTGGTTTGCCTTCACACTGAGAAAAGCACTAAGCCATCTGCTATTGGTTTGCTTTTACACTGAAAAAAAAGGCATTAAGTTATTTGTGTGTGATATTCTGAGGATTGTTCTTGATATGCTTTACACATGAATAATTTGAATTAAAATTATTGTCTGGACTAAAATATTACTGGTGTTGAGCTGATGTTTTGCTTTCTGTACATAATGCAGAACCCAGCATGCCTCACAAGTTTTACTTTTGTTGATGTTCTTTCAATAAAAACAAAAATTAGAAAGAAATACCCCTGCGGGCTTAAAGGCCTGGATTCTATAAATGGCACAGTCATCGTTGGCCATCTTAAAAATGGCTGCCAATCGAGCGTCAATCATACAACAACGCCAAGAGTTTTTAAGACCTACATTTACGATGCTTACCTCCCATGTGGTAAGCGCCTAATGCCACTTCCGGCATTACCTCCCATGTGGTAAGACGCCTAATGCCACTTCCGGCATTAACCATGTCTACCAGCTTCTAAGTTAAGGTTTATAGAATATGAGCCAAAATGTTTATTTGTAATGTTTTAGGTCCATAAAATTGCATAAAATCATCTTTCTGCTTTGAGTGGAGAGATGTGGGGATGAAAATTAAGATTGCAGAGATAGTGAGGGGACAGGGATGAAACTTTGTCCCTATATCACTCTACTTCAAAGGACACTGCCAGGCTGTTAATGACACCTCTTCAGCAGCCTCAGCCAACCAGGAGTGAAAAGGGGGAGAGTGTGGCGCAGTACTTAAAGCTACAGCCTCAGCACCTTGTGGTTGTGGGTTCAAACCTATGCTGCTACTTGTGATCCTGGGCAAGTCATTTAATCCCCCCATTGCCCCAGGTACATTAGATAGATTGTGAGCCCACCCGGACAGACAGGGAAAACTGCTTGAGTACCTGAATAAATGCATGTAAACCGTTCTGAGCTCCCTTGGGAGAATGATATAGAAAATTAAATAAAAAGACCTTATTGGAGGATTAAACCAAAAACCTGCTGACTGCTGCCCTTGTGAATTTCTTTGCATGCATTTGTACAGGACACAGTCCCTTAATATTTTTATTGTGTTAATCTATGTTAATAGAATATTTCATGTTACAATAAGATGGGCATCTCTAGCTAACTAAAGAAAAGTAGCTTTAATGCCCTTTAATACATCGACCCTAAGGACATTCATATATAGACTATAAACCTATGCTCTATAATAAAATCAGATGCGGTGCTACCTGTAGTTTCAATTGACAATTTCAAGGATACTTCTACAGAGAAATTAAAAATTTTCTCAGAACCGTAAAACCAAAGAATTGAATTCAATTGGTTTAAAAAGCATTTCTGTATCTTAATAGGGGAAGTAAAAGGGTAAAATAATGTCTTTGATCGTGAATTATTATCCCAATCTACTTATCAACATCTTGGGAACACTCACTAGAGTTACAATGATAGATACATCTCCCCATTTTTATACTTTTTACTGCCACCCCTTTCATTTCAAAAATCATCTCTCATTTTGTAATATAGTAAAACCTTGGATTGCAAGTAACTTGGTTTGCAAGTGTTTTGCATGACAAGCAAAACATTTGATCAATTTTAACTTGATATACAAGCAATGTCTTGCAATACAAGTACTTACAGTATGCACACATCCCAGCTGAGCCGATGGTTCTTCTCTCTCTGACACTGCAAAAGTGTAGTGACTGTCTTGCAATACGAGTACATACAGTATACACGTGTCACATCATCACAACTGAGCTGATGGTTCTTCTCTCTCTGACTCTGCAGGATTGTAGTGACTGTTATAAATGAACGAGGTCTTACAATACAAGTACATATAGTATTTTGTATTAAAGTTTTGGGGTTGTGGAATGAATTGTCTGAGTTTCCTTTATTTTCTATGGGGAAATTTGCTTTGATATACAAGTGCTTTGGATTACAAGCATGCTTCTGGAACAAATTATGCTCGCAAACAAAAGTTTGACTGTTTTTTAGGTTAGGTGCTAACTCATGTTCGGATCCGAGCAACTTGATGAACATCAAGTTTTTGTGGCAGAATGCAGAATTAGATTTTCAGGCCTTCTGTGCAATATTAATTGTATATTGTCACTGTTGGTGCATCAAATGTGATCCTCCATCTCCAACACTGCCCATCTATTGCTGCCCAGAAGGGTGGTGCATCGCTAGTCTGACATCTTCACTGAAACCTGTCTGCCTTGAGAGGCCCTGGGGAGTGTATTCTGTACCCGGTGTTAAATCCAGCTTTTAGGTGAAGGACTGGCTCCTCCTTCGCCTAAAAGCTCTTGTGTTGGGCGTTTGGGACTTAGGCTTTTTTTTGATTGATTATATGTTGTTAGTGTAGACCAGTGGTTTCCAAACCTGTCCTGGGGGACCCCCAGCCAGTCAGGTTTTCAAGATATCCCTAATGAATATGCATGAGAGTGATTTGCATACCTGTCACTTCCATTATATGCAAATCTCTCTCATGGGATATTCATTAGGGATATCTTGAAAACCTGACTGGCTGGGGGTCCCCCAGGACAGGTTTGGGAACCACTGGTGTAGACATAGTGATAGCTGAATGTAGAGGCAGGCCATTATAAAAAAAAGCTTTCTTTTGGATGTTTTTTTGAGGATGGACATTTTCCCCGCTTCTACTTTCAGCGTTTAGAGCCTAGGCCAGGGGTAGGCAATTCCGGTCCTCGAGAGGTTTTCAGGATATCCACAATAAATATGCATGAGATAGATTTGCATCTCAAGGAGGCAGTGCATGCAAATCCATCTCATACATATTCATTGTGGTTATCCTGAAAACCTGACCTGGCTCCGGCTCTCGAGGACAGGATTTACCTACCCCTGGCCTAGGCCAAAAGGGGACTTAAATGTTTTTTTTTTACTAAGCCCCTCCACCTGTATTCTCAAGAAGTGAATAATTAAGTCACCAAACAGAAGTCCATACTTCATACAGCCAATATCATTTTATTTATAGGAGTAGTCTTCTATAGACAAAAAACATTTTTAAATACATGGAGGGGCATAATTAAAAAAAAAACCTTCTAAGTCCCTTTTTGGCCTAAGGCCTTAAACGTTGAAAGTAGAAGCAGGGAAAATGTCCATAATAAAAAAAAACGTCCAAAAGGAGGTTTTTTTTTTTTTTTTATAATGGACTGCCTCTACATTCAGCTGTTTAAATGCCCAGACTATCACTATGTCTACACCAGTGGTTCCCAAACCTGTCCTGGGAGACCCCCAGCCAGTCAGGTTTTCAAGATATCTCTAATGAATGTCCCATGAGAGCAGTGGCGTACCTAGGTTATGTGGCACCCGGGGCCCATCATTTTTTTACACACCCCCATGTAAAAAAATATTTTTTGTAATAACCATGAAAAATAAATGGTCATAATAGAAACAGGCACTGAAAATTTTCTTTTATTGAACCTCATATATGTAACCATTAATCCAAACATAACATAAATTATGTCTGAATTGTCATAACATCAGAAGTACATATGGAGTAGTTGCAGGTGATGCTTGGGACAGTTCTGATTGTGTTAGTTTGGTTTTAAGTGTTTTTTTGAATAGAAGGGTTTTTATTTCTTTTTTGAAGGTTTTGTAGTTTGTGGTTGAGGTCAATAGGTTGTAGAGTTGGGGGTCGAGCGTTAGGAGGTTGTCAAACAGTTTTTTTCTTTTGACGATTTTGGTTGGAGAGTGTGTAAATGGTGTGTGAGTTCTCCTATGTCTGGTTGAAGTGGATTTAATTATTTAGCTGAAGAAATTAGTTACCCCCCCTCCCATTCCACACACATTAATTCTCTTCCATTATAAAAAACACTGATAAGTTCCCAGAAAAAAAATACATTAAAATAAAAAGTGAAAACAAAGGCCCCTACAGATGAGAACATAACATAAGAATAGCCTAACTGGGTCAGACCAATGGTCCATCATGCCCAGTAGCCCATTCTCATGGTAACCAATCCAGGTCACTAGTACCTGGTCAAAACCCAAAGAATAGCAACATTCCATGCCACTGATCCAGGGCAAGCAGACACTTTCCCCATGTCTTAATAACAGACTATGGACTTTTCCTCCAGGAATTTTTCCAAACCTTTCTTAAAATCAGCAATGCTATCTGCTTTTACCATAATTTCTGGCCACTTCATTTTTAAGCTTAGATCTTTCCTTCCAAACAGAGACCTTGCTAGATGTCAAATACAGAAAGAACAAGGTCTTAGCTGTGCAGGAAATGTGAATCTCCTCATACACCCATCATATAGTGCAAAAATGTGCAAAGGTCTGGTTTTTTCTTTCGATCACTACATAGCCTAATGCCACACAAGCAGCGCTGTTACAAACATATTCTGAAGGTCAATGCTAAGGTTAACAAAGTTTCCGTCCTTGCACCACAAGGAGATACTGACAAACCACTGGAAGAGATCCCAAAACAACTACCCGGGCACAACACCCAAAGACCCACTCAGTGTGTGAACCAGTTGAATGGAGTGGACTAACTGAGGGGTGGAAATTGGCCCGGAGTTTGCTCAGCAGAATTTCCCAGACCACCTCTTCCTCTCAACACAATGACATGCTGCTGCCGCCACCATCACCACCATTAGGAACACCTCACCGGGTAGGCCAGCAATGCTTATAAACTTTATAAAACACATTATTATATTTTCTTATAAAGCACATATTTTAACTGAACTCTCTGACATCCTCAGCCTTGCCATTCACAAAAATAGAAGGAAGAAAAGTTCCTGTTTCCTGCTGTCTCATGTCCCCGGCCTATACAATATTTTTCTTCTGCAGACCCTTCAAAAGTCTGACCAAATCCTCGTTTCACTTGCATTATAAAGTACTGAGGATGCCATTTCTCTCCAATCCCAGGTCCTAAAGTCTAAGACAGTAGCGCAAACTAGTGCTGCCCGATTCAAGGAAAAAAAAAAAAATTCAATTCGATTCAGCCTATTGAATTGGTTTATCGATTCTACTTTCCTGCCCAATTGGGTGTTTGTTTGTTTTTTCAAACATCCTTGTGGGTTTATTTTATAGCTTTTTCACCCCCCTTTGGCTTCTCCTAACCACACAGGCGCTGTGGTGTAAATAAAATAAAGAAACAAAAAGGACTTTTCCTCTCTGTTAAATCCTAGCTCACGTTTGCAGTCTAACACCAGCTCTGGCAGGATACACATTTCAAATCTGACATATTGTAATCACAAAACAGAAAATAAAATTAGTTTTTCTACCTTTTGTTGTCTGGTTATTTTTCAAATCTTGTTGGTCCAAGGCTCTGGTTGTCTTCTGATAACTTGCTTGCCAGGGTCTCCTTCCTTCTTTCTGCATGCTAACCATCCATCTGCCATCTCTGTCCTCCCCGTTTCCCTTCCCTCCCCAGGAGGTCTGGCATCTATCCTTTTTTCATCTCCTTCCACAGATCCATCTTTTCAACTACCCTTTCATCCAGCATCTATCCCTCCTTCACCACCACCCCAGGGTCCACCATCTCTCCCTTTCTTTTCCCAACTACCCTCATATCCAGTATCTCTATCCCCCCCTCCATACCATCCCTTGTGTCCAACTTCTCTTCCTTTCTGTTCCTTCCCTCTCTAAAAACCATGGTCCATCATCTCTCTCCCTCTTCTCTATTTTCAGACCCATTATTTCTTCCCACCCAAAGTCCGGCATATGCGCGTCTCTTTGAACCCCCCCATTCCATCTGTGTATTTTTACACCAGGGCCCCCCTCCCTGAAAGCCTGTCCCCCCCTTAAAGGTCTGCATCCCACCCCTGAAGGCCTGCACTCCCCCCCATGAAGGCCTGCACCCCCCTGAAGGCCTGCACCCCCCTTGAAAGCCTGCATCCCCTCTTGAAGGCCTGCCTCCCTGCCCCCCCCCCCTTGAAGGCCTGCCTGCCTGATCCCCTTGAAGGCCTATCCCCCTTTGAAGGCCTGTCCCCCCTTGAAGGCCTGCACCCCTCAAAGGCCTGCCCCCCCTTGAAGGCCTGTCCCTCCCTTGAAAACCTGCCTGCCTGTCCCCCCCCCCCTTGAAGGCCTGTCCCCCCTTTGAAGGCCTGTCTGCCTGTCTCCCCTTTGAAGGCCTGCCTGTCCCCCCCCCTTGAAGGCCTGCCTTCCTGTCACCCCCCTCCCCCTTGAAGGCCTGCCTTTCACTGTACGGCAACTCCTCCAGCCCCTTAATCATCTTAGTCGCTCTTCTCTGGACCCTTTTGAGTAGTACCGTGTCCTTCTTCATGTACGGCGACCAGTGCTGGACGCAGTACTCCAGGTGAGGGCGCACCATGGCCCGGTACAGCGGCATGATAACCTCCTCCAATCTGTTTGTGATCCCTTTCATCATTCCTAGCATTCTGTTCGCCCTTTTTGCCGCCACCACACATTGCGCGGACGGCTTCATCGACTTGTCGATCAGAACTCCCAAGTAAATTGGGCAGACAAGATAGACCTTACTGCTATCATAATAGTAGTAGTAGTATCATCTGCCATCAGATTCTACGTTTTTCAGTGACTTCTCATCTGAACTGGACGAAAGCACAGCAAATAAAAGGACTTGCTACAAACAACCCAAAGAGAGTTTACTTTTGAAGTGACAGTCAAAGGTAAACAGGAGAAAACAGCTGTGAAACAGAATTCTCTGTAGTCATCTTACAAAAGTGCAATAAACATCTTACTTTCTTCAAAATAAATATGAACCAGATAAAATACAAAATACATGGGGCCTTGTCCAGTAGAGATATTTTTGAAAGGTATAGAGGGGTAAAAGTCAAGTTGAACAAACACCCTAGTTTCTTGAGAACTAGCTTAGTATTAGTATCCATAACTCCGGTAATGTTTAAGTATTCCTAAGCTATATAACTTAAAAAGGGAGGATCATTAATGTATTTTTAAAACAAGAAATCCTCTGAAAATAATCCCTGTAAAGCAGTAACTTGAAGAATACCTTTTCCTTGGAACAATTACTTTTCTCTTTGGGCTTATCTTTGGGTTCTTCTGGGATTTGTCCTATTGCTGCAGTTCTTTATTCAATTTTGCTGTATCTTATGTATTTTAAAATATACACCACTGGGGTTACCTTGGCAGTTAGGCAGCATATAAAAAATAATAAAACTGTAAACTTTTTTTTTCATTTTGCTTGTAAATTTGTCATGACATATTTTAGTTCTCATATTTTTGAGTATTTTATTGCATTTGAGGTCTTTACATTCTTCTTTTACACATAAAGAGTCAGATTTTACAAATGGCACCCAAATTTGTATACTGAATATTGAGTATTGCATTCACTTCTGATCTCCTTATCTGAAAAAAGATATAGCAGCACTTGAAAAGTTTCAAAGAATAGCGACCAAGATAATATAGGGGAAGGAACTCCTCTCATATGAGGAAAGACTAAAGAGATTAGGGCTCTTCAGCTTCGAAAAGAGATGGCTGAGGGGAGATATGATTGAAATCTACAAAATCCTGAGCGGTGTAGAACGGTTACAAGTGGATCGATTTTTTTACTGCATCAAAATTTACAAAGACTAGGGGACACTTGATGAAGGTAGAGAAATACTTCTAAAACCAATAGGAGGAAATATTTTTTCACTCAGAAAATAGTTAAGCTCTGGAATGCCAGAGGATGTGGTAAGAGTGGTTAAAAAAAAGGTTTGAACAAGTTCCTGGAGTAAAAGTCCATAGTCTGCTGTTGAATCAGACATGGGAGAAGCCACTGCTTTACCTGGATGGGTGGCATGAAATACTGCTACTATTTGGGTTTTTGCCACGCACTTGTGACTTGGATTGGCCTCCATGAAGACAGGATACTGGGCTACCTACTTGTGACTTGGCCTCCGTGAAGATGGAATACACTTCCCCCTCCGTATTCGCGGTTTCCGTATCTACGGATTCGATTATTCGCGGTTTTAAAACAAAAAAATGCTTTTTCATTTTTCAGGCTATTTTAAGCCCTGAAAGCCCCCCCCCCCCTTAAACCTTACCTGGTGGTCTAGCAGGTTTTCGGGGCAGGAGCAATCTTCCCACGCTCCTGCCCCGTGAAGATCGCTCACAGTAAATCGCTCGAGAGGCTACGGGAGCTCAAGGCAGCCATTTCCTGTGAGCGATCTGCACGGGGCAGGAGCGTGGAAAGATCGCTCCTGCCTGAAAACCCGCTAGACCACCAGGTAAGGCTTAAGGGGGGGCTTTCAGAGCTTAAAATAGCCGGGGGAAGCTGGAGTTAGGGGCAGAACCGGCCCAAATATTATTCGCAGTTTTTTAATATTTGTAGGCTGGCTCTGCCCCTAACCCCCGTGAATACAGAGGGGGAAGTGTACTGGGCTAACCCAGTAAGGCTATTCTTATGTTCTTATGAGCAGTGAGCATTATTCTATAAATGGTGCTCCTATTTGGGTGCTGTTTGTAGAATAGTGCTTAGTAATAGGATCCTCCCCAACTTTTGGCATGAGGATTTTCACTGGAGAATGACACGGGGACACATTTTTCCCTGTCCCCATGGGAATTCATTTTCCCGTCCTGTCCCGGCGAGTTCTATGCCTGTCCCTGTCCCACTATTGCAAGCTCCGCCCTCATCTGCACAAGCCTTAAACACTTTAAAATCATAAATGTTCGAGGCTCGTGTGGTTAAGGCAGAGCTTACAGGAATGGGGCAGGGATGGACACAGTACGGGGAAATTGAGTTCCTGCAGGGACGGGGAAAAATTTGTCCCCATGTCATTCTCTAATTTACACCAACTGAAACCTGGTGTAAATCCTCAAGTGTAAATTAGATGCGTATCCCCCAAATTCTATAATACTGTGTACATCTTTCGTGAACACCCCTGACCCACCCATGCACCTCCTTTTTAGTTGAACACTACAAGATTTATGCACGTATATTTATAGAACAGTGCCTAGCAAGATGCTGGCATCAATATTTAAAAAGGAGACAGAGCAGCTTTTAAACTAGAAACTTTGGGAAGGCCAACAGTTAATCATATAAGCATGGTTCAGAACAAGGTATGTTTAAAAGATATCACCTAAAGCAGTGGTCTCAAACTAGCAGCCCACGGGCCGCATGCAGCCCTCCAGGTGCTATTTTGCGGCCCACAGTCAAGACGCGATGATCAACTGCTCCCTTTCTGCAGTTGATTGTTCCGGTCAAAGCTGCGGCCGATGGCGGCTCCTCGTGCCATCCACACCAGCATTTCTCTTTCCCCTCCCCTTCTGTTCCCTTCCTTGTGGAGCAGCAGCATGTCTGGCTGGCTCCCTTGCTCAGTCGATCTTTCCTTTCAAAGCCGCGGGTGGCGGCTCCTCGCGCTATCCACTCCTGCATCGGAAGCCTCTCTGACATCACAACATCAGAGAGGCTTCCCACGCAGGTGCAGATCTCGCGAGAAGCTGCCACCCGCGGCTTTGAATGGAACGAGCGACTGAGCAAGGGAGCCGGCCAGACTCGCTGCTGCTCCACAAGGAAGGGAACGGAAGGGGAGGGGAAAGAGAAATGTTTCTGCTGCATAGGAAAGGGTGACCCTAGGGAAATGCTGCTGCTGTAGCACAGGGAGAGGGAGGGAAGGGGGAAGAGAAATGCCTCTGCTGCACAGGAAAGGGGGAAGGGAAATGCTGATTCTGTTGCTGCTGCACCCACTTGGGGAAAGAGAGGGAAGGAAGGAGAAGGAAGACAAGGGAGAGGAGAGGAACAAGAGATGCCAAGTTCATGGAAGGGAGGGAAGGAAAGGAGATACCAGACCATGGAGGGGGAGGGAGAGATGCAAGGGCATGGGGGGAGGGAAGGAGACAGATGCCAGACCAGGGGAAAGGAAGGAAGGAGGGAGGGAGAGAAAGGAAGGAAAGAGATGTCAGACCATGGAAATAGGACGGAAGAAGAGAGAGATAGGAAGGGAAGAGAAGACATGGAAACGTAAATTTTGAAAAGAAAGCAGAAAAATTGAATATTAAGTTAATGTCAAAGATGGATGCAAGGCAGAAAGTGAAGACGGAGAGAAAAACAGTCAAAAGGACAAGAAGGCCTTGGAAACATAGTTAAATGCACAGAAAAATAGTCAGCAGCCAGCAAAGGTAGGGAAAATGATTTTATTTTCAATATAGTGATTGAAATGTGTCAGTTTTGAGAAAGAAAAGATGTTAAACTTTAAATGTGAGGGCTGCAGAAAAAATAGGGTACTTGGAGGGACGCAGAAAAAATAGTTAATGTCTTATTAAAGAAATGACAATTTTGCATAAGATAAAACTCTTTATAGTTTATATATCTTTCCTTTTAACTGTTAAGGAAAGTTTTATAAACTATAAAGAGTTTTACTTCATGCAAAATTGTCATTTCTTTAATAAGACATTAACTATTTTTTCTGCGGCCCTCCAAGTACCTACAAATCCAAAAAGTGGCCCCACAAAGGGTTTGAGTTTGAGACCACTGAGCTAAAGGGAAAGGGAATGGGGACTTGTATACCACCTTTTTATGGCTTTGGCATTTCAAAGCTGACATTCAAAGTGATGGGCACTGGAGGATTAAGTGACTTGCTCGGGGTCACAAGGAGCAGCACTGGGGTTTGATCTCACAACCTCTGGGTGCAGATGCAGCATCTCTTCAAGTGACAACCTTTTTTTAAAAAAAAAAAAATCTGACTAATGTGCCTGTGGCAATGGATTGTTAAATGACTTGCCCGGGATCACAAGGATCATAGCTGGGCTTGAACCTGTAACCTCAGGGTGCTGAAGCTGTAACTCCTAGGTCTCACCTCCACTTTCTTTATATTGCACTAAATGAAAAGATAGATATAATAAGCATCTCTGAGACCTGGTGGAAGGAAGATACCGTATATACTCAAATATAAACCCATCTGACTATAAGCCGAGGTAACCTTTTTCCCCGAAAAAAGGTTGACTTGAATATAAACCAAACTCATGGCAGTGTTGTGAGGTTACTATGGGAACTTGTATCAGCAATTTTGAGTAGTGACAGCATGGAGCAAGAGCATAGGAGGATTGCTCTTGCCCTGGCTCATCAGTGGACCAGCAGGGCTTAAGGTAGGCCTGGGAAGAAGCCTGCGATGGATCCAAGAGGGGGAGGACTCTAATATAAACCAAGACCCCCATTTTGGACTATTTTTGGGCCCAAAAATATAGGTTTATATTAGAGTATACACAGTAAGTAATAGGATACTGTGATTATATCACAGTGATAGAATAGATCGAATTGATAGAGGCGTGGCAAAGAAGGGAGCAGAGACATACCTTGCAATCCCTATGGGTAGAAATTCCTTGTATAAATGGGAAAAAGACAGTAATAGGAACATGAAACTTACAAAGTATGAATCAAGAAAAATTAGAAATTATTAAAGATCAAATGGAAAAAAGCAAAATTGATTTGATAGGGATCCATGAACTCAAATGGACAGGACAGGGCCATTTTAAATCAAACGAACACTGGATCTGCTACTCTGGTCATGAAGCACACAGGAAAAACAGTGTGGCATTCATCCTCAACAATAAGCTTTCAAAAATGGTACTAAAGTCCATTGTTATCAGTGATAGAGTCATGTCAATCCATCTACAGGGAAAGCCAATCAATGTCACCTTGATCCAAGTATATGCTCCAATGATGGAAGATGGAAGATGAGGATGTAGAATTGTTCTATGAACAACTTCAAAATGAAAAGATCAAATGCTGAAACAAGATCATTATGAGGGACTTTAATGCAAAAGTAGGAAGTACATCTGAAGATGCAGTAGTTGAAAAACACAGCATAGAAGAAAGAAGTGAAGCTGTTGATAACAGTACAGCTTTGCAAAACAAACCATCAATCATGAATACACATTTCTAACACTACAGATTTCGCCAATACACATGGACCTCTCCAAATGGCATGTATCAATATCAAATTGCCTATATATGCATAGGACAGAGATAGAAATCTGAAGTTTGGACTGCAAGGACTAAACCAGGAGCTGATTGTGGAAGCAACCATGAGCTTTTGACATGCAAGATCAAAGTAAAGCTTCGCAAGAAGATTATTAGAGACCTCCTAAAATATGATACTGAAAATATTCCATCCGACTATGGACAAAACTAGACAACAGATTTGCCTGTCTTGATACAGGAGATAAGAGATTCCAAAGAGTTATGGAATGACATCAAATCAGTAATTAGGGTGAATCTAAAAAAACACTCCAGAAGAAGAGAAAGAAAGCCAAGAAATTTCATTGGATCTCAGAAGAAACAAGAAAAGTATCAGAACAAAGAAGACAAGCAAAATTTTCTAGTGATTTAGAAAAAATGAACCTAGTGTTTCAATGTCAAGTTTGGCAAGACAAAGAATGATATATAAAGGATATTTGTCAGAAAATTGAATTGGAATATGTAAATGGATGTATCAGGATGTTAAGAGATTGCTGCAAAAATTCAAGCCTTGACTGGGGATACTTAAAGATATTAAATGATCCAGAAAGCATTAAAAAGAGATGGAACTAGTCTACCCATTCTTTGGCCTGGTACTTTCCCTCTAACTTGGGCTCCTGGGAAAGTTGTTTACTTGGGAATTACAATGCCACAAGTTATTTCTCAGGTTCATGACCTTATTGGACAGGACTAAAACTCGTCTCTTAACTTGGCGTCATTTTCCTATTTCTTTAATGAGTCGTATTGCACTCTATAACATGATAGTGTTGCCTCAATGGTTATATGTTTGTCAGATGTTACCTCGGTCTCTTTCCTAAAAGATAGAACTACACTTGAACAAATTGATTTGTGGATTTATTTGGAGGGGAAGTCGTTCTCGCCTTTCTCTTAATAAGGTGGTTTTATCAATTGATTAGGGAGGTCTAGGTGTGTTACCTCTATGTCGTTTTGTAGAGGCATGTCATATGTGTCATATCCATGATTGGTTTCTGTCCACATCTTATTTTTCATGGACTAAAGTAGAAATACAATTTTGGAAACTATCATTTTAGTTACCTCCTTCATATTCCTTGTGTAGAAGCTGCTGTTCTGGGGAACCCATATTATTTTAAGATCCACATGGAGACAAATCTGTAGTCAGATGGATCTGGACTTTCGCTCTACTCTTTTGTTACCTATTTGTGGAAATGGGTCTTTTCATCCTGGTATTTATATCAACTCCTTAAGGATGATGGTACTTTACCAGTCCTCTCTCAGTTGTGTACTGCTTATGGCTAGATTAACTTAGACATTTTTTCTTATAAGCAAATTAAACATTAAAGGGTTCATAATAAAAAAAAAACCCACGTCTAAAAAGTGGACTAAATGGCTACTTGGACAATCAAAAAGCCTGATCGTCCAAGTACCCATAATCAAAGCTGGTTTTAGATGTATTTAAAACCAGCTTAGGTCTTTCCCCTGCCTCTAAACACACAGAGAGAAAAGAGGCGTTTTTAGAGGAGGGGAAACGGCGGGCAGTGGGTGGGAGGTGGGCCAACCTAGACCTAGGCGTGCAACAGGTATAACCAAAACTTTAGGCAGGTTGCCTAGTCGGCACTTATATGTTTTGACTTAGACAAAGTCAAAAACAGGTCTAAGTGCCGAAAAGGGGGCCACTGAGCTGATTGTGGCTGCTGTGATCAGCTCAGCAGCCCCAGCAACCTGCCTACCCCCTACAGCAATGATCGCGGCAGGAGAGATGCCTTATCTCCCCTACCGCGATGCCATCTACCCGAACTGCTGTGACCCGCGGTAGGAGAGATGCTCTATCTCTCCTGCCGTGAGTTATGACAGTTCGGATAGAGGAGTGATGGCATCGTGGTATGGGAGATGAGGCATCTCTCCTGCCGTGATACATCACCACCCCCACACACACAACATCGGGGCAAGATGGAACCCAAGCCCTCTTGCCCCGTGGCACCGACCCCCCCCCCCGATTACATTCGGGGCAAGAGGGAACCCAAGCCATCTTGCCCCGCGGCACCCTGACATTCCCCGACGACATCTGGGCAAGAGGGAGCCCAAGCCCTCCTGCTCCGGGCACCCGCAGCACCCCTCGATTATGATCAGGCCAGGAGAGAGCCCAAGCCCTCCTGGCCTCTCACCCCCACCCCCCTACATGATCGGGAAGGAGGGAGCCCAACCCCTTTTGCCCAGGCAGACCTCCTACCCGCCACCCCCCACTACAATTCGGGCAGGAGGGATCCCAGGCCCTCCTGCCCTCAACACAATCCCCCCAATAACTGCCCCCTGAACCCTTGATTGGCCCCCCCACCAACCCGCAACCCCCCGCCGACCCCCCAACCCCCTACCCCCAATCCCACCCCCATACCTATAAAATGTTGGCCGGACGGACAGGTGCCAAACCCGCCCGTCCGACAGGCCAGCCAGCTGCAGAATGCGGCCGGATTGGCCCAGGCATCTGAAACTCCGCCCACAGGTGGGGCCTAAAGCACCTGGGTCAACCAGAATAGGCCCGGGAGTCTTAGGCCCCTCCTGTGGGTAGGGCCTTAGGCACATCGGCCGATCAGAATCTACTGACCATACCTTCCATCAAAGAATTCTATTACATTAGTAAAACTTATTTCTCTGTTGTAGCTCCTACTTTATAGAACGCCATGCTACTTCAACTCTGCTTTGAAAATTCACTCGACAAATTCAAGATTAAACTAAAAACGTTTTTATTCAATGATGCATACCATAGCTTTAAATATTTCTTCTCCATCAGCTAGCAAACTAAATATGAACCGCTTTTAAGAAGCAATCCCCTTTCCTGACATTATATCCTCCACTCTTTTCCTCTCCTTTTAATTTGTTTTTTTAATGATGTAATTATTAACTTTCCCTTCCCCCTTCCCCTCAAGCTCACGTTCATACCTGTAATTTGTCCATTTAATGTTCACACTTCCCCTCCCCCTATAATAATTTATTTTTAACCTTATATTTTTAACATTGTAAACCGGCCAGGTGTCTCTCGATGGTCGGTATATTAAAATTAATAAACTTGAATTTGAACTTGCTGTATCTACTGAGAAAAGTCAAAGATAAATGTCATAATAACATGGGATTCAAACTGAACATAAATAAGATGAAGATCATGAACATAAAAAATGATGAAGATTTTGATCTTGAAGGCAATAGAATAGAAGATGTGAAGGATTTCAATCTCCTGGATTCTTTCATAAACAAAGAAGCAATTAGCAGGAAAGAAATACTCTGCCCTACAGCACTTGGTTGCTCTTCAACGAAGGCTCTCGATGAAGTATGTATTCAAAGGCAAGGAAATAACACTCCAAACAAAGGTCCATGCACTCATTTTCTCAGTAGTCAATTACAGATGCAAAAGCTGGAAACTACGGAAACAAGACAGAAAGAAGATTGATTCATTTGAGCTTTGGTACTAGAGAAAGATTTTATGTGTGCCGTGGACTGCCAGAAGAACTAACAAATTGATTCTGGAAGAGATCAAATCGGCTATGTCACTAGAAGCCCAAATGATGAAGGTATGACGGTCTTATTTTGGTCATATCGTTGGAAGAGAAAGATCATTGAAAAAGTATATCATGTTTGGGAAGATCAAAGTAACCAGGTGAAAAGGGCAACCTGCAATCGGATGGCTGGACACATTGAAAACAACCATGGGGTAACACTGGAAGACCTTACCAGACTAGCACAAAACAGATTTCATCAAAAGTCGGTAGAACTCGAACATGAGTTGATGGCACCTAACAGGAGAGTACTACCGTCTGGCTGACCGGGATGAACAGACAGGTGCTGATATATTATCAGAAATTAGAGAGGCTAACAAGCTGGGTAACACACTGGGTAATGATTGGTGATTTCAGCTACCCTGATATTGACTGGATAAATGTAACATCAGTGCATTTTAGGGAGATAAAATTACTTGATGAAATCAAGGACTGCTTTATGGAGCAACTGGTTCAGGAGCGCAGATAACAGAGTAATCAAATCCACAGAATACAAAGTAGCAAAAATTGGTGGAATTGTCCAATCAGAAAGGTGCACAAATAAAAGTGTCTTTAAACTCATCTGATTGATCTTTATTCATCTAAAGTAACTCGACCCGACATGTACATGTTTCGGCCCTAAGGCCTGCGTCAGGAGTCTACAAGTCATATATAACAACATTAAAAGAACATATAATTATACATAAAAATATAATAAATATTAAAAAACATGAACAAGAATGAGCATAAATATTAATAAAAATATAAATTTTATAAATTAAAAACAGCAAAGCATATAAAAAAAAATTACTTCAATACAAAATAAAATATATAAATACATAAATACAAAATCCATGGGCACAAAAATACATATTATTTAATCAATACACCTAATATCACATATATAACTCGCAATGTTCAATAGTAATGATAAAAAAATGTATATAAAAACTCTCAAAAGAGACCGCAGTAAATAGTAAATATAAGACTTATATAAAAAAGGTAAAAAATATATATATAATAATAATGATAAGAGCAATCAGTATATATAGTCAACCAAACGAAATTAATGAAGAATTTCAAAACTAGGACAGCAAAAGGACAACTATAATATTTTAGAGGTATGGTTTAAAAGGCTAAACCCCTATAATATATAGGGACGACTACAATACCTTGAAGATCTTTGGGTTTATGAACAATAATGTGAACCACTTGAAATGCCGTTTGTATCTAAATGAAGCATAAAATAAAAAATATATATATATAATAAATAAAAATATATGCCAACAGGAAAAGTCGGAAGGCCAAAAAGCTAATAAGACCGCCGTGAGGAGCACAAACCGAGTTAAAAAAGAAACTGAGTTAAAAAAGAAAGGAAAAGTGCATAAAAAAGTTCCTAGAAAGAACACCAAAAAAACGTAGAGCTTACCAGGACAACATTGTGCCATAGCCTTGCAGTAAATAAAAATCTAAAGGATAGCATAATCACAGTGATGAACTAAAACTAAGCCAAAAAAAAGGGGGGAAGTGCATGAGACGAAGAAAGGAAAGATAAAAGTCTAGAAGGAGCACCGGATCGAAAAAATATATATAAAAGTCTAGAAGGAGCACCAGATGAAAAAAATATATATAGCAGAGAACTTACCAAAACATCGTCGTGCCGCAACCTAACAGTAAGTGAAAATCAAAAAGAAAATATGGTCGCAAAATGCAGGGCATAAATAGAGGAACCGCACAAAACGTGATGACATCATCAAAACTAAAACGAGGGCTGGAACGCATAAAAAATGAAACGCACAGGTTTAACATAAACCAAATAAGTAACTGAAAAACATCTGAAAACATCAGAAATGCCAAAAAAGAAAAATATAAAAAATAAATAAAAATATGAGAAATGTTATATATAACTAATATATGAAAAAATAAAAAGATGATGAATAAATAAAAAATAAAAAAGTAGTAAAAAAATAATAATAAAATAATAATAATAGAAAAATTTTAAATATATAAAAATGATAATAAAAAAAGTGTCATATGGCATATGTATAATGGGAAACATGAAAGCTCACATATAAGATCTCAGATCTAAATTATTGTTTAGACCATATGGACTAATGGTATTGTAATTATGAATAAAACGCTGTTCCTCCCTTACAAGAAGGTTATCAATATTGCCTCCTCTCCATTTAGTCTTAATAACTCTCAGGACAAAAAACTTTAAATCAGCAATACAATGTCCTTTATCATACCAATGTTCAACAATAGGCGCAGACTGTACATTTCTGCTGATACAGCTCCTATGCTCAATCAGTCTAGTTTTGGTCATACGTTTTGTTTTACGAATATACCATTTCTTACAGGGACAAATTATAGCATAGATGACTTGTGACGTCTGACAATCACTATATTCCTTTAAATTGATTTTAGTTCCGGTGACTGGATGTTCATAACTCACTACTGTCATGCTGTGCTTACATACGGAACAATGTCCGCCCGGTATATGTCCAACCGGAAAATTGCTAATAGATGGAAATTCTGGTAAAGCAGATGGTACTAAAATATCTCTCAGATTTCTATTTCTAGAATATGCTATTACTGGTTCAATTTTTTCAAAGCAATCATGAGATTTTAAAATATGCCAGTTTTTTCTAATGATATGTTGTATATCACTAGAAAGGCATGAGAACCTGAGAGTACAAACTAGTTCTGGTTTAGATCTAACAGCAACTTGATGTAATAGTTCGTCTCTATGTTTCATTTGTGCTTTCCGGTAACACTCATCGACACACTCTTTAGGATAACCTCTAGCTATAAAATTGTTACGCATTAATGGAACCTGTTTTTCAAATTCTGCAATATCTGTGCACAGTCTGCGTAGTCTTAAAAATTGTGAAAAAGGAAGATTTTTTTTAAGACTCCTATTGTGGAAACTTGTAAAATGCAGGTAGGAATTCCTATCAGTATCTTTTCTATAAATGGTAGTTTTTAATCCATAAATAGTTTAAAAAAATTTTATATCTAGAAAATCAGATGAGTTTAAAGACACTTTTATTTGTGCACCTTTCTGATTGGACAATTCCACCCATTTTTGCTGCAGCTGGTTCAGGAACCATAAAAAGGCAAAGCACATGATTTGGTGCTGGCTCTAATGGTGCTAGGGCCATTTGATAACAGTGATCATAACATGATCAGATTTAATATAATCTCTCAAGTAAGCACATACAGGAAATCCAATAAAATGGTATTTAACTTTAAAAAATGAAAATAAGATAACATGAGGAGAATGGTATGAAAGAAACTTAGAGGAGAAGCTGCAAAGGTCAAAAATTTATATCAGGCATGGATGTTATTGAAAAATGTCATCCTGGAAGCCCAGAGCAGACATATTCCATGCATTAAGAAAAGGAGGAAGGAAGACCAAACGGCAGTCAGCATGGTTAACAAGTGATATGAAGGAAGATATTAAAGTTAAAAGAAAATCCTTCAGAAAGTGGAAGAAGGATCCAACTGAAAATAATAGGAAACAGCATATGGAATGGCAAGTCACATGAAAGGCACTGATAAGTAAGGTAAAGAGAGAGCTTGAAAAGAAGATTGTGTTGCAGGCAAAAACATATAGTAAAAACCATTTTAGGTATATTAGAAGCAAGAAGCTAGGAAAAGAATGACCTGTGACAGGGTGTGTGAAACTGTTGGTTAACTCCATTGTTACCTCTCAAGTCATACATGCTCCATATTTGAAGTGTCCGGCTGAAGAGCTGATAGTCTCAGAAGGACTTGCTTGTAAGACATTGATGTCAGAGGGACTTAATAGTTCTTTAAAGTTCCTTTGGCATGTAAATGTGTTTCAGTGAACAGCAGATTTAACTTCATGATCTCCCAATGTCTCCGTAACATCTTTGTAATTGCATTCATTTTGGGAGAGTACTGCAGGATACATGAGGCCACGTTATCATCAAGGTCCTTTTCTCTCGGGGTAAACAAGAGGTCCCTATTCAAGAACTTTGCCCTTTTATAAGCCTTCTTAAGTGTTGGACCCGGGTAACCTCTCATCTTTAATCTGGCATATAACTGCTTGCTCTTGAGTTTATAGTCAGCAAAATCCGAACACAAACAACGATATCTAAAAAACTGAGATTTTGGAAGGCTCCGTTTCAAAGGTAAAGGGTGATTACTAGAGAAATCAAGAAACGTGTTTCTATCCATGATCTTCCAATATATTGAAGTCTCAATCACCCCATCTTTCTTGATGACTAGAACATCCAAAAATGAGTGCTTTTTATTGATACTCTTTATTGTTACTTTTTATTGACACTTTTTTCTGATGTTTTCACTTATTTTTGTTTTATGGTAACATTTTGTTTTAAGGTCAGTTGTCTCACATGATCTCTATCTATTTTCGAGTTTTGTTTTCCTCCAAAGAGGTTTTGCTCACATATTACACACTATTAATACATGCACAGTTTATTAAGTTGAGTTTGGTCAGACACTACATTTCCCATGGATCTGCATTTTTGTCCTGCCCTGTTCAGTGACTCATTGACATACAACTTAGTCTAGCGAATAGCGTGTTTGATGACGCACATCCTGTGCTCATGTCTCATTATCAGGATCATTCAAATTGAGTGTCACCTTGTGGGAGCCATCTCAGGAGCAAGAGGCGGTTTGGCGTTCTGTTCTGAAAGGTATGTCCTCTGTATGCTATGCTATGCGGATTTTAATTTGTCTGGGACACATCCGAAAGAGACTTTTAATTATTTATATTCTTTTCTTTTGTGCTCCTAGAAACCTGATTGGTCGGGATACACCCTGAGGCAGCATGAATTTGTGAAACGCTGGCCACCGTTGGTGTACCGATCAGTGAAGATAAGTGGAATAATTCCTCTATTATTTAATTTCCGTTGGCTCATTACAGCACAGCATAAGACTTTATCACATAATGAAGGTTTTTTGCCAGTAAGGTGAATGCTCGACCACCTCTTTGAGCCATTTTGGTGAGGTGAGAGGGCCCTTTCTGAGGCTTTTTCATTCATTTTTTGGATTGAGTTAGGTCTATGCTGTTCCTGTCTTACATTTTTGGACATCTTCACATTCAGTGTTGAAAGTGTTTACTCTAACATGTGCTAGGTACGCCACTGAATCCATGGGGAGCCCTGTTTTGGATATAATCTTTTTAAAAATACAGTATATTTTTTAAAAGATATAATAAGATTAATGGGTATAGAAAAGTGGCATGGATGGATTGTGGATTTGAATGATTCAGCGAAGTTATTTTCAGCCAGTGATTGAGGGTGAGTCAGTCCCTTGGGTTCATTTGCTGAACAGGATTGCTCTCTTCAAAAACTGAGGCTTTTTTCTCTACTGAGTATAACTGGTGAATGTTTATGGCTCTATATTGTGGATATTGAGCGTTTATGGTTTGAATTCATTATCCTAATATTAACTGGATAAATGTTACATCAGGGAGTGCTATGGAAGTAAAACTCCTAGACATAATAAATGACCGCTTCTAGGAGCAACTGATCCAGGAACTGACAAAAAGTGAAGCTATTTTAGATTTAGTCCTTAGTGGAATGCAGGGCATAGGACGAGAGGTAACTGTGTTGGGTCCACTAAGAAACATTGATCATAACATGATCAAATTTGAGCTGATATCGGGAGTGATATCACTAAAGAAATCTACCGTAGCAGCATTTAATTTTCAAAAGGGCAACTATGATAAAAGTAGGAAAATGGTTAAAAGGACTAGTAGTGAAAGTTAGGACTTTAAATCAGGCACAGATGTTATTTAAAAATACCATCATGGAAGACCAGAACAGATGTATGGAAAGAAGAGAAAATAAGAGCTAGCAAGGTTAAAAGGTGAAGTGAAAGAAGTTATTAGACCCAAAAGAACATCCTTTAAAAAATGGAAAAAGGATCTAAATGAAGAAAATAAGAAGCAAGTTAGATGCAAAGCATTGATAATGAAAGCAAAAAAAAAAGAATATGAAGAGAAGCTTGCCAAAGAGGCAAAATCTCATAGTAACAACTTTTTCAGGTACATCAGAATCAGAAAACCTGTAAGGGAATGCTTGGGATGATCAAGGAGCAAAAGCTGCACTCATGGAGGCTAAGATCATAGCAGAAAGACTGAATGAATTATTTGCTTTGGTCTTTAGAGAAGAAGATGTAAAATATCTACCTGAAGTGGAAATTGTTTTCAAGGGTGATGATGCAGAAGAACTAAAAGAAATCTCAGTGAACCTGGAAGATATACTGAGCCAAATCAACAAGTTAGAGAGTGATAAATCTCCTGGTCTGGATCATATAAATCTCAGGGCACTTAAAGAGCTCAAATATGAAATTACTTATCTGCTTTTGGTGATCTCTAACCTATCGCTATGATTTTAACGACAGGCTACAGATCACCAACAACAGATAAGTAATTTCATATTTGAGCTCTGAGATTTATACGATCCCTGAGATTTATACGATCCAGTCCAGGAGATTTATCACTCTCTAACTTGTCGAATTGGCTCAGTATATATTCTAGGTTCACTGAGATTTCTTTCAGTTCTTCCACATCATCACCCTTGAAACCCATTTCCTGAAGATGGGAGGGTGGCCAATGTTATGTAGATTTTTAAAAAGGGTTCCAGGAGCGATCTGGGAAATTACAGACTGGTAAGCCTGATTTCAATGCCAGGCAAAATAGTGGAACTTATTATTAAAAAAAAAATTACAGAACAAGTAGACAAACTTTAGTAATACCCATTAAAAATGCATGATTAAATTAGCTTGTCTCTTCTTTGAGATTTCTGGGTCATTGACTGTAAAATCCACCTGGTATTGTCCTAGGTTCCAAATGCTGAAGTTGCCATCCAAGTTTACTCCAGCCTATCCAACCATCCTGTTTGCAGGATAAAGTCTGGCTAGTAACATCTTCATGTTCCAAGTTAGTGTAGTTCCCATTGATGTCCTCCCCAGCCCAAAACTATACCAAATCATCACATATGGGACACAGACCGTGCAAGTCATAGAAACATAGAGTATGACGGCAGAAAAGGACCATCGGCCCAACAAGTCCGCCCACTCGAAGAACCCTCCCCCTAAGCACTTCCTCTAAGTGAACCCACATGTTTATCCCATTTTTTCTTAAAATCGAGCACGTTGCTGGCTTCAACTACCTGAAGTGGAAGATCATTCCAACAATCAACCACCCTTTCGGTAAAGAAATATTTCCTAATGTCACCATGAAATCTCCCACCCTTGATTTTTAACGAATGCCCTCTTGTTGCTGTAGGTCCTGTAAGGAAAAAGATGTCTTCTTCCACCTCAATACGGCCAGTAACATATTTGAACGTCTCTATCATGTCTCCCCTCTCTCTGCGTTCCTCGAGAGAGTATAGCTGCAACTTACCTAGACGTTCTTCATATGGGAGATCCTTGAGTCCTGAGACCATCCTAGTGGCCATTCGCTGAACTGACTCTATTCTCAGCACATCCTTTTGATAATGTGGCCTCCAAAATTGAACACAGTACTCCAGATGACGTCTCACCATGGACCTGTACAGCGGCATTACCACTTCAGGTTTTTGGCTGACAAAACTTCGGATGCAACCCAGCAATTGTCTAGCCTTGGATGAAGCTTTCTCCATGTGATTGGCAGTCTTCATATCTTCACTAATGATTACTCCCATGTCCCATTCTGCAACAGTTCTTGTAAGTTCTGCATGGGTTTCCGCTACCAAGGTGCATAACCTTACACTTTTTGGCATTAAAACTCAGTTGCCAAGTAGTAGACCATTGCTCCAGTAAAAGTAGGTCTTACGTCATAGTGTCGGGCCCGGTAACTCTGCCCACTACATTGCATAGTTTAGCGTCATCGGCAAATAATGTAATTTTACCTTGAAGTCCCTGAGGCAGGTCCCGTACCAGCCATAACTCTTTAATTTACATTCTTCATTTTCTAATTAGAGATCCTCTATGTTTATCCCATGTTTTTATGAATTTCATCACTGTTTTCCTCCCAACACTTCCTTCAGGAGGGCATTCCAGGCATCTAACACCCTCTTCGTAAAAAATAATTTCCTAACATTACTCCTGAGTCTTCAGATCGCGGGTTCGGGGGGGGGGGGGGAGGTTGGCTGGCAGGAGGGCTTGGGCTCCCTCATGCCGGTGATTGCGAAGTTCGGGGGGAGGGGATCGTGGCAGGAGAGATTAGGCATCTCTCCTGCTGCGATCGTTAACGGTGCAGGGAGGGACAGGTTGGCTGGTTGCTGAGCTGATCATGGCAGCAGCGATCAGCTCAGCGGCCCCTATTTGGAACTTATACCTGTTTTCACTTGGTCTAAGTCAAAATGTATAAGTTCTGTCTGGCAACCTGTCAAACCTTTTTGGTTATGGCTGCCAGACAACTAAGTCTAGGTCGAACCACCTCCCACCCTTTTCACTCCTTCAAAAATGCCCCTTCTCACTCTAGGTGTACAGACGCAGGGTAAAGGCCTAAGCTGGTTTTAGATACATCTAAAAGCAGCTTTGATGGTAAAAAAAGATAAACGCATTAAGGGTGAACCCATCTAGAAATATCATTTTTGAAAAAGTAAAAATAGATATTTTGGGACTGATTCTACAAAGGGGCATCCCGATTGAAGGCAGCTTTAGGCCAATCAGGATGCACATTTTTAGAAGAAGAAAAAAAAACTCCCCAAGGGGCTTGGGGGGTCAGGGGCATTCTCAAAAGATACGTGCAGTGTTACAGAATTCTAGGGACCCACACCCAACTTGTACTCCAAGATTTACATCCAGAGTGCCTGTTATAGAAGACCACTGAGCACTGCTTTTTCCCCTGTTTTTCAGTGCCATTTACTGAATTCAGACCTTTGTGGTGTTTAAGAAGTAAGACTGAGCCTGTGGATTCTCTAAGCGAAAAAGATTGGATTGCATTTTTTACTTTCTTTTTATTAAATATTTCAGTAATAAGAGGAAACAGATAAATTTAAACAAAGGAAGAAAAAAATACCAATACATTAGACCACATGAAGGAGCATAAAGAAAATACCTGAAAGAGCAGGGATTAACTGTATTAACAAAGGTCTATATTATCCCTCTTAAATATATCAAAGAAAAAAGAAATCTAAATTAATGTTCATCAGCAGGATTTCACCCCTTACTTCCTTACTTATTAAAAAGAAAAGACTCTAATTGAGAGGGTTGAGTAGATATATTTTGTGTCTGAATAAGTAATTATATGCTTACAAGGAAATCATAGAAAAGAAATGTTCCTATACAAGTAGCTAAGACAAGTTCTTTTAAGTGCAAAAATGGTTTCCGTGTAGTTTGAATAGCTTCCGAAACATCAGGAAATCAATTACATTTGCAAAGGATAGATTCTCCAACATTGGAATCGCATCAAAAGCTGAGGCAGGCATAGCTGCAAAACAATTTTAACAGGAAACATATAACAACTACCTCTATGCTCTGTGTGGTGCAGCTTCCATCCTCTCCCCATTCACTGCCCAATCCCCCCATCCCCACATTCCCCACAACCTTCCATGTTCAATGGTTCATATGGAAACTAGCACATACTGTGGTACCCTAATGACATTATGGGGGCAATTCTATAATTGGACTCCACAAATTCGGCACCCATAAGAATATACGAGTTGCCATACTAGGATAGACCGAAGGTCCATCAAACCCAGTATACTAATTCCAGAAGTGGTCAATCCTGGTCACAAGTACGTGGCATGATCTCAGAACAGATTTTATGCTGCTTATCCTAGGAATAAGCAGTGGATTTTTCCAAGTCCATCTTAATAATGGATTATGAATTTTTTAGGAAATTATCAAAACTTTTTTTTAAACCCTGCTTAGCTAACTGCTTTCTCCACATTCTCTGGCAACAAATTCCAGAATTAAATTACACACTGAGTGGAGAAATATTGTTTCCAGTTTGTTTTAAGTTTACTAATTAGTGGCTTCATTGCATGTCCCATAGTCCTAGTATTTTTGGAAAGAGTAAACCAGTGATTCACGTCTGACTGTTCCACTCAGTATTTTATCAAATCTCTTCTGAGCTGTCTCTTCTTGAAGCTGAACAACCCTAGCTGCTTTAGCCTTTCCTCATAGGGATGTCATCCCATCTCCTTTATCATTTGTGTCATCCTTCTCTGTACCCTTTGTAATTCTTCTATATCTTTTTTTTAGATGGGGTGATCAGATTTGTACAGTGTTTGAGGTGTGGTCGCACCATAGAGTGATACAAAAACATTATAACATTCCCCTTTTTGTTTTCTATTCTTTTCCTAATAATTCTTAACATCACTTCCTTTGTGAGGATTGCCCACAAACCACTCAAAGTCTGGAAGAAACCTAGGTCCAGTTCCCTCCTAGACCCCTGTTGGGCGCCAAATGGGACCTTTCCCCCATTAGCACAGTCTTCTTTTTTAGTTCTCAGTTTTATGCAAATCAGTATGCACATTTGTCTCTGCTGTTCATTTGTTGGGCACTATTCAGTCCTACCCAACACTCAAGGAATTCTATCTCCTATGATATGAGGCTTCCCATTGTCTGGATCCTATCACAGCCTCTACACTAGAATGTAAAGCTGTATGGGCTAAAATCTGAAAAATGTGCACACACTAAGCCATACTTTGAGACAAGTAGGAGGAAATATTTTTTCACTCAGAGAATAGTTAACTCTGGAACGCGTTGCCAGAGGATGTGGTGAGAGCAGTTAATGTAGGTGATTTTTAAAAAAGGTTTGGACAAGTTCTTGGAGGAAAAGTCAATAGTCTGCTGTTGAGACAGACATGGAATGGTAGCATGGAATGCTGTTACTATTTGAGTTTTTGCCAGGTACTTGTGACTTGGATTGGCCTCCACGAAGAAAGGATACTTGGCTGGATGGACCAGTGTTCTGACCCAGTGAGGTAATTCTTTTTTTTTTTTTTTTTAATTATTTTCAACTTAAATTTCAAGTATTACACTTGTACAGAAAGCAAGAATAGAATAGATATCAAATACAATAGTAATATAATTCCTAAGTTAACAAATATACTATTTATGCTCAAGTCCACTAATTAAGATCCAAGAATTAAAGAAAATTGGCGAAATTATAAAAAAAAGGACAATAACAATATTAAGAAACTGAGAGCTATAGCAATGAGATAGGGTAACAATATCCAAATTATAGGGCTCAGAGATTATTAACCTTCAGGCGAGACATAACCACGAAATTTGTCAGTTGTGATGGTTCAAAAAACACATATTTAAGAGTACGGTAATACACAATACATTTACAAGGGTGTCTCAAATAAAAAGCTGCCCCCAAAGATAAAACCCCAGGTTTCAAAAGAAGAAATTCACGGCGGCGCCTTTGCATCTCCCATGCCAAATCTGGGAACATTTGTATTTTATAACCAAGAAAGCTTTTTTGTCTATTTTTAAAGAAAAGTTTTAACAACCATGTTTTATCAATCGGCAAAGCTAAAGTAATAATCATAGTGGCTGGCTGGTGATGCCAAATCCTTCTCAGATGTTTCTAAGATCTGTGAAATGTTTAAGGGTTCTTGATCTGAAGATTTTACTTTTAATTGTTGATTTTGTTCTTTATCAGGCAAATAATAAACCCTTGAAAAAGGTGGTAATGAATCTTCGGGTATCTCTAAATTCTCCACTAGATATATCTTAAGCATATCTCTAGGTGTTACTAACTCAAGTCTTGGAAAATTAATTAACCTTAAATTATTACTACGTAAATTGTTCTCAAGCATTTCAGTCTTCTTCCTTAGGTTAGTATTGTCTTTAACTAGGGTCTCTTGAATTTGTTTCAATGATACAATTTCTTTTTCTATTTTTTGAATAGATGAGTTAGAAGTATTCGTTTCTTCTCTTAAGTTCTTCAGTTCCTTATCATGTTCCTTAATTTTCCCTTGAATTTGTTGAAATGTAGGAGTAATATTTTTAACAAGACCAGCCATTAAGTCCCAAATAGAATCTAAAGTCACTTCTGCAGGTTTAATCAGTTCAATTGGAATTTGTGCTAATGTATAGTGCTCACCGTCCTGAAGTCCTTCGAGGGGTGTCTTCAGCCCTTCCCCCTCATTTTGAGATGGTGTTCCTCCAGATACCTCCATGGGGGCCCTGGAAAGGTGGGCCCCAACCTCCAAGCTCTCCAATGATTCTTTCCTTGCCTCTGGAGAGGAGAAAACCAGTGTATCCGGGGTTTCCCCGCCCCTGGGAGAGCTGGTCGTCTGGGGCTGCGGGGGCGGTGCCCTAACGTCGGGGCTCAGGGTGGTGTCGGGCCCAGGAGTATCCACGATGGGTTTGCCTCCCTGTGTTCTCTGCGGGCTGCCTTCCGACGTCGCTGTGACCTCCTGCATGCGCCGCAATAAATCATGTATATTCCCGAGACCCGGGGCTCCAGGACACCGCGAGGCAGAAGCGGCACTCCGGCCCCGTCTCTTCGGCATTGCGGTAAGTAAGTAAATACCGCTAGAAAATTTTTCAAACACGATCCTGGGACACGCAGCTCAGCGCGTCCTGCTCTCAGATCGCCATCTTGGATCTGGTCGTGAGGTAATTCTTATGCTCTTATGTTTGCTTTCTTAGTTACCACTGCATACTTAAATCCTTTTCCTGGGCGGTGATGCCCAATGTGGAACCCTGCATCACATAGCTATAGTTCAGGTTCCTTTTTCCCACATGCATCACTTTGCACTTGTTCACATCAAACGTCATCTGCCTTTTTTATTTCCTGTTTCACAAAGTCTTCTTGCAATTTTTCACATTAAAATGAGAGGGCTTGTCATTATTCATTAATCCAGATAAAAATGATATTTGAATTTTAGTTACATCTAATTTCATTTGGTTGCCTCTCATCCATTGACTGATGGTATGCGGATAGAGCTGCATTAAGGACAATTAATTATTGAAAGATTGATCCAGGATGAGGGGAGGGGGGGAAGGGTTTTTTGATTTGAATATTAAATAAGGTATATAGGAATGGGGTTTATGGTAGTTTTTCTTGAATTTAAAGAATGTTATTGATTAGAGGGGATTTTAACAGAATATTAAGTGTTGTATTTGAGTTTAAAATGTTATAAATGCTGTTACACTTATGTACATTTTTTAAAATAATAAATAAAGAATTGGGAAAAAAAGAAAGACTGATCAATGTGAAATAAAAACTGAATGTCATCTGCATATATTTTTAATTGAAGACCCAAACAATGCAGTAACTTGCATAATTGTAAATAAATAAATAAAAGAGGGGACAAACAAGAGCCCTATGGCATCCCAGTACTGCAAACCAACTCAGCCAATTTATCTATTCCTTCCACCACACAAAATCATCTATCTTTCAAAAATGAATAAACCAATTCAGCACCAATTGCATAAGCACAATGCAATAAAACCTCATGGTAGACTTTGCCAGATGCCACAAGATATCCAGAGTAATCCACAAATTTTCTAGTAATGTCATGCTTATTCTGTTCTAGCGTGAGAAAGAGAATTCTAGCTCCTGAATGCTAGTCAAAGAATTTATACAAGAAAGAGTGTCATCTTTTTTTTAGAACATGAGGGCAGATAAAGGCCAGATGGCCCATTCAGTCTGCCCATCCGCAGTAACCATTATCTCTTTTTCTCTCTAAGAGAGCCCACATGCCTATCCCACGCTTTCTTGAATTCAGACACAGTCTCTGTCTCCACCACCTCTTCCGGGAGACTGTTCCATGCATCTACCACCCGTTCTGTAAAAAAATATTTCCTTAGATTACTTCTGAGCCTATCACTTCGTAACTTCATCCTTATGCCCTCTCATTCCAGAGCTTCCTTTCCTCTAAAGTATACATAATGAGATCATTAAGTCTGTTCCCATATACCTTATGACAAAGACCACACACCATTTTAGTAGCCTTCCTCTGGACCGACTGAATCTTTTCAATATCTTTTTGAAGGTACAGTCTCCAGAATTGTACACAATATGTTATTTCATAACATTTATTTCTGTGCATTTAAGTAGACTCACGGGAGCAATCACTCTACTTTATTCAAGGAATTTAGGCAATTGCAACACCTATGCATGTTAAAATGCCCCTTTTACAAAGCTGTTATGGTAAATGCACTGAAGCCCATAGGAACTGAATGGGCTTTGGTGCATTTGCCACGGCAGAGTCGATACCACAGCTTTGTAGGAGGGACCCAAAATAAACTTTGTAGGATGTGCACGCACAAGAATGTGAATGAGGGTCCTTCCTGTGTCCTAGTCAGAAATCAGTGACAAGGTGTACTGCAGATTTTACAAATTTGTTAAGAATATGACAAAGGTCAGGATGTGAACATTTCTGATATGACCCTTAGAACTGAACTGAGACCACCAACTCATTTCACATACATACTGACCTGAGCATGACCCAATGGCCTAAAAGTGAAAGGCTCTATAATGTTGTAACAATTCCCTTGAGTCATCCAATTTCATAGGTCTTACCTTTATAAATATTTATTCAATGTAGGTACTGTGGTTTCAAAATCCCTGAAGAAATGTCAAGGATTTATTACATAAGGTTCTTTATTTTTCGAACTTAAAGCTCTAGAGAGGGTACGGTATAATTGGCCTCTAATCAGTAAGTCATGATTGATGCCTAGGGCAGAAGCCCAGATTGATTGCACAGTGGCTAATGTCATTACAAAGACACTCTGATTGTATTCAATAAATTCAAGTTTGAATCAGTCACATTTGAAAAAATGATAGGTACAGCTGATCCTGAAAATTAATTTAGCAAATTTTTAAAACATTTACTAGCTCACAGAAAGAGAATGAAGATAATTTGTCCATCAGATATGGGGGTTTATTGCCACTGCACTCTGAAAAAAGGATAGCTACACAATTACATTACATCCTTCTTTTCCTTGGGGGGCCTAGCCAGTTAATCTCCCCACCCCCACCCCTCAAAAATGTAACTAGTCAATCATTAATCAAAAAGCACATTATCTATTGTAGAAATAATATAATATTAGCTAATGGCTCACTTTCAAATAAAGGGGTCCTTTTATTAAGGTATGCTAACCAATTTGGCGCGCGCTTAATGCTAAGACATCCATTATACTCCTATGGGTATCTTAGCATTTAGCGTGTGCTAAATCAGTTAGCACACCTTAAAAAAAAGACCCCTAAGTGTGTTAGATTTTGCAGTTACTGCAGTAGCTGCAAATCTAATGCAGCAGCTATTAGGGGCACATCCAACTTTTTTTCTTTGCAGGTTGCATATTAACAGTTGCATTGGCACAAGTAATTAGGTTGTAGTTAGCAAGGAGGCACTTAGGCCCAGATTCTATAAACAGCGTCTGAAGTTAGGCACTGAGATGGGCGCACCTAGACGATCTAGATGCCTAACTTAATTTTTTAATTAGCTTAATCAGCGCTGTTAGTGAGCTCATAATTGTCAAAAATTAAAACGAATTGGGCGGTAGGTGCATATCACTTATGTGTAGACACCTACCAGAAAGTAGGCATGGTGGTGGGGGAGTTGTGAACAGTTCGTGGCCATGTTTTGTGTCTAGGCACCGTATTTAGGCCAAGACAACCCTGGCATAAGTAGGGGATGCCTATGATTTTGACACCTACCGGCACGTAAGTCCAATTTAGATGCCGCTAAATTTGATTCTATAAATGGCACCTAACTGAAGATTGGCAAGTCCTATGTGCTGTGTTCCTCAGCGCCTATCTTTTAGGCGCTGTTTATATAATCGGGATCTTAGTGCTGCCTGTTTAGGAGGAGGTAAGTGTTCCTGCACTAACAGCATATTAATTAGTCACCACACGGTAAGTACAGGGCTGCTTTTACAAAGCTGCTCTAGCGGTTTTAAACACACGCTAAATTGCCAAGCGCGCTAGATGCTAACACCAGCATTGAGCTGGCGTTAGTTCTAGCTGCGCAGCGTGGGTTTAGCACACGCTAAAATTCTGCGTGCACTAAAAACGCTATCGCAGCTTTGTAAAAGGAGCCCACAGTGTTTTAATGGTTGTTCGTTCTCCATGCCCTTTTTCACACCAGGCCCCACCTAAATCTTCTTACTAAGTCAAAAGTCCCTTAACCCATGACTTGGCATACAGTAACCTTCAAAATATCATTTGTGCGTTAGCTGTTACTGCGCGCTATACAACATTTTAACAGCCTAATGCATTTTAATTAAAGGACCCCAAAATGTCTCACCATAATATTGCTGGAGGAACTGTAATTACTGAACATATAAAGAATGCATGAAAATCCAATGTGGAGGGGCATTTTCAAAACACATGTCTAAGTCCAATTTGGACGTATGGCACTAGATGTCCAAAGTTGGCAGTAAGAAAATGCCTATTTTCAAAAAGCAAACCACTATAAGTCTAGAAATATATATACTTTTTAAAATCCTCTATCTGGACGCCCAGGCCATTGGGATGCCCAGACTGCCAGGATGTCTATCTTTATGCCACATTTTCAACCAAAATTTTGTCCAAGTCTCAAATGCCCAGATCAAGACCATTTGGACATGGGAGAGGCCAGTCCTGTAGTAGACTGGCCACCCAGACACGGCAACAGACAAACTGGGCAAGAAGGTGCATCAATACACTGTGTTCAGGTGGAGGGAATTACAGTATTAGGATCTAGACAGAATCCAAGTTGGTAGTCATCTAATCATTCATACTCGCAAACTTTTACAACTATCTACTATGTTATGTTATGATATAATATCAAATTTTCCAAAACCTTAGCTAAAACATGAGGTCTGAATAAGACAAAAAAGTTCCATTTTCAAAACATCCAATGATGACCTCTTAAAATTAGACACGCTGCTGGCCATTTTAATATAGCAGGAGCTGAACCAATAGTAAAAGAATGATTAACGATTAACAATCCATGTCACAGAAAGTCTATACTTGGATATAGACGTCATATCGAAAATGCCCCTCCACATATATAGCATTCCTGAATATATGTATTAATTCATATAACATGACCATCATTTAAATTAATGAATGGACGAGTCACTGGCATAGTAAGGGGGGGGAGCGGCGGTCCACCCCAGGTACAGTTTTTGTAAAGGGCACAGAAACCCGTATTTCTCTCTGCTGTGCATGTGCGTCCATTCCCGTCCTTCATACCTCTTTAATTTTTCTTGCGTGAGCAGCATTATGAACTTGCAGCCCGTGTCAGTGTCGCCTCTCTCTGATGTCACTTCCAGGCACCGCACCTAGGAAGTGACATCAGAGGGGTTGCCTCAAGACGCGGACAGCAAGTTCGTGCTGTTGCAGAATTTGGGAGTGAGTAAACAACATGCATATATCTCCAAACTTAAGCATTTTGTACTGCTTGCTGAAAATCTGCATTACTTATCCATTTAAAGTTATATAATCCTTGGACCATTGAATAACAACCTGTTTAGCTTGAGCTTGAGAATTAGACACCGCATGAAAACACGACAGAAAACCATGCAGGGGTAACACAAAGGCTAAGGTTTTCACAGTGAGATTTTCATCTTTCGGGGACCCCCCTTATAAGGAAACCAATTAGAAAGTCTACCATTAGCAATTACTACCAGATCCTATTGTTTTCACATGATAAATTCTAGCATGAAGAAACCAAGATAATTAGGTCTAGAAGTGCTATATAAGTGATAAGTAGTAGTAGTAGAAGTAATTATAGTTTCTAATCCCATGGGTAATGGGTGGATCTGCAACATTGCTTTAAGTGGGACTGTCCACATGTTCCCATCATATAAAACATGATGAACTCACACCCTTCCACAGAAACTCGCCTATTGTAGTCATTAGCAATGCAGCTAATCAACAAACGAGATAAGATCCCCGTTACCGACAGAAGAAATGCTTCTATAGTCTGTTGAATATATCATGTTGTTGGCTGGAAGCCTAGATAACATGTTATTTCAGACGCATCTCTTTTCCTAGTGTACAATACACAAACAGATCAGATTCACAATTTGTTTCAAAGGGAAAGACGGAGATCTAATCTGAGAAACACAGCTGACAATTCTTCATGTTGGCACTTGATTCACAATAATATCTCGGATTCAGACTTGTCATTTTGATAGTCATTGATAATTTATCAGTTAGAGTACATAGACTCTGCAGGCTGCAAATGCTACACGATTAAATAATTGTGTCAGCACATATCTAGACAATCTGATTAAATAATTGTGTCAGCACATATCTAGACAATCCATTATGTATTGATTAGTCAGAATAAAAACAAGTAACATTAAAACTTCAAAATGGTGCCTCGATGCTTTTTTGACATGTAAACTGCTCTGTTCTTCCACCCCAGGCCTACTATCCTTCAAGTCAATAATAGCTTCTAAAAAAAGGAGCTGCCACTAAGTGGTATAAAATATTACAGGTTAATGCTTTCTCCCGTCCTAAGGGAACAGAATCTACATGGCAATTTGACATTAAGAAGGATGTTTCAGAGCAATGTTGGGAACAGATCTGGACTTCTATTCATAATACACTAAGATCGGCAGCTGTTAAATAATCTACGGTATATTTTTTTGTTTTTCACAAGGCCATCTGGGCACCATATAAATTATCAAAAATTAAAAGGGATAACTCTAATAAATGCTAGTCATGTTCAAAGGAAGTTGGCACACTAACACATTTGTTATACTACTGTGATTATATATGTGTTTATTGGCAACATATATTTGGATACCATCTGTACTTTACTAGAAATTAAGGAATAATTTACATTAGATGTTATAGTACTGGGCCATTTAGGACTTCAGCAGCCAATATCTGAATAGCATTCTAAATTGCTAAGAATTTTACTTAATTTGGCCATCAAAATCATTTTGCAACATAGAAGGATGCTTCAAGGGTGGAATACTGTTTGTCTAACTGCCAAATATGAACGTGTTGTTGCAGAAAGATTAAATGGGTTAAATAAATTTAATAAAATATGGGAGCCATTAAAATCTTACAGTCACGAGCCTGTTATACCATGATGATTCAGCTGAAAAAGGTGTACATCTATCTGTCCTTTTTGTTGTATCTATGATAGCATTATTAATTGTTAATTGTCATTATATCGCTATATTGTTTTGCCTTTTTTTTTCTTCTCTACCTTTTCTTTTCTCATACATTTGACTCATGTTATCTTATACAGTTATATTCATTTAAGTATGATCTATTTAAATGTCAATAAAAATTATTGAACTAAAACAAATTTTTTTTTTTAAACCTGCCTAAGTCAGCACTTGGACGTCCTATAATCGGGACTTCTTATGCCTGTGAATGCTGCTGTGCACCCAGAGCTGGAAGGGGTGTATCCGGAGGAGTGGTCAGGGCAGTATTTGGGTGGGCTGTGGGCCAACTTAGACTTAGACGTCCTGCAGGGATAATCAAATGTTTTCCTAGATATCCTGAAGGAAACTTAGATGTTATGAGTTAGAAGATGTGATTAGGCGGTTTAAGAAATTTCAAATAAACTTGAAACTTGAAAACAGGTATAAGTGCCAAAAAGGTATCCAAAGTGATCAGATAACCACTGCAGAGACAAAGTAAACACCCACACACACTCCCCAATGTTCACTGATCCCCTGCCCCCCCCCAAAGATCAGATTTAAAAAGTACATAACTGTCTCCAGAATAGCAGAATCTGATATGGGAAAGCCTAGTATACAATACAATACAATACAATTTTTATTTGTATACCGCCAATACCTCCATGAAGTTCACAGCGGTTTACATAAGTAATTATGGTGATACAGATTAAAACTAGTGTTACAATATTTAGGAATTATTAGTAACAAATTAGATTGCTGGTTAATATTAGTTGGTAATGGTTTCCACAGTTTTGCTGCTTGATATGACCACGTGGAGTTAAAAGTTCTGTTGTATCTAATGTTCCTAATGACTGGATACCGAAAAATATCATTGTTTCTTAGGTTCAAAGATGGATTATTAGAAAATTTAACAAGACATGGCCTATACTCAGGAGTTTCTCCAAACTGTATTTTAAATAGAATACAATAGGACTTGTACGACATTTTGGGATATAAATGTTAGACCTACACACAGGTGTTCTACATAGCTAGGTAGGAGGGATAGTGAACCATAGAGAGGAGTAGCAAGTCCCATAAGTCACTCTAACCACTACATTCATGGTGGAATATCTGAGGCCACCAGAATCTCCCCAAACCCTACTCTACTGCAATGTAGATGCCACTTGCAGCTATAAGGACTTTTGGGATGGTAAAGAGGTGAGTATAGTGGGTTTTGGGGGTGTTTGGGGGGCTCACTATGACCTATAAGGGGTTTGTGGTGAGATGTACGTGTGACACGCTTTATGTGAAGTTCACAGCAGCATCCTCTCAGGTGCCCCACTGCTCTGTTGCCATGTCTGGGTGGCCAGTGGATACAAACAACGAAGGCGACTGATTGGTGTTCAATCTCCTTTATTGACTAATAAGACTCTTATTAGTCAATAAAGGAAATTGAACACCAATCAGTCACCTTCGTTGTATGTATTTAGCCTTTCACGATTTGTGAAGATGATATCTCCTGTGCTCTCTGGGTGGCCAGTAAATTACATTACTGGCCCCTCCCATATCCAAGTGGCCTTGTTCTAGGCGCTTTGGACTTGGACAACATTTTGGTTGAAAATGAGGTATAAAGTTAGAAATCCTTGGCATCCTGGATGCTGGTGGCCAGAACATCCAGATAGATGATTTTTGAAAACAAAATGATGGTTGGATGTCTAGTGGATCACCTTTCCAAAATGGCTTTTTTCCCTTGCCGACATTGGTCGTCTGGCACTCCACGTCCAAAGTCAGACTTAGGCGCAATATTGATTATGCCCCTCCACATGTTCAATTTAATGAAATGTAGTAAAACTTTGCAGTTGCTGTGGATTTGCAGCCAAAATTGATGCATGATAACTGCTAAGCTTCAGTGTGAACCTTTGGGGGTTGCTATAAAAATGGCGGGTAATTCTAAAAAGAGGCCAAGAATGTGCATATTGGGAGCCTACTCTATACAAAAAGGAGGTTTCTACTTTTCTTTATAGAATACTAGTATAACAGATCAATATTTGCCTATATTTTAGGTGCGATCATTTATATTAGTCATAGAGCTGGTGTAAAATGTTCATGCCTAGATTGTTTAAAAAATGCATGTGGCAATGGTATTTTATAAGCTACAGTGGCAATCCTATAAATTGGTGCCAGGATTAAGGTACCACAATACCATGGACTTAGTGCCAATTCTAAAATGGCTTCTTGACACCAAGATTCTGTTATAGAATATTGACATAAGTAGGAATTGTCACCTAAAGTTAGGCACCAACAATTATAACATAACATAACATAAAAGTTTATTTATATACCGCAAGACTTTGAAGTTCAATGTGGTTAACAATAAAATAAAAACTGTACAAACACAGTGATATACAAACTTAAGCTGACAACAATTATTTAAACAAAAAAGTCTTAAAAGCAATTTCCTAAAATGTTGGTAAGAAATAGAGTTGATTATCAACACATTCCTAATCCCATGTCGTAGGCTGAAAAGACAATAATCTATGAAAATATCTTTTATGTGAACAACCTTTTATAGATGGAAAATAGAACATAGTGACATTTCATAATAAACATCTAGGGCCTAATTCTGTATAGGATACTCAGACTCAGAAGCCGGCTAATCAGCTTTTGAGAATAGCACACGGATGTCCTATATAGAATTGAATCTATCCTAACAAACAGATGCCTAACCCCGCCTAACCACCCTGATTCTCTAACTGACGTCCATGTCACAGGTGCCGTTTAGAGAATCACATTGCCACTGAGCTCATCATGGCAAGGGAATCGCCCTGCCATGATCAGCTGAGTGGCAGCGACAGGGAACCCTCGAACCCCACTGCAAGTCGGCTGGCAGGAGTGATGCCCACTCCCTCCCGCTGCCATCCCCGAATCCCCCCCACTCTGTCCATAGCAGGAGGGATGCCCACTCCCTACTGCCAGAACCCCCAAAACAACCTCCAGCAGGAGGGATGCCCAATCCTTCCTGCCGCAAACCCTGAAAAAATCCCCAGCAAACCCCCAAACAATCCTTGCTGTGATCAGTTTAGCGGCCGCGTCTATTTTAAATGTAGGCCAGCACTTCTGGGCGAAACTACACCCACACCCAGCCTTGGGTGAGCTTAAAAGCATCCTTAGGCGCCTCCCTGCATCCGTGACAGATGCCTACAGTATAGGTTGTTTTTTAAGAAAATGTGCGTCCTGATTGGCTCGTTAGACAGCGGTAAGATGCCTACCACCACCTACAATCAGGATGACGTTTATAGAATTTGGCCCCTAGAGTTTACAAAAATGAAATGGTCAACAAGATAATTTGGAGCAAGGCAATGTGCTACCTTATATTATGCCATGTCAATGTCAGTTGTAACTGTTGGCACCTAATTGTGTCCTGAAGTATGCATAATTTATAGTATTCTATAAATTATGAGAATATCTCAGAGTCATGACCCACCCAATTAGTGGTTTTAATCATCTCTAACATATCACAGAGGGGGCGGTCTATCCTGGGTGCAGGGAGTTGGGGGTACGTGGAGTCAGAGCATCCCTGCACATGCCTATTACTGGCGTGCATTACTGGTATGCCAGTCGGGTCAAGTTTTACTTCAGGTCACCATGCATGTGCCATCAAGCCCCATATTTTTCTTCCGGCAGCCGGCGCTAAACAAAAACAAAGCCACCGCTGTCAGGAGACATCGTGCATGCATGGTGGGCCCTCCAAGCCCACAACAGACCCGTAACCAAGCATGGACTGAATAAAATAAAAAAATTAAAAAAAACCAATGGACCAAGGATCCAGGGCATGGCAGCACTGCACCTGCCACCCAGGTAGATAAAAGTTTTATCTTCTTTCAGTTGCAAGTAGATGAGTGAGAGGAGGATAGTGAATACAGAGTTAAAATTTGATATTGAGGGAATAGAAGACTGGAGAATGAGGAGGTGGTCTTTAGCTTGCAGGATTTTGGGATCTACACCAGCCATAGTAAAGGATGTGGATAATTTTAGGGGGCCTGGGCTCAGGCTTACCTTTAGCTATGCCACCAATTATGCTCAATACTAAAAGAAGTGCACTTCTGTTTTTATTTCTCCATTGCTGACTTTAATTTCTTGGGGTTCCCAGTTCAATTTTAGTCTTCTTATGAGTTTTTCTATTTCTATTTGCAGTCCTTTTTCCTGTATTTGGTAATGGTCTTTCTGTGTTTTGTATGTGAACAAGTCATCTCATTTAAAATAGTTTTATGTGTGGTAATAATGGCAGGTGGGGAGAGCAAGGGAGGAGGGAGATCGAAGGCCCCCTCCTTAATGTCTGCCCTGGCCCCAGCATGTTTATAACCGGCCCTGCATATTGGGAAACACCGAAAGTACATCAAGCCCAGTATCCTCTTTCCAACATTGTCCAACCCAGGTCAGAAGTACCTGGCAAGATCCCAAGACAAAAAGCAGATTTTATGCACCTTATCCTAGGAATAAGCAATGGATTTCCCCAAGCCAAGTGCACTACTGTCAATCATGCACATAAATATTAATTAATCTATAACTTGCATGCTGAAATATTGCCTATCTTTAGACATTAATAAATAGAATTGACCTTCGCATGTAGAATTGTGCTTCCCACCCAGGCTCTATCCAAACTCTCCCATTGTGAACGCCAACCCACAATCTTACAAAATACAGCTTAGCAATGGTCATTTATATGCAGATGATTTCACATATGCACATAATTAACTAGAAATTGGGAATTTGCATGCGTTCTTATTAATTAAATCTAGTTGGCTCCTCATAAAATTATCTCTTTAATAGAAAGAACATTCTGTTAACTAGGTGCTAATTGAATGACTGGTAAGATGTGGTTAGTTACACTTATTCAGATTATGTTAATTATGTCACATTATCTGCCATGCTAAGGGCTCCTTTTACTAAGCCGCGTTAGGGCATTAACGCGCGGAATAGCGCAGGCTAAATTGTCACGCGCGCTAGACGCTAACTCCAGCATTGAGCTGGCGTTAGTTCTAGCTACGTAGCATGGGTTTAGCGCGTGCTAAAATGCTGCGTGCGCTAAAAACGGTAACGCAGCATAGTAAAAGGAGCCCCAAGTGTTAATGGATAGTTATTTCCCGTGAGTTTATTCTAGAGTGCAATCTCTACCTATTCTTCCTCTATTCCCTACCTATTAGCTGTTACATGTTAGCTATTAACACAGAAATTAATTGCTGATATGCTGTGTTAACTTTTACCACACATTGATTGCCATAATAACAACTAATATAATTTTGGAAATAAGCCCCTGAATATTTTGTACTTCCTATAACTGATTGTTCAGGTACATGTACGTTTCTATATACACTCATTTATATGTCACAAAACTTGATTCCAAATCTATGTCATAGTGAGCTGCAAACAGAAGCCACTGCATTTTAATTATTATGCACTGGAAAATCCATTCTTTCTAATTCAGTTACTCTTATGAATTTAATTGCTAATTATTAAGCACTCAATATATTTGAGCCATGAGTTTAGCAGTGAAGCTGCATTAATTTGTGGTACATTATCAGATTATCCATATTTCTAAATAGTAAACAAAAATATTTACCGGTATATACAGAAATATGACAAATCTGTAAGAACTAATATTGTAATTGGCTTTTGAGTCTGGAAGTAATAAAAGAGAAATCAGGAAGAGATGCAACACCTTTTTCTTCTACATTGATGGTTCAGGGATGACTTGTCTGAAAAATCATCTCCATCTATAAGCTGTTTGATGGGGTATGTGAAATGAGCAGATGGTCTGAGTCCAATTTTTAGTAATAAGGTGTCCCCATCCCTAAAGATGTCTTCACAAATGACGCTAATTGGCAGTCTTGTCAGTCGGACTGAATCTAAGCAAAGCAATTAATAGCCCTGTTATCTTTGCTGAGGGATGGTTGTAGCACATTAATAGGCAGCCTTTGCTATAACTGTTCAATGAAAAAAGGCATAAATTTGGTATTCAGGGCTATCAACCTTGAAACTTTCAAGTTCATTGAAATCTGAATTTTTTAAAAATATAAAAAAACAATAAAATTAAAGAGTGAAATATGTGCCATAGAATTGACAAGAAACAGATCAACTGCAGAACTTAATGGTTTTACTGCAGAATTTTTATTATTTTGTTTGGATTGCATGAAATTAAAGGAAAAGTAAAACTACCGATGTCATAGCTTTCAGCTTCACAGATGTGCGCAAGCCCCAGTGGCATGAGAAGCCCATGTACCATGACTTGAGGCATTAGGCTAACAACTAATTATTGCAGTGAATTGGCTCCAATTAGGATTTGTGCATGAATCTTGGTAAGTGTTATTCAACGAAAGCTGATTGAAAAGCAATGAGGCTGCCTCTGGTTTTCTTTCCAAGACATAGATAGGCAAAGCAGTGCTGGCTCTTGTGAAGCTCATACATCAACATTTTTGAACCTGCAGTTAGACTGCCATAGTTTTCATTGTTGGATTACAGCGAGAGGAAGAACTGCATAGGTTTCATCATGACAGATGAAGACGACGTGTCTGTGAAAGAACACCAGAGGTGTGTGATTGAATTTGGTGTTAAACTTGGAAACCGCAGTAATGAAATTCTTGAAATGTTATGGCTTCCACCACTGAAACACTACAGTACGGCTAATTGTTTCACCGTCATATTCTTGACGTAACACGACTTTCTCATCTGCCACAACAAAATGTACAAAGTTCTTCCTCTCATATAAAACTTCAAATACAAATATTTTAAAGCCAACTCAAAGGGGGGCAATGGAGAGTCAGGGGCATTCACCAAAGATGTGCACCCAGTATTACTGAATATCAAGGATCCAAGCCTAGCTTACCAAGGAATTACACCAGGTTACAGTTGGTGTAAATCCTCACACCCAAAGTTTGGTGTGGAAAATGGCTCTGAGAACTGTTCTATAAATGGCATGCAATTCAGAGTGCTTTTATTGAAGAGTGTTCTACATAGATTTTTTTTTTTGTGTGTGTGTGTGTGTGTGTGTGCCAAAATATGGGCATCGTTTGCTGAATCTAGTCCTAGCTGCATACTCTGAAATGGGAAGGTTATGGGTGGAGAGTAGGCATGGACTACACCTTACAGCCAGCCTTGCAGATTATTATTGTGTGCTGTCACTTGAACAGTCAGCACTGGTATATTTACCGTCTCCTAAACAGGAACCTTTTGTAAAATAAGTAAAAAGATGGCAGCATAAAGATGGGACCAGTCATTTCACAAACCTATACATGCATAAAAAGAGTAGCATCACTTGTCATTTTGTACATATAAACGTTGGCAATTATACTTGGAAGTGATGATTTTTGACATTTCCAGGTATAACTGCTGGCAAATAGAAATGTGAAAGATAATTTTTTTTTTTTAATAAAGATACCTGGAGGAGCATTTTCGATATTCACCCAAACGTCCTAATCCCTCCCTTTTCCCCTCTCACCTCCTCTTAGAATCATCTCATCAAAATTGCTTTAGACCTTACGCCTTCAATTGTATTCCTTTTACTGGAAAAGTCCAGCTATCTTTTTTGTTGTACTAGGACCAACTTCTTTAATTGTATTTCTCTTCCTGGAAATGTCCAGCTATCTTTCTGATGTAATCCGCTTAGAACTGCAAGGTACAGGCGGAATATAAGCCAGTAATGTAATGTAATATAATGTAAATCCAAGTTTGGAAGTTTTGCAGAACATGCACAAAAATCCAGTAGTGAAACAGGAAAAAAAAATCTATATTTTTGTTTTGAAAATGGTCATTTCTCAGATGTGCCTGTATGACAGCTTCAGATGTTCTGGGCAGTCCTAGCAGAGCAGAAAGCAGGTTCATGGAATAGCCTTGTGGTCAGTAGAGTAGATTGCCGAAGACGTTATGATGCGCTGTGTTTGGGGGTCTAACCATATGAGGTATGAGGAAACCTAGAATTATGGGAAAACACGAAAAATGTGGCCATTGCCAATGGTTTGTTAACACCATTGAGGGAGAGACTTGGTTAGACCCCCAAACACAGCGCATCATAACGTCTTCGGCAAATACTAATTGCCAGACAGCGGGGGTTGTATACATAGTAATGTGTCCTTGCAATTTAATATATGTGGGCCGTACTTCAAGGCCTGTTCATATCCGTCTTAATGAGCATAAGTCACGGATAAAAACAAAAACAATGCAAGCTCCTATGGTGGAGCATTGTGTAACCTCGGGGCATGAAGTGAGTCAGCTTAAATGGAGAGTGATAGACCAGATTAATGTTGGGAGGGAGGGACGGTTAAATATAGATGAATGTTTAAACTATAAGGAACAGTGCTGGATTTATGCGTTGAATACAGTTATTCCACATGGGTTAAATTTAGAACTGGAATGGACATCTTTGGTTTAATCCATGCAATTAGTGAGAGGGATCCTAAAAAGTTTTATGTATAAAGTTGGTTCATACTGTAAGGGGCCGTCCTCTGTCGTCAGGCTTCCACGTCATCAAGTGGGCTTGGCTTCAGTATCGGCCCGATCTATTAAAAAGGAAGAACGCTGTCGGCTCCTCTGTAAAGCGTTTGAGGAGGTCGATAGTATTAGAGGTAAGAGAGAGGGTTATCTTAAGCAAGTCTGGTATATTTTAAATGTCAGATATCCCAGTCTTTTCTGCAAGAGTTTGCTACAAGTTTCTTAATCTCTCTTTTAGGGGTGGAGCCTTGATAAAGCGGTTCCCGCGAAACATGTCGGCTATAAATAGAAAGTTATAAGAATTGAAATATAAAAGCTCTTGAAAAAATGAAAATTTAGAAAAATTAGACCCAGTGACGATTTGCCACGTAAAGCTCAGAACAATGAGACGTTTGAGTTCTGAGTGGTGACGCTGAGGGCCTAATAATAACCATATGAACAGGTCGCTAGTTGAAATAAGGAAGAAGTTCCTATTTCTACCAAACTAAGATTTAATATGCAGCACAATTAAGTAATTTATAAAACAAGTATTAGTAGAAAGTAGTGTTGTACATCAACATAGATGTAGTTTTTATTGCTTGGTTAATAATATATTTATCAATCAATCAATTAATTAATTATTTTTTGTAAGTTATTTGTTTAATTAATCAATTTACCAATGCATTAATTTAACAATCTTACTCTCATTTAATTTTTGGTGAGCTATCCGTTTAATTCATCAGTGTTGGAATTCATGTGTTTTAATTGTATGAATTAATCATTAATTTACCTATTATATAACATATGCAGGTGACAGGTTGGAACTTAAAGTCTATTATCAATTAGTAATTTATATAATATATTAAATAAAAAATTTTAATTGGTCAAGCCAAGATTTCAAACTATAAATATTAATCAAATTTTGTTTCTTTTAGTTTTTGGTGCATATATTCAAAGGAGGCATAGTCCCTGACGAAACATGGTGTGAAACGGTTAGGCAGCCGTCGGCCACAAAAGATAAGTGCCTTCCTTTCTTTAGCACCTTAAGCACTAAATGCACTTCATATTTATTAATTGTCATCAAATTAAAAAGATTTGAGCACATGTCAATTACCAAGACCAATGATGAATTACCTACCACCCCAGTAAGGGCATGAAAAATTATTAAGTAGTGCCTTGGGTATTTGAGGTCTGGTTAATCAATTTGACTTGATATCAGTTTGTTCTCTGATATATGCAATTATTGTTTGTTTGAACAAATTATTGTTTTCTTCTACAACAAGTTGAGAAACCCAAATAGCAACATTCCATGCTACCAACCAAGGCTAGCAGAGGCTTCTCCCACCCCCATTTGTAAAATTTTCCCCTTAACATGCGTACATGTTAATATTTTGTAAATTTGCAGGCGCCCAGTAGTACAATTTCCCTTTATGTGTCTTTGTACAGCATTGATAACATCTGGTATGCAGTATGGAAATCATGATAATAATAACAATATTGCTGACAGCCCAAACAAGAAATATCCTGCCAGAGGTGTCACTGCTCGGATGTCATTCTAAGCCATGAACCAGCACCCTTACAAACAGCTGTATACATACATTTAACTGATTGATTTCATTGAAGACTGTCATGGGTAGTACTGCAGCCCTGGTGGTCTCTTGTTTTTCAAGTTAATTATCCTGTTTTAAGATAGAAAAACAGGGTCTTGAGCTCTGGGAATTCTGTCCCTATTTATTTGGAAACCGGCTCTATTTGTTTTGGAAGCCAAAATATTTTATGAACCTAAGTATTGAAAGGAACAAGATAAGATAATGGTAATGACATGTTTCTGAAAAGGATACTTACATTTCAAGATGTATTGTTACCAGTCAGTTAAAATGATCTGCAACCCATTAATTTGACAATGACTTTTAAACCCAAGTAGAACATAGGTTAGATCCCATTCAACAGGATTCTCTGCAGCTGGTAGTAATGATTTTGTATTATGATTTATGGTTTAATTTTATTTAATATACTGCCCTTACTTAGGCAATAACAGAGCAGTTTACAATATTACATTTAAAATAGAAAGGAACTCCATATTCTTAAAAAAGGCAATGTATATATGGGATACCATCTATACTTTACTAGAAATTAGATGTTATAGTACTGGGCCATTTAGGACTTCAGCAGCCAATATCTGAATAGCATTCTAAATTGCTAAGAATTTTACTTAATTTGGCCATCAAAATCATTTTGCAACATGGAAGGATGCTTCAAAGGTGGAATACTATTTGTCTAACTGCCAAATATGAACGTGTTGTTGCAGAGAGATTAAATGGGTTAAATAAATTTAATAAAATATGGGAGCCATTAAAATCTTATAGTCAGGCGCCTGTTAAACCATGCTGATTCAGCTGAAAAAGGTGTACATCTATTCTGTCCTTTTTGTTGTATCTATGATAGCATTATTGATTAATTGTTAATTGTCATTATATCGCTATATTGTTTTGCTTTTTTTTTCTTCTCTACCTTTTCTTTTCTCATGCATTTGACTCATGTTATCTTATACAGTAATATTCATTTAAGTATGATCTATTTAAATGTCAATAAAAATTATTGAACTAAGAAAAAAAAAGGCACAGAATGAAAAACAGCAACAGCAACAGTATGGGTAGGCATAAGCTCAAGTTAACATTTGGACTTGGAGGATGAGATGTACAGCATCAGCATCTATGAGACAAACATGATTTTTTTTTTTGTTACATAGAAGTTTCTAGACCCCTGTTTGTTTACAAAAATTAGACAGTTCTAAATCTAATAGATGCTGGCACTTTCATCTTGATATAGGGACACTAGATCATCTGCTATTCTATTGTCCTTTGATACCTAACTTTTGAAAGTCAATATGGGGACAGATTAAAACCATACTGGAGGCATCAATTTCATTGACCAATGAGGTAGTCATATGTGGAACATTATTGCATATTAAGCCCTCCATGGAACGCTATAAATGCCAGCTTTTCCTAATTATGACCAGGATAGCCATGCAAATGATTACTCGCAATTGTAAGAATTGGGATCACCTTAGTGTTCCTTTCTGGTGGGCGAACTTATGCGTAACTTATAAGTATGAGAAAATGAATGCTGACTTGCTGGGGCATATAATAAGATATTCAAATTGGTTTGGGGGTCCATTGACGTCTTTTGTAGATTTGTTATAGTTGCCCTTTATCTTTATTTTCCATTGAACAATCGCCTCATCCAAGCACCCACTACCAGACACAGAAAAACGCACTCCCCATTCATACCCCCCCCAATCAAGGAAGTAAAAAGAACAAAACTACACGACGGCCTCCTAGCCACTCAAGCCGCAAGGCTGGACAACCAGATCTCCAACCTTCTGATGATCACCCCAGACTATAGGACGTTCAGAAAAGAAATAAAAACCACACTTTTCAAGAAATTCCTGAAACAGCAATAACACCACGACCTCTTAGTAACTCTAAAACTGACATTTGATCTACCCATTACTGCACTAATAATAACAAAAGAATCTCCACTATGACCACCTATTAACTCTTTTACAAACCACCTCACCCTCAACAACCCGCAAAATGTCTATAAGATCTAAAATTTACCTCTCTAGCTAATCATTGTAACTCTGTTCTTTTTTAAATTAACCTTTTGTAATCCGCCTTGAACCGCAAGGTAATGGCGGAATAGAAATCCCTAATGTAATGTAATTGCACCCACACATCCGACGGGGGGGGGAGGGGGGAGCAGGAGGGGGATATATCTTTTGTTTTGGTAAAATTCCTGATGGTAATGATGGATGGGGGGAGGGAATTTTTAGCTTTTGTATAGATTCAGATTGTTTATAAGTGCTTATTTGATTATTATTATTATTGGATATAAATTGTATTACACTTTTTGTAGGCAATAAAAACTAAATAAAATTTAAGTTAACAACATTTTGAAAAATGACACCCCCACCCCCATTTTAGAAAACAGTGATAGCAGTTTTTTAGCGTAGGTATATATGCTGAATGCTCTGCGCAGCTCCTGACACTCACAAAGTTCCTATGAGCGTCGGGAGCAACACAGAGCATTCAGCGAGCCGGCCTGCACTAAAAACTGCTATTGCGGTTTTGTAAAAGAGGGAAGGGGGATTAAATCACATATTTAAAAATATGTTCTATGTACTTTAATGACAGACTTTTCCTCCTAAGCGCTAAATATTCTAACGCTGCTCCGATGCTCAAAGAATTCTTTGAGCATCAGAGCATTTAGTGCCCCGGGCAGTGGTAGAAATCTCTACCGCGGCTTAGTAAAAGAGGGCGTTTAACAATAACACAAAATCTATTTTATTTCTTTTTTAAATGAAGATTTGTAAAAGTCATCAAAGGGCTGTTGAAACGGATGATTTTTTTACCAGTTTGCGGTCTCTGTGAGAAATACTTCCCATTGAGGTCTGTGGCATGAACGTATGTGAAAGCAGAAATAATCTACAATTATTATTATTATTTTTTTTTTTGCAATTGTACTAAGGGCTCCTTTTACTAAGCTGCAGTAGCGTTTTTAGCGCGCACTGAAGGTTAGCGCCGCTAACCCCCACGCTATGCGGAAAATCTAACGCCAGCTCTATGGAGGCGTTAGCGTCTAGCGCTCGCTAAAACCACTAGTGCAGCTTAGTAAAAGGAGCTCTAAGTTTAGCTTTCAGCACTTTTAATTTTATTAGAACAACCTGTTGCACATTTCTTGTCGGCATGCTTTGCCCATAGTAGGAAGTGAGCACTCACACTGGCATCCTTGAACTCCCATCTGCTTGGATTTCATGCCCAAGAACGGATTCACCCTATCGCAGGCAAAACTGTGTGTGCTGTTGAAAGAAAATCACTGCTGCTTTGAGCTAATGTTCTCAATACTTGATTTTATTTCTTTTTATGCTAAGGGATCCTTTGTCTATATCGCATTATTTATTGCATTCCATTTTCCCTCTACCACCTCCTCCAGAAGAGTATTCCAGTTATCCACCAACCACATTTGTGAAAAATGTAGTTTGGCCTTACTCCTGAGTCTTCCTCCATGCAATTTCATATCATGCCCCCTCATTTAACAGCTTCCTTCTTTTGGTAAGGCTTGTTTCTTGCTCATTAATACCTTTCAAGTATTAATGCATAAATATCATATGTCTTCCTTCTTCTCTCTTATCTACGTTATACATATTGAGATCCTCCAGTTTCTTCTTGTATATCTTCCTGCACTTTCTTGAAATACAGCCTCCAAAATTGGACACAATATTCCAGTAATGAACTGTATGGGGACACCATTACCTCCTCCTTTTCTGCTGGTTGTGTCTCTCTCTCTTTTTTTTTTTTTTTTTTTTTAATAACTGTTTGTTAGCAGTGGTGAATAGAATGAATACATGAGGAAAGTCACACTGTAGTTATACAAACAATTCAAAAAATTAGCATTGCCATAACTGCGGTAATGGTAAATAAGATAGAATAAGCAAGTAGCCAAAAAGGCATTGGTCATCATTGTTGCTACCTTGAGATCCTCAGACATTTTTATCCTAGTTCTCTCTCTCTCTCTTTTTCTTACTCTTTCTCTCTGGTTAGTGCACATCTGTCTCAATCCCCATCGTGTAAAACTACTTTGGATTTCTGCAACTCAAATGCTTCACTGCATTTCTTCACATTAGAGCTTAATTGCTCAGCATTTAGCCAGACTTTCAATTTTTGTAGATCACTTCTCATATTGTTTACTTCCTATGGGAGTCCAATCTACTGCAGATCTTCATGTTTATGTATATTAAGACTTGCTATATTGTGTATTCCAAAACAAGGATCTACCCGGTGTACAATATAATTAACATTTAAAATAAAAGAAAGGAATGCCATTCTAAATATAAGACAGGGCAAAAACATTCATTCAGAAGCACAATACTTTATCACTTACCATGGTCCAGAGACTGACTCACAGCAGCTAAAAGTGGATGTCAGAATTAAGGGTCCCGAGTCTATAAACAGCACCTACCATATGTCATTCAAAGTTAGGCATCATTTGTAGAATCATCTAAATCGAATTAGGTGCCATAAGAATTGCCGCTGCTGGGTCAGACCCATGGTCCATCGTACCCAGCAGTCCGCTCACGCGGCAGCCCTCTGGTCAAAGACCAATGCCATAACTGAGACTAGCCCTACCTGCTCTGGTATATTAGGTCAGGATTTTCTTGGCCTAAAACACTGGTCCTTAATTCAATCCACGCCCAAACTCTGCTCATAACCACACCTACTTTTTGGGTAAGTGCCTTAGTGTAAGTGCCTACATTGTGCCTACTGGCGAATTACATTTTTTAATTATTTGAAAGTGCCATTAAAAAACAATTAAAAATAATCAGCACTAATTAACCAATTAAGAAAAAAATTAAGTTAGGCTACTAACTTGGTAGCCGCCATTTATAGAATCAGGACCAATAAAGCCTGTTGAAATAGCACAACTTTAAGAGAGATTTAAATATAGAAAAATATTCTTCATTGTGAATACAACTTGGGAGATTATTCCAGAGCTTAGAAGGCAGGTATAAAAAGGCAGACTGATGAGTAGACTCGTAATGAGTCAATCTAGGGTTAAGAAGAACTAATCAATTAGCATAAAGTGAGCCGAGGTTACGTGATGGTATATAGGGAATATTTAAGGCTGAAAGGTAAGAAGCATCCACAGTATGATAAGCCTTGTGAGCAAGCATAAGAATTTTAAAGAGAATACAATATTTAATAGGAATCCAATGTAAGTGAGAAAGTAACAGAGAAACATGGTCATGCTTCTTAGATTTACAAATAAAGTGAACTGTGCAATTCTGAAGTGTTTTGAAGCTGATTGTTTTGAGTGAAAAGTAGGCCAACATAAATCATATTACAGTAATCTATTCAGGTAGTAAAGAAAGCGTGTAAAGATATATGCAAACAAGTCATGATCTAGAATAGAGTGAACAGAACAAAGAAAAACCCAGTCTAGTTACCTCAGAGATTGGTTTAGTGAAGGATAATTGTGAGTCAAACCAGACTCCTAAATAACAGAAAGAAGATACACGGTGAATAGGAAGATTAAATAAGTCTAGGGAGAGGGTAGGCTAGGGTAGAGAACCTGAGATCCAGCATGTTGTTGTCTTTTTGGATTCAGTTTCAGTTTGTTCTTGGTGATCCAGTTGGCCAGATCAGAGATAGTTTTGAAGAGGTTGCAAGTTGATGTTAAGAGGAGACACAGGAAATACCAATAAAATGTCATCAGCATAAATAAAAAATTTAATATTAAACAATTGGATAAGAGTTGCTAATGGGCTGATGAAAATATTAAAAAGCAATGGAGATGAAACTGACCACAGGGAACACCAAAAGTGAGAGAATAGGAGGCTTCAAGGTAAAATAACACTATTTGCCGACGCCGCCAAATTATGTGAGCAGCTCCAATTTACACGATAGTATGACACAGGACCTGTTTTTGTTGGAACATTGGTCTTCGACCTGGCAGCTAGGCTTCAACGTCAAGAAATGTAAGGTCATGCACCTCGGCAGTAGAAACCCGTGCAGAACTTACACCTTAAATGGTGAGACCTTAGCTAGGACTGTGACAGAACGAGATTTGGGAGTGACTATCAGTGCAGACATGAAAGCTGCCAATCAAGTGGAGAAGGCTTCATCTAAGGCAAGACAAATGTTGGGTTGCATCCGCAGAAGTTTCGTCAGCCGGAAGCCTGAGGTCATCATGCCATTGTACAGAACCATGGTGAGACCACATCTGGAATACTGTGTGCAATTCTGGAGGCCACATTACCGTAAAGATGTGCTAAGAGCAGAGTCGGTTCAGTAGATGGCCACCAGGATGGTCTCGGGGCTCAAGATCTCTCATACGAAGAGAGGCTTGACAAATTGCGGCTCTACTCTCTCGAGGAACGCAGAGAGAGGGGAGACATGATTGAGACGTTCAAATATATCACCAGGCGTATCGAAGTGGAAGAAGATATTTTTCTTCTCCAAGGACCCTCAGCCATAAGAGGGCATCCGCTTAAACTCAGGGGCGGGAAATTTCATGGTGACACCAGAAAGTATTTCTTCACTGAAAGAGTAGTTGAACATTGGAACAAGCTTCCGAAACAGATGATCGAGGCCAACAGCGTGCCAGGTTTTAAGGGTAAATGGGATGCCCATGTGGGATCCCTGAGAGGGTGAATGTAAGGATGGGTCATTTGGAGCGGGAGCTCTAGAGCAGACTTAGGGGGTGGTCTGTGGAGTGGGCAGACTTGATGGGCTATAGCCCTTATCTGCCGTCATTTTTCTATGTTTCTATGAAATTACATATGCTAATCTGACTTTCTATTCCTCCTTTACCTGTTAAGTTCAAAGTCAAATTACATTGCAAGAGGTGGGGTCAGTTACCCAGAAAGTTAGAAAAGACATTTTGACACGGGCATTCAATAGAATTTCTAGTACAGGTAGATCAGAACAGTTATTAATATAGTTAGATCATAGTTACAAGTTCAAGTAGGTCTTCATTGACTCATTGTTATGACCCAGGAGTTGCATTAGACAGTTTAGATATGGGCTTTTATAAATACCATTTCAGTTACTTTAGGGTTGACTCCATGTCTTGGTATAGAAATGCTGTCCGAACCTGAGATAGTGGTCACAAGATCATTGTGTAAGTGGTAATTGGTTCCAACATTTTGCTAATTGATAGTAGATGCATAAGGTAATTTGCCTGGTAGACTTTATATTGTTGCTTGCTAGGAATTTTAAGTGGAAAAGATTTCTGGTGGATTATCTGTTGGAGGCACCCTAGAGTAGGATGGCCAACTCTGTTAGGCATTTGGGGGTGTTGCCTGTCAGTATCTTAAAAGCAGTGATGCCTAATTTAAACTTGATCTTTGCGGTTATGGGAAGCCAATGTGGTTTCATATAGTAGCACTGTAGGTGTTCTGATTTCCATAGTCCTTATATGAGTTTTATTGCTGCATTTTGACCTAGTTGTAGATGTGTAGCAACATTTTAGAGCAAAGAAGTAGTGTTAGGATTAGGGATGTCACTAAAAATTGGAAAGTCTATGTTTCAAAGTATTTTTTGTTGGATCTTAGCTTTCTCATCATAAGGAAAGATTATTTTATTATTGATTGTATGTGGCTCTTCATGGATAAATGGATTATCAATTTCTACTCTTAAGATTCAGGACTGTAGTTCTAATGGAAAGTATGTGTTGTCTACTGTAATCCTTGGAGTGTAGTGCATGTCAGTTGAGGGTCAATTGAGGGTCCTAGTCAAAAGAACTTGGTTTTGTTCTTATTTAGTTTGAGGCAGTGGTTTGAGATCCAGTTTTCTATGATGTGGACACATTTTTTAAAATTATTTTTTTATTATACATTTCAGATAATCTCACAAGTACACACTTGTTCAAGTAATACAGAACTAAGGTGCGCTAGCATTTTTAGTGCACGCAGGAAATTACCGCGCGCTACACCGTGCACTACGTTTCTAGAACTAATGCCAGCTCAATGCTGGCATTAAGGTCTAGCGCGCATGGCAATGCAGCTCACATTATTCCGCGCGTTAAAGTCCTAGCGAACCTTAGTAAAAGGAGCCCTAAGTACTTAAATTGTTATAGGAAAAGAAACAATTAAGAAACAATTTAAAGTTCTTCCTTAGACCCCAAAATTGAAGGAGGCGTTCTAAATGATAAAGAGAAAAAAGAGAGCAACAAATAAGTAAGAAAAGGCTTTAACCTGATTTAAGCTCCGATACAATCCTTAAATTTGCAATCTAAATAGCATGAACTTCAGGCGGACAACTTCTTTAAATCAATAAATGCCCTCAGATGCTCTGGCTGATAATAAATGTAAGTTATACCCAAATATTTTAGGCAACATTTACAGGGATAGGCCATCAAAAATTTTGCTCTCAATAACAAAACTTCCTGTCTCATTTCCAAAAAAGCTCTTCTAGTATTAAGTGTCTGTCATGTCACATCTGGGTAAACCTATAAAATTTTCCCACAAAAGAGAACATGGGTATTTCTAAAATATAATTTCATAATTAAACTCACATCTTATTCGAATACAAATGAGACCAGTAGTGGGTTTTGTTTTGTTTTTTTCTTTATTTCTTTATTTATCAATTTTTCATTTTAACAAAATCAAACATTTTGTACAGAAAGATTGTCTGATTAAACATAATTTTTTTTTAAAAGAAAATTCTCCAATAAATTCTCTATTCAAACAATCTCAAGTCCTCATAATAGATCCAAGAATTTATGAGTGAACATTTAGTAAATTCAAAAGATAAGTTCTATGCCAAATAAAGGTATCTAGTGAGTGGGTCAAGGAGCTTAATTTGTATTTACTGGTCCGTTGTTCCTTCCTTTTCCAGGCGTTTCAGCGTCAAGAAAGTTGTAAGTTGAGCTGGTTCAAAAAACACATATTTATTATCACGATACCTTACTATACATTTACATGGAAAGCGCAAGAAGAAAATGCCACCTAACTGTGTAACTCCTGGTTTCAATAAAAGAAATTATTATCTACGATTTTGAGTTTCTTTACTAACATCTGGGAAAACTTTAATTTTCAAACCTAGGAACTCCTTATGTTTATTTTTAAAAAACATTTTTAATATCCATTCTTTGTCTGGCAATAATGCCACAGATAATAGAAGAGTTGCTGGTTTCGCCAAATCTTTATCAGATACTTCCAAAATTGCTGTTAAATCTAATTGAGGTTCCTGTTCAGTCTGGAGACCAGTAGTGTTGACCTTTCAGAATTCTCTGTTAAAGAAGATTCTAGGATTTCTGAAATATTGAGATCCTCATTCCTCATTGCTTGCTCACTAATCTTTGTAGGATCGCCTATTTTCTTTGAGGAAATATAATATATTTTATTCACTGAAGGTATATTTTGAGAGGAAAATTTTAGAACTTCTATCAAATATTTCTTAAGAGCATCAAGAGAAAAAATTCCAGGAGATTTTGGAAAATTTAAGAAACGAAGATTCAATCTTCTATTATGATTCTCTACCATTTCAATCTTCTTATTTATTACTTGATCATCTTTTATTATAGATTAGGAAACATCTTTTAAAGTTCTCATTTCTTCTTTTAGCGATATCAACTGAGTAGTTAATTCACTTTTTGTCCCTGCCAAAGTCTCCAATAAGGTATCAATTTTACTTACAAAAGAAGATATTTCTTTAGTTGAGGTGTCCACCTTCATATTAAGATGCTGGAGAACATTCCATAAGCTCTCTAGCACTGCCTCAAGAATTTTCTTGCTGGTGGAAGTGACAGAGTGCTCGGAAGATTTTCTAATTTGCCCCAAGGATCCTATTGCAGAATCGTCCCCACAGGGGGCTTCCAATTTAGCGACTTCCACTGAGGGAAACCTCTCCAGATTTGCAGGGGCCATGGGGCGAGGCGGCGGATTGCTCTTTGGGGGTGAGAGTGAAACATCCAGTCCCGAAGCCGTCGAGTCTCCTTCCTCGCAAGGCAATGCCGGGAATCATCCAGAACCTAGCGTCGGAGTTCAGACCACAAAAGTCTCGATGGTCATCTGCAAAGTAAGTGTGGCCTTAAAGCTCGGGGGAAGAGCCTTGACTATTGCCTTCCTTTTCATATGTGTCATAATTGTAAGCAGAATCAGGCAAAACTCACAGTGAGACCTAAGTGCAGTTCATTTCACGCCACCATCTTGAAACACTCCCCATGTATGTAATGATGTGGATACATTTTTTGACAGTGTTGAGGGTGTTGGTTAATGCAGCCATAACAGGTAGCATGATCGTTATGTCATCTGCATAGGTGAAATGTTTTATTCGTACCAGATCAAGGTTGGCTCCCAAGGATTGCATTAGAAGATTGAATACTGATGGTTAAAGTAAGGATCCTTAGATAACCCTGCTGGAAGAGTATCAGCTGTCAGAAAATTCATCATTCTTATGTATAGCTTTGTGCCAAATGGTTATGAAGCCTTGGAATCATGAATGGACTGGGCCGCTAAATCCAAAATGACTGAAGATATCAGACATTTGATCAAAGTCTACTAGGTCAAATGTGCTGATTATGTCAAACTGGATTATGGTTGCACTGTGACCCTTGCTTAGTAGTTCTTTGCCATATGTTATTAGTGTTGAGCCCACTGGCTTGGTTCTGTTATTTTTCCTGAATCTCGATTGTGAAGGGAGGAGGATATTGAAGCGTTGTAAATAACATTTGAGTTGTTCTATGACATATCCTTCCATCATTAGAGAAGACTACGAAAGAACAATTGCGCAATAAAGAAGAGAAACAGTCATAAACAGGCCCAGTGTTTCCAATGTCAGATAAGCAAGATAAAAGAAGATGATGGTCCAGAAGATCAAAGGCTGCAAAGTGGTCTAAAGATACAATAAGCGAGATATAGCATTTGTCTAGAGTATTGTAAAGATCATTCAGAAGAGCAGTGATGATAATCTCTATGCGATGCTTCTGGTGAAAGCCAGACTGGTGCGGATGAAAAGCCAGAGCCTGCTAGCTACAAAAAATAATACTATTTCTTCTAAATATTTGGCAGGTTTCAGATCTCTGTTATATGAAGACAAACTGCAGACCACACAGCAAACCCTGAAGAAAGCCACAGCATAATGGCTGAATGTAGGTTCTACTTAGTCAGATGTGGCAAGACCCGGATAACTGCAACAATCAACATTTTTTCTATGTTAATTTGGGCTCTTATTTTATCACATTTAGATTACTGCAATAATTTGTATTCCACTATCTTGGCTAAACTTCAATTGAAATTTCAGACTCTTCAAAACACAGTTAGCAAAATTGATTTTCTGCTTGAAGAAATTTGATAGGCCCACCTCTTCTTTGATTCCATTATATTGGCTGCTACTTCAGGCTCATATATTCTTTAAATTGGCATGCTTAGTGTTCACAATTTTTTATGCAACATCTCCAGAATATTTAATTAATTTAGCACTTAGACACACATGCTACAGTGGAGGGGCGGACCTGCCTCATTTGGACGGAGGCGGGCCTGCTGACTGGATGGTGCGAGTTGCCGTCCGGTCAAATTGGAGGTAAGCTCAAGGAAGGATTCTGGGGTGGGGGCTTTCATTGGGGGTGGTCCGGCAGGAGGGGTTGGGTACCCTCCTGCCAGCTATCTTAGGGGGGCCATTGGGGGGTCCGGCATCAGGAGTTGGGCACCCTATTGCTGGTGATCTTCGGAGGGGGGCCATTGGGGGGTCCAGCAGGAGGGGTTGGGTATCTCCTATCGGTGATCTTAGGGGGGGGCATTGGAGGGTCTGGCAGGAGGAGTTAGGCACCCTCCTGCCGGCGATCTTCGGGAGGGGCGGGTTCTGTCTGCAGGAGGGATTGAGACCTTCCTGCCAGTGATCGCAGGTTTTGTCAGCAGGAGGGGTTGGGCACCCTCCTGCCGGTGATCTTTGGAGGGGCCATTGGGGGGGGGTCTGGGGAGGGGGTTGGAGCATTTTAAACCTGATTCTGTAATCGGCATCTGCAACATGGGCGTCGGTTACAGAATCGGGTTAACTTTGGGTGGGTGTAGGCCCGATTCTGTATAGGACGCCCGGGACGGGCATCCTATACAGAATCTGGGCCTTAGCGCTTATTGCATACTAATCATTAGTACGTGCTAATGCGGTTAGTATGTGCTAACGTGGTAGCGCCTGTTGATGAATTTCCCCGCCCCCAATTAGTCCACTTGTCTAACAAGAGGTTTCAAATATTGCAAAAAAACAAAAAACAAAAACAAAAAACAACAACAACTTTTCAAATGGGGTCCTCTTATAATTTGTATGGGATCCAAAAACAGATGTAGGTCAGTTAGTCTCCAGGTAAAAACATTCATGTGAGCCATGACAGTGTCCATCACCAACAACAAACATAAATTTGATAATAATGTCTCAGTGTTTGATCACAAACATTCCTATCTCCTAATTTCTTTGTTTCAAATCTGGGGTTTCTGAAAGCTTTCTCAAGAGGAAACAATTTTCATTCCGGGGGCTCGGACTTGGAAAATTCAGTTCAGTAGCCAGGCTGCCTCCTGTAGTCTAAATATCAGTCTGTCTCAGTTTGAATCATCGGTCCTGTTTCATTTTTATCCAATTTACTGGCACAAAATTATTTTCATTCAAAGAATTCTGTGGACTTGATGCTAATAAATTGGATAAAACTGTAAGTGGACTAGAGCTCAAGAAGTTCAAGCTGTCTGCTGACTGATATGTCTCTTTTCTCTTTTGATGGTCCACTCAAATTTAACTAATAAATATACCCCCCCCCCTCCCGCCTCCCCGCCTTTACTAAGCCATGGTAGAGGTTTCATGAGCATTTAACGCTCTGAGTCATGGTAGAAACCTCTACCACGGTTTAGTAAAAGAGAGCCATAATAAATAAAAGAGGAACAGAGAAAAATGAAGGCAGATGAAGACAATATAGCCTATCCAGGCTTCTTATCTATACCATCCACTATCTCTTCCTCTCCCTTAGAGATTCTATGTATTTGCCAAAAGAAATATTTATGAAAGCATTTGTTTTAGGCATTTCTAAAATAGGTTTAAAATAAGTGCTTTTGGACTTCTCATATAGGTGTCCTGTCATAATATCAGGACCTATACTTTTAAATGATGCCATCTTTATTTTTTATTTATTCAATTTTCTATACCGTTCTACCAGGAGAGCTCAGAATGGTTTCCATGCGTTTATTCAGATACTCAAGTATTTTTACTTGTCTGTCCCAGCAGGCTCACAATCTATCTAATGTACCTGGGGCAATGGGGGGATTAAGTGACTTGCCCAGGGTCACAAGGAGCAGCGTGGGTTTTGAACCCACAACCCCAGGGTGCTGAGGTTGTAGCTTTAACCACTGTGCCACACACTCCCAAACAGCCCATGTTCCAGCCATATAATTTTGGCTATATAATGATTTACATGTCCAAAGATACCTATTCAAATGACTCAACTTATTTTAAGAAAGGCTTTTTGCAGTCAGCCTCGCTTCATGGTGTCTTTTTCCTTCTTCTTTAGCACACTGAATTTCTTTTCATTTTTTTAAACTATGCCTAATATTTTATTTGTTTAGGCCTTCATACCTCTTAAATATACCTTTTTACTTGTAGCACTGGCGCCCTATGGCTACTGTGTTCCTATCCTGTTTCTTATTTTTATGAACAGATATACTTTAAGCTCCTGAAGCTGAGCGCGAAGAGACCCTTGGAAACCTTTAAGGATCATAAAGTATTTTGCTCTGTGAGAAGTCTTTGGAGAGAAGCCTAAGCCTTAGAACATATATTTGCTGTGCGTCTAGTTCTTCCAGCATGGAGAGTTTTCCCAGTTTCTGGGCCCTGGCCTACAATAACAGCCACCAGGAAGATTATGCTGAACAACTTAATGATTTTTCTGATCCTCTGGAAAGATTCAACAACCTCTTTAGAAGGAAAACTGAATGAATGAGTTAATAACTCTAACATGTTTGTAGGGACTGTGGAGGAACTGAGGAGAAAGGAAAGAACTGTTTGATATGCTCAGAAGAGTGAGCACTTCAGCCTGTGTTAGGAAGTTTCCATATTATCGTCAATGGTCAAACTCCTTGATATTTTTTTCTCTGCTAAGGGGCTAACTTTAGAACATATGCTGTTGTCAGAAGTGGATGTGAATTCTGCACCTTCTGATATTACTGACATTGGAAAACTACCAATATTGTTTCCTATATGTTTCCTCCCCCTCCCAACGGCTATGAATGTTCAGTTCCATGGCTTCCCTGGCATGACAGCAATGTTTGTGCCATCCGAGAGGTTTTCCTATCACAAAACGACATTGTCAACTTTATCCAGTGATGAAACCATTGTAGGTCCAATCCATATTTGTTCAACCACATTCAGTAAACAGTGGAAGTCTAAATCCTATCTTCAAGAACTGTGTCTTTTTTTAACTATGCCTCATATATTATTTGTCCAGCAATCATCTGATAACTAGGGAAGCTATGGTTGAAATTTAGTTTCTCCCTCTGACATTCACTATGACCTCGGGCAACTCACTTTATCTCTAATTGCCTCAGATACTGATTTATAGTTTAAGCTCTCAGGGGCAGGGGCATATTCCCCCTAATTTTCAAATGTTTCATGACCAACCTTGTAAATAACATACAAAGATATAAAATAAGGACAGTTGTGCAAATAACTTAAAAGATTAATTAGATGCTTATTGGTTTTAACAACCAATTATTGACTATAATTAGTGCTAATTGACAGTTGTGTGTGTAATTGGTTTTGTATAAGTTATGTGCTCAAATTTCAGGGTGTGCAGCTCCATTGGGAGGGGGGAATCTGGGGGAGGACATAGGCAGATCTGGAGTGTGTCAGACAGTTGCGCATGTGGGTTATAGAATATTTATTTGATTTCTTTTTTTTTAAAGTTGCTATGTACTGCATTTCCAAAAAGGTCAAAGTAGTGTACAATCTACGATTAAAAGAAAGAAAGGAACTCAAAAATTTAAATAAAGGAAAGACCATTCAATTGTCACACTCACTCAAAAAAAATATTGTCCTCTCCATGCAGTAGCCCTTTGAAAAGAACACAAGAATATCAGGCAAAAGCTTGTTCAAATAAAAAGGTTTTTTAGGGCCTTTTTGAAACTTGGAAACTCAGCATGCCCCTAATTAAATGGGTCCAGTCATTCCAAAGCTTAGGGGCTAGAAAAAAGAATGCTGAATGTCTAGTAGATTTACAATAAGCTTTGGAAGGTGAAGGAAACACTAGCTGGCTAACTTCTAATGAATGAAGGGTGCTAGATGGAGTATAGGCAGAGATTATATTTGAAAGATAGGATGAGATGCCTTGTTGGAGGGCTTTATGAACGAGGCATAATATCTTAAAGTGGGAATGATAAGAAAAGAATGATAAGAATACTATCATTTATGTGCTTAAGGGGAAAATTCTACAAATGGAGCCTAAACTCAGGTGCCGTTAGGCGCCCTTCAGGCACCTAAGTTAATTAAGAAACGCCATTAAAAATGACAAAAAATTTGAAGATAAAGCACCTACCGGTGCCTAAAATTTGGCGCCAGAATCACACCTCTATAGGCACTTTAGGACGGCTAACGCCACTGTGAGCATGGCTAACACCGGAAGTCATCTTGCAACAGACTTCCGTTTAATAAACACAAAATGACAATTACTCTATAGCTACAGACTCAGTTCAAATGCCGCAACAGATACTTAATTTATATCATCTGGAAGATTACCAGAGGTCCTTAGGGGTATCAGACAGCCCTTCAAACAGCATAGTTTGGAGGGGTAGATTCTTCATTTGCCCCGTGGTACCTCCTCCTCCTTACTTTTTTTTGACAATTGTTTCTATATTTTTTTAAATTTTTTTAACTTTAGTTATTTGACTTTTTCATATTAAATAGTTAAATGTACTTAGCTTTCAGCTTAGCATTCAGCTTCATACTATTTCCCCGAACGCCAACACGTTTCGAATTCTTTATCAAGGCGACATGGGGAACTATTATTTAACAATGCACAGCATACAGCCTACCAATATCATAAATGGGCCCATTTATCATAAATGGGCCAATATCATAAATGGGCCCATTTATGATATTGGTAGGCTGTATGCTGTACATTGTTAAATAATAGTTCCCCATGTCACCTTGATAAAGAATTCGAAACGCGTTGGCGTTCGGGGAAATAGTATGAAGCTGAATGCTAAGCTGAAAGCTAAGTACATTTAACTATTTAATATGAAAAAGTCAAATAACTAAAGTTAAAATTTTTTTTAAAAATATAGAAACAATTGTCAAAAAAAAGTAAGGAGGAGGAGGTACCATGGGGCAAATGAAGAATCTACCCCTCCAAACTATGCTGTTTGTAGGGCTGTCTGATACCCCTAAGGACCTCTGGTAATCTTCCAGATGATATAAATTAAGTATCTGTTGCGGCATTTGAACTGAGTCTGTAGCTATAGAGTAATTAACACCGGAAGTGACATTAGGTGGTGTAGACGCAATTCACAATAACGATAGGTACCGGAAATGTAGACCTGGGAAACCCTGGTCTCCTTCTCTAGTGCCTATCTTTCCTGGAGACGCGATTCTGTATACAGCACCGTCGCGTGACTGACACGTGATCAGTGGCGCTATATAGGCAGCTGCCAATATCGGCATCACACAGAGAATCCAGGCCAACTGCCTACAGTTGGGGGTGCAAATACCCTGTACTGTTTCTCGCCGTCTACATGGCTTTGCAATGTACTCAGCAAAAATACACGGAGAGAAGCACAATTAAAGATGTTCAATAATAAAAAATAGCTAATAAGTAACTAATAGCAATAACCAATAAGTACCCTCAGTGTGTAGTCTTAAGCGATGGGCTAAACCAAGACCTCAAACACCCGAGACACTACTTAATTCATTTTGTGTCCTTGCTGAGGTGACGTGTTCATCATCAGTCTTATTTGATTTTTAATAATAATAATAATAATAATAATGATAATAATTTTATTTTATATACTGCCATACCCAAGAAGTTCTAGGCGGTTCACAACAATTAATTGAAATACAAACAATGCTAATCATTGAAATCAACAAGTTATTTGCATATAATATAGGAAAAATACATACATGCCATATAAAGAGGGTAGACAATCTTAAAAGAATAAAAGATTATAATAATAAAATATATTAAGAACTCAGCCTGTTAAATAATAGAGTTTTAATCTGCTTTCTAAACTCAAGATAAGAAGAGGCATCAAGCACAATTTGGGCGAGCCATGAATTTAGTTTGGCCGCCTGAAAAGAAAAGGTTCTTTCAAAGAACCTTTTATAATGACATAGTTTTAATGAGGGAAAAGCAAACAAATGTATTCTTCGAGAGCTCTTATTGTTATAACTCAAAGTGCTCTTCTTAAAATCTTTTACAGCACCACATAGATGCATTAGGGGATAACCTGCATTAAAAATCAAACAAGACCGATGATGAACACGTCACCCCAGCAAGGACACAAAATGAATTAAATAGCGTCTCGGGTGTTTGAAGTCTTGGTATAAATACAAGCTGCAATCAGTTTGTTCACATATATTTGCAAGCTCTTTGCCATACACCATTAATATTATGCACTTATTTTATTATTGTACATCTCTCCATGTATTGCAAAGTCTTATAGATAGTAAGGAACCATACAGGGCATTTGTACTTTTACTAGTTTGGGTTTATTCTTTGAGTGAGATTTCTACAGTTAGGAGTGAACATTTATAGCAGTCGTTTAACAGGTATAAGTGCTCATGCCCACAGTTAGGCGAATAAATGCCAACTTGCGCTGGCATTTTAAAGTGGTAGTTGCATGTGCAGCTCCCATGATAGAATCTGCCTTTTACGCACATCATCCCGGTGCCTGGCTTTAGACAATATATTGAGAATTAACCCGGTTGTACCTACTTATTACCACTGAACAGTACGGCACATGCCCAATGGCGCTGTTGTTATTATGATCACTCACTTTGCATATCTCCCAAACAGGCACTTTTACAACAGTTTCTGTTTGGCAAAACCCAAACTTCCCAGGATCTTTGTCCTTTAAACCTTGAAAGCGGAGGAGTGATGCGACCGCCTACTGAGGCAAAGTAATGTGTTCCAGGATCCTATGTCATTTGCCAAAAGTCACGGCATCTTAAATCTGCCAATTTTAGTCAGCTAAATACTGAAAAAAAATGTTAGCCTTAAAAAATCGGTACCATAAATTTGACATTTAAAGTGAGTTATAGTGGCTGACTTGTTTTTCCATCAGATAAGGGAACTACTGAATGAAACACTTAACACAGAAGTTCTATACATGCGAGCATTCGGGGTTGTTTTTTTTTTCTTTTGGAAGGGGGAATTTCCTGGACATAGACAAAAAGAAAAAACAAGTCTAGTTAAATAAACTATTTTAATTACTTAACAAGAGGTTCCATAGAGAACTAATGGAGCCATACTGGGTCAGACCAATGGTTCATCTAGCCCAGTATCCTGTTTCCAATCCAGGTCACAAGTATCTGGCAGAAACCTAAACAGTAGCAAGATGTGCATATACTGTACAGTATGTAGATCAAAGACAAATCCCCCATATACTCAACATTTGTTGTGAACAGGACAGTAGAAACACAATAACATAGCAATATACTTGTTTATTGCAGCTACCTCTCAGTTCTATGCGGTTTACAGAGTAAAGATATTGGACATTCAAGTTTTAAGTTTAATAAAGATTTGATTGATCGCTTAATCAGAATTCTAAGCTATGTACATATTACTAAAATTACAAAATTTAGGGAACAATACAACAAATGACAAAACCAAGACTAATGAGTAACGTTACAGACCCATGAAACACAAGGAGATGAAGGGGAAGGAAATACAAATTGTTTGATAGTAAATAAGACGTTCAAGGGAAAAACAAGAGTGAATTACAGAGAATTACAATCCATTAGTTAAAACATTGATCAAACAAGTATGTTTTTAACAATTTTCTAACTGTCAGATAGGTGTTGGAGCTTAATATAAAATTACCAAAATGTTTATCCCATATACAGGCCTGATAAGATAAAATTCTGCCAAAGAATCATTTGTAAACACATCCCTTAATAGATGGAAAGTCAAATATCCACAAATCCCGTGTAGGGCGTTTTCTATTAACAAATTCAAAGTGGTTAAGAAAATAACTAGGTAAAAGACCATGTAAAGACTTAAAACTTATACAACCAAACTTAAACAATATTCTCACCTCAATTGACAGCCAGTGCAATTTTTGGTAATGTGTGTTTAAATCTTTTTATTAAATTTAACAGATTATCAATGACAAGCAAAGATCTCCAACAGGTCCCACCCACCCAACTTCCCTCCTCCCCCCCATGGGAACAGCCACTCCAAAGTCCAGCATATTAGTTCAATAGTCTACTGCGTACCAATGGTGTTAAAGTAGAACAAAAGGGCAACCAACATCTAAGGTGCAGGGTACCACGTCTGGAATCCATGTCCGCAATATCCAAACGTTCACATCCCGCCAATTGAATCATTTGAGTCCGCCAATGCGAAACAGTGGGTGTGTGAGGCGATAGCCAGCACTGAAGGATAGTTTTGATGCCCATCAAGATGGCCTTCCGGGCGAACACCGCTGCTCCAGGACGAGTCGGTTGTAAAGACAACTTCAATGTAAAGAGGAAAGTGTTCGTAGGTAACCAAGTACTATTCCAGAAAGCGGCAATATGTAAGCAAAGACGCTTCCAGAAGGCCCGAATTCCAGGGCACAACCAGAACATATGGCCTAAGGAAGCTCGAGGAGCCACACACTTAGGACAAGCATCAGTATTACAAATATGTGCGTGAAAGGCTCTGACAGGAGCAAAGTAGGCCCGAACTAAAAATTTATAATAGCGCTCCCGTTCAGTCATAGCGGTCATGGATTTTGTCCCTTTCAAAATGCTCCGCTTTATCATATCTGTAGAGATGGGAAACTGTAAGTCAGCTGACCACTTATTAGCCAGGGCCATATAGTCCAATTCTCCAGCCAACTCCTGTAAAGAGCGATGGTGAAAACGCAGGGGGATGAGCACCTGGGCAGTAAGACTCAAAATCTCAGACAGCTTTTCTTGGACCTCCTCTCGCAAAACTGATCCAGGGAAGGAATGAACATAATGCTGCAATTGTCCATAAGAGAACCAATCCCCAGCCACTAAGGCAGAAGAATCACACAACATTTGAAAAGGTTGAAGAGTACCATCAGATTGTAAAACATGAAACAAATAATGCATGCCCTTCCCCGGTCACCTAGGATGAGCATCTAGGCCCATACCAGGGATAAAGTCTCCATTGCCAGTAATAGGTAAGTACGGTGTCACATCAAACCGGAGAGTCAATTGAGTGCAAAGCTGCTTCCAAATTTTCCGTAAAGGAAGGAGAAATAAGTCCCCATATGATTGCTGTCGGGGGGAGGGGGGGCAGGCATTTCACATGGAGTAAATAACTAAAATGATAAGGAGCAAAAGAACTACATTCCACCTCTGCAACAGAAAAATATGAGGTAGCACAGAACCAATCGTTCAAATGCTTAAGCTGACAAGCCATATTAAATTTACCAAGTGTAACAGCCCAAGACCCCCTTGAGTAGTAGGTAAAGATAAAGAGTGTAAGGGAATACGAGACCGCTTACCACCCCACAGAAAGGAACGGAGGGAACGATGATGCAATCGTAAATAGCAATGTTGTAAAAGAATAGGTAAAGTCTGAAAAAGATAAAGCCACTGGGGGACCACCATCATATTATATAATGCAATTTTCCCCATAAGAGAGAGTGGGTAGTGACGCCAAGCCCACAGCCGCCGTTCGGTACTAGCCAACAGAGGAAGGACATTGCTAGAGTAGAGCGTAGCCAAGTCCTTGGGTATAAGAATGCCTAAGTAACGAATCGAAGAGTCAGCCCACACTAAAGGGAAAGAGCCCACCCAGGAGTCGCGAACAGAGGGCTGCAAAGGAAGCACCAATGACTTCTGTTTATTTAAAGTCAACCCAGAGAACAAATGAAACTCATCGAAGAGCTCCAGAGCACGCAGCAGGGAACGGTGTGGATGAGCCAGAGTGAGCAATAAATCATCGGCAAAGGCCAACACACGTATTTGAGAAGAGCCCTCAGGCAAACCAACTAGTTCATCATCCTTTTGGATCGTGCGCAGCAGGGGTTCCAGATAAAGAAGGAAAAGCAATGGGGAGAGAGGGCAACCCTGACGTGTCCCTCGGCCCACTTCGAAAGAATTGGTTAGAATTCCATTAACTAAAACTGAAGCTACCGGTGCAGAATAAAGCACTCGCAAAGCGGACCCAAACCAACCCCCTATACCTACATATTCCAAGACCCGGAAAAGATACGGCCAACGAACTTGATCAAAAGCCTTGGCTGCATCCAGACTCGCCAAAAGACCTAGCGTAGAAGCAGCCCGGGCTCTGGAGATAGCTAACAACACCCGTCGAACGTTGATCACGGAGTGTCGGCCCTGCACGAACCCCACCTGCGCCGAAGAGATCACATGAGGCAGTAGGGGGGTCAGTCGATTCGCCAGCAGACGAGCCAATATCTTCAAATCAACATTAAGAAGGGAAATTGGACGGTATGAGTCAATTTCATCCCGTGGTTTGCCCGGCTTTGGTAGCAAGGTGATAGTAGCAGAATTAGCATGGGACGGAAACGTTCCCTTTTCCAATGCCGTGGCAAAATAACCTAAAAGAGGCTCACACACCTGCAGGGATAACATCTTATAAAATTCAGGAGAGAACCCATCGGGGCCCGGAGCTGTGCAAGAACGCAAGTTTTTAATCGCTTTTTGGATCTCTGTGCCCCGAAAGGGTCCACTCAAAACAGACCTCTGCAGATCAGTGAGCTGAGGCATGCCCGCATCTTCTAAATAGTCAAGAATATCAGGACCACAATAGGGTCCGGGGCTAGCATAAAAAGAAGAGAAGTGCCTGTAAAAAGCGTCTGCTATTTCTGCTGTTTTGACAGTATAAGAACCGTTAGCCGTCCGAATCTTAGAAATATAACGATCCTCCTGCCAGTTCTTAGTCAGAGTAGCTAACATTTTCCCGTCCGGTTGCCATACCGATAGAACCGATATTTCCTATAAAAGAGTGAACATTTGATACGAGCATGCAATAAAGTGTTAAGGGCCACCTGAGCCGCGTGGAGTTCCTCCCGTAGTATACGAGTGGGGTGTTGCAAGTATTGAGCTTTCAAGCTGGAATACTGCTTTTCCATCCGAAGGATGCCAGAGGAAATGCGCTTACGACGAGCAGAAACATATGATATAATGTCCCCCCGAAGAACTATGGCCGTTTCCCAAAAGAGGTCAGGGGTAGATTGATGTTGACCATTAGTAAGCAGAAATTCGTCCCATCGATTACTGAGATAGGTCATAAAGTCAGGATCATCCTGCAAATAAGAAGGAAAGCGCCACCGAAGGGATCCTGAGGGAGGAACACCCCAAGCCACATTAATCCATACAGGGCAATGGTCTGATACTTCTAAGGGCCCAATAGTGGCTGCGGTGACACGAGAGAAGAGATATTCTGAAACCAATAGATAATCTAAGCGAGAAAAGGACCCATGTGCTCTGGACTGGTGAGTATAGTCTCTCTCAAAGGGGTGGAGAAGTCGCCAGGGATCGACCAAACCTAGGGACTTACAAAGAAATGACACTCCCTTGGTAGAGGCAGGGGCAGGTGAGACTGAGACAGTAGATCGATCAAGAAAAGAATCCAACACTTGGTTAAGGTCCCCAGCCACAATCAGAGGAAAGGAAGAATCCAAGAGGCCAAGTGAAATTAGAGTAGCAAAATAGGATGAAGAATAACAGTTAGGCCCATAGGTAATCAATAAACGAAATTCCGATCCCTGTAAGGATACATGCAACAATAAGTTCCTACCCTGAGGGTCCTGGTGATATACCGTAACAGCACACTTTAGACCTTTCCGAACCAGCAAGCATACCCCAGCCCTTTTACCCGAGGAAGAAGCATAGAACACAGAGCCTACCCATCCCCTCTGTAGTTTCTTATGTTCCTCAATAGTCAACTTAGTTTCCTGCAAGCAAGCCAAGTCGGCTCGATGGTGTTTCAGCTGTTTTAGCAGCTTTGTACGTTTCACCGGGGATGTTATCCCAGACACGTTCCAGGAGACTATACAGAGTGTGCTGTCACCCAGGAGCTTCTAACCTAAGTAACATACAGCAAGTAGTAATCAAAATCCTCACCCAGGTGCCCAGCCTCACCCAAGTGCCCTCCACATGGTATTCCAGATAGCACCCTGTAAGCAATAGAAAAACAGGCAGCAATAATAGAAAACAAAAGAACAAAAAATGCCAGAAAAATGACAACAACCAAAAAGCATTCTCGTAGACTGTTCCCACCCAAACAGCAAACCCCCCCCCATCCCTCAAACAACCCACACAGCATATTCCAAGAATATGCAAGAGGACCGTGAAGACACCTCACGGTGCCCCGATCCACCCAATCCCAATTAGCAGTGAACATAACTCAATGAACAGCAACTAGCAAAAGTTAGCAAGGATCACCCTGGCCAAAGACACAGCCGGATCAGAATGTAAAAAAAAATCAAGGCGGATCTGAAGGGGAGCCAAGATGTTGATTAATAAAGTCTGCAGCCTCCGTGGCCACCGAGAAAGGATGCCAGGTACCATTATGTTGGATCTTCAGCAGAGCAGGGTATACAAAGAGGAAACGTTGCTTAAGCTCCACCAATCTGGTGCACAGAGGGTATAAGGCCTTACGCCGGTCAGTAAGAGCCGATGAGTAATCCTGGCTAAGACGTATAACAGAGCCCCGTAGTTGTAAAGAGTCCTTCTGGGCCCAGGATTGCCTCAGTATGTCCATCTTGTATCGGTAGTTAAGAAATTTAGCAATGACCACACGTGGTCTGGATTCACGAGCAGGCCGCACACCTAAACGATGGGCCCGCTCCAAGCAGAGAGAGCCAGGCGCCACAGCGTCAGGGAACTCCATCTCGAGCCAACCCTCCAATTCAGCCAAAAGACGTGCATCAGGTATCATTTCAGGGACCCCCAGAAATCGCAGGTTGTTCCTGCGCGACCGATTTTCCAGGTCATCCAGTTTTTCAGCCTGTGCATGCACCGTCTCCTGTAGGGCCGCTAAGTCTAACTCGTGTGAATTTAAGGAGTCCTCCGCTGTAGACACTCTCTGCTCCAGTTCTGAAGTGCGTGCCGCGGTGTCTGTGAAAAGATGCTCCAGGCGATTCATCTGGGTGGTTATAGTTTCCAATTGTGGCCCGAGTACCTGAGCCACTGCCTTCTTAATATCTTCGATAGCCGTGTCAGCGAGCACAGACACTGCCGCGGTCGAAGCCGCCGCCATTTTGGTTTCGCCGGTTTGCAGGCGTGCCGGAGTTTTGCGGGCAGAGGGTGGGCGAGCCGCATCTTGCGATCGGGTCAGATACCTGTCCATAGTATCCTGATCCGTTGTGCTACGAACTGGGGCTGCCAGGGTGCCGGTAAACAGTGTTAGGTTCAGTTAGGTGGATCGGGGTCCCGGAGCTGCAGGGAAACACGTCCTCAGCAGCTCATTGCGTCACGTGACCCAATTTTTGGTAATAATATGTCACATGGTTGCATTTTTTCAGACTGAATATCAAACGAACAGCGGTATTTTGAATAACTTGCAAACTCTTGATATTTTTCTTAGAGATTGACAAATAAAAAATGTTACAGTAATCTAAAGTGCTTAGAATAAGTGACTGTCCCAAAAGTCTAAAGGAGGAAAGATAAAAATATGGCTTAATTGTTCGAAGCTTCCATAACAGAAAAGAGCATTTTATAACAAGAGTGTTAATGTGAATATCAAGTATTAGGGACATATTTGCACATATCGATTTTATAAGTTTACATTTCTTCCTTTGGAAAAGTATGGTAAAAAACACAAATCTTATTTATTTTTCATGCTATTATAATATACTGAAATATGGGGGGCCATAAGAATGCTAAAAATTGGCCTTAAGAACATAAGAACATAAGAATTTGCCTCCACTGGGTCAGACCAGAGGTCCATCGCGCCCAGCAGTCCGCACCCGCGGCGGCCCATCAGGTCCATGACCTGTCATGTTTACTTGATTTAGCCCTATAGCCCCCTTGTTTTTATCTTTACTCTTTCCATACTCTTATCTACCCTTATCTGTATCCCTCAATCCCCCTATCCTTCAGGAACCCATCCAATCCCTCTTTGGAATCCCCGTAGCATACTCTGCCCGACCACTTCCTCCGGGAGCGCATTCCATGTGTCCACAACCCTCTGTGTGAAGAAGAACCTCCTGGCATTGGTTCTAAACTTGTCCCCTTCCAGTTTCTCCGAGTGCCCTCTTGTGCCTGTGGTTCCCTGTAGTTTGAAGAATCTATCCTTGTCTACCTTCTCCATGCCCCTCATGATCTTGAAAGTTTCTATCATGTCTCCCCAAGCCTCCTCTTTTCCAGGGAGAAGAGTCCCAACTTGTCCAGCCTGTCAGCGTATGAACAGTCTTCTATGCCATTTATCATCTTCGTAGCTCTTCTCTGGACCCTCTCAAGTATCGCCATGTCTTTCTTGAGGTACGGCGACCAATATTGGACGCAATACTCCAGATGCGGGCGCACCATTGCACGATACAGTGGCATGATGACTTCCTTCGTCCTGGTTGTAATTCCCTTCTTAATGATGCCCAGCATTCTGTTAGCTTTCTTCGAGGCCGCTGCACATTGCGCTGATGATTTCATGGTTGTATCCACCAGCACACCCAAGTCTTATGTGGGTTTTTCCCACATGGTAAAGCTATTTGTAGTGCAGCAGTAAAAATGAGCAATTTTTTAATTTTTGTACTTGTGGCCATTAGTGTGTGTGCCCTTATTGCCAGCTATTTTGTAGACAGTATAGGCTCTCGTGCTAATCATGTACTAATCAGCATGCAGCAATATAGCTGTGCTAATTGATTGCCACAGAAATGGCCACTCTCCACTCCCAGACACATCCCTTTCACAATAGTCGTGCACATGCTATCCTGGAACTATTATTACTACTACTTATTATTTCTATAGCACTACCAAACGCACACAGTGCTGTATAGTATATTAAACACACAAGAGACGGTCTCTGCTTGAAAGAGCTTACATACACAGGATGCCTGACCGTGCTCCATGCTAAGTTTGTTTAAGCTGCGGTAAGTATGTGCTAGTGCTTTCTGCAGCTTGATAAAAGGAACCCGGGGCATTTTCAACCAATGTCATTATGAAACACCAGAATGTGATTTTAAAAAAAAGTTTTAAATATACAGTAGTTATATATATATAATTTTGTGTAGAAAAGAATGTTGCAGGATGTGAAGGAGTCTATAGGAAGTTACCATTCCCCTTTCACAGTTGCAGAACCACCTTAAAACCCACACTGCCACCCAGGGAGGAGATGCCTTAACAAAGGCAGAGCCTAAAGGGCATGGCCCAGGAAGTTAAAAAGCTCAGGGCACAGCTAGGTCAAGAAGGTCCAGAGGGGAGAAGAAAAGCCCTTCAGCATATGCCTCTAACACATACGTATAAATTACAGGTTCTACAATCAAGTAGGCCAGGTTCACCTTGAAACCCTGCAGAATTTTATTTCTGGAATCTGTTAGTGGGAGAGACAGACTGATGCACCCTGTGGCCTTGCCAGTGCAAGTTAGGAGACCACCTTGAATTCAAGCCAAGCATCTAGGCACTATTTTCTAAGTCAGAGAGTGAAACAGTGTCATGAAAACTATTACTGACTGAAGAGTATTTAGACCCTGAAGAAGTCATAGACTTTAATGAGGGAAATACTGAAACTGACCCATGGGTCATGGAAACTGATTGTGTTTAAATTGAGGTCATGCTGGGACTTTGCCAAATAGCAAACTTAGAAGTTAAAACGGTTGCTAGTTTGGTGGCAAAGTAAAGGGGCTGGCTGCCCCAATAAACTCAAGTTTGGATAAAATTTACTGTAGAGCCTTAGTGCCTGGTGAAGGTTCTTGTAAGCTTCTTTTGGAAAGAACCTGAGTTTTTCTAGACTGTGGCAATTTGCACTGCACAGCCCTGGCAGTAGTCTTTTGGATATTTTTCCTTTTTGGTTTTCTTTTAGACTGGATTGTGGGTCCTGTGGGTAGGGACCACAATCAATGATCACTGTGGGAGGAGGTCCTTTCTGCCCTGAGCTCTGCAGTCAAGATCCAGTCTGACGCTGCCAGTAGTAATCTTGAATAAGAAATTGAATAAGAAACTGTATTAAAGCATTTTTTTGAAACCAGTTGAATATAGCACTGGGAATAGTAAGGAGTACCTGATGCCAGCAGTTTGAATGGACTATATTTTTGAAAGCCGAGTTTTCTTTTGAACCATGAATGTTATTTGGGGTTTTTTCTGAAAATTGAAGTTCCAAATGGAATAAAGCACTTTAAGTTGGAATCAATCCAGGTGTTTTTATTACTTGATCCACCACTCCAATTGGGAACTGATTAACTGCTCGTCAGCGCTTGGGTGCAGCCCGGCCTGGTGATGCATGGTGACAATATACAGTAGATGACAACATATATACAAATACCTCTAACATTGCACTACTCTTTTACAATAAGAGTCTTCCCAAGCACTGAAAACCTGCGATTTTGGCATAAAACAGGGTCCCACAACATGTTAGGAGGGGTTTGAAATCATTTTGAAGTCTGCATATATCTACCTGGGACCACCTGGTTTTTGTTATTAATAAACGACAATTTCCTTGTCATCTACAGCAGATGAATCCAGACAAATGGATTATGTCCATCTATCAGCAGGCAGAAATAGAGAGCACTGCCTTGCTTGATAGATACCGGATGGCACGCTCTCTGTCACTTCAGTATACTCTATCTCCAGCAAGTGAGTGGGTGGCCATTCATAGTTCCTTTGTATTGGGGTGTGATAGCTCCAGACTTGCTCCTGATCTTGTAATTCTATTTCTGTAGAGCCCTCTTATTAAAAAAAAAATAATAATAATAATCAAATCAAACAGATTAGTTTAAACCCACTGGAAGTCAGAGTCCTAGAATAGTGGATCTACAAAGAAGGTGTGGCCAAGGGAGGAGCATGGTCAGCTCAGGGGCATCCCTTTAAAATGTACACAGTGTTATGGAATAGTATGGATCTGTACCCAGCTCATGCACAGGTATAGATACCTAGTTTCAATTGGTTTAACTTCTTGCATCCAAAATTAAGTATGGATCCCGATGTTAGAATATGGTTCAGTACAGATTGTTTTCGGCAACAAATTTTGAGCCCCATTTATTGAATCCAGTCCTATCTGTATGAGTGCTTGCCATCTTGCGACATGTATACTTTAAGCCAGTGTGACACAAACTGTGTGTTGTGGCGAGAGTCCAGGTGTGCCATGAGTAGCCAGGGAGGAGTAGAGGTGTTGGCGCTAGCTGACTGCCTACAGGATATGCCTATCCTCCTCGCCAGCGACTCTCCTATTCTCCACACCTCTTCTCTTCCAGCACCCCCCCCCCCCCCCACCGGCGGCTCAGAGCCCCATCTGGAGGGCTTTCGTGCTTGTGCGATATCGATGTGATGTCACACATGTGTGGGACATCTCGTTGACATCCACACATTTCCAGATGCCCTCATCCAGTTTAGTGTGCAGCAGCTTCAGAAAGTGTAGCTGGTTTTAAGAAAGGTTTGGAAAAGTTCCTGGAGGAAAAGTCCATAGTCTGTTATTGAGAAAGACATGAGGGAAGCCATTGCTTGCCCTGGATCAGTAGCATGGATTGGCCACCATGAGAATGGGCTACTGGGCTTGATGGACCATTGGTCTGACCCAGTAATGCTATTCTTAGGTTCTTATGTTCTTAAAGTTTATGAGAAACTGCTTTAAGCCATTACTTACTTTTAGAGAAACTCATTTATGGGTGAAAATCTATATATATAAAATCGGATGTATGTAGGTATGTGCCGCGATCACGCAAAAACGGCTTGACCGATTTGAACGAAACTTGGTATGCAGATCCCTCACTACCTGGGATGATATGTTCTGGGGGTCTCGCGGCCCACCTGCACACGTGGGCGGAGCTACCAACAGAAAATCAGATTTCACCCATTCATGTCAATGGAAAAAATGTAAAAAGCTGCCATTCTCACAGTAATTCAAAAACGGCTTGACCGATTTGAACGAAACTTGGTATGCAGCTCCCTCACTACCTGGGGTGATATGTTCTGGGGGTCTCGCGGCCCACCTGCACACGTGGGCGGAGCTACAAACAGAAAATCAGATTTCACCCATTCATGTCAATGGAAAAAATGTAAAAAGCTGCCATTCTCACAGTAATTCAAAAACGGCTTGACCGATTTGAACGAAACTTGGTATGCAGATCCCTCACTACCTGCGGTGATATGTTCTGGGGGTCTCGCGGCCCACCTGCACACGTGGGCGGATTTACAAACATAAAATCTTATTTCATCCATTCATGTCAATGGAGAAAATGTAAAAAGCTGTGGGACCGATTTGAACGAAACTTGGTATGCAAATCCCTCACTACCTGGGGTGATATGTTCTGGGGGTCTCGCGGCCCACCTGCACACGTGGGCAGAGCTACAAACAAAATCAGATTTCACCCATTCAAGTCAATGGAAAAAATGTAAAAAGCTGTGGGACCGCTTTGAACGTAAATTGGTATGCAGATCCCTCACTACCGGGGGTGATATGTTCTGGGGGTCTCGCGGCCCACCTGCACACGTGGGCGGAGCTACAAACAGAAAATCAGATTTCACCCATTCAAGTCAATGGAAAAAATGTAAAAAGCTGTGGGACCGATTTGAACGAAACTTGGTATGCAGATCCCTCCCTACCTGGGGTGATATGTTCTGGGGGTCTCGTGGCCCACCTGCACACGTGGGCAGAGCTACAAACAGAAAATCAGATTTCACCCATTCAAGTCAATGGAAAAAATGTAAAAAGCTGTGGGACCGCTTTGAACGTAAATTGGTATGCAGATCCCTCACTACCTGGGGTGATATGTTCTGGGGGTCTCGCGGCCCACCTGCACACATGGGCGGAGCTACAAACTGAAATTCAGATTTCACCCATTCATGTCAATGACAAAAATGTAAAAAGCTGGGGAGCAGTTACCGGACTGGAGGAGAGCTGTGGGTGACCTGTTTGCTGGTCCCGGATTCCGGCAGCGGCGGCTTCCCTTCCCGACTGGCGGCGCAGTCAGGCATCTACAGGGACGGACCCCTGACGTCACTGGGTCCGTCTCCAACATCTTAAAAGGCAGCCGCTGTTGCGGTAATACTGGGAGCAGTTACCGGACTGGAGGAGAGCTGTGGGTGACCTGTTTGCTGGTCCCGGATTCCGGCAGCGGCGGCTTCCCTTCCCGACTGGCGGCGCAGTCAGGCATCTACAGGGACGGACCCCTGACGTCACTGGGTCCATCTCCAACATCTTAAAAGGCAGCCGCTGTTGCGGTAATACTGGGAGCAGTTACCGGACTGGAGGAGAGCTGTGGGTGACCTGTTTGCTGGTCCCGGATTCCGGCAGCGGCGGCTTCCCTTCCCGACTGGCGGCGCAGTCAGGCATCTACAGGGACGGACCCCTGACGTCACTGGGTCCGTCTCCAACATCTTAAAAGGCAGCCGCTGTTGCGGTTGCGGCTGCAGCCGTGCGGCCGCAGGGCGTGGCCGAAACCCCTTAGGGCACGCCCCTTAGGAGCCACGTGGAGTCCGGGAGCCGGTAGTGGGCAACTTTTATTTGGGGTACATAGACCCGGTGCGGATTCTGCTCCCTATTATTGGATCTAAGATGTTCATTCCATGTCTGCTGTAGTGAGGACGCCGCTAAAGTTTTTCTTTTTTTTAAAATGCCGAAAAGACGAGGAAGGAACACCGGAGGAGCCTCCCGGCGACCCTTAACTCCAGTGGTTACTATTGATGACTTTCTCCGACGCCTACAACGGGAACAAGAAGGGTCGGGGGCTAGCTCATTGGGGACACCGCCGGAGAGTAGTGCGGTGGGTTCCCCTGAGCATGATATCACTCTTAGCCCCGACGTTAGGACGCCACCCCTTCAACCAACACCGCAAGCAGCCAGCTCCCCACGGGACAAGAATCCACCTGAGGAGGTGGTTTTTTCATTGTCCACAGAGGCTAGTATGGAGGGCTCGCCGAATATGACAACGCAGAGTGGAAGGATCTCTCTGCAAGGACTTGCGACCGGGTCAACAGAGGTTGGAGGAATACAAGACGGCACTGAGGTAAAGCTAATTTCAGAACATTTAGATACTACACCATTACAACTTTTTTCACCTACAAAACCTCCTACAGTCACACTTGAAGCATTATGGGACTTGGTAGTGAATTTGGGGAATTCCTTAAATCCTCAAATAAAAAGTTTGGATAAAGAATTAAAAGAACAAAAGGAAGAAATAAAAGTTTTAAAGCAGGATATGTCACAATTTAAAACAGAGACACAAAATACAAATAAGGAGTTAATGCTATTGAAACAAAATCAAGATATGCTGGTTAAAGATAATATATTACTCAGGAAGAAGTTAGAAGTGCAGGAGAATAATGGTCGAATAAATAATTTGAGATTTATAAATTTTCCAAAGATCCTGTCAACTTCTCCTAGAGAAATGGTGAAAAGATATTTTATGGAAATTTTGGAAATTCCTGAAAATTCCTTACCTCCTCTTACAAGAGTGTATTATTTACCTGCTAAGCCCCAATTTAAAGAAGAAGGAAAAAAAAATGTAAACAGCTGCCATTCTCACAGTAAATCAAAAACGGCTTTACCGATTTGAACGAAACTTGGTATGCAGATCCCTCACTACCTAGGGTGATATGTTCTGGGGGTCTCGCGGCCCACCTGCACACGTGGGCAGAGCTACAAACAGAAAATCATATTTCACCCATTCATGTCAATGGAAAAATTGTACACAGCTGCCATTCTCACAGTAAATAATAAACGGCTTGACCGATTTGATCGAAACTTGGTATGCAGATCCCTCACGACCTGGGGTGATATGTTCTGGGGGTCTCTTCACCCAAGAATTTATATGTTCTTGCTCCTGGAGGTGAAACTAAAAATGTTGTTTATAATCAAGTTTTGTGTTTGTTGTATTGTATTCATTTTGTCAAATATTTCGCATTATAATTTGATTATTGTATTTTTTATAAAGCTGTAAAAATATAATTTCGTTCACCACTATAAAGTATCTTTATTTGAATCCATTTACTGTGTTATTGCTATAATTAAATACCCGTGCAACGCCGGGTCATCAGCTAGTAGTTTATAATATTACGTCTGTTATGGAATAATATAACAAATAAAGTGAATTAAATTATTTAAAGTATATACTATAATATTAAAAATAATTATAGAGTGCTCAGTGTAATATCGTATTCAAAACCAACAGGTTAATAGAATGAAGATGTATTAACATTGCATCATTGCACTCACCTACCTACCAACCCTAAACATTTAGTTAAATTTAAGTTGTTCAAGCAAATTTGTAGTGGTGAAGATATATAGATGAATACTTAGCTGGATATGATTGATGAAAAACATGAAAATCTCCACTATCAAATATGTCGTCTCAAGATAATCAAAAGTGTCCTTGAGATCTGCTCGTCGGTACTGGGAGTCGTGCAATGAAGTACTTCTTATGTAGTTGGTTTAGAATTGGTACCACTGGCTCCCAATTCAAGCTAGGATTCTTTTTAAAATGGGTTGCACTTGCTACAAGACATTATATACGGACTAATACCTACTTATCTCGTGGATCATTTTAACTTTCACAGACAGAAAAACACAACTTTTCGCAAACTCGGGACTCCTTTTACTAAGCTGTGATAGCAGTTTTAGTGCAAGCTGAATTGCCCCACGCGCTAGACCTTAACGCCAGAATTGAGCTGGCGTTAGTTCTATCCAATTAGCGTGGGTTTAGCGCGTTAAAATCCTGCGTGCGCTAAAAATGCTATGGCAGCTTAGTAAAAGGAGCCCCCAGTTTCCCCTATAATAAAGGGCTGTATTTACAAGCATTTTTATAACAGAACTTTAGGTTGCCAAGCTGGCCTCTGGGGCAAGAATTTTAGCAATTTGATAACTAACCCCCTCTTTTACTAATGTGTAGCGCGGGTTTTAGCGCCGGCAGCAGCGGTAACTGCTCAGTTGCTCATAGAATTCCTGTGATGCTGAAAACTCATCTATTTGGTAAATTTTATAGATAAGTATTTTGCAATTTAAGTATATAATTCATAAGAACATAAGAATAGCCTTACTGGGTCAGACTAATGGTCCATCGAGCCCAGTAGCCTGTTCTCACAGTGCCAATCCAGTTCACCCTGCCAAAACCAAAGGTGTAGCAATATTCCAAGCTACCGATATAGGGCAAACAGTGGCTTCCCTTGTGTCTTTCTCAATAACAGACTATGGACTTTTCATCCAGGAACTTGTCCAAATCTTTCTTAAAACCAGCTATGCTATCTGCACATACCACAACCTCTTGCAACGCGTTCCAGAGCTTAACTATTCTCTGAGTGAAAAAATATTTCCTCCTATTGGTTTTAAAAGTATTTCCCTGTAATTTCAAGTGCCTCTAGTCTGCAATTTGTGAAGGAGTGAAAAATTGATCCACTTGTACCCATTCTACTCCACTCAGGATTTTGTAGACTTCAATTATATCTCCCCGCAGCAGTATTTTTTCCAAGCTGAAAAGCCCTAACCAATCGCTCTTCTTTGAACCTTTTCTAGCGCCACTCTCTTTCTTGAAATAAGGATACCAGAATTGAACACAATACTCTAGATGAGGTCGCACCATGGAGCATTATAACATTCTTAGTCTTATTAATCATCCCTTTATTAAATAATTCCCAGCATCATATTTGTGCATGTACAGTGTTTGCATCTGTTAACCGTATACAACTGAAAGGTTTTGCAGTATACAAATGGCTTGTTATGTTATGTCTACTATCCACTCCCTCCCATATCTGCCTCCTTTTCACAGGTATAGAAACTGCATGCATTGTTGACTGCCACACATACTGGCACCCTGAAAAATGGTAAGAACAAATTCTAACAATAACTATGATTAAAATGTAAGCTATAATATTCATGATTTTATGGTCGTGCTTTAGAATTAAGTATGTTGACTTGTAGCATTCAGGAAGTGTTTTGACATTTCTACTCTGAATCAAGTAATTGCATTGACACAGGTCCCTAGAGATCAAACCCAAGAGTTTGCTTTGAAATTAAGAGTCAATTTTTTAAGTTTTTCAATGTGCAGCTGGGCAAGTCAACCTAGGCTTGAGCCAAAGGACTAACTTTGGCTCAACTCTGAGCCAAGATTGCGGAGAGCTAGAAGAAAATGTTCAGTTGTAAGAAGTGAAGGCGTTTTTGCAAAGGTTACCATCTGGCTCCATGTTCAGGACCTGATGATGCAATGCCTGATTCTCATAGGAAGATTAGAACTACAAGGCCATGACCCTCAAGAGACTGAGCCACTCTAAGGTTTATTAGGACCATCTTCATGATTTCTCTCTCCTCCTTATTTTCTCAGCTTTCATATGTTGCCTAGCTTGTGCATATTTAACCAATTAGATTATATTTGCTGTTTATGTTTTTTGTCATTAGTCCTGCATCTGTTCCCTGCATCCCGGACCTTATTTTAGAAGCCCTGTTTGCAACATAAATGTATAAATACCTGCAGTTTCAGAAAGCCGGTATTTGCAGCTTTATCTGTATACTTTCAACAATACTTGGGGGTTATAACTAAGACTCCATCATGTTTGGATGTCTATGTGGTTGGCATGGTGGGGACTACATAACATAATAGCAAATTTCTAGACTGCATAACCATAAGTTCAATACAGTTCAATACAATACAGAAATCTAATTGATCAAGAATTTGGAAAAAAGAAAAGTCTTCAAAAGTTTTCTATAATGTTTATAAGATGTGGGTCTGATCAATAATGGATGGAAATCTTTATCATAATAAGCTGTTTGGTAAGAAAGACAATGCCTATGATGTTTCTTACTTTTACAACCTTAACTGAAGGGAACGTAAATAGGCTTGGATATGGACGGGAACACCCGGACACATGGCCCCGTCCCATTTTACCCTCCGCCCCACCTCCAGCCCACCCTTTTCCACTTCCAGCCCGACCCCAAAAAAGCCTTTGTCACATGCGTGTGATGTCATCTGCGCCCTCCAGATGCGGATGGAGTTCGGAGCTTTCCAAAACCAGGGCATATCCTGAAGATTAGGATCCATGCCAATGGTATGAAGCCAGGCAAGGCGATGCATTGTTACAGACAAGCAGCCACCTGGGCAGACAACTCAAAGGCATCATAAGAAGACTGAAGAAGATGTAATCTGAGTTGTGATAGAGAAGCAATGACTTCTTGAAATTCAAAGTGCTTATTTTGAGTATCTAAATAACCTAGAAATTTAGGCAAATGAGCAATGAGCAACTCAAAATAAGTGACAAAATGGAAATTGTAATTGAGGACTTTAGAGGACATCTTGATATTCTGATAGATGCGACGTCCAAATTTGTCCATAATTTTCCCTTCTCTTCCAGGAGGAATGGTAGCACAAACCTTGGAAGGATGGGATCTTTTCAAGGAAGACTCCACAAGTAGGGATTGGTGAGATAACTGTGGAGGCAGGAGGGCCCTTGGTCGAAGCCGAGACCGAGGTTGGTTTCGGAGTCGAGGGAGTGGTCGAATCCATCTGGAAGAGCTTCTCCACTGACGTTTAAGGGCTTGAGGTTGAAGAGTAGCACAGCGCTCGCACGACTTCGGATGATGTTGGGTCCGTGACAGAAATCGCACACTGGCACTGGCTACACTTCTTGAAGCCTATAGCTGGCCGGAACATAGAAGGAAAAACAGTTGCTGCAAGGTCGAAGCCCCTGGGCAGTAGCCAAGCAGCCTGCCCCTGCAGCTGAATGGAGGAAATAACTTTATTTTTAAAAAACTAGAAATAAAATAAATAAAGTAAGTACAGCAATTCGTGAAGAAAAATAGCACAAACTGCGGTGAGAGAAGGCACGTAGTAAGTAAGTTAAACGCAGAGAGTCAAAGACGGACTTCTCGGCTCTGCGGAGAACTGAGGAGACACGCCTTGTGCTGGGCGGGAAGGCACTCGCGCATACGCGGTGCGGCTGATTTGAAACTTCTAGTTTTTTCAAGCTAGTCTGCTTGCGAGGCTTCCGCATCGAGGCTCCATCGGTGATGTCACCCATATGTGAGAATAGGCTGCCTGCTTATCCTGGGATAATTGGGAGTTCTGATCGACAAGTTGATGAAGCCGTCCGCACAATGTGCAGCGGCAGCGAAAAGGGCGAACAGAATGCCAGGAATGATTAAGAAGGTGATCACGAACAGATCGGAGAAGGTTATCATGCCACTGTACCGGGCCATGGTACTCACCTGGAGTACTGCGTCCAGCACTGGTCGCCATACATGAAGAAGGACACAGTACTACTCGAAAGGGTCCAGAGGAGAGCAACTAAAATGGTTAAGGGGCTGGAGGAGTTGCCGTACAGTGAGAGATTGGAGAAACTGGGCCTCTTCTCCCTAGAAAAGAGGAGACTGAGAGGGGACATGATTGAAACAGTCAAAATACTGAAGGGAATAGACTTAGTAGAGAAAGGCACCCTCTCAAAGGTAGGGAGAATGAGAGGGCACTCTCTAAAGTTAAAAGGGGATAGATTCTGTACAAACGTAAGAAAATGCTTCTTCACCCAGAGAGTGGTAGAAAACTGTAATGCTCTTCCAGAGTCTGTTATAGGGGAAAACACCCTCCAGGGATTCAAGACAAAGTTGGACAAGTTCCTGCTAAACCAGAACATACGCAGGTAAGGCTGGACTCATTTAGAGCACTGGTTTTTGACCAAACGGCCACCGCGTGAGCGGACTGCTGGGCACGATGGACCACTGGTCTGACCCAACAGCGGCAATTCTTATGTTCTTATCAGTGGTATCGGTATAGCATTTTAGCTGATTTTGAGTTTCAGTCCAGTCAAAACTGACCGGGAGCATCATGGTGATTTGTCATCAGTACATATCAGAGATTTAAAACCCAATTTGTTCAATTGAAAGTCAAATTTATTTATTTTATTTAGGCATTTATATACCTCCTATCAAGGTTATCTAGATGGTTTACAATCAAATACTTAAGAATTTTCCCCTATCTGTCCACTAATGTATTAAATAAAATAGGGGAAAGGGGTGACCCTGTGGGACTTCACTCCAGCTATTAGATGAATCCCCCTTCATTTTTACTTGATATGACCTCTTAGGGCTCCTTTTACAAAGCCGCGGTAAAGATTTCTACCACGGGTTGGTGAGGAATTCTATGAGCATTGGAGTGGTAAAAACTTCTACTATGGCTTTGTAAAAGCCGGTGTTAATCAGGATTGACATTCGATTTTCAAAAGATGACCATTTACTTATTGGCCATCAGCAGCTAGCAAGTAAATGGAAACATCCTGGATAGAGAACAGTATAAAATTAAACCCATTCTTGCCAAACATATGGGCAACAGTTCAATACATTCTTCTGCCGAGAGTTTTACCATAACCAGCTTGATACACTTTTGATAATTATTGAAATCCCCTTCGCCCTCCCCCCCACTAGAATAAAATCTCAGTTCAAGACCACACTGTACATTCTGGAGTGGCAGAATCCTCAGAATTCCACCATTTCAAAGAGGCTCAAGATGCCATGGGACTCATTTATAAATAGGGCCTAAATTAACATGGTTTTCCCTGTGCCATAACAAACAGAAAGAGAACTTCTTCATTAGTTCAAAGGTAATCGAGCAAGGAGTTGAAGAAGCTATCCTTTCCATTTTTAGTAGAGTGGAAAAACCGACTATAACGGCCCCTGACATTCACCACAGAAACTTGGCCTGTGAAACATACCTTGTAAATCCCCCTAATCAATCCAGAGCTTAAAAGCCAAATAAAATAGAAATTAAAATATAATTTTAAAATGGGGCATCCTAATGGCACACATAATGGCATGTACATAGGGGTGTGCCCCTTTGGCACAAATATTTGGCAGTGTACTGGCAGCCATGCAGCTGAAAGAGTTCCAGCAAGTAGGTGAAGGTTCCAGCTCTGGTGCCTTAGACAGAGTGCAGATGAAAGGAATTATAAAGTTCTCAAGATGCAGGCCTCGGGTAGGTATAGTCTATGTTTGGCTGGCATATATTCCAACTGCAAGATCTCTAAGACTACTCTAATACAATTCATTTTTCAAGCTAAAAAAAAACCAGCAAAACCTTGGCTGGCTCAAATGCTTACGTGATGCTTTGTAATGATACATGAATTATAAGAATAAGAAAATCAAATGAAATGCTCCAGAACTGCTTACTGGGACGCTCTTTGCCTCCTGTCCTAACTAGATTCTGATTCCTGAAATCCAGAAGACTCGGTGGCATAGCGAGGGTGAGAGTTGCCTGGGGTGACAGTGCCCTTTCCCTGCCCTCCTCAGCTCCTTTCCCTATGCCCCCTTCCCTTCCCCATGCCTCTAGTTGTTCACCGCTGCGAGCGACAAGAACTTCAATGTGCTCCTCGTGACCTCTCTGACGTCACATCCTATGCACAGCACTCATAAGGGATGTCAGCGGTAGCGAGTAAGACGTTGAAGTTGTTGCTTGCAGTGGTGAACTTCTTGAGTTACAGCTGAAGGGGAGGGGTGTGTGCATGTGGCAAAGGGAGGGGTGAGAAGAGGCGGGGCGGAGAGGAGGAGTGCTGGCGCCCACACCAACATGGATCCTGGGGCAGTGACGACCCCTCTCCCTCATCTATGCCCCCCGTTTCTCCCTGCCATGTGCGCCCCTCGTTCCCTTCCCCTGTATCTCTAGTTGTTCACCGCTGTGAGAAACAAGAACTTCAACGTGCTACTCATGACCCATCTGATGCCATTTCCTATGACATCATCGGAAGAGACAATGTGTTCGCGAGAAGCAATTTGAAGTTGTTGCTCATGACAGTGAACAACTAGAGGTACGGAGGAAGGGAAGGGGGTGCATGTGTGGTGAAGGGAAGAATGGGAAAAGATGGGGGCAGAGAGGAGCAGGGCCAGCACCCCCACCAGCATGGCACCCAGGGCAGACCGCCCCTTGCCCCCCTTTTACTACGCCACTTAGAAGAGCATTTTGGATTGATCAAGAGGTATAAAAAAAGCAGAGTCAGGGCTCTGTCCTAGCAACTCCACAGCTAGATGGACTTTCAGGATATATCCACAATGTATACGTTGTCAGGCTCCAATAGAAGCCAATGTTCATTATGCATATTCAGTCACTAAGCAAACCAATAGTGTACTGATCTGTTTGCGACCCCTTTGCGACCTGATTTTCCTCCGACCTGATTCACTAACCTCTCCTGCGATCCGCTTCCAATTCGTTCATGCAAATGAGGGGAAACGACATGCAAAGTAGGCAGGGATGTGATTCACCAAACAAATCTGGGACACCGACTGGGCTGGCCGATCAAGAAAAGAAGCGACTGCTGGGGATCACTCACACATGTCTCTGCCGACTCTCCTGCTCCATTGCTGCCCTGTACCCTGCCCCGATCTTCCAGCCCTGCTTTCTGCCCCAATCATGTCCTCTCTGCTCCGAGCTCTGGATCTCTGCTGCCTTCCCGGCAGTGCGAGCCTGCGGGTTTAAAGCGGGGGTGCACGCCGCAGTGCAGCCCGCTTTAAATCTGCGGGCTCGCACTGCAGGGAAGGCGGCAGAGATCCAGAGCTCAGGGCAGAGAGTAGGGCATGACAGGCTGACAGGAGAATGCAGGCTTCAGTGTCAACAGGAAAACTTTAGGCCTTGAACTTATGAAAAGTCGAAGACGTTGTAAAACAGCTGAATACAAATCTCCCAACTCCAAGAGAGCACCGAGCAGCAGAAAGGCAACAAGCCAGTGTCGGAGAAAGGGAAGAGGCTGCTGCCACTGGGGATAGCCCTTCCCTGGGAGAGCAGGAGAGTTGGGCCCCCCAAAAAAAACCGGACACAAAACGCATGCGCAGACCATCTGCAGGGAAAGCAGATGGTCTGCGCATGCTTCAGAATCGCACACTAGCGATCAATGCGGTCAAAGGGGGGACATTCCTCCAATCGCCCTCATTTGAATTTTTTTCCTGTTGTGAATTGATTGGGCCTGCTGGAATCGGCCACAAATCAGCCATGGAAGTCAGGTTAGTGAATCTAGCCCATAGTCCTGAAAGTCTGACTGGCAGTGGACCATCTGGACAGGTTTGGGTAGCTCTCTATCTTTGAGATGAAGGGCTTGTTATTTCCACCTCAGTGTTAATGGGCCAGTGCAATCTAATCACAAAGCTGGACCCCAAACTGGGGTTGTGCCTACCTCTCAGTCTCCAGTAATGGGATACTTGCGCCCCTATGCTTGGCTATTTGTGCAGACGTAGGCACGTTAACAGTATTAAAAGCAGGGCTGAAGTGAGATGAAAACTCAACGTAAAACAGTGTGAGCAATACCAATTATTTTCCACCCATCAACTCTGTCAAGAAGCCTATTTCCTAAGTGCTCCGAGTTGTATTAAACAGCCCCATACGAGAGGAGACAGCTTCTGGTTAGGAAACCCCCTTTTCAGCCCTTATTACAGCCGCTGCCTGCAGCCAAATTCGGATTACAACCCTCTTCTGTGATTTATTTCTTTAGGAATCCAAATCAATTTTCACAGCATTAACTCCTTGTCCAATGTCTAATTAGAGGATACTTTTCTTCACACCACATCTTTCCTTTTGGTTTTATCACTGCGCTGATTAAAATCTCTTTCCTTGACATAGCTGTCTTTATGTTCAAAGGGCACAGACTGTGACCCCAGACAGCAAGAAAAATATACAGACCTACGTAATGAGGCGGGGTGACTACATTAGTCAGAAGTGGAGAAACTGCTAATGAATTAAGCTTGTTTCCCCTTGTGATAGCAACTAGAAAATTTTGCTTTTTGTGTTCCCTATTTCAATTCATGTTTGAGCCAAAATTGTTTATTTTTTTTTTTTTTGAGAAGCCCAAACATTCAGAAACCTACAACTTAACACAGTTTACTTCATTCAGAACCAAGCTCTTGTTGTAAAAGTTTGTAAAACGTAGTTGCACCGAGGGTAATGTTCAAAGACATCGCCACAGACAAAGCGGTGCTCTACATTATGAAATAAGAATGTATAAAATTGCTCCATCACTATGGGCTCCTTTTTATGAAGGTGCACTAAGCGTTTTAGCGCACGCACCGGATTAGCGCGCGCTAGCCGAAAATCTACCTCCTGCTCAAAAGGAGGCAGTAGCGGCTAGCACGCGCGGCAGTACATTTGTTTACCTATCCTTCCATAAAATCCTGTCGTTATAAGAGGTTCCTTGAGAGAACCCTCTCATTTCAAGCCGCCAAACTGAATTCATGGCTTGGAAAAATTATTCTAGAGGTCTCCTCTTACTTTGCTTTTAGAAAATTATTAAAAACACAACTTTTTGATAGGTTGGTATCTTAATGCATTGCTATTTTTTAACAAGTCTATTTAGATCCATCTGATTTATTTTTATCTGTACTATATGTATCAACTTGTTGTTTAGGTTAGTTTTTAACTGCTTCTTTCTAAAAATCTTAACTAGTTTAGACTCAGCTGACATTTTATTTGGATTACCGTATTTTCACGTAGATAACGCGCACCCGTGTAAAACGCACACACAGGTATAGCGCGCGGAAAACACAAATTTATGTACAGAAATTTTTATATACCGCGCTCACCCGTATACCGCGCATGCTGCCCGACTCTCCTTTCGCCCGCCCCGACTCTCCTCTGGCCACCCCAACTCTCCTTTCGCCCGCCCCGACTCTCCTCTCCCCCTTAAAGTCCTGTCCCCACCCTGAAAGCCTGATGCCCCCCCCTGACGTCTGATTCACCGCCGCTGGACCGCTCGCACCCCCACCCTGAAGGACCGCTCGCACGCACTCCCACCCGCACCCGCACCCCCACCCTGAAGGACCGCTCGCACCCCCACAGCCTCCCGACCCCCCCCCATCATGTAGAAGCTCCTACCGGTGTCCTGCTGCTTTCTCTTGGCGGTCCCGGCCCTTCCGTGAGCCCTGCGCCTGCGCTGCTTCCTCTTCCAGCGGTTTGCCCTTTCTCTAACGTCAATTCCTCTTTCCCCGCCGACTCCCCGACTCCCCAACACGATCGGGGCAAGAGGGAGCTCAAGCCCTCTTGCCCCAGCCAACCGCGGCACCCCCGACACGATCTGGGCAAGAGGGAGCTCAAGCCCTCTTGCCCCCCCCCGACACAATCGGGGCAAAAAGGAGCCCAAGCCCTCTTGCACCGCCGACTCCCCAATTCCCCGACAATATCGGGCCAGGAGGGAGCCCAAACCCTCCTGGCCACGGCGACCCCTACCCCCACCCCGCACTACATTACGGCAGGAGGGATCCCAGGCCCTCCTGCCCTCGACGCAAACCCCCCTCCCCCCAACGACCGCCCCCCCAAATAACCTCCGACCGCCCCCCCAGCCGACCCGCGAACCCCTGGCCGACCCCCACGACACCCCCACCCCCTTCCCCGTACCTTTGTGTAGTTGGCCGGACAGACGGGAGCCAAACCCGCATGTCGGCAGGCAGCCAACGACGGAATGAGGCCGGATTGGCCCATCCATCCCAAAGCTCCGCCTATTGGTGGGGCCTAAGGTGCCTGGGCCAATCAGAATAGGCCCGGGAGCCTTAGGTCCCTCCTGGGGGTGGGGCCTGAGGCACATGGGCCCAACTTGACCATGTGCCCAAGGCCCCGCCCCCAGGAGGGACCTAAGGCCTCCGGGCCTATTCTGATTGGCCCAGGCACCTTAGGCTCCACCGGTAGGCGGAGCTTTGGGCTAATCCGGCCTCATTCCGTCGTTGGCTGCCTGCCGGACAGGCGGGTTTGGCTCCCGTCTGTCCGGCCAACTACATAAAGGTATGGGGAAGGGGGGTGGGGGTCGGCCAGGGGGGTCACGGGTCGGCTGGAGGGTGCGGTCGGAGGTTCTTTGGGGGGGCGGTCGTTGGGGGGAGGGGGGTTTGCGTCGAGGGCAGGAGGGCCTGGGATCCCTCCTGCCAGTAATGTAGTGCGGGGTGGGGGTAGGGGGTCGCCGTGGCCAGGAGGGTTTGGGCTCCCTCCTGGCCCGATATTGTCAGGGAGTTGGGGAGTCGGCGGGGCAAGAGGGCTTGGGCTCCCTTTTGCCCCGATCATGTCGGGGGGGGGGGGCAAGAGGGCTTGAGCTCCCTCTTGCCCCGATCGTGTCGGGGGTGCCGCCGTTGGCAGAGGCAAGAGGGCTTGAGCTCCCTCTTGCCCCGATCGTGTCGAGGGTGCCGCGGTTGACTGGGGCAAGAGAGCTTGAGCTCCCTCTTGCCCCGATCGTGTCGGGGAGTCGGCGGGGCAAGAGGGCTTGACGTTAGAGAAACGGCGAACCGCCAGAAGAGGAAGCAGCAGGACACCGGTAGGAGCTTCTACATGATGGGGGGGGGGGGGGGTCGGGAGGCTGTGGGGGTGCGAGCGGTCCTTCAGGGTGGGGGTGCGGGTGCGGGTGGGAGTGCGTGCGAGCGGTCCTTCGGGGTGGGGGTGCGTCGGGGGGGAACTATGTAAAAAAAATTTTATATAGCGCGCTCCCGCGTATACCGCGCAAGGCTATGCACGGTTTGTAAAAACACGTATAACGCGCGCGTTATATGCGTGAAAATACGGTACATGCATCATTTTCTTGCCTGTTAGAGGGTATTTTTATTTGCACTCTTACTTCTAATGTATTTCACTGGCATTATATTGTAATATGCATTCTGATTATTGTTAAATTTTATTATTCCAATCTGTTGTATTTCATCTGTATTTTATGTACTTGCCCAGTCGGTGTGAACCACCTAGAACTCTTTTGATATGACGGTATATAAGAATAAATTATTATTATTATTTAGCACGCACTATTCTGCGCGTTAAGGCCCTAGCGAGCCTTCATAAAAGGAGCCCAATTGGTCTTTCTCAGAGCAGCTGAAATGATATGTGCACTTCCACAACCATGGAGAAAATACAATTAAAAATTGCTAAAATAGAATCATGGTACCATAGTAGATGATAGCAGAAAAAGACCTGCATTAGTCTGCCCAATAAGAAAAACTTGTACTGTTCAATAATCAGCCTGCAGCTGACTACCAAGGGCAGATTTAGCCCTGGATATTCAATACCAAGCTGTGTCCAAGCACCGGCATTGAATATGTGTGACTAAATGAATGTAAAGAATCCACGAGTTCATGCAGGTCCCAGCTAATATTCATCCAGGACCCACATAAGACACCTATGTGGGCCTCAGCTGAAAGTCAGCTGGAATCCACATGTAGTGCTTTCTTCCTCTGAACCTCCCCCTGTACCTTTCCCAACACCCAATCCCTCCTCAATCCCACAGGTATTTCTTCAGAGACTGGTTGAGGTCCCACCACCCAATCCCAACCCTCACCTCTACCCCTCACCCCCTTAAGCCATGTGGGACTGCTTCTACATACCTGGTGGTCCAGAGGGGTCATAAGGACAGGAGTGATGCCCGTTCGCTTTTGCCCATCATGCTAGCCAATACAAAATGGCTTTCAATGAATGCTAGCAGAATCCTTGTGGTACTTGTTAACCCACTGGACCATCAGGTATGTACATATATACCTGAAATTTGGCTGGAGGGGGTGTTCAATGGGCCCTTAAAAATGTGCCTGATAGGAAGGAAAAGAGATTGGGTATTGGGAGATAGAGGGAGGCTACTAACCAGTTTGGTCTCAGCTTCTCCCAAGTTCCATCCACTGACTTCCCCGGCAATAATCATACATTGCAGATGAAGCCTATAGTGATATTCAACAACATTGTATGGTTAAGTTCACTGAATATCATCACTTTAGCAGTCAAAGTGATTTAACTGGGCAGGAACCTCTTCTGCTCTGTTAGATTGCTTTGAATATCAGGACCATAGCATATGATATGATATAACATATACATTCTTGATCTTGATCTGTCCTTGCAATTTTCAGGGCACAAACCATAGAAGTTTGCCCAGCACTGGTCTTATTCCCTAACAACTGGAGTTGCTGATGAAGCCTACTCCAACCTGTCCAGTTCTGTCAGGCTCTGGTACTCAATTACAAAAGCAAATAGGATATTAGGAATTATTAGGACAGGAATGGCAAATAAGACCTAGAATACTACAATGCCTCTGTATCACTGTGTGAGTAATGCATTCAGTACTGATCGCCATATTTCAAAAAAGATATAGCAGAATTAGAAAAGGTTCAAAGAAGAGCGACCAAAATGATAAAGGGGATGGAATGCTTCTTTCATGGGGAAAAGGTAAAGAGGTCAGTGCTCTTCATCTTGAAAAAGAAATGGCTGAGGGGGGCTATGATTGAGGTCTACAGAATCCTGAGTCATATAGAAGAGGTAAAAGTGAATCGTTGTTTTTTGTTTTTTTTTTTACTCTTTCAAAAAGTACAAAGATCAGGGGACACTCAATGAAATTAGTTGAAAAAACTTTAAAAAATAGGAGGAAATATTTTTTCACTCAAAGAATAGTTGAGTTATATAAACATGTTCAGCATGTCACAGCATCATCATTTCGCTATTGCAGTAATGTATTGACATCATCGGTTACATTCCCCATACATGGTAATACTGCAGACATTTTCCATGGTGCATTTTAGATGCATGGCGACATTTATTGGTAAACAGTGATACCACCTATAGATGCCGATTTTCCAGATGTTTATCTCAGCAATTTTTGAAACAAACCATACATTTTAGATATTTTTTTGATTATCACTGTTTGATCTTGGATGTCTTGCAGGCGACATCTAACCTTGTTATATTGAAAATGCCCTTCCAAATCTTTCAGGTAATCCAAATTAATTTGCACAGTTTAGCTAGCCTGAAATGAGCAAATAAAAGAAGAACCACTGCCTTAAATCGATGCAAAAAAAAAAAAAAAGAAGATAAAAAGCATACTACTGTACTTTGTGCACCGTTCTACTGTGGGAACAGGCCCTAATCAAATCCAAGGAGAAGATCTATCATTGCTACTGCTCCTATAATTAAGAACTATCTCCAGTGGAAGACCTGGCAAATCATCCATATTGGGTTGGAATGTCTACCTTAGGGGTTCTATCTCCTGCTCTTTGTAGGAGACTTGAAAGGCAGCACGGAGGAACATTGGGATTTTGGTGACCAGTAACCCACCAGGTTGGCATTTGGAAAATAAAAATCTTATTATCTTGGGGACAACGCTTGCTGCTGCTGCTCTCAATAAAAAAACAATACAGCCACATAGGCAAACAGCTTAAGTTAGAGTGATAGATAGAGGTACCCAAAGATAGATAGCCTAAGATAGAGATAGATAGAGGTACCCAAATACAGGGAGTAAGGCAGGTGTGGAACATAGTGAATACTAGATGAATCTGAGAAAGGAGCATTTACAGTTGTCTGAGGGTGATGCATGAGGGACATGTGGAGAGAGCACAGGGTTTAATGATCTGCTAGAAACTTATTGAACAGGTAGGTTTTCAAGCTCCATCTAAAATGCATGTACGATGAAGAGGACCCTATGATGGGGAATAGTTCCTGTAAAACACAGTGATCGGCTGCCTTAGAGAGCGAGTTGTGTTTTTCATTCTTGTGTTTATCAGAAGGTAGGAAATACTGTGAATCCATTCTCTCAGTGAAAAAGAAACAGGAATGAAGGCCAATGGAAAAAAAAAATGTAGCAGCAATATGAGTAAAAAAGAATGACTTGTGTTCCAAAATTAACAAAGTGTGTCACACAAACCCAGAAAGTTTTACTAAACTCTTAAAATGCCATTTTAGGTGGGTATCCTTCAACCGGAATGTCCAAAATTCACTCCCTGTCTGTGACCTAGGCAACAAGAAACAACTATTGGCAAATGTAACGGGAGGAGTGACTACATTACTCATGGATGGGTGAACTAGTCATGAGCTGTGCTTATGACTGATAACATGACATGTAAGTTCCACTTTTTTCAAGTTTTGCACACTTTATTTATGATAATTTTGCAGTTTTAGATCTAAGGTCAAATATACCATCATCAAAAAGCAAACACACCAGCAAGATTGTTCAGTACACAAACCTGCATTCCATTCCCTTTATCTCTCCCTTTGCTCTCCTTATTTTTCTAAATCTCTACTTGGACTATTTCTGTATTTCTATATTTTGCCTTCCAAATTAATTAGACTGTTCTGATGGTATAACATATACTGTAGATAAAAAGCAGCTGGTTGGTATGAAACAGCTTTTTTAAAAGGATATCAAACTCAGAATAAAGAAGACTAGGTTGATACACAACTGGGAGTGCTAGTGTTTTTTAAAGAACAGGATATGTTCTAAAATACATGAGAAATACTGTAGATGTCCATATGCTGGTGACATCATCAGGAGTCGCCATATTCAAACTGAAACATCCAAAGAGACGGTTGAGGAGAGATATGATTGAAGTCTACAAAATCCTGAGTGGAGTAGAACGGGCACAAGTGGATCGATTTTTCACTCCGTCAAAAATTACAAAGGCTAGGGGACACTTGATGAAGTTACAGGGAAATACTCTTAAAACCAATAGGAGGAAACATTTTTTCACTCAGAGAATAGTTAAGCTCTGAAAAGCGTTGCCAGAGGATGTGGTAAGAGCGGATAGCGTAGCTGGTTTTATGAAAGGTTTGGACAAGTTCCTGGAGGAAAAGTCCATAGTCTGTTATTGAGAAAGACATGGGCGAAGCCACTGCTTACCCTGTATTGGTAGCATGGAATATTGTTACACCTTGGGTTTTGGCCAGGTTCTGGTGACCTGGATTGGCCACTGTGAGAACGGGCTACTGGGCTTGATGGGCCATTGATCTGACCCAGTAAGGCTATTCTTATGTTCTTATGGGGCAAAATGAGGGACATGGACACTATTATGGCAGCATAGAAACATCCATGTTATAAAGTGGCTGCAAGTGGAGGGTTAAACATAGGATTTCCAGATTCTCCCAAAGGAAAATCCAGACTCATGGTCACGCCCCCGCCCCCAGGCCTTTCCAGTTCCGCCTGCATCACACCCCATCCCACCCTCTAGCCCTGCCCCCAGCCCCACCCCCTTTAACCTGTTTGTATGTTGGAACGGCATCTGCACATTCAATGCAATGGTGTTGCGCATGTGTGCATGACGTTACCACGTTGAATCCGCGCATTTGCGGATGCTTTCCCAACGTGGGAAGCTTTTTAGAACCTGGACAAAGTCACAGGTTTTGAAAAGCTGTCCGGACTCCCGGGCTTGTCCTCAAAAGGAGGACATGTCCGTGGAAATCCAGACGTCTGTTAACCCTAGGTAAACAAACTGTGAACTAGTAGACCCTGGTTGAAATCCCTACTCCAGTTTGTTTATTTAAACTGTGAGTCCTCCGAGATCAGGAAAATACCTACTATACCTGAAAGTACACTGCTTCAGTAGCCTTCGGATTTGTGGGTGGTATATAAGAAACTTGCAAGACTGAAGGTTATTGAAGTGGTATACATTCAGGTTCAGTAGGTATTTTCTATTTCTTGAGGGCACAGAATTTAGAAATAATGCAGCTGATAACACACAATTGGAAGAGTTATGATCAACTTAACTTTACTTTTTGGTGGGTGAACTTATGCTCCAGCTACAAATATGAAAGAATGAATGCTGAAATCTTGGGGCATAGTAGTGCATTTAACTTGGTGTGGGGACCATTGGCATCTTTTATTGCTTTGATATAGTGGTCATTTCCCTTTCCTTTATGCCTGATTTCCTTACACATCCAGGGTGGGATAGCACTACTATTTATTATAACTAGATTATTGAAAGTATATATGCATTTCTATTTTTTATTAGTTAAGGAGGGGGGGGAGAAAAATGATTGTTTTTGAAATATTTGTATGTTCAAAGTGCTTTTCTTGGTTAGACAGAGTTTTCTCACCCTCTGGAAGCTTCGGTCCATTAGAGCATATTTTGATGTTTCATCATTTAGAATTCTGGTACAATCCCTTATAGTGAGTCAACTTGATTACTATAACATCGCCTACTTGGCACTTTCCCAGAAGAATATGTGGTGATTGCAACGGGTACAAAATGCAGCGGTTAGGCTACTTTGTGGATTGAAGAAGTTCGATCATGTGACACCTTCCTATCAACTTCTACATTGGCTGCCGATGGAGGCACATGTGAAATTCAAGTTTGGATGTTTTTGCTTTAAGGTACTATACGGTTTAGCCCCTAAATATATAATACAGACCTTTTCTCTTTCACATCCAACAGACATAAGAGAAGCTCACATCCGAACTTTATTTCTCCACCGGTTAGAGGTTGTAAATTTAAGACATCATCAACATCTTTTCTCACATCAGGCAGCATTATGGGGTAAAGATCTGGAACAACTGCTCATGCCTACTACTTATGGGGAATTCAGGAAACACCTAAAAACATATCTGTTCCTAAAGTACTTAGGTAACTGACCTATACATTTTTAGTCCATAACAACTGATCTTTAGAACTGTTAATCACTAACTCCTAACTTTGTTGATTCCACTCAATCTATAGCATCTTCTAAACCACATAGAACTTCACGGTCCTGCGGTATATAAACTGTTATTATTATTATTATTTTTCTTGATTTGTTTATGTTCAGATTCAATGTATTGCACTGTTATTACTTGAAAATTAATAAAGAATTTTTTTTAAAAAAAAGAAAAAAATTTCAAAGAGCTGAAGGGGGATTTGAACTGGCTCATTATGCATGTACTCCCCATTATCATTCACTGTATGTCGCTTGATTGTCATACCTGTATTGCTCTGCTCCTATGTGTCATAGCTAGGTTCCCCACTCTTTATTGAATCTATGTACTGTATGTTCTCCTGTAACCTTTCTGAGCTTTCTAAGAAGATGGATATAAATAATTATTATACCACTACTCAACTCCTTGGAGAAGTTAATTAAAAAAAAGATTTTAGTACCATGTCACAGAGCCCAATATCCCTTGCCAGTTTTATATATGTTATGTTGTTTGTGGTCTTATTCTGCCAAATCCTCGAAGCGGGTTGCAACAATAATCAAAGCAACATGAATATTACAATACAAGCATAAATATATAGGGGCCATTTTACTAAGGCGCGCTAACCGATTTAGCGTGTGCTGATTTAGTGCACGCTAAATGCTAAGGCATCCATTATATTCTATGGGCACCTTAGCATTTAGGTGCACTAACTTGGTTTGCATGCGCTACATCAGTTAGCGCTCTCAGTAAAAGGACCCCATAGTGCGAGAAAATAGTCCGGTTTTGCTTCTAACGTGGATTTCTGATGCAGTGAGTTCGTGGGTAGTATATATAGTTCAAAATTAGGGTTGAGCTGGGCTCCTAGTCAGGATTTTGGGGGAGAGAAGGGGACAGCAACTACTGGGGAATTAAAGAAGTGTCTTGATTTAATCCTTCCAGTGAAGAGCTGCTGAATCAGAGCACCTTTTTCTAATCTGGACATACTATGGTAAGTACAAGATCTAAATAACAATGTCCATGTTTTTGGACATAGATATTTTGTCCTCTTCTGAAATTAGAGTTGGATGTTCATATGTTGGCCTCTCACTAGTCCTCTCTAAAACAGTCCCAGACCACGCCCTCTTACCAGAGGACCCTATCCTGACTTTATAAAATCAGGATTTAAATGTCCAGTTTTCAGACATCCATAGTGCCATATTGATTCAGACCAAAAGTCCATCAACCCGAGTGTCCTATTTCCAACAGTGGCCAAACCAGGTCACAAGTATGGCAAGATCCCAAAAAGTAAAACAGATTTTATGCTCTTTATCCTAGGAATAAGCAGTGGATTTCCCCAAGTCCATCTTAATAATGGTTTATGGACTTTTGTTTTAGGAAACTATCCAAACCCTTTTTAAACCCTGTAAGCTAACGGCTCTCACCACATTCTCTGAGAACAAATTCCAGAATTTAATTACACATTGAGTGAAGAAATATTTTCTCCGGTTAGTTTTAAATCTACTACTTAGTAGCTTAATTAGTAGCTCCCTAGTTCTAGTATTTTTGGAAAGAATAAACAGTATTTTATATACCTCTATCATATCTCCCCTGAGCCGTCTCTTCTCCAGGCTGAAGAGCCCTAGCCGCTTTAGTCTTTCCTCATACTGAAGTTGTTTCTTCCCTTTTATCGTTTTCATTGCCTTTCTCTGTACCAGGTCAAAAAATGCTTCTGCTCCCTCTGGAAACTTCGCACCATCAAACGCCACTTCGACCACCTTTCCTTTCGTCTTCTGGTCCAATCACTAATCTTAAGCATACTGGACTATTGTAACATCAAATACCTGGAATCCTATAAAAACACCATCAAACGTTTAAGAATAGTCCAAAATGCTGCCGTCCGCCTCATCTTCGACCTCAAAAAATATGACCACGTTAGCCCCTATTACACTAAACTCCACTGGCTGCCGGTGGAGGCAAGGATCATCTTTAAATTCGCCTGCCTCTGCTTCAAAACCCTAGCAGGCTCTTCACCAATCTACCTATCTGAGCATCTCAAAATTGCAGGCCCCTCTCGTACACGAAACACTTACCTGTTTTCCTTTCCTTCCCTGAAGGGCTGCCTCTACAAGAAATTCCTCGATAGATCCCTAGCATTCCAAGCGGGCAAATGGAACAAATGCCTTACAGCCCTCATCTCCAATTCCCCCACCTATCAAATATTCAGAAAGTCAATCAAAACTTATCTTTTTGACAAATTCCTCTAATTTCTCCCCCCCCTCTTCCCTGCCTCCTCCTCTGATCTCGACTCACCTCCAGTCTCTCCGACTCCCCCAATCCTGTTAGCCACTAAATGGCTTAGCAAAATGGATCACTCATTTTCCCGTCTTTGTTACTCCTCATGCCAAATGCCTCTGCTCTACCATATCGAACATCACTGTATGTAACATCGCCGTATGTAACTCACAGCAAATGTAACTTCATTGCAAACGTAACTTTGCTGTAAAAATAACTTCACTGTAAATGTAGCATCGCTGAAAATGTAACTTCGCTGTAAATGTACAGTCTCTTCATCTGTTAACCGCATAGAACTTCCATGGTAATGCGGTATACAAGAATAAAGTTATTATTATTATTATTATTACCTATTCTAATTCTGATATATCTTTCTTAAAATGTGGCGACCAGAATTCTACACAGCACATTATAACATTCTCATCTTTGTTTTCCATTCCTTTCCTGATAATTCCTAACATTCCATTTGCTTTCTTAGCCACCGCTGCACACTGAGCTGAGGGTTTCAGCATATCATCAACAATGACACCTAGATCCTTTTCCTGGGCATTGACTCCTAACATGGAACCCTGCATAACTTAGCTATAGTTCGGGTTCCTCTTTCCCACTTGCTCACATTAAACATCATTTGACATTTTGATGCCCAGTCCCCCAATTTTTCATAATCTAACTTGACACGTACTAGAGGTATAATACTAATACATAATATACAGTTTACTGGTTTCAGTTTACCATAGTTATCCTTACAGTGCAAGTTGTATCCTAATGAACCCACATAGACAGTTTACAGGTTGGATTTGCCTTAGTTGCAGTGCAAGATTTTACAATACAAGTTTTCCTTACGTGACACATACTGGGTTCTGGTACCAATATACAGTACATTTCATTGTAATCCATTGGTCAAGGCAAATAGGTATGTTTGTATTGCTTTCCTAAAGTTGAGGAGTCCTTCGAGGGATCTGATCTGCGGGGGAAGTCGATTCCAGTGGCGTGGTATGAAGTGGGAGTAGGAACGTCGCCTGGCAGTTTGCAGTCGAAGGGGTGTTTTGAGGCTATGTTAAAAAGTAGAGGTCCCTGCACAGGGAATCTCAGTATTTATTCTTCTACTTTGAGATTATTGACCCTTTAATCCTACTCTTTGGGCTCCTTTTATCAAGGTGCACTTGCGGGGTTAGCGCGTCGGACGTTTCATCACACGCTAACCCCCGCGGCAAGCCAAAAAACTAACGCCTCGTCAATGGAGGCGTTAGCAACTAGCGCGGCAGGCGGTTTAATGTGCGGTATTCTGCGCATTAAACCCCTACCACGCCTTGATAAAATGACTGCTTGTCCACCCTCATCTCTCTTGCCCCAACTTATCAATCCTTCAGGAAATCTCTCAAATCATACCTCTTTGATAAATTTCTCTAACCCCCGCCCTCCCTACCAAACTAATAATCCCAACCTCGCCTCCCCTCCCTCCCCTTATTCCCCGGTTGGTACCCCCCTGGCAACAGCGATTGGATCATTTTGTAATTGTCACTGGTTTATACCATACACTTGTTAACTAATTCTCTGTACCTTCATTGCATAAATTGCTCTAAATTGTTTTCTGACATGCTGTAACTTCGCTGTAAATGTACAGTCTCTTAACCTGTAAACCGCTCTGAACTGTTTTGTGGTATTGCGGTATACAAAAATAAAGTTATTATTATTATTATAAAAGGACCCCTTTGTTTTCTGTCTTTTAACTGGTACTTAATCCATAATAGGTCATTACTTCCTATCTCATAATTTTCTAATCTCCTCGGATGTCAAATGTCTTGAAAATCCAGATACACAATATTGACTGTTTATTCACCCCTTTGAAGAAGTGTAGTAGATTGGTGAGGTAAGATTTCCCTTGACTAAGGGCTCCTTTTACAAAGGCACGCTAGCTGGGTTAACACGCGCGACTTTTCATCACGCGCTAACCCCCACGCTGGCCAAAAACTACCGCCTGCTCAAGAGGAGGCGGTAGCGGCTAGCGAACACTATTATGCGCGTTAAACCGCTAGCGCGCCTTTGCAAAAGGAGCCCTAAATCTATGTTGGTTTTGTCTCGTTAATGCATGCTTATACTAAAACAGCTTTGTAAAAGGGGCCCTTATGTAATCTCTCTACTACAGCCTGGTCTTCCTTGAGCGCCCTTTTTACCCTTCGGTCAGCCAGCGGTCCAACTGATTCTGTTTCCAGCTTCTGTGTTTGCCTGCAACTCAATCTTCTTTTCAAGGTATCGCTTTACCTTCCTTATTAGTGCCTTGCATTTGAGTTGCCATTCCTTAAGCAGTTTTCTATTATTTTGGGTCAGATCCTTTTTCCACTTTCTGAAGGATTTTCTCCACTCGTGATGCTTTTCCAGTCCGAGTATTGTCCATTTACCCCCACTGTCTGTTTCCTATCCACCAACCAGTTTTTAATCCACCCTCAATTCCATGGCTTGAAATTTTTCGAAGTAGTCGTTCATGCGGGACCTTGTCGAACGCCTTCTGAAAATCCAAATATACAATGTCAACCGGGTCACCCTTGGATCATTTCCATTCTCTGCTCTCCCTGGTTCCACGCACATTCCTGTTTTCTGGGACTGGCTGCTCACCCTTTTTTGTATTGCAGCACTTACCCTGGCACTTACAGATTCCAGAGCGATGACCACCTTTCTGCCTGCAGAGTCCACATCAGATTCTTTGCCACATACTCACCCTGAACTTTAGAAGCCCAGCAAGGATCACATGTTCTAGCAGCCCAGGGCATAGACGCATGCTCTCATACTAAGCCACTGTGTTCTGGGCTGCCTGCAAGTTATGTGAAAAAATCTCTCTAGGGCCCTTTTACTAAAGCCGTAGCAAAAGTGCTATAAAAATTCTAAGTGTTACGTCAAGCTCCTTCTCTGGCAGTGTTCAAATCTAGGCTGAAAGCCCACTCTTTTGAGGACGCTGTTAACTCCTAACTCTTACCAATATCTGTTTTATCATTCCCTCTGTGAAAAACTCTCTAAGCCCTATTTGTCCCATTTGTCTGTTTTGATTAGATTGTAAGTCTATTTATCAGGGAGAGTACAGCTGACAGCACTATAGAAAAGATAAGTAGTAGTAGTAAAAGTGGCATGAGCTCGCCCCTTACGTGGGTCTTTCCCATGTGCTAAGGCCGGGAAATGGCTGATTTTCTCATTTCCTGAATTAATGGCCATGCGCTAATTTTGCCATTAGTACATGGCCATTATAAAAACCTTACCATGTGAGCCCCTACCACCACCTACTTTGTAGGCAGTAAGGCCCTGATTCCATATAAGGTGCCTAAAGTTAGACGCCTAACATAATTTTTTAAATTGAATTGGTGCTGATGAAAGCTCCATTAAAAAATACAATTAAAAAATAATTTCAAAAAATTAATTAGTCAGTAGGCGTCTAACTCAGTAGATGCCTACAACTTTAATGTAGGTGTCTATACGGAGGTGCCTACCGGCATAATTAGAAGCAGATTTGGGGTGGAGTTTGAATATGGATTCAGTTAGGCGCTGGTATTCTAGGTCAAGAAAGTACTGGCTTAATATACCAGTGCTTAAGTTGTTCATGCCTACCAGTGCTTAAGTTGATTTAGGCGTCCCTAGGTGTGATTCTACAAATGGTGCCTAACTTAGATTGAAATGTGGTGGGTGCTATTTTCCTAGGTGCCTACTGAGTTAAGCGCCATGTATAGAATCTGACCCTAAGGGCCCCCACGCTAACCCTAAGCTTATCAATTAGCACACAGCAATGCCACATATGTTAACTGATTACCTTATATACTCAAATATAAACTAATCCAAATATAAACCCAGGTAACATTTTCTCCCCACCTCCCCAGGCTGACCTACAGTGCCTTTCGGAGAGTAATTAAAACTGACAGATTCATCTCCTAAACAGAAGCCACACTAAATTTATAAACTTATATTTTCCTTCTATCTATTTCTTGTGTAATATGTTGTACCCTCACTTTTTGCATTCTGTAATTCGCTGATTGTCCAGCTTTATTCTTTGGGTTGCATACTTGAGATTCATACTGCATACTTGAAATTCATATCTTCCTTATGTCTATTTCTTGTGTAATAAGTTGTACCCTTACTTTTTGCATTCTGTAATTTGCTGATTGTCCAGCCCTCTTCAATGTGAAGTGATCTGATTATGGCGGTATAGAACAATAAAGTTGTTATTATAAAAGGAGGAAGAAAAGTTGACTTGACTATAAACCGAGATTAGAAATTTGGGTATGTGAGTGTCGTAAGTAGTGCTATAAGTAAACTAATTTTTCAGTTGGGGCTGTTTCGAGTCCAAAAAAGCTGAAGGAGAGCTGACAAATATCTTCCTACTTGGCCCGCAACACCAACCAAAGTTTCTGGACTTCCATCCCACCAGAACACCTGGCCTCAGTCACACATACAGAAAACAGAAAAACCCTTTTCAAATACAAACCCACAAACTAAAAGTACCATTGTACACAAACGAAGCTCACATATGCCAGACCCTGCACAGAATAAACCACACAAGAAATAAAAAGAAATGCATTTCTTCCTGAACAGTTCAAATTATAAAAATAGATGTAAATTTTCAAAATTGACTATTTCAATCACTAAATTGAAAATAAAAACAATTTTCCTACCTTTGTTATTTGGCGATTTTATCTCTCTGATTATCTTGCTCCCTCTTTGCTCTTAACTCTGTTTCCAAGGTCTCCTTATAAATTTGCTGTTTCTTTCCTCTCCTTCTTCACCTCTTGCACTACATCCATCTTTGGCACTGATTTTCATATTCAGTTTTCTTCCATTTTTCTGTCTCCATCTCAAATCTATCTTTCCAACTCTTCCCCTCTCCATGTGCACCATCTCTTCCCTCTCTTCTCTCCTACTTCCCTCCACCCATGTGCACTATCTCTTCCCACTTTTCTCCTCCCCTCTGTCCATGCGCACCATCTCTTCCCTCTCTTCCCCTTCCCTCCAACCTTGTGTACTATGTCTTCCCTCTCTTCCCCTTCCCTTTATCCATATGCCACCATCTCCTTCCTCTTCTCTGCCCCTCCCATTCAGCATCTCTCCTTTCTTTCTCCTACCCCTACCCCTACCTGGTTTCACCAAATGTCTTCCCCACCTTATTCCGAAGCACTCCTCACTACAAAAACTACAAGGAGGTCACCAGTGCAGGAGCAGTTCTTGCACTGCCCGCGGCCTCCTCTACACCGTTCCTTTTCTGCGGTCTGCCCAAGTGGAAACAAGAAGTTGCTTCAAAGGGGAGTGGCCTGAATCAAAAGAACAGTATAGAGGAGGCCAAGGCAACACTGGAGAATTAAAGAACAGTGGCTTAAGCACTTTTGTCCTTCACTACCCGCTAACCTCCGGCCTCAGACCAACATCATACTTACAGTGCCGGGACTCAGGAAGCTGACGCCGATGTTCTGTGCTGGTGAAGGGCTTTGAGCATCTGTGCACGCTCAAGGCTTCCTGGACTCCCTTCGAGAATCCCGGAGAGGACGGGAGCCAGCAGTTCCTGAGCATGCACAGACTGTAAGATTAATGTTGGTCTGGGGCGGGGGCGGGGGTAGTGGGTAGTGGAGTTTAGGAGTGCCAGTCATTGGGGTCGGGGAGAGAAAGATAGCAATGCCAGTCATCAGGGGGATAGCAGTACTGGTCATTTGTGGGGGAGGTAGGGAGACCATAGTTCCAGTCATCAGAGGGGGGAGACAACAGTGCTGGTCATTGGAGTGGGGTGGAGGACATCAGGGGTGGGATGGGGTGGTGTGGAAAATTGGGTGGGGAGGGGAAGAAAAAAGCACTGGAGTTCATTTCTACCCTAACACTTGTTAACCGTGTCGAGCTTTACGAATGTAGAGATGATGCGGTATACAAACCTAAGGTTTAGATTAGATTAGATTAGATCATGAAAAAGGAGGCTCAAATATAAACCAAGACTCCCATTTTTTGGCCCAAAAATTTGGGTTTATATTCAAGTATATACGGTAGCACTGTCATGTCAATTGTTCTCCCCCAAACATCCCCCTTCCCAGAAATATATTTTTAGTGTACAGTGTGCATGCACATATTGGCAAATTTACCACAGGACACCAAGGGGTGTCCAGCAGTAAGCTTGTTAATGTGTAGTTAGCACATGCTAGTGTTTATTGCAGTTTAGTAAAAGGACTCCTTTGTCTTTAAGCTCAGTAATAAAAATTCTTGATGGAAACCCCTGAGATGGTGGTCTAATTTGCTGTAGAAATCTGTAGGAGGAATCCCTGAATGAGTAAATATCTCTCCTCCAGATCTCCCAACTATCTTTGGGCAGGCCCTGCACTGTGGCCCCTGCAAGAAAGATGCAGAACACTTTACAAGAAATATTCTTTAAACTTGACTTCTTTCTGTTGACTGGGAACAATTCATTTTTCCAACTTGGGTCATATTTTAAGGCAGAATTTTCCCGGCTACTTTGGGGGAATATTGTATACTTTTATTGTTACCAGTCAGCTCATGTAAGCAAGAACTCGGCAGTCAACTCCATGAGTCTATCAACTTAAAATGGTACTGCATTCCCAGAAGGTCAAATCCATGAGTCTATCAACTTAAAATGGTACTGCATTCCCAGAAGGTACCTTAAGGTGGCAAAGAGTTCACTGCTATTTTTGTAGTAGCACAATCTTCCTCAAATTAGTAAGGAGGGGTAGCTAAAAAAAAATTTGAGCTGTTTTAGATTACCATATGGCTCCAGAAAAAGTAGTATGGATTGAAATATCTGGGTTTTACTTCCATTGAAAGCAATGGAAGTAAAACCCAGATGTCTTAATCTGTCCTCCTTTTCTGGAGCTATATGGTAACCCTATGAGTGAGGATCTACTAAGGGGGGAAAAAACCCCACTGGAATATCTTACCTGCTGGTATTCAAACTTGGGAAAAGGTAAGCTTGGGCTTCATTGGGTTATTTCATTGTTATTCTCTTTTACTTTTATAGTTTAGTACTCTGCTTTTTCAGGAAAGTCAATTTATGCAATAGTGTAGCCTTTAGAGTCTCTGTTAGGGTTTCATATAAAAAGTGTTTTAGTCTAGATTAGTATTTTAGGCTGCATTTCAAAGCATAAGATAAAATCAGATTATGGCACAGATAGCAGTTGAGGAAAGTCTCTGTTTATTGTTTAATTTCATCCCACTCCAAGGCTGATATTTTGATTTATAGGTTCTTCAGCCAATTAAGAGGGCATTGCTTTGGTATGAATTTTTTTCTGCTTTATTTTCAACAGGTGCAAGTATTTCTGCAACCACAGTATGGCTGGGAAACATTGTGTCATCAAAGCTGTTGCTCAGGTTACAGCTTCTGTCTCTGTGCAGACAGAAAATATTACCGATGCAAGATGGCCGCAGACCCTTTCAGCTGAGTAACACGCCGCGGAGTCTCACCTCAAACCAGTGGCGTACCAAGGCGGGGAGGTCCACCCCGGGTGCACAGCTTGGGGGGGTGCACAGCCGGCCAGGTCCGGGTCTTCCTGCCCTTTCTTTTCCCAGGCCGCGCTGCTACGATCCTACCTCCTCTCGCCAACAAGAAGTCTTTCCGACGTCAATTCTGACATCAGAGAGGACGTTCTGGGCCAGCCAGGCAGTGATTGGCTGGCCCGGAACGTCCTCTCCGACATCAGAATTGACGTTGGAAAGACTTCTTGTCGGCAGGGGGAGTAAGATTGCAGGCGCGGACCGGGGGAAAGGAAGGGGAGACGTGCTTTTTTTTTTCCGCGGCAGGGAGGGCAGGATGTAGCAGGCAAGCTGGCTGGCTTTAGCACAGCAGGGAGGGAGGGAGGGAGATAGGTAGACAGGCAGGCTGGCTTTGGGGTGGCCAAAATCTGGAAGGTAGTGGGGGGGACATAAGGAGGCACTATGGACACAGGACAGAGGCACTGGGGGCACTAAGGACACAGGATGGGGGCATTGGGGGCACCATGGACATGGGACGAAGGCACTGGGGGCACCATGGACATGGGACGAAGGCACTGGGGGCACCATGGACACGGGATGGAGGCACTGGGGGCACCATGGACATGGGATGGAGGCACTGGGGGCACTATGGACATGGGAAGAAGGCACTGGGGGCACTAAGGACACAGGACGGGTGCACTGGGTGCACTATGGACACAGGACGGAGGCACTGGGGGCACTATGGACACAGGACAGAGGCACTGGAGGCACTATGGACACAGGACGGAGGTACTGGGGGCACTATGGACACGAGAAGGAGGCACTGGGGGCACTATGGACACAGGACGGAGGCACTGGGGGCACTATGAACACAGGACGGAGGCACTGGGGGCACTAAGGACATGGGAAGGAAGGAGTGAGGGAATAGAAAGGGACAATTGTTGGGCCTGAGTGCAGAAAGAAAGAAATGAAAGAAAGGATACACAGTCAATTAATAGATGTCCGCTTTTGATGAAAAAAATACATGGTCACGTTACCTCTGACTTACTTTCTCTGCAGCAGAGTCGGCAGCCATGCTGAGGTGCAGGAAGGTCTCGCGCTGACTCATCTGCTGGCTCTGCTCTGGAAGAAGTAAATTACGTCGGAGGGGGTGGACCCGGCACAACTCCCTGCGTCTGCCGGGTCCACCCCCTCCGATGTAACTTACTTCTAGAGCAGAGCAGGAGACACCCTGGGCTTCGGGATACCCTCTGGAGATGCACCGGAGGGGGTAGAACGGATGCGATCTCCTTGGGCTTGGAGACAACTCTAAGCCCCAAAGCCAGAGCACCTCCCCCCCTCCTCAGATTACCAGCTCCCCATGAGAGGAGGTGCTTCCAGAGCATGGGCAGTACTCTCCCTCAGAGGCCACAGAGAGCAGAAAGGGGAGAATTGAGACAAACTGTCGTTTGCAGGAGAGTTTGGAGGAGACTGAGAGTCCAACAACTGTAGGGGTAAATCAGAACTGGAGCAGTGCTGTCCAAGAGGTGATATCAAATGGTGAGACTTCTTATTTTACAAATGCCCTTTGGGATCTGGTGGCAGACTTGGCAAAATCAGTTAAACCCCAACTGAGTCTATGGTGGGAAACTTGAAAGTTGAATTTGATGACACAAAAAGTTCCCTAGAAAGCATCCACCAAGAATTGAAAGTTTCTAAATAGATTAGAGAAACATTAATCAAGGACAATATTAATTTGAGAAGGAAGCTGGAATCCTTAGAAAATACCTCCAGAAATAATAATCTCAGATTAATTAATTTTCCGAGGGTTGCAACAATATCCTCAAGAGATATGGTAAAACGTTCTATAACGGAAATTTTGGAAATTTCTGAATATATGTTGCCACCACTTACTCAGGCTTATTATTTACCCATTACACGAGATGAACAACAACAATTACAAGAAAGGGGCCAGCAACCACTTGATGTTACAACATTATTGGAACTTTCTGACATAGAAATGGCTACCCCGGTGACACTCTTTTAAAAGAGTTAGGCATGCGAGTTGAATGTAGATCTATGCTAATCTATAGCATTTCACTCATTTTAAGGAAACACCCCTGACCTGCACATGCACCTCCCATGGTCGGGCCTCCTTTGTAGATACACATAGAAACACTGAGTGTGGACCTGCTGTTTCTGTCCCTTTTTGGCACCTTGCAGCTGTTAGAATGCTTTTCCATGCTGAAAACTTGGTGTGGAAGTATTGCCTAATGTTCAGTGTCATATATAGAATTCCACTGCAGGTGTAAAGAGGGTGCTCTTTTCTTAAAATGTGCGCTCTGTGAAAGAAGGCTCACTCTCCTTAAAGTCTGTGCACTATGTGGAAGAGAGTGCTTTCTTTTTAAAGAGTCTGCACTGTGAAAAAGGGCATACTCTTCCTAAAGAGTGTGCACTATGGTGCTGAAAACATTTGACGCTGAACGGTATTCTAAAATTGGCATTCTGGGATTGGCTCCCTTTATAGAATAGCATGTAGTGTCAGGAGCCACTCTCAACTTTGGGTGTGAGGAGTTAAACCAATCAGGTAAAAATCCCTGTGCGCATTTTAAGGGAATGCCTCTGACCTGCTTATGCCCCTCACATGGCTACACCGTCTTTGTAGATATTGGCAGGAATACTTAAGCACTATTCTATAAATGAGCTCATAAGTTTGTTTTTGTATGGATCAGCCATTTCTGCCCCATTTTGGCACCTTGCAGCCATTAAAATGCTTTTCAGTACCAAATATTTGATGCAGAAGTAGCGCCTAACGTTCACTGCTACAGTATATATAGAATGCACCCTTTATCAGTGATTTTGTTGGAATTGACAGCCCATTGCTAGTATTGACCCTTCCTAGATCCCGATGCATACTATAGCTATCAACCTTGCAATCTCCTGTGTATCCTGGGAATGCCCAGGCTAATTTCTTGTTGTAACCGCCTAGAATTGAAAAGTATTGGCGGGAAAGAAGACATCAATGTAATGTCTGGGGAGCAGTTTGGTGTAAATCATAATTCTTTTTCCTATAAATATCCTGCCTTCATTATGGGATCATCAGCCTCAGAGTAGCCTGAATTAATTGCCTTGTGTTTCAGGTCCAACATGAAGAGAAGAAGGGCTATCCTAAAGCTGAAAATCAACAGAGAAGGGTTCTCTGTACATAGAGGGGTTTGGTTGGTTTGGTCAGCCATTCTAAATAATAATAATAATAAATTTTATTTTGTATACCGATTATTTCACTTTGATGGACCCACTATACCCAGTGGTAAGAACATAAGAACATAAGAAATGCCTTCACCGGATCAGACCGAAGTCCATCTTGTCCGGCGATCCGCACACGCGGTGGCCCATTTAAGTACACCTTTTGGGAAACCCGGATTTCCCGTATCCCTCAATATGGTTTTCAAGAATAAGAAATGCCTTCACCGGATCAGACCGAAGTCCATCTTGTCCGGCGATCCGCGCACGCGGTGACCCATTTAAGTACACCTTTTGTCCTTTAGATCCCTGTGATATGGGGGGGGGTGGGGTGGGTTTCCACCAAAAATGGATTCACAAATAATCATGAGCATTTTGCTTCACCATGATTTATACACAATAATAGAGACATATGGCAATATAAATAGTGCTAGTAGGAGAAAAATGTTGGGTCTTAGAATGAGTAAAGAGCTTGAAAAAATCCTTTCCTCTGAGTTTGCGTAAGAACATAACAACAATCGCTGCCAGACACATCTGGAATATCTTCAGTTGTTCATTAGCAACACTGGAGAGGTATTATATGATTTCCCCAAATCAGTATCATCACTGTCACAAGAAGCATCAGCATAGCAGATGCATCAAACCTGCTCCCTGCCAAGAGAAAACACACAAGCCGTAATAGGAAAGTTTTTGGCAGTGAGATATCTGTTATATGATTAAATGTAAGTTTCTACAATAATGGCCATGGGAAGGAAAGAATCTCCACTGCTTTGTGAAGGCATTACTACTATTTATTATTTCTATAGCGTTACCAGATGCACATAGCACTGTACATTAAACACACGACAGATGGTCCCTGCTCAAAAGATCTTACAATCTAACTATGAAAGATGCTTTTGACAAAAATGGTGAATCAATATATGCTGCTGATATAGGGAAATACAAAGGGAGGAGAGGGTAGGGGGCTACAGAGGGAATGGCAGACAAATGTGGTAATTTACAAATTGGTAGGGTTAAGACTTAAATTCAGTTTCAAAAAAAGTGGGCCTTCAGCCTGGACTTCAGTACCACCAGAGATAGAACCCATTGTACCTAGTCAGACAGGTTATGCCGTATATGTCCATCTGCCCCTTTATGTCTCTTTTTGAACAATTTTCTCCTTTGAAAATGAGCCTCTTATTGCATGTGTGTGTGGGGTTTTTTTTAATTCACTTTAATGTTTAATTGCAATTTATGTGTTCGTATTTTTCTGTGTTGTTCTGATATTATATCAATACAAATATTTGAACTAAAAAGAAACTGTAACTGGAGTGTAAGGGAAGAAAGGGTAAAAGTCTCCTCATATTGCTGGAGAATTTTTTCAAAAGCAAAACAAAAAAGAACCAACAAAACCTGCAGTGAAGATGCAAAACAGAAACCAAGACAAAACTGCAGGAAAATGTACAGGGTACAGGAATTTATTAAAATGACAAAAATCTTAAAAACATATATGACATATATAAAACGAACTCGATATGATTAGAAAAATAAATAAATGAATTCAGGTGATCTTCCCTATGCTTCCCGAACGGGTTTGGGAGCTCCGTGCCTGGTGTCCCCTCCTGAAGAAGCTCCAATTTGTGAAACTCAAATTGGGGGGGGGGGGGGGGTCGAGGGAAATGAGAGACAGCATTTACTAGAGTTTTAAAATTGGATTGGAACAGTTGCTGAGGTGTCACAGCCCTACCACCGCTACAAATAAGTAAAGAGTGGAAGGTTTAGAGTATAAGATCTATAGTAAGATGCAGTGATTTGAGATAGTGAATAGCTGTGATGGTCTCATTTACAACTGCCTCGTGTTTATCAATAGAGGTTGGTTGTTGGGTCTGAGCTTTTCACACATATTTATTTAATATTTATAATCACAATTTTATGTACTATAAAAGGTGATTAAGGATGTGATATATAAAACGAATACATGAGCTACAGCGCTTTAGACAGATTTCCTCGTCTGTTCATTTTTGTATTTGTTTATTTTATCCAATCTGGTTTTCTGATACTCCATGTACCAACATTTGGGACCCCTGAGGAAGGAGTATTTCTTTGAAACATGGACCCTGTCGGGTCCGGTCCACATGAATATTAGGTGTTTGGCTTGGCTGATGTCTGTTTCTCTTGTGATTTGTTCATCCAATAAAAATATATATAAAAAAAAAAAAAAAAGGACCAGTTCTTTGGATACAATTACTGTAGCTCATGTATTCGTGGGCTACAGTACACATATACTTAAAAATATGTCATATATGTTTTTAAGATTTTTGTCATTTTAATAAATTCCTGCACCCTGTACATTTTCCTGCAGTTTTGTCTTGGTTTTTGGAGCATTTTTTCAGCATTCTCCCCAATCAGCCCCATACACTGTGTAGCCTGGTAGAAACTGCTCTGATAGCTGCTGTGGATAGAGGCTGTTTCTCGCTTCATGCTATACTGTGCACCCCAGCCCAGCTGCCAGTGTACATGTGCATTTGGCTTCATAGGGAGCTATGGTCTATAACTCTGACCAGCGACTGAGTGCAAAACCTGAGTTAGGTGTAAGAGTTATACAAAGTAGGGGAAATAAGCCCCGGTAGTTCTGAATGAAGGCTCATACAGTATAATCTCGTTATAACTGACTCATTTATAGTGGAACCTCGCCTATAGCGGACGAGGTCCGCTGGTCCCGGCCGTGCGCCATTATAAACATACAGAAAATCATCACATATAGCAGACTTACATATAACGGACTTTCGGATATAATGGACAACCAATTTGGTCCCCAGAGCCGCTTTTTAGCTGTAGTTTTCTTCGGCTATAATGGACATGCAGGCTCCGTCTACAAGGCGCATGGCATGCAGGTGATATAGTATCAAAATACAGCCCAGAAGAAAATGGCAGATTATTTTTCTTTCCAGTACAGTACAACATAATGCTTTAGAACGTCTTTTAATGTTCTGGTTTTGAAATCATTTTGTACCATACCAATGTTTTGCTGAGTTTTTGTTCTTGATGTTGCTGATATGGTTGTACAGTGACTGTTGCTCATTGACTGAACCTAAATAAAGTTTTTTTAAAAATGCAACTCTGGATATAACGGACTCTGGTTATAACAGACCGTTTTTCCAGAAAGAGACTACGGGAACTCATGGCAGCTATTTGCTATGAGTGATCTGCATGGGGCAGGAGCATAGGAAGATTTTGCTTTTGTGTTTCACCAGCCTTGTTTTTGCCTGCCGGGAAGTACGTCCCACATATAACATACTATAGGGGCAGATGATCGTATATATGACCCACTGTGACTTGCTTTTGTGGTTAACCATTATGTATTGTTAATAAGGTTATATTGTATGAATGAAAAATGAATGGAAAAATGGCATTACAATTAGTACTATTATTATGGGGGGCAGGGTCTGGGGTGGAGTTTAGGTGGGGTCTGAGGTGGGGCTTTTGAGCACCTCCAATCATTTTGAAAAGTTGCCTCCTGTGCAAAACAGTGAGGCAGTCTACGGGGTACTGCAGTGAACTTCACAAAAAAAGTCCCAGGTACACATCACATCATAACCTCCTTATATTGTATGGTGAACACTCCAGGAATAGCAAAAAAAATCTACTGTACCCAACTGTACACCACTACAATATCCCTTATGTCTGCAAGTGTCATCTGTATGTGGGATCTGTAGGAATTTTGTTGTTTGGGAGGGTACTCACACTTTCTACCATATGTGTACCAGTTAAAGTGGGATATGGGCCTGGGCATCGACCACTAGGCTACTGCAGGGTCCTGCATGCTGCTCTAAGAGGAGTACCCATTACATCGTATTTATTTGGTACGTTTTATATCCCATCCTCCCCAACGAGCTCAGAATGGGTTACAGCTTTCATAGAGTCTAGTATGTACTATCACCTCATAGAAGGGTGGGAGGGGTCAGTCATAATTGGGAGGGGCATGCCTTTATCCCTCCAGTGGTCATCTTGTCAGTTTGAGCACCTTGTTGATACTTAGGGCCTCTTTTATCAAGCTGAATAGCGTGGGCTGGCATAGTAAATGCACTGAAGCCCATAGGCATTGAATGAGCTTTGATGCATTTCTCGTGGCAGTATCGCTATCGCCACTTTATAAAATGGGTCCTTAGTCATTATTGAAACAGGTCTAGCCAAAATTTTAAAAAAACCTAATTTTGGCCCTGGCTGTTTTTACAATGTTTTTTTACTATCACCAAAAAATGTCCAGATCGTAAGATCACCCTAGTCCAGGGGTAGGAAACTCCGGTCCTTGAGAGCCGTACTCCAGTTGGGTTTTCAGGATTTCCCCAATGAATATGCATGAGATCTATGTGCATGCACTGCTTTCAATACATATTCATTGGGGAAATCCTGAAACCCCAACTGGAATACGGCTCTCAAGGACCGGAGTTCCCTACCCCTGCCTTAGTCCCACCCAAAACAGCCCTCTAACAAGCTCCCTTGAGATTTGGACAAACTGCAGAGAAAAACATCCTAAAAATATGTTTTGAATATAGCAATTTGCACGTTTTTGAGAAAACAAAATCCATCTGCTGCTTTGTGCCATTTTTGGACTTTTTTGTGTGTTTCAAAAATAAGCCCCATAGACACCTATGTGTCTGTTATATTAGAAGCAGTCCTGTGGAAATTGTGGGTAAAATAAACCTGCATACCTTTACTCCAGCTCAGAAGCAGGTGAAAACATATGCATCTGAGGTATGAACATAATTGAGTATTTTATAACCTACACTTTGTTACTCCACTCATTTTTTGCCAAAATACATCACATGTGTTTACTTTACTATGGAATATATGAACAAAAATCCTTTATAAAATTACCACAATCGCACCTCACAAAAGTGCATTGAAATAAGTAAAGCATTCAATCTAAACAGAAAAAAAGAAGGAAAGAAAGAAACATTTCCTATGTAAGATAAATTATTGTCAGTGTTTCCTATGGAACCATGCAGCAACTTTATGGTGACTAATCAGCCCACAACCTGAGAAAACAGCCATGTTTTACATTTTTCTCTGAATGGCATGTAGGCTGTCAACTCAGATATGCAAAGGCACATAATAGGAGAACAGAACCAGTCAATGTGCACTCTTGCATGCAAAATCAGCCTAATCTCATAGGCCATGGGAAATTTGTCTAAACAAGAACAGTCCTCCATGTTAATGAAGTCATATAGGAATCAGTATGTATGCCAGGGCTATACATTCTCTGAACTGAATGAAGAATGGGTCTTATAAAACTATTATCATAGGCTTCCAGACATATAGGAGCCAACTTTTCAAAATGATTGAGGGTGCTAAATCAAAAAGTCTCCCTCCTAGAACTAGGGGCTAGATGCACAAAACACGGTCGTTAAGACCGTGTGAATAGCTGTGTGCCAATTTTGTGGCTGACTCTGGAACAGCGAATGATGTTCCAACAGACCTCCATGCAAATTAATTATACAGAGGTTTGTGGTAATCCCCATCCGATCAGTCGCTATGAGAGCGACTGACAGATGCGCAGAGCCAGTCTGGGGAAGCCCTAAAAGCTGAGTGGCAGGGGAAGCCCCGAAGCTATTAGGGCTTTTTTTTTTTTTTTTTTTATGGCACAGATATTGTGTGTATGTTACCCAAGCATAATATCTATCCCATTTTTTTTTTAAATCCTTTATTAATTTTGAAATAAATACAAAGTGCAATATAATATACAAACCAATGATACAATAAAACAGCACTTTTATCTCACAAAAATGATATAAGTAAATTTTCCCCCCTTCCGCCCTCCCGGGATGTGTGTGAACTTCCTTTTAGAAATTAGAAATCAAATGCTTATACTAGTGATCGTTTTTTTTTACAAATATCACCAATGGCCCCCAAGTCTCATTAAATTTTTTTATAGTGTCCCATCTGTTCCGAATTTATTCGCTCAATTCTATAAACTCAAATACAGGAGAATCATTGCTGCACCAGCAACCACTTTGCATTTTAAAAGGCGAGGGGGGCTTCAGAATTGGATGGGGAGAAAGGAAGGACATCCCAGCCCTGCTCTTCCTTTGGGTTTTGGAAAGTCCATGCAAGAGCCCAGACATTCCTCTAAAAAGAGGACATGTCCAGGTTTTCCCAGATGTCTGGTTCTATTCTAGCCCATCTACCAGGTTACTTAAGATGCTCTACTAGGCTTTCTCATACCAAGTATTACTGTTCTAGAGACAGATATGTTTCATTCAGATTTTTGGGGTGGGTGGGAGGGGGTTAGTGAGCAGTGGGGGAGTGTGGGGAAGTCATACCTCCATGTATCCAGTGGTGATCTGGTCAGTTTGAGTACTTTTGTGGCACTTAGACGCTTCTAAAATAAGTCTAACTCTGAACGTCTAAGTTCTGTCCAGGACATCTTGGAAAAGGTTTGATTATCACTGCAAGATGTCCATGTTAAGCCTACTCAAAGCCCGCCCAAGACACACCCTATAATGTCTCCCAGGACGCCCCCTGGAACTCTGGACGCACAGTAGGAGAAACATCTCAGTAGATGTCTAGGAAACCTTAGAAGTCCAGGCAATTAGGACATTCAAGTGCCGATTTTGGCATTTTTTGGGACATTTTAGTGTTTTGATTATTATGAGCCCCTTTTGCTGAGCATTCAAATTTGTGCATGCAACTTTGGGCACCGTATATAGAATCTGGGAGTTGGTGTCCTGTGACACATAATTGCTAAGGAATTGCAGAACTACACAAAGCAGCTCATTACCTGTTCTCACCTAACTAAGGGCCCCTTTTACAAAGCCACACTAGTGAGTCCCGGCTCAGCACATTTGACACAGCCCATAGAAACTGAATAGGATGTGTCGTAGGAATTGCTAATGCAGCTTTGCAAAAGGGGCCCTAAGTTTCACATAAACCAATTTTGCAAAACCAACATTTCTCATGAAACGTATTCTCTGAGGTTTACTTAAGGGTTTTTTTTTTTCTTGCAATAAAGTCTGTGATCTAGTATGGACTTTACCCAAAAAGTCATGCAAAACATATTTGAATAATATGTAAATGTTAGATATTTTGAGAAAAGATGTGTGTTGTACCAGTTCATTCTTGTGAACCTACTCACATTCAGCTGGATCCTCTTTCTCTTCTTGGCTTGTTGCCTCTGCGGACTTCTAACATCAAGATGGTGGCCGGGTAGGTCATCAACTGCACTGTCTCCCTTTTCCCTTTTTATTTTTGGTTTTCTATTGCTTTGTTTTGTTTTGTTTTATTTAGTTGTTTATTTTTTGTTTGATCTATTTTTATTAATCTTATTTTGACTTATTATATTGGTTTTGGGCTTCCACTCATGAAATCTAGACTGATAGCTTTCTGATTTGACCGTTGGTTTTGGTCTAACAATCGAAAGGCCTCCTTCCTACCTGATGTTCCTTGCACCTCTGGCAGGTCTGAGCTGTGCCTGGCAGCTGAGCCATAGCAAGTGAAACTGGTGGTGGAGAGTCAAGAGGGGAGCGGCGCTGATGTCGGTGGAGGGTGACTGAGACATCGGGAAGCGGTGGCTATTGAGACCTGGATGCGCCATATTTGAGGTGCTCAGCGAGAACACCATTACCGGCAAGGATGCAGCTCCAGATTTCCTGCTGGCAGAGCGACATCGGCAGGATGGGAGGTCCGCAGAATAATTTTGTCATGTCTGAAGTCTCGCCACGTCCAATATCTCACCAACATGGGAGTGGTGTGAGGGGCGGTGTCAGAAAGAGCGAGGGCTGGCAGAAGGATGCACAGTTCGGACCAAGGTGCGGAGGAATGGAGTCGGCAGGAACTGTGAGGAAGCTGAGCTGTTCAGCGCAATGGCCGGTGAACTGGAGATCGAAGGATGTTTCTTTTTTGCATCAGGGGAGGTGACCTGTGGTTGGTGCGCAGAGGATGATGATGGTGGTTGCTCGGCTAAAACGGCTGATGTGCTAGGGATGGTGGTAATAGTGGCCTGACTGAAGTGGAATTGAGACCCTCCTGACTTTTATACCATCATGTATACCATATCTTTTATCATATTGTTTTTTACCTATTTGTTTTATTTCTTCATTTAAATTTCCTTAGAATTTCATTGTTTAACGGTTTCTCCTTCTATTCATATTCCCTCTCTATACCTTTTTCCACACTTCCAAAGTCTTTTATATTTCTATATTTTATTTCTAATTCAAAAAAATTTTAATTTAATTTAGTTTATCCATTATATTATTGTTGGGATGTACATTTTGCTTTAAAGAGTGTGGCCTTAGAGAGATCAATATATTCTTGTTTGGGATATTTCAAATCTTGTTTTTTATCTCTGTCTTTATTTCTACATCTTTACTATTCATTAATTGTTTTTCCCAGGTACTTTAGCTAGATTGTGAGCCTTCAGGACAGTAAGGGAATTTCTAAGTTCCTATCTTTACTTATCTTATTTTAATTGTATCCTTAATGTATATTTTCTGTAAACCGCTTCGAACCTAACGGTATAGTGGTATATAAGAAATAAAATAAAATAAAATATATTGATTACCAAGAATGCAATCTTTGAGTAACAGGAATATTTTGAAATTAAGACAAACTTTTTCTTAAGAAGACAAATGATATGTATACATTTCTGCAGGTGCTTTCCTCATCATGTACTTTGTGCAGAGTAAAATTTGGTATCACTGAATAGGCTAGAAGGACACACAAGTCTTAGTGAGACTGTATGTTAACAGACAAAATAAAACCTCTAGTCAGTACTAGGATCCGGCCTATCAGGAAACTGCCTGTCCCAAAATGCATTCTCTTCACGACTATATCACATTCATATCACATGGAAAGTGACATGAAAGGGTTGTTTCATTGGGTGCATGTAAATGAACAAAAGCCCAATTGATTATTTAGCATTATTTCTGCATAAAATCAAGTGCTGCAGAGACCAAATTATCAAAACACAAATAGTTTCTCTGGCAGAGTTTATCAGACGGAAGTGCGGGAGAGTGAGAGATTTGTAAAACACTTGGCTGTCACAGAGGCAGGAGGGAAGCGATAACTCTTGTTCTCTTTTGTGGCTTGTTCTGTTCTTACTGAGGTTTGAAGGAACAGAAGAGTACATAGTATTCATCCACCTAAACATATACGCCACAGTACTCCTACAGTAAAATATGGTGCCTTTATTCCTTCATTTAATGTATCAAGTTAGGTTAAAAACTTGTATCATAAACTTATACAGAAATTATGTATGTTAAACCTGTAACCAATTCTGAGCTCTTTGTGGGACAACGGGCTAGAAAGCAAATTAAATAAATAAATTTCCTGATCATGGGGGTTTCACATTTAAAGGACGAGTGTCCAATATTGGTCACCCTACCTTAAGAAGGACATGGCGTTACTCAAGAGAGTTCAGAGGAGAGCGACGCGTCTGATAAAAGGTATGGAAAACCTTTCATACGCTGAGAGATTGGAGAAACTGGAGAAGAGAGACTTAGAAGGGATATGATAGAGACTTACAAGATCATGAAGGGCATAGAGAGAGTGGAGAGGGACAGATTCTTCAAACTCAAAAAATAAAAGAACAAGAGGGCATTCGGAAAAGTTGAAAGGGGACAGATTCAAAATGAACGCTAGGAAGTTCTTCTTTACCCAATGTGTGGTGGACACCTGGAATGCGCTTCCAGAGGGCGTAATAGGGCACAGTACGGTACTGGGGTTCAAGAAAGGATTGGACAATTTTCTGCTGGAAAAGGGGATAAAGGGTATAGATAGAGGATTACTTCACAGGTCCTGGACCTGTTGGGCCACTGTGTGAGCGGACTGTTGGGCATGATGGACCTCAGGTCTGACCCAGTGGAGGCATTGCTTATGTTCTTATGTTAATTATATGCATTGGCAAAGGCAATATATGTTGTTCTATGGAAGAAGGAAAGTCAGCCTGGTACCTATGGGCCAGTGTTGTGTGTTGTTTCCTGAATCCAGCTTCTTCTCTGCAGGTTTGCCAGGCCTTGGAGTTGCCACAGCGCAAGTGTTCATTAGGGAAGGGAATCCAGGAAATTTTAATTTTTGGCTCCTTTTACAAAGGTATGCTAGCGGTTTTAGCGTGCACTTAGTGCGCGCTAAAATGCCGCACGCATTAGCAGCTACTGCCTCCTTTTAAGCAGGCGGTAATTTTTCAGCTAGCGCATGCTATAGCTTGCGCTAATCCTATGCCTGCGCTAAAAACACTAGCACACCTTTGTAAAAGGAGCCCTTTGTGTTGTTTCCCATGTCATTTACAGGAATTTTTAAAAAATTTTATTTGAATTTTTCTGACCGCTTTGCCATTTTGATAGTTTCCAATAATAGCACATAAGCTCTTTGGAAACAGTTTGCCCTATGTGGAAAGAAGGCACATATTTCAGAAAGAGAGAACACACTTTTCCTTAGTTTTGGGCACACGTACCAATTTGAGCAAGTATGGTGTTTCCTCCGTTGAGTTTTTTCCTCTATCAACACAGTACACACTATTTCCAAAGAATGTTCTCTGTGAAATTAATTTTAACTGTTCACTTTTCTTTGGTAATGATATGCAGTGCCATTGCAAATGACAGCCCATCCCTAGTGCTTACAGCTCCTAGGGGGAAGGAGTTCCTGGAAGTGCTTAATAGTGACATATAAAGGATGGAGGCAGCCATGTTTTGTTCTGTAGCTCCCTAGTCAAAGTGGTTTGGGCTTAGTAGGAGGTTACAAAATAAGGGAAATCCCCCATGCACTTGCAGACAAAGACCCAATGTGCCATAACCCGTTACAGGTGGGTTCTGATTGAACTGGAAGCCCAAAGAAGTAACATGATGCTTCCGGGTAGGGTTGCCAACTGGATCCAGATTTGCTTGAGAGGGTCAACCCACTGCTGGGTTTTACCTCATTGCGTACGGGACTTGTAATTCTGATTTCTCTATTACATTCCCTAAGAAAAGCAAGATTTAAAATCCCTGCATGCAGTGGGGTAAGCCCAAAACTGGATCAACCTTGTCAAGTGAATCTAGATCAGTTGGCAACCTAAATTCCAGGTCAAAATTTTTTTTTTAATCTAGTTTGTAAGATTTTGGCATTCATATAAGGAGCCCTATGGACCTTCACTAGCCCAAGTGCTCCAGATATCAGCATTATATTATTTTAAAGTAATGAGGAGATATAATTCATCTGAACTTGCTGTAATGGTTCTGCTGAATCTGTATAACCCATTGACCCATAGGTGGCAGTGTGGATTGCCTTTGGATTTCTTTAGCATGCAGTCACTGATGTGTAGATTTCTTCTGACTCTGTAGTTTTTCTCTTGTGAATAATTTTCCTTGAGTTATCTTAATTTAAGAAGTTTATTTGTAGAGATAGAAAATGTACTCAACCCTTTGATAGCTCAGTCAAGGAGTTTGGAGAGGAAATTCTGGTTTGGTGCATAAGCAGAAGACTGAAATCCCCATCTGAAGCTAAACATAAGGACAAGAGGATCCCAGTATGGAAGGGGGAATCCACTGTAAGAATAATGGGATTAGATTTTCCCAACATCTGGAAAGACTTACATCCTGAAGAACTGTGGAAACAAGCAGGATCATACCAGTGGCGTACCTAGCATATATGACACCCGGGGCCCATCACTTTTTGACACCCCCCTCCCATCTATATCAACAAATATGATTTTTAGTAACAATCCACATATTGCACAACAAGAGTGTACCTAGGAAAAGGCAGCATCTTAAACACTGCAGTGAGCACTAGAACACCAACACATACATTGTAAAACTAAACAAGCCAGATCCCGCACAGTCAATTGATCCTGCAGTCAATGTCAACTGAAAACTATGTCCTTTTCATACACAACACAGAACAGAGATACACAAACTAAAAATAGAAATATGTAGACAAAAATTAAACTGAACCGCCAAGAAACCAGACTCTGCATACAATGCAACACCACAACACCACAAAAATAGTGACACATATCCCCTAATAATGTGCAAAATATAAAGACAGTAGATGTAAATTTGAAAAAAACTGATACAGAACAATCACCACTTCACAAATAAAAATAAAACAAATAATGAGAAATAAGAAAATACCATTTTATTGGACTAATCCATTTTTCAATTAGCTTTCAGAGGCCAAATTTTTCTTCAGAACAGTACAGTATACTGCTGTTATGCTATCCTGTCCTGAGGAAAGGGGTTTAGTCCAAAAAATTGCCTTATTTCCATTTCCTATTTATAAACTTTTATCAATACAGTTACAATACTACTTGATTTTAAGTAATGCAACAAAAAAATCTTTCTACCTTTTGTCGTTTCTGCTTTAATCATCTTCTCTTTGCTCTCTTCTTTCTATACAGCGCTTGTCCTCTCTTCCTTCCATGCAACATCTGCCCTCTTTTTGCCACTTCCACCCAGCTTCTGCCCTCTCTCTCTACCCCTTCTATCTACTGCCCACCCTCTGTCTGCCCCTTCCATCTACTGTCCACCCTCTCTCTCTTCCATATGGCATCTTCCCTCTTTCTATGTCCCTTCAATGAACTGTATATCCAGGGTCCCTTCTCTCCTTTGTACATGATTCATTTCAGCTTCACCCCCTCTCCATTTTTCTGTCTCCACCCCCTCCCCTATGCTTTGGCATCTCTCTCTCTTTCTCTTCTCCTTTCCTTCTTTCCCACTCCACACCATGGTGTGGTATCTCTATCTCCTTCCCTTCCCTCCCCCTTTGCCATGGCATCTCTTTCTCCCCCTCCATGGTCTGGTATCTCCTTTCCTTTTTTCCTTTCTCTCCCTCCCATGGACTTGGCATCTCTGCTTCCTCTCCCTTGTCTTCCTTCTCCCTTCTTCCTTCTCTCTCCCCAATTGGGTGCAGCAGCAGCAGCAGCATTTCTCTCACCCCCTTCCCTGTGCAGCAGTAGCATTTCTCCCCCCTTCCCTGTGCAGCAGCAGCATTCCCCCCCTTCCCATGTGCAGCAGCAGCATTTCTCCCCCTTTGCCTGTGCAGCATTTCTTCCCCCCCCTTCCCTGTGCAGTAGCAATATCTCTTCCCTGCCCTGCATGTCTGGCCAGTTCCCCTGCTCAAAGCAGCGGGTGTCTACACCTCACACGATCCGCGGCTGCGTTGGAAGCCTTCTCTCTGACGTGATGTCAGAGGGAACGCTTCCGACGCAGCCGCGGATTGCATGAGGAGCCAACGCCCGTGGCTTTGAGCAGGGGAGCCAGCCAGAAGTGAAACAACCACAGGAGGGAGCACAAGCTGGGATGGACACCACTGTTTACAGCAGGGATGCCCACACTTTTTGGGCTTGCGAGCTATTTTTAAAATGACCAAGTCAAAATGATCTACCAACAATAAAATAAAAAAAAAAAACACAAAGCACACTGTACGCAGAGAAAATGTTAATTATTTATATTCAGGATTTTTTTCAAAGAAGTCAAGGCAGATGACTCTATGCAATGTCACCTCAGTAACAACTATACAAAAATAGACAACTACCCCTGCCCTTTTTACTAAACCGCGATAGTGATTTTTAGTGCAGGGAGCTGTGCTGAATGCCCCGCGCTGCTCTTGATGCTCATAGGCTCCCTGCGCTAAAAACTGCTATTGCGGTTTAGTAAAAGGGGGCCATAGTGCAAAATATAGACAGCAGATATAAATTCTCAAAACGGACACATTTTGATCACTAAATTGAAAATAAAATAATTTTTCCTACCTTTTTGTTTGGTGATTTCATGAGTTTCTGGTCCTTCTTCTGTAAAGCCAATATTTCTTTCTTTCTGCCTTTCTTTCTCCTCCTGCCCCCCCCTCTTTCTTTCTGCCTTTCTTTCTCTCTCCCCCTGGGCCCCCTCTTTATTTCTGCCTTTCTTTCTCTCTCCCCTGGCCCCCCTCTTTATTTCTGCCTTTTTTTCTCTCTCCCCCTAGCCCCCACAAAGCCATCGTGCCGATTTCTCCACTTCCCCGATTCTTTCCCTACCCCCACCCCCAAGCCAGCAGACGATTTCTCCCTGCTCCTTCCCCGAGCCAGGCCTGGCGCGTACAAGCGCCGGGCCCACAAGACTTCACCTCCAGCATCAGTTCTAACGGGGAGGGAGTTCCAGGCCAGCCAGAAAGCGATTGGCTGGCCCAGAACTTCCTTTCCGACTTTAGAATTGACGCTGTAGGTGAAGTCTTGTGAGCCCTGCACTTTTTCCCTGCCCACCATCCCACCTCACCTTTTGCCTCCACCTACCACGCAGCCGGCCGGGTTAAGGAGTGACTCTGGGGGGAGCCGGTGCTGAGATGCGGTGGTTAGATGGAGCAGCGGCAGAATAGGGAGGGTTTCTGGCTGTGCACCCCCTTGGGGCGTGCACCCGGGGCGGACCGCCCCCCCCCCCCTTGATATGCCACTGGATCATACACACAAAGAAGTGTCCATTGATACTTAATTTGTGGAAGTCAATTTGGGGACAAATAAATATTATTCTTGAGTCATTAATCCCGTTAACCTGCGAAGCCATAATTTGTGGTACAATATTGCATATTAAGCCTTCTTTAGATAGATATAAAAGCCGGCTCTTCTTGATTGTGACTGGAATAGCCATCCAGATGATTACGCGTAACTGGAAGAGTTACAACATACTTAGTTACGCATTTTGGTGGGCAAATATTTGTTCCATGTATAAATAGAGAATGAATGTGGAGTGTTTGGGGTTCCACCTTCGGGTCATGGGGATCCCATGGGGATGCCCCCTAGGGTTGCGGGGATACTGTGGGGATACCCCCTAGGGTCGTGGGAATCCCGTGGGGACGCCTCCTTGGGTTGTGGGGATCCTGCGGGGTTCGATGCAACTCGAGCCGCGAGGCTCATTTTCTTTTTCCTACCTGCTCTGCTGCAGCACACAGCCGACCGGAAGTCTTCCCCGATGTCAGCGCTGATGTCGGAGGGAAGGCTTAAGCAAAGCCCTCCCTCCCTCCGACATCAGTGGTGACATCGGGGAAGACTTCCGGTCGGCTATGTGTGCTGGGGCAGTGCAGGCAGGAAATAGAAGATGAGCCTCGCGGCTCGAGCTCCATTTTGCTGGTAATTTGCTTGCAGATGAGGGCTGGGAGGCGGAATACAAAAGGGAGGAGGGATGCATTTTTGGACACAAGGCATGAACATGGGAAAGAGGATGGAGGAAGGGAGGGAAAGAGATGCTGAGGTGGGGGAGGGAGTGCGTTTTTGGACACAAGGCATGAACTTGGGAAAAAGGATGGAGGAAGGGAGGGAAAAAGATGCTGAGGTGGGGGAGGGAGTGCATTTTTGGTCACAAGCATGAACTTGGGAAAGAGGATGGAGGAAGGGAGGGAAAGAGATGTTGAGGTGGGGGAGGGAATGCGCTTTTGGACACAGAAGGCATGAACTTGGGAGAGAGAAAGGGAGGGAAAGATATGGTTGTGTACATGGGAACGGAAGAAAAGAGAATTTTTGGTCATAGGGAGGGAGTGAGGTACAGATTAGAGGTCTGCACGGGAACGGGGATCGCGGGGATCCCGCGGGTCCCGCGGGGATCCCGCGGGTTCCCCCCCTGGCCCACGGGACTCCCACGGGGACGCCCCCTGGCCCACGGGACTCCCACGGGGATGCCCCCCTGACCCACGGGACTCCCACGGGGACGCCCCCTTGCCCACGGGACTCCCACGGGGATGAAAACAACCTACCTAAATTCTGGCGATGCAAGCATGCAGCTTACAAGTCTGGCGTCGCGTCGGGAAATAGCCATGTTGAGCAGTGAGCTCAGCACGTACACAGATGAAAGCCTTGCTTGCTGATTGGTCCGGCGGCCCCGCCCCACCGTGCCGCCGGACCAATCAGCAAGCAAGGCTTTCATCTGTGTACGTGCTGAGCTCACTGCTCAGCATGGCTATTTCCCGACGCGGGCATTAGGCTGTTTTTTGTCATTTCGGGTGGGGGATGGCAGCGGCAGCAGCAGCCTGAAAAAGAAATCATCCTGGCCGGGTTCGGTGTCATGCTCCGGAGCTTCTACAGCCTTCCTATCTCCCTCTCCCTTCTACCTGCGGCTCTCTTCGGCAACTCAGCAGCAACGATCGACACAAGCTTCTGGCGTCGGGGCCTACCCTCTGCGAGTCCCGCTTGTTTCAACTTCCTTTTTCCACAAAGGTGGGACTCGTAGAGGGAAGGCCTCGATGTCGGCAGCTTGTCTTGATCACCGCTGCTGACGAGTTGCTTAAGAGAGCCGCGGAGCAGGGGGGTGTTGCCAGGTGCAGGTAGAAGGGAGAGGGCCAGATGCAGGACTCGTGGGTGAGGGAGGAGAAGAGAGAGGGGAGAGAAACAAAAGGAAATATTTCATACTGGGCTGGGCCGGAGTGGAGAGAGGGTGGAAAGATTCTGGCTACAGGGTGCAGTAACAAAGGAAAAGGGGGGAAAGCTGAAAATGGAGATAGTGACACAAAGAAGAGAAAGGGTAAGCAGGACCTTCTGAATAAGGATAGAGATACAGAGGGGACATGAAGAGGAGGTGAAATAGAGACATAGAAGTAATGCTGAAAAAGTGTGTGTGTGGGGGGGGGGAGATAAAGACATTGAAAGGGCAAATGGTGAATATGGGGTAAAGACAAGGACAGAGACAAATGAAGATTCTGAAAAAGTGGTGAGATAGGGATATAGGTGAGATGGACACAAAGAAGGGTGATGCTGGAAAATAGGTGGAATGGTAATTCTGACAGACACAGAAGGGAAATGCTGGATCAAGGAGAGATGGGGCTCAGGCTGGATGGAATGAGGAGAAATGCCTTGTTGGCCCGGAACTTCCTCTCCTACGTCAGAATTGACGTCAGGGAGCGGAATGCTGGTCAGCGCGACGCTTCTGCAGGGAAAGCTTGGGACAGCGGTGGCTTGGGGACTATTCCCCGATGGCGGTGGCAGCAAACCGAGTGGCTTGGGGGAGGGCACGGAGAAAGAAAGAAAGGGGGCAGACAGAGAGACAGAAAGAAGGGGGAACAGGGAGACATAAAGAAAAAGTTGGGGGAGAGAATGAGGTCTGGAGGAGAGGAAACATACAGGAGGCTGAAAGAAAGGAAGAAAGATTGGATGCACAGTCAGAAGAAGAAAGTGCAACCAGAGACTCATGAAATCACCAAACAGCAAAGATAGGAAAAATGATTTTATTTTCAATTTAGTGATCAAAATGTGTCTGTTTTGAGAATTTATATCTGCTGTCTATATTTTGCACTATGGCTCCCTTTTACTAAACCGCAATATTGTTTTTTAGCGCAGGGAGCCTATGAGCATTGAGAGCAGCGCGAGGCATTCAGCGTAACTCCCTGTGCTAAAACCTACTATTGTGGTTTAGTAAAAAGGGAGGGGGTGTATTTGTCTATTTTTGTATTTTGTTACCGAGGTGACATTGCATAGAGTCATCTGCCTTGGGAAATGTATATGGCAGATATCTTTGTTTTGTGTTCAAAAGAAAAGGAAATGCATTTCTGGTTTTATTTCTACAGTGTTGAAGTACTTGTTGGCCCTTGCTGTGACTGGTGGGGATCCCCAAGCACCGCCAGCAGAGGACCTCCTCTAGAGATGGCCAGAACTCCCCTCCACCAAGCGCAGCAGTCGCTGGCAGCATCCATGAGCCACTGAGGTGCCAGCATCTGTGACTCAGGGACGCTACTGCTGCCTGCCAAGCTTGGCAAAAGGGACCCCAGGCCAATTGCAAAGGAAGTCCTCAGCTGACAGTTTGTGGGTTCTCATCAGCTGAGTATTTATATTTTATATTTACATTAGAGGTTCTGGTAGAAACCCATTTACAAAGTATGTATTCTTCCCAATTAATATTTCCAAATTAATAGTCTCTTTGCTTATTTGTAAATGGGTCTCTACCAGAGCCTTTAATTCAGTAGCATAATTAAATAAAATAACTATTTCTGAAGTTTATAGGGAAGGATGGTGACGGAGGGGATTCCTCGCGGGGACGGGTGGGGACGGAGGGGATTCCTCGCGGGGACGGGTGGGGACGGAGGGATTCCTCACGGGGACGGGTGGGGACGGAGGGATTCCTCACGGGGACGGGTGGGGATGGGTGGGATTTTGGCGGGGACGGGTGGGGACGGGTGGGATTTCTGTCCCCGCGCAACTCTCTAGTACAGATGAGAAATGGATGCAATGGATGTGATGGAAATGGACAGTGAGACAGATTGAAATGGATGCAAGATGGAGGAATGTTTGACATAGTGATGAAGGGAATGGAGGGAGAGATGTGGCATGGTGCTGGAGAGGGGTAATAGAAGGAGAAATATTGGGCATGGGGCTGGTGGGCAGGCACGAAAGATGAGAAAGGGATAAATTCTAGACCATGGTAGGAGGAACCAATGGACAGCAACAGAAGAATTTATAGAAGATGGGAAAGTGGAAAAAAGAAACTGGGACCAACTTTATGGAAAAATAAGTCTCCAGACAACAAAGGTAAAAAACGGAATTTATTGACTAAAATATGTTAGCTTTGGGAAATGTATATAGCAGATGTCTTTGTATTGTGTTCAAAAGAAAAGGAAATGCATTTCTGGTTTTATTTCTACAGTGTTGAAGTACTTGCTGACCCTTGCTGTGACTGGTGGGGATCCCCAAGCACCGCCAGCAGAGGACCTCCTCTAGAGATGGCCAGAACTCCCCTCCACCAAGCACAGCAGTCACTGGCAGCATCCATGAGCCACTGAGGTGCCAGCATCTGTGACTCAGGGACGTTACTGCTGCCTGCCAAGCTTGGCAAAAGGGACCCCAGCCAACTGCAAAGGAAGTCCTCAGCTGACAGCTTGGGGGTTCTCATCAGCTGAGTATTTATATTTTATATTTACATTAGAGGCTCTGGTAGAAACCCGTTTACAAAGTATGTATTCTTCTCAATTAATATTTCCAAATTAATAAAGTTTCTGCTTATTTGTAAATGGGTCTCTACCAGAGCCTTTAATTCAGTAGCATAATTAAATGAAATAACTATTTCTGAAGTTTATAGGGACGGGCGGGGATGGAGGGGATTCCTCGCAGGGATGGGTGGGGACGGAGGGATTCCTCGCGGGGACGGGTGGGATTTTGGCGGGGATGGGTGGGATTTCTGTCCCCATGCAACTCTCTAGCCTGGACCCCAGTTGAGTGGGCAGAAGATCCCATCTCTCCCTCTCCTACCTAGGCGAGGCAAGGTACTCTGTTCCCGTTCCCTCTCCCTGCTGCTGCTGCCTACCTTTCAAAGAGCTGATCTTTGTCAGCAGCAAGACTGTTACACGCTGGCCCCATAGTCTTCCTTCTGATGCACTCCACTTCTGCGGAAACAGGAAGTTGCAGCAGAAGGAAGGCTGTGGGGCCAGCATGTATCAGTCATGCTGCATGTTGCCGGCGAAGATTGGACCTTTAAAGGAGGAGATGTTTTGGGAGTTTTTAGGTGGCAGGGTTTGGGGTTCCCCATCGGCTACCTCACAGATGTGCTGCTCTTGGCTGGGCTTGAGCCCAAAGTGGGTGGGCCCATCCATGGTTACAGTACAGATGTGCAAGTGATATTAATTAAGTAATGAAGCTGAAACATTAACTCAGCTTCGTTTTGGAGCTAGAACAACATTGGGGTTGAAAAAATGATCACTCCAAATGAATTCCTTAATCCCTCATATAAAGCCCTGGCTGAAATATTTATCATATAATAACAGCAAAAGAGAATTCATTTCCAATGTTCTTGCTTACAGAGGTCCATTGCTGAGCAAAAACATTGGAATTGAATTCTCTTTTGCTGTTGTTATATGATAAATGTGAAAGCTTGAAGACCTAATTGGGAACCTTATGCAGTCACAGCTCCTGACGACGCTTGCATAGCGAAACACAGTCCTATGTCGGGCTGGACTATGAAGCTTTTGTTTTGAATATTGGCGGACGAAAATTATGATGATTTGATGTCAAAGAATCATTCAACACAAAAATAACATGGTTATGGATTAACCTGAATATAGTATGAGCTGACTTTTTCGCATTGAAAGGACAACATATACATGCCTGTTTGAGAGATAATGTTCTCGATTTTATTGAAAAAATCTTTTAGGTTTAAATTTGTGATTTATAGTGTAGTGTTTGAGATTTTTGTATTATGATACACAGGAAATGATTAATAAAAATGTATATAAATAGAAATAGCTTTTTTATGTTATAATGGTAATAGTTTCAAGTTTATTAGGATTTTATATACTGCCTATCAAGGGTTATCTGGGCTCATAATCTATCTAACATACCTGGGGCTATGGAGGACTGAGTGACTTGCCCAGGGTCACAAGGAGCAGCTTGGGATTTGAACCCACACTCCCAGGGTGCTGAGGCTGTAATGCCAACACACTCCTCCTTTTTTGAAGCTATTATAATTTAATGTGATTTTCTGATTTTGTATTCAAGTTCAAGTTTCAAGTTCAAGTTTATTGGGATTTGTTATCTACGCAACATCATATATTTCAATGCGTATAACAATTGTTTTTAAAATAACAATTAACAAATTGGGGAGGTTTACCATGGAATACAGGGTAATGGATGCATATTTATTGTGGGTATCCTGAAATCCTGATTGGCTGGGTGTGTTCCACAAGACAAAAACAACAAAATGCAAATAGCACCAAAAGGTTCCGCAAAGGACATGAAGCAGCAAAACACCAAAAGGTTGTGGAACAGATTGGATGCACAAGTTTGTAGTTTAATAAGCTAATTTATCTGTTATACATTGTTTGATTTTCATTCTGTGGGTCACTTGTGATTGTATACGTCAGGGTTGTCCGACATTGGTCCTCGAGGGCCACAATCCAGTCAGGTTTTTAGGATTTCCCCAATAAATTTGCGTGAGTTGCATGAACTGATTCCATTGCATGCAAATAGATCTCATTCATATTAATTGGGGAAATCCTGAAAACCCCACCTGGCGCAGGCCAAGGTTGGATACCCCTAGTACACATCCTTTGTGGATTGTTGTTAAGTTTTTTGGGATGCTTATTAAACTACAAACTGCCACATCTGATCTTCTATTCCACAATCTTTTGTTGTTTGGGTGTGTTCCACGCCTGGTTGAGAACTCCTGCATTGGGGGAGAGGGGAAGAGCGTCTAGTGAGCTGAAACATTTCAGCAGCAGGTGTAGGTTGTCAGGACTTAAAGAATGCCACCTCACTCAGGTCACTTCAACTCCTGGTCTCTCCACCCACTTCATTTTGTGATTTTCCCTAAAAAAGCAGGACCATGTAACAAAGCATGCAAAAGGGCAAAACCAGGACAGGGTGAGAATGTTCTGTCTGGCCTGGGTGTAGTGGCAATCCACTTTTTAGCTAAGACATGCCACAGTGTGCTATGGAGACCACATAATTCTCTCTTTAAAAAAAAAAAGTTATAAAGAGCTGAACATGGTGCTTTTTTTCAAAAACTGTTTGTCACACTGGATTTTTTTTTATGCTTCCATTCCAATAGAATTGGATAGAGTGAAAGGAAATAGGATGTTACTGGCCAACTTCCATGATTTTGCATGGGAGAAGAAGAAAGTTTTTTTTTTTTTAAACATATTTCCTCCCATTGAATATGAGGGGGGGGAGTTTAATATATTTATTGACTCATAAGAACATAAGAACATAAGCAGTGCCTCCGCCGGGTCAGACCATAGGTCCATCCCGCCCAGCAGTCTGCTCCCGCGGCGGCCCGAACAGGTCACGGCCTGTCTGATTCACCAGAAGGGGCCCCCTTGCCACCTTGGTTTCCCATTGAGTCCTATCTTCCCATCGAAGTCCTTGCACATGCACGACCTGGTTGGATTTCTATACTTATTACCTGGTTAGCTTTCTATACCTGTGTATCCCACGATCCCCCTATCCCTCAGGAATCCGTCCAATCCCTGTTTGAATCCTTGTACCGTACTCTGCCTGATCACTTCCTCCGGTAGCGCATTCCAAGTGTCCACGACCCTTTGTGTGAAAAAAAAACTTCCTTGCATTTGTTCTGAACCTATCTCCCTTCAGTTTCTCCGAATGCCCCCTCGTGCCTGTTGACCCCTTCAGCCTGAAGAATCTGTCCCTATCCACCCTCTCTATGACCCTCATGATCTTGAAGGTCTCTATCATATCTCCCCTGAGCCTCCTTTTTTCCAGAGAGAAGAGCCTCAGCCTATCCAACCTCTCGGCGTATGGGCAGTGTTCCAGCCCTCTTACCAGTTTCGTTGCTCTCCTTTGGACTCTCTCAAGTACTGCCATGTCCTTCTTGAGGTATGGCGACCAATATTGAACGCAGTATTCCAGATGTGGACGCACCATCGCTCGATACAATGGCATGATGACTTCCCGCGTCCTGGTTGTTATGCCCCTCTTTATGATGCCCAGCATCCTGTTGGCTTTTTTCGAGGCTGCTGCGCACTGTACAGATGGCTTCAGTGATGCATCCACCAGCACACCCAAGTCTCTCTCAAGACTGCTGTCTCCCAACAAAGCCCCTCCCAATTTGTAGTTGAACAACGGGTTCTTTTTCCCTATATGCATGACCTTGCATTTTTCCACGTTAAAGCGCATTTGCCATTTGTTTGCCCAGTCTTCCAGCTTCTCCAGGTCCCTTTGCAGGTCCTCACACTCCTCCCTGGACCTAACTCTGCCGCACAGTTTGGTATCGTCTGCAAATTTTATAACCTCGCACTTTGCCTCCTTTTCCAGGTCATTGATAAATATGTTGAAAAGTAACGGCCCCAGCACCGATCCCTGTGGCACACCGCTCGTGACTCCCCGCCAGTCAGAGTATTGTCCCTTTACTCCGACCCTCTGCAGTCTACCCGACAACCAGTGCTCGATCCATCTGTGCACATCCCCTCCCACCCCGTGGTTCCACAGCTTCCTAAGCAGCCTTTCATGTGGCACCTTGTCGAAAGCCTTTTGAAAATCAAGGTAAATGATGTCTATAGGTTCCCCATTGTCCACCCGACTGCTTATTCCCTCAAAGAAGTACAGAAGGTTCGTTAAGCATGACCTTCCCTTACAGAATCCATGCTGGCTTGTTCTCAGTAGGCCATATCTCTCGATGTGCTCGCAAATACCGTCCTTGATCATAGCTTCCACCATCTTCCCTATAATTGAAGTCAGGCTCACCGGCCTGTAGTTCCCGGGATCACCCCTCGATCCCTTCTTGAAGATAGGTGTGACATTCGCCAATTTCCAGTCCTCTGGTACCTCTCCAGTTTTCAAGGATAGGTTGCAAACATGCTGGATTGTGCCCGCTATCTCTTGTCTTAGTTCTTTCAGAACCCTTGGGTGGATCCCGTCCGGGCCCGGCGATTTGCCTCATTTTAACCTGTCTATCTGCTTGAGGACATCCTATTTATATTTGAGGACATCATATTTATATTTTGTCAATTCCAATTTTACACTTATAACAAGGCAGAAATAGGAGGCTAGCAAGCTAAACTCCTGTTCTGAACCAAAGATATATGGGATGCCTCCTGTTTGCTCTAGATACTGGTTTCCCAGCCTGGAGAATATTGTTCAATGAATTTCAAAATGACCTGAATAGCCTCATTTGCAATAGGAAATATTTGGAAAACTCTACTAAGCTGCTACTATTTCCCTTTTGATAGGGTTACCATATTATAGGACACATGGCCCTGCCCTGTTCTGCCCCCATACCTGCCTTGTTCTAACTTCAACCCTCCCCATTCTGCCTCCAGCCCCACCCCCCAAAAAAAACCTCATCTCTTTTTTATGTCGACCTCCAGGCCGCGTCTGGATGGCCTTCAGCATGTGCGGATGCGTGTGACATTTCCTACTATAAAAGGTTGCATATATAAAAGATTTTCCATAGAATTTTTATCTTTACAAGCTGGATCATGGAATAAATCCTTTTCTGTCCTGAAAAACTCCAACTCCTATCTTTCCTTTAGAAAAATGCTTAAGATGCTTATTTGACAAATTTCTTTAGAAAAATGCTTATTTGACAAATTCTTGTACAGTCTCTTGATTGTTGTTAATTATGTTGAACTGAAAGGTTATTGTGGTATATAAGTGAATTTGTTATGTTGTGTTATGTTAACAGCACTGATGTGTGCTTGCGCATCTGGGTTTGTCTGAGTATGTGCACAAGAGCCACACTTACTACAAACTCATGTGCACATGTGCCAGGCATGGTCCTCCCCTCGCTTTTGGTTTGTTAGCATCAATTAACTATTGATATCATGTGCATAAGATTTCTTTTGAGCATCACTTAACTATTTTTCTGCACTGTTGTTATGCAATGGTGTTTTACGTTGTGGGATTTAGCACCCTGCTTTGAGCATTGGCCCCTAGGCATCCCTCCTGCCAAAGACTACAGGCAACTTTTGATCTAGAAAAGATTTGCACTGAAATTATGTACCTATACCAAGCGGGTGGCAACCTAGGTTCCCTTTTTTATGGGTCTCCAGTTCTAATGTGCTCAGTATTGGCTCCCCTCCTGTACACACCACTGCATTCATAAATAACAGTTATAATCTCTTACTTCATAATGGTCTCATGAAAAACCATTTTCACCATATTCCCCCTTCCCTAAATTATTAGTCCTGCTGACATTAATTTAAGTGAGGCACAAAAGAATATATTTATGATGGTCAAACATCTGCTTGTTTTTACACTTTTTTTTTTTTTTTCGTTCTTGCTCTGTCCTCTTCTCACACTTTGCATCTGCATTTATGGGAAGGATAATGTTTATGTCACTAGCAGTTCTAAAATCTGTTATAGATTTGCTTTAAAACGAAAAGGCTGCTGTCCAGCCATGTACTTTATTACTGATTTTGAAGCCTCCTCTCTCATCTGTCCCTATTCTAATTAAACGTCAAAGTCTGGATGTATGCCTTTTGGAGCTTTTTTTTTTTTTAATGAGCTGTCAGTGACTTGTTTTAACTATTTTATTGTCTTGTCCAAGTTTCCTGGGGCGGGGAAGCAGAGAGGACAAAACCAATTACAAGCTTTGCTTTTCTTTTTGAATAATGTTTTCCTTTCTTTCATTAACTAATAAAATATTCACCGGTGAAAAACTGTGATCAAATTCAGCCTCTAACAAAAGCGAAATATGGTCTCTAGCACAGAGGCGAACAATGCTGTGCTGGAGCCAAGAACTCCTCCTTTTAAATCAGAGACTCAGAGAGCAGGGAGTCTCGCTGTTGAGGTCTCTGCTGCTTCCTTGTGTTCAGAAGGAAACCTGAAAGAGCAGCTCTGCAGTGGACGTTCATACTGATACAAAAAGTGTTGCTTTTAGGTCATTCTTTCACTGCTCTTGGTAGTTAAACCACAGAGTATGAAAAGTGAAGTAAATATTGGGGATAGGCACCCAGAAATTTTTCAATTGGTGTTCTTTCCCCCCCCCCCCCCCCGGTGGAAACAAATGCCATTAAGAATTTGCATTATCCCCTGGATTCTAGGTAGGCTGCCCAAGTTTGAGCGCCCTCCCTTTCCCCCTGACAAATGCATGTGCAAAAAATTAGTTAATGAGCTGTTAACAATCAATTATTGATGTTAATTGGCATTAATTTGGACTTGCGTGTGAATCTCCCAGTGCGCTATTCTATAACACTGCGGTACACCGACAAATCTGTGCATGACCTGACGAATGTGCCCCGACAATTGCAAGTGGATATCTGGAAGGCCCTGATTTGCTCAGATGCCTCAGGCACCTCAAGTCCCTCCTAAGGGATGGAGCCTGAGCAATTCAGGGCCTTCCAGATATCCACTTATGCAAAGGATTCCCATAATCATCATGTAAACCATACCCTAACAATAGATAAAAAGTGAATCTTTTAAGAGTGTGTGTGTGTGGGGGGCACCCCCCCCACCCCCACCCCCACTCTCAAAAAAGAGGGTTACTTTGAAACCCTCAAAAAAGATAAAATAGTATCCAATTGTTGGAGCACATTAGATGGGTCACCTCCCATTCAGTGCGTGCAAGTGTCGGGGTGCAATTATCCTGCGTGCATTTGACGGGTCACCCACTGTGTGCTCAAAGTGCTTCATATGCAACCCAAAAGGGGGGCATGACTAAGGAAGGGGCATGGGCAGGCCAGGGGTGTTCAAAACTTTAGGTGCAGTGCTATAGAATTCCAAGGCTGTGCACCCAATTTCTGTGCCGGGATAGTTTCAGCAGGTATAAGTCTTTGGGCACAGGAATTGTGCTAAATGCTGTTATATATAGGATGTTTGGCAAGTTATTCGAAGTGAACTTTCATTTCCAAAATTTAGGTCTATGTTGAAAACTCTTTTTTTTTTAATTTGGCATTTATTTTATGTAATTTTTAGATTGTTAGTGGACATGAGAAGACTGCATTCAGGAGACTACAACGAAAAGAGGTTTTGGGTGGGTTTTTTCTCTTCAATATTTAGATTAGGTTTTTCCTATTGATAATGGTGTTCTTAACTGATTTTATTGTTTTGTAAGTTGAATTGATCTGTTGTAAACTGCGGAATATAAAATTTAATAAACATCTATTCTATAATAGATCAGTGTTCTTCAACCTCCGGTCTGCAGAAAATTCCTGCCGGTCCGCACAGGGCCAGCGAGATCGGTGTTCAAAATTCCTGCCGGTCTGTGCAAGGCCGGCGAGAGCCTCCGACAGTAGCTTCCTCCCTCTCCGCTCCCCTCCCAGCAACTCTCAGTACTTGCCTGCAGCAGCGATTCACTTTGGCAGCCTTGGGGCTTTTGCTGAGCCACGGCCCACCTTTGATGATGCAACTTCCTCTTTCCTCAGAGGCAGTGCGACCCATCAAAGGACCAAAGGACCTAAGTGAAACGCTGCTGCAGGCAAGTAGAGCTGCTGAGAGGGGAGTGGAAGGAAGGGGAGGAAGCCATTGTTGGAGGCTGGGAAGCTGCTGGATAAGGGAGAGCTGCTGCTGGACCTGGAGGGAGGGAGAAGGATAGATGCTGCTGGGAGAGGAGAAGGGAAAGGGAAGGGAAAAGAGTTACTGTTGGATAGGGGGAGGAGGGACGGGAGAATGGGTACTGCTAGACAGGGGAGGAGGAAAAAAAGGAAGGAAACAGCTGGCAGGGAGATTAGAGGAGGGAAAGGGGTCAGGGTAGAATGGAGAGATCAAATGAGGGAAAGGGGAGCGACAGGAATGAAAAAGTAGGGAGAGATTGATGCTGGGAAGAGGTCAGCAGAGAAATAAGGAGAGAGAGACAAAGATGCTAGATTTGGTATAGGAGAGATAAAAATGAGAGCAGTGAAGCTGGAATGAATCATGTAAAAAGGAGAGAGATGGTGCAGGCTGGATGGAAATGGGAAAGGGGCATAGAAAGAAGGCAGATACCATATGGAAGGAGGAGGGCAGACAGTGGATGGAAGAGGCAGATGCTGGATTGAAGAGACAGAGAGGGCAAACGCTGGAAGGAAGAGAGTGAAAAGAAGATGAAAGCAGAAACCAGAGATGACGAAAGGTAGAAAAAATAATTTTATTTCTATTTTGTGATTAGAATATATCAGATATGAAATATGCATCATGCTAGAGCTGGTGTTAGACATAACTGGGAACTGCAAAGCCCAGGCAGTGCTTCTTTAGCTTCCAGCTGACTTAGGGCTCTCTCTGACCAGGGGACAGTTGCCCTAGTTGCACTCCCCTAACACTATTCCTGTCATGTGTGACTGCGGTATTCTGTTAGCATGATATTTCTGTGTACCATTCTGTAATAATTTGGCTTATTCAGTTTTCTTGATAGTAGAGGGGATATATGTGAAGGGGAGGGGAGACAGTGGTTTTGTTGATCCTTGCTCTGTATTATTTGTATTTATAAAATGACAATTGTACAGAATATTGTTTATTTTTATACTTTAATAAAATCTGTTCAATATAAAATCATAACTGAGGCTTGTGCGGATGGGATCAGATGGTTTGCAGAGACCGAGCTTGCGGGGACAGGGTGAAAATGTTTTTTAAAAAAATTTCAGTCTTAGTCGTTTGCCGATCCATAAAATAATTATTTTATTTCCGCCGGTCCTTAGGTATAAAAAGGTCGACGAACACTGTAATAGATGATGGGTTCTTTCTTCTCTCCTATGTAATATATGCACTATAAACTGCTACAATGGTATACCAATTAGAGATATATCAAAGCCCCTATTCACTAAAGTCAGTGATTGTTGCTAAACCTGTGATGATCGTTGCTAACCAACCTGATTCACAAAATGGCCCACCATGTGGTTTTCCCCTCGATGGTCCATTTTCCAATCCAGCCATGCAAATTTGTAAAAACCCATGCAAAATAGCCAAGCGATTGATTCATTAACATTTGCTTGGCTATTTTGCATTGAGTCTTACGATCCTAAAACACGACTGCTGTAGTCTCTGATTGGCTCAGAAACCTCAGGCGCCTCAGGCTTCTCCCTAAGAAAGTCCCTGATTGGTCATGCGAGGAGCTCGAGGCACCTGAGCCAGTTGGGGCCTTAAGGCCCATCCCGTGCATCACATGATGCACCAGGGAGATGGCTAATGCCCGCATTGCACAGGAGAAGGCCCTTCTGCTCCCGACTTAAAGGTCTGGGTTTGATGGCGGATGGGGGGGCCCAAGGGCAGGAGGGAATGGGTATCCTTCCTGCCATATCTAAGTTCAGCAGGTAGGAGTTCAGGGGGAGGGGGAGTGGGCTGATGGCAAGAGGGAGTGGGCATCCGTCCTGCCATTTTGGGGAGTTCAGGGAGGGGGCACTGTCAGGAGACTTTTTTTCTCATTTTTCTTTTATTGGGCAGATATTTTGTGTGTGTAATATGCGCAAAATATCTGTGCCATTTAAAAAAAAAAGCCTCCCAACAGAAGTCCTGACAGCAATGATAGGAGGCTTTTTCTCCTGTCACTCCATGCAAATCATTTGCATGCATACAACCGCTTAAACCAAATCTCCACCTCAAGACACAGAAGAACCTCGAACCCTTTCGCCTTCCCCCCACTCAAAGGCACACAACGCAAGAAAATGTTTGACAACCTTCTGGCAACACAAGCAGCAAAAATCAACCATTCCATCTCCAATCTTATGACAATATCAGACAACTTCAAAACATTCAGAAAAGAAATCAAAACCCTGCTTTTCAAAAAATTCATCCAAATATCTTAACCCCTCCTCTTTTACCTCCAGAAGATTCACCTACCTTCAGATAACCTTCCCCCAAATTACCCACCTTAACACCTTCCAATTAAACAAATACCATAAATAGATTGTAACCTACCCTCTCTAACTGAATTCCATATGTATTTTTCATACAGTTCTTCACTGTCAGTTTAATTTCCATCCTATAAATTCACATAGAATTTTTCTTTTTTCAACCATCTTTATTTTCTCTTCTTTATTCATTTCCAGGTACTTTAGTTAGATTGTGAGCCTTCGGGACAGCAAGGGAATTTTTTAAGTACCTTCTTACTTCTCATTTATAATCTTAATGTATATTTTCTTCAAACCGCTTAGAACCTAACGGATGTAGCGGTATATAAGAAATAAATTACATTACATTACTTGATAGTGAATCAATCACTGTTTGAAAATCAGCCAGAGAATTGGCCAACAGCGATTGAGTCGCTATCTTTAGTGAATCTGTGCCCAAATCTTGAATAAGGGGGGAGGTGGGGAGAACACCTTGGGGGGCCTGAGTTCCCTCATTTTGAGTTCAGACTCCCTCCAAAATTGTGGAACCATGGAGTGGCTGACAGGGTGCCCAAGCCCTGCCAGCCAAAGCTTTCCTCTACGCAAGCCCCCTCCCATGCTATGTGAGCAGCAAAGAAGTCAGTGGCATAAACCGAGCATTCATGGAACTGCCAGAATCAGTGGCTGAAGCAAGCTGCTGACTTCTTTGTTGCTCAGGATGCAGGGAAGGGGGCTCAGACAGTGGACCACTTTGACTGGCAGGTCTGGTTGCCTTATTTATTTGGTTTTATATCCCATCCTCCCAGGAGAGCGCAGAACGGGTTGCAAGTTTACATACATATTAAAATGAATTTATGTGAGGTGATGGCAAACATGGCCTGAAAGGACATTGTTTGACAGAGATGGTAAAAGAGTTAACAAAGCATGGCAAAACATAACATGACAAACATTGTTTGGTGAGACATAGCATGACGAGCATTGTGTATGACAGTGGTTCCCAACCCTGTCCTGGAGGAACACCAGGCCAATTGGGTTTTCAGGCTAGCCCTAATGAATATGCATGAAGCAAATTTGCATGCCTATCACTTCCATCATATGCAAATCTCTCTCATGCATATTCATTAGGGCTAGCCTGAAAACCCGATTGGCCTGGTGTTCCTCCAGGACAGGGTTGGGAATCACTGGTGTATGACATTGTGTATCTCAAAAAAGATATAGCAGAACTAGAAAAGGTTTAAGAAAAGTGACCAAGATGATAAGGGGATATAACTCCTCTCCTATGAGGAAAGACTTTGGCATTGCTTACTTTCATATACAGTGTTCCCCTGAGAATTTGCGGTTCGCGAATCGCGTACTCAGTCTTTCACAGTATTTTCTGACTGCCTCTTCCTGGTACTAAAGTCAGGCTACATCAATCAGGAGCTGCTTTGACACACCAGATAGCATGCTACAGCAGTTCCTGATTGGTGTAGCCTAACTTTAGTATCAGGAAGAGGCGGTCAGAAAATACTGAGCATGATCCCATACCCGATTTTCAGCACCCGCCGGCACCACAGCTATCCTCTCCTGCCTTTGATCAGCTACTAAACAATATTCACGGTTTTTCAAAATTCTTAGGTGTTTCTGGAACGGAACTCCCTGAATTTCAGAGGAGTACTGAACTTTAAATCACTTGAACTGCATCACATCTCACTTTACACATTATACACATGTATCAGGTTGATTTATTATATTATTATCTATAGGACCCTTGAGGAAGACAGTATTGTCGAAATACAGACCGTGTTGGGTCCATATCTCTCAGAAGACTGGGTCCTTGTTTTTATGTATTTTTTATGTGGATTACGAAATTGAACTTTTTAATAAAGTTCTCATCTTGAACATCAGCTCTCCACAGAGTCTTTTGCTTCTTTTGGACTTTTTCTTCTGTGGAATTGTCAGGGTCAACTTGTTGCTTTCATGAATCCACACCAGAAAGGAAGGAAGGAAAAGGATGGGAGTTATCAATATTTCCTTCAGAATCAGCCCCTGGGAGTTAAGCCCTCGATCTTTATCTACCTACGGTTCTAGTACACAATTAACAGTCAAATGTTCATGTGACTACTTATAACATAAAAACATAAAATAAGAACATAAAATTTGCCGCTGCCCTATTTGAGTCCAGCCTTACCTGCGTATGTTTTGTTCCAGCAGGAACTTATCCAACCGTTTCTTGAATCCCTGAAGGGTGCTTTCCCCTATAACAGCCGCTGGAAGAGCGTTCCAGATTTCTACCACTTTCTGGGTGAAGAAGAACTTTCTTACGTTTGTATGGGATCTATTCCCTTTTAACTTTAGCAAGTGCCCTCTGGTTCTCTTCACCTCGGAGAGGGTGAACAATCTCTCTTTCTCTACTAAGTCAATTCCCTTCAATATCTTGAATGTTGCGATCATGTCCCCTCGCAGTCTCCTCTGTTCAAGGGAGAAGAGGCCCAGTTTCTCTAGCCTCTCACTGTACATCCCTTAACCATTTTTGTCACTTTTCTCTGGACCCTTTAGATTAGTACTATGTCCTTTATCATGTACGGCGACCAGTATTGGATGCAGTATTCCAGCTGGGGGCGTACCATGGCCTGGTACAACGGCATGATAACGGCATGATCTGTTTGTGATTCTCTTCTTTATTATTCCTTGACAAGAACACACTTTAAAATGATGTGTTTGGAGCTAGAAAAACTGCATAAAGACATTTCACAGTCCTCAAACCTAAATCTTCCACCTAAATGTACCTGTGAGGACAGGAACTGGTATTCCTATTTCAACTTTTCCAAATAGTTGAAAATGTCCAATGCTTGCTTCCACCCAACACTTTTTCAAGGAGCTAAATTGAACTGTTCCTTCCCTCCCCTTCATGTCCAGTAAATGGGATGGGCAGAGCTGGGGATAGCCATCTGCAGTTAAAGAAACCAGGCATTCCCTAGTGTCACTTTATTGCAGCTATCTGACAGCCATGAGCAATTGTTTAATTTGCTATGAAACAGCATGTCAAGAGGGGCTGAAGAAGGGGTTTTCCTATGCATGGGAAGGGGGGTGGGGGAGGAGAAATGTTTGTCACTTTTTTACCCATGATGTACCATAAGTTACATCAAGTGGTACACGTGTACAGAAATCTCTAATCACAGCAAATATTGATCTTAGTTAAAAGATGAGAATACTTAAAACTGCTCTTAATATTCATGAAAACAGACTCTTGACAGATCTTAGAGTTGGAGGACGATATCCAATCCACTTCTACTGTATTTTCTGCTCAACTCTGGCCTACAAAGAAATGCGCCGGAAAAACTGACCAAAAAAAAAGAAAAGAAAATTAAAACCACAATAAGAAAAATAGTTATCAGGTTCTTTCATCTTATGCAGTGGTTCTCAACCCAAAACTCAGGACACACCCAGCTAGCCAGATTTTCAGAATTCCTCTAATGAACATGCCTGAGTTTGATTTACACACAGTGGAGGCAGTGCAAACAAATTTATCTTATGCAAATTTATCTGGTTGGGTCCTGAGGGCTGGGATATAAACCACTGTGCTAGATAAGTAGGGTCACCATATGGCTCCAGTAAAAGGAGGATGGATTGAAACATCGGGATTTTACTTCCATTGCTTTCAGTGGAAGTAAAACCGAAATGTCTCAATCCATCCTCCTTTTTCTGGAGCCGTATGATACCCTATAGATGAATGACTGCTGCAGATTCCCCCACTATCATCACCATGCATGCCCATCACCTCCTGCAACTCCATAAATAAAACAGACAAGGCATCATGGCCGCAGCATTGTTTACACAGGGTTGGGATTATCCTAGTCATGGATTAGAGCGGTCCTGGAGTAGAGTGGTGGCCTAGTGGTCACTGCAGCAGACTGATAACCTGGGGAGCTAGGTTCAATTCTCATGACTGTTCCTTTTGACAATGGGGAAGTCACTTAACCTTCCATTGCCCCAGGCACAACACCTAGATTGTGATCCCACTAGGCACAGAGAAAGTACTTGAATATAATAACTGTAAATTGCTTTAATTGTACCACAGAAAGGCCATATATCAAATCCCATTAACCTTACCATGCCCATAGTGATGCCTACTGTGGAACCTTGCATTATTGCAACTCTTTCCATTAGGGGTGTTAAAGGGTGATGGGTCATTTCAGGCCTGCCAAAACCACTTCCATTCCCAGATTTTTGGCTGATTTCTTGAAGAGGTGCATCAGAGTCTGGAACTGAGCTGCTACCAAAATGGCTGAGGGCAAAATATTAACAAAAGAGAATAAGAGATTAATGCATATCAGAGGTACCCCATAACCACCTAGCATAAATATACCACATATACCCTTACTCCTCCTCTTGCAGCCTAACTTTTCTCAGGAGAGACAGCATTCAGCAGAATGAAGGAAACAGGGGAGGGTAAGGAGTCTGAGGAAGGGGAAGTGAGTGGATGTTGTGAGTAAAGGGTTATTGGGGGGAAAGGAGTAAGTGAGGAGATTAAATGGTACAATGTGAGGAACATGAAAGCAGGGAATGGAGGTGCCATGGGATATTAGCGCGCAGAATGGAGGTGGTAAGAGGACTGAAGGGGCTCTGAGGTTGAGTGGATTGTAGATTTCTCTAATCTGGGTTCCTCTTTTTCTCCTTATCCTCTTTCTTCCCTCATTTCTTTTCCTCTCCTTCTTCTTGACTGTCCTCTGCTACCTTTCCATCCCTTATACCCTCTTCCCAGTGGTAATTTTCTTAAAAAAAGAAAAAAAGATGCTGGTCAGGACGCGAAGCAAACTCCATCTCCCATTTCAAATGCAATGGAGGAAAAGGAAGTAATTTCAAAATATTCCCAGATTAGCAACAAAAAGTTCCAGATCCATCATCTGGCATAAATACACCATTTGCCACTTCCCATCGCTATTTCTCTCTGAGATCCTCTCTCTTCTCTCACCCTTCACCTGCAATTCCTTAAATACCTTCTACTATTCTCCATCCTACTTCCCCTTCCTATCACCATTAACTTTTTCCCCTAAAAAGGACCTAATAAATTAATTGGACACATATAGGCAAAAATGACTTTATTAAAGCAAAATTCAACTTTGTATAATTTAATATGGAAATATATGCAAACATACCATCTGTATGCTTGGTCAGCCTAAAGTACTACTACTATTTATCATTTCTATAGTGCTGAAAGGCGTATGCAGCACTGTACATTTACATTATTTTCCAATATGGCTCATCATTACAATGAGTTTGATATCTTTGCTTTACTAGAGCTAGAGCCACAGAGGTCAATGACATAGGTCCCACCTCGTATGACCACCCTCGGCTAGGGCAATGAGGGTGAAAGAGTGCTCTGTATTTCAAGCCTATGATGTCTTCACCCTTTTCACTTAGCACCAAGGTACCACACATGGTCCCTACTTTGCAGAGCTAGTGACCATGGTATGCCTCATCACTAACTTCTGTCCTCTGGCGCCTGGTCAAATTGCTCCACCACATAGCACAAGAACCATCCCCCCCCTCCCCAACAGCACTACATGTTACCACATCAAGCCCCTTGTCCCATCTACCATGGACAAGGAACAGCAGCCCATGAAAATCTTTAGCACTGCATTCAGGCAACTCTGAGAGCTGAATCAATAGCACCCTGCAATGTTAAATTGAAGAAGTCAATACAGGTGTCAATTAAGTGAATGCCATCTGGCCTGTACAGGTTGATGCAACTAGCTGATGTGAGATCATACCATGTAGGCTGCTATGAGGAGTCCAACAAAGTCGTTCATCTTCTTATCGAGATTTATTCTGCTCCTAGCAGTTTTGTCTTTTGACATGCTTATCAGGAAATGTCAGACCTGTGTGCCAGAATATGCTAACCTCAAAGGATAAGACAGCCTTTGATTCTGTAGATCAGCCAGATTATGGGGATCTTACTCAGGTCACTGCTTCCCAGATGAAAATACAAGGATAACATTGAAATACTCAGTGAATACACTGGCTTGTTGCAGGAAGGGTGGAATTAACAGGTCCCAAAATATGCTTACTACTGAGTAGGATTTCTGAGGCATTTTGAAGAGTTTTGACTTGTGTCTACTCTTCTGCTGTCTCATTAAAAAAAAGTTCACTGCGTTGATATTGTTATTGAGTGCATTATTGGGGTAATTCTATAAGCTGGCACCTAGAGGTATGTGCCACATAGACTTTTTGTCAAAGGCACCACAAATTGACTGTTGCCTAACCCCCTCCTTTACAAAGCTGCACAGGCATTTTTAGTGCCGGCCACCGTGGTAACAGCTCTGATGCTCATAGAATTCCTATGAGCGTCCGAGCTGTTACCGCCACAGCCGGTGCTAAAAACGCTAGCCTGGCTTTGTAAAGGAGGGGGTAAATCCACTAGGCAGTATTCTATAAAGTAGCACCTACGTGCCATATCACCTAACTGCAAAGGGGGGGGGGGAGAGGGCATGCATGTGGGAGTAGCACGGGCAGGCCATGGGCATGTTTCCCAGTTATATGCGTAGTTTATAGAATACTATAAATTACGCATGTCACTTAGTGCACTTAGGTGAGACAGCTTATGCTTACCATTGTCACGGCATAAGAGGGCATATCTAAATATGAGTGCACTTGTAACATAACATAAAATTTTATTTCTATCCCGCAATACTTTGCAGTTCAGTGCGGGTAACGAACAATAAAAGAAACTGTTCATATACAGCAAATTACAAGTATAACTCACACAATTAATAAATCAACAATTATAAATTAATACTTAAATGCTCACACATATAAAATTTCTTAAACAAGTGGAGGGGAATAATAATAATAAAAAACACCTTTTGGCAGCAGGGAAATGTCCATTCTCAAAAAAAAAAGTCCAAAATATGTGTGTGTGGTTTTTTTTTTTTTTTGAATGGCCTACTTGTATGTTCAGGAGTTTAATCGCCCAGACTGCCACTACGTCTACCTTTAAGCCCTATTCTCGAAAAAAAAAAAAAAAAAATTGGCTCAAGTCCCAAATGCCCAAAACAAGACCTTTTAGGCAGGGTTAAAAACATAAGCAATGCCTCCACTGGGTCAGACCTGAGGTCCATCGTGCCCAGCAGTCCGCTCACGCGGCGGCCCAACAGGTCCAGGACCTGTGCAGTAATCCTCTATCTATACCCCTCTATCCCTTTTTCCAGCAGGAAATTGTCCAATCCTTTATTGAACTCCAGTACCGTACTCTGTCCTATTACGTCCTCTGGAAGCGCATTCCAGGTGTCCACCACACGCTGGGTAAAGAAAAACTTCCTAGCATTCGTTCTGAATCTGTCTCCTTCCAACTTTTCTGAATGCCCTCTTGTTCTTTTATTTTTTGAAAGTTTGAAGAATCTGTTCCTCTTACTCTCTCTATGCCCTTCATGATCTTGTAGGTCTCTATCATGTCTCCTCTAAGTCTCCGCTTTTCCAGGGAGAAGAGCCCCAGTCTCTCCAATCTTTCAGTGTATGAAAGGTTAGTAATTATAATTACAAGTATCCACTTGTTAAAGCAAGACAGAAAAAGAAGTATATAATATAACTCATATAAATAATGTTAAACTAAACAGAAGCATTTTGTCCTCTTTAAGAGGGGAGAATGGCAAACCAATGATAAGGAGATCACACAAGAAGGAAAACATACACCAAACAAAAAAGGCTTCATGTGTATATCATCATCATTTCCAATTTGAGTCTAATGTCCTCTATGATAATTTCTTCAACTCCAGAAAAGCTCTAGGTTGCTCTGGGGTGAAAAAAAACATAGGGGTCCTTTTACAAAGCCACGCTAGCGGTTTTATCACACGCACAGGATTAGCGCTGCTAGCTGGAAATCTACCGCCTGCTCAAAAGGAGGCGGTAGCGGCAAGCGTGTGTGGCAACCTAGCGCGCGTTATTCCGCGCGTTAAGGCCCTAGCGTGGCTTTGTAAAAGGAGCCCATAGTCCCAGCAAACTCGTATCACACCAAACATTTAAAAGGATATCTTAATAAGAACATTGTGCCAAGGTCTTTTGCTTCCTGTCTCATGGCCAGAAATGTTTTCCTATGTTTTTAAGTTATCTTAGTGATGTCAGGGTATATCCAAACCTCTAGCCATAAAACATAGGGCTCCTTTTATTAAGCTGCGCTAGCGGGGTTAATGCGCGTGACTTTTCATCATGCGCTAACCCCTGCGCTATCCTAAAAACTACCGCCTGCTCAGGAGGAGGCGGTAGCGGCTAGTGTGGCCGGCGGTTTAGCGTGCGGTCTTACACGCGTTAAACCGCTAGCGTGCCTTTGTAAAAGGATCCCATAGAGGGGCCCATAATCGAAAAACATAGACGTCCAAAAAGCATTCTAAATCATCACTTGGACGTCCAAATCGCCAGGATGTCCAAGTGCCGATAATAAAAAAGCATCTTTCTGTATGTCAAGCAAGGTGTTCCAGCCTCTGTACGTTCAGAGTGCAAGATGGGTGTGGTGGAAGTGTGTTATAGGTAGGCTTTAGGCAGTCTCAAGGGTGGGTTAGACATGGACATCTTGCTGTGATAATCAAACATTTTGCAAGACATCCTGGACAGAACTTATATGTTGGAACTACACTTCTGCCTCCCCATTCGCGGTTTCAACACTCACAGTTTCACATATTTGCAATTTTTTTTGGGGGGGGGAACACCATAGTTTCGGACGTTCCCACCTCCCTCCAGCCTTCCTCCCGGCATACCGGCCTTACCTGGTGGTCTAGCGGGCTTTCGGGGCAGGAGCGATCTTCCTAAGCTCCTGCCCCATGTAGATCGCCAATAAGAAATGGCTGCCGTGAGCTCCCGTCGTAGTCTCGAGAGACTATGGGAACTCACGGCAGTCATTTCCTATTGGCGATCTGCACGGGGCAGGAGTATAGGAAGATCGCTTCTGCCCCGAAAGCCTGTTAGACCACCAGGTAAGGCCGGGATGCCAAGGGGAAGGTGGGAGGGAGGCGGGGGTGGGTCAGAGCCAGACGAAAAGTTATTCGCGTTTTTTCTCCATCATTGTCCGGCTCTGCCCCTTTCCCCCGCGAATACCGAGGGAGAAGTTTAGACTTATTTTAAAGGGGTCTAAGTGCCACAAATGTGCCCAAACTTACTAGATGATCACTTCATGCATCAAGATAAGACACCCCCACACTCCCCTAGTGCTCACGGACCCCTTCACACCCACAAATATCAGAATACAAACATACATACCTGTCTCCAGAATATTATCACCTGGTATAGGTAAGCCTAACAGAGCTGCACACAGTTTTAAGTAGCCTGGTGGGTGGGCTAGTGAACCATAGAGAGGAGAAGCAAATTCCATAAGCCACTCTAACCACTACATTCATGATGGAAAATCTGAGTCCACCAACCCCCCCCCAAAAAAAAACCCTACTCTACTGCCATATAGGTAAAACCTGCAGTCTTAAGGGCTATTGGGGTTGTAGACAGGTGAGTATAGTGGGTTTTGGGGGGCTCACCATAACCTATAAGAGAGTTCTGGTGAGATGTTTATCTGGCACCCAAATGTTCCTGTTCTGGGCATTTGGGACTTGGCCAGAATTATTTCTAGATGTATGGTGGTTTGCCTTTTGAAAATAGGAATATTCTTACTGCCGACTTTGGATGCCTAGTGCCATATGTCCAGATTGGACTTAGACATATGTTTTGAAAATGCTCCTCAAACTGAACAGCACAAAATACATTTTCTTTACTGCATTAAGATCATGTTCAAAAACAAATGATATGAGTAGATCAAATTTCTACCTCAGTTAATGATTCTTCTAATAAAGCTGAAAGATTATAAGTCCATTCTTTGTCCCTGACTATCCACCCCGATGCCTCACTTGATGTTTTTGTGTAGGTATAGAGTATATTCAATTACGTGGAAGAATAGTTTCAGAGATAAAATCCAAATTCAAATATCACTTAAATATATCTACAGGTGTTACTACAGGGGATTTAGGAAAATTTAAGACTCCTGTTAAAGTTTTCAATTTGCTCAATCTTGCATTGAAGAAATAACATGTTCTTCACAAAGTTTGTCGACATATTTTGCAAAGATTTAACCTCATTTTGCATTGTTTAATTTGAACAGAAGACTCAGATCTAACTCCTTCGATATTAGTTGCTAATAAATCCAACCTATCAGTGCCAAGACTTAACCTGTAGATTTAGCCACCGTTGTTACAAGTTTCTGTAGATCCTTTCGTATGCTTTCTAAAGTCACTACCATGGGGGGACATTTCCTTCTGCTCCTCAGATGTTTCTCACAGCGGAATCCTTGTTAAATGATGTACCCTCTTTCACGGGGTTTCTGAACCTCCTCCAATGCAGGCTGCCACGTGAGCCACTACCGCTGAACATGGTGGAGGTCAGGTCTCCGGAGGTGAAAAAGAGATGTCCAGCCTAGGGTTCCCACTACTCCTTCAGTTGGGACTGTAGCAGGGCATAGTTCTCCAGTTTTCTGTGATGGATTACTGATGACAAAATGTTCCATCATTAGCTGTTGGGGGGTTGACGTTCTGACCGTATGGTTTCCTTATACTTTGTATGCGGCATCTTTCAAAGTAGAAAAAATATTAGCAATATCGGACCCCCAAGATGTAACGCCGACAACCTTGCAATTTCTAACACATTAAAATGAGTACACTTGAAGGAATCAAGAAAATGAGTAACTCCCTATATATTATATGTACTACAGACACCCACGTCAACAGTATTTGCCCCTCAGAAACTACTAGAGGAATCCAATGACCAGATGAATTCCTTGCCAATCATACAGAATGAAGGCAGTTCTATAAATAGGTGCTCCAAGGGTAGAGGAATCCAATGACCAGATGAATTCCTTGCCAATCATACAGAATGAAGGCAGTTCTATAAATAGGTGCTCCAAGGGTGCTCAGAATGAGCCTATTTTAGAAATGAACCTAGGTGACTCTGTTCCTTTATAGAACACTAGTATAACTTAGTATCGATGTGCCTAACACTTAGGCTTTCACACTTATGCCAGTCATACAGCTGGTGTAAATGTGTGTGCCTAAGTGTGGCAATGACTTGTGTAACAAAGTACACTGTAAGTCATATCAGCCCCGCCCATGTTCTGTCTGTGCTCCGCCCCTATTTCCACCCTCTTCCAAATACATATTATAAGTTCAGTGGGTATTTGCAAAATAGCACTTAGGCATGCTGGCATACATGCTGGCAAATGTTATTGCCTAGGTTATAAAATTACCCCCATTATAATATTTTGCCTTCTACCTTCTCATTCCAAATGGAAATAGCTATAACAGTGGGGAAAAATTCCAGGGAACCAGGACACAAAGCCGAGCAAATGCCTAGCAATATATCCCCAAAGCTCTTTCTCCCAAATTCAGTGCAGCACAATGCCAAATCTAGGTTTCCAAATTGAAGCTGCCTGTTTCACTACCAATGCATTAAATATCCTCAGATATGTGCACATATTTGCTAAGGATCCTTGTCTCTCAAGGCATCAGAGTAGAAAACTAATTTGTCACAAATCTGTCTATTGTTTCCTAGTGGTTTGTTCTATCAGGCTTCAGTTTCTGCTTACAAGAATTAAGACCCGTCTGGACATGGAATTCATCCAGCTAGAGGTGTCACTACAATTAATTACTTTATATGAAAGCATCCTTGCAAGTTCCTCACCATCCCAGCAATCAGGACATACCATGTCAGAGCAGAGAAGAGGTGTATACTGTCTGGCTACAGCACCTCCATTTTGGAATGGCTGCAGTGGTACTAATTGCCCTTTTATAAGCTAGAGATCCTTAGAGTGTGTGTTAGATTTGTGTGGTTATGTTAAGAGAAGTGAAGGTGTACTTAAAGCACAGCCCTTGGGTCTCCTCAGTTTTTGTGTTGTGAAAAGTATCCCAGAAATCAAGGAATACTTTTCACAACACAAAAACTGAGGAGACCCAAGAGCTGTGCTTTAAGTACACCTTCACTGTATATATATATATATATTTTACCCAGTCCTCTGCCTACTATTTAATTGAGGTGTGCAGGAGCAGGTAAAGTGTACAAGGCTATGCCTACTGGGAAGAGTCTGTGGATCTGGATCCTAGGAGAGAGAGACTGTGTGTGACTCCGAAGAGGAAAGGTTTGCCACAGAACCTAGGAGGCCTGTTACCTTCAAAAAGACACAGATAGAGGAAGAATGTGGAGTATACAGTGTTCATTCAATGCTGTACAACTGCAGGACTAAAAAGGCACCTCAAAGCAGTAATTGTTTTGCATATATTTTCAGTAAAGAGAGTTGGAACTCCCCATATCTGTCTCTGAGTGATTGCATGAAGAGACGACTATGCCAGGGCCTTGAAGGGAAATTCCTTCATCCCCAGAGAAAATCTGCTCCCTTGGATAAGAGTGTGTGTGATCTGAAAGCAAAGAGGGGAGAAGGCTCTGGAGTGTGAATCCATGAATAGACCAACCCCCCCTGACAAATAGAACTCTCTGGTCCTTACATCGGGGCAGCTATAAGTGTAAGTGCTCTGGAGACGTGCTCATGTTCATTCTCTCTCAAATTCAAGGCCTGAATCCCATACAACAGTCATAACCTTGTAATTAAATACATTTCCCTTTCCCCACAGCATGGGGAAATGCTGTTCTCTAACCAAAATCCTGCTACTCCATTTTCATAGGAAATAGATGATTTTAGTTTCCCATTTCTGCTCAAACAAGGCCAAGCAGCCAGCTTCTTCTCCTAGAAGCCCTCGAAAAGGAGAACGCTACATAGTCTACTCTGGATCAGGTCCAACCACAGCATATGAGTTTTATCAGTCCATCTGAGTGAAGTAACAAAACCAGATGTACAGTATTCTTTGTCGGTTCTAGAAGTCCAATATCCACCATGTTAAACTTTATTTATAGTTACTTTTGACTGGCATGCATATCAAAATTTCCAATGTAATCTCACAGGTGGTACATACAGAGCAGCTCATTTAGAGATTTTTTTTTATTAAACCTTGTTACACCCCCTTCCATATTCAAGAGGGTTAGAGGCAAGCCCTCTCCTCAATACTATGTATTCACAAATAACTTAAGGGGCCCCCCAAACCTTAAGTTCTACCCCCTCCTGCCTCACAGACCCCTCCACACCTCACATTAAAGCCCTGGGGATCTAGCGGTGAAGCAGAGCAAGAGCAATCGTCTTACACTACCGCAGCTATTTTTTTATCATGGCTTTCATAGGGCAGGAGTGTAGGAAGATCTCTCCTTCCCTGTTTCACCGCTAGACCACCAGGGCTTTAAGGTGAGGTGTGAAGGGGACTGGAAGGCATGAGGCTTGCAAATAACCAAATTTACAAATATCAAACCTGTGAATATGGAGGGAGGAGTGTATGTTGTATGATGTCCACCTTGGAGATTAGCGCCCATAAAAAGGATCTGGGTGTCATCGTAGACAATATGATGAAATCTTCTGCCCAATATGTGACGGTAGTCAAAAAAGCAAATAGGATCCTAAGAATTAAAAAAGGGATGGCTAACAAGACTAAGATTGTTATAATGCCCCTGTATTGCTCTATGGTGCGACTTTATCTGGAGTATTGCGCTCATCTCTGGTCTCCATATCTCAAGAAAGATATAGTGGTGCTAGAAAAGGTTCAAAGAAGAGCGACCAAGATGGTAAAGGGGATGGAACTCCTCTCGTATGAGGAAAGACTAAAATGGTTAGGGTTCTTCAGCTTGGATAAAAAATGTATGAGAGGAGATATGATTGAAGTCTACAAAATCCTAAGTGGAGTTGAATGAGTACAAGTTATTCTGAGTAGTGAAGACACAGAAGGATTGCAAAAACCTGCAACGTGACATAAACACGCTCGAGAAATGGGCCGAGACATGGCAAATGAGGTTTAACGTGGATAAGTGTAAGGTGATGCATGTCGGTAACAAAAATCTTATACATGAATACAGGATGTCCAGTGCAGTACTCGGAGAGACCCCCCCCCCTCCCAGGAAAGAGATTTGGGAGTACTGGTCAACAAGTGCGGCAGCGGTGAAGAGGGCAAACAGAATGCTAGGAATGATTAAGAAGGGGATCACAAAAAGATCGGAGAAGGTTATGATGCTGCTGTACCAGGCCATGGTACGCCCCCACCTGGAATACTGCATCCAGCATTGGTCGCCGTACATGAAGAAGGACACAGTACTACTCGAAAGGGTCCAGAGAAGAGGGACTAAAATGGTTAAGGGGCTGGAAGAGTTGTCGTACAGTGAGAGATTAGAACAACTGGGCTCTTCTCCCTTGAAAAGAGGAGACTGAGAGGGGACATGATCAAAACATTCAAGATAATGAAGGGAATAGACTTAGTAGATAAAGACAGGTTGTTCCCTCTCTCCAAGGTAGAGAGAACGAGAGGGCGCTCTCTAAAGTTAAAAGGGGATAGATTCCATACAAACGTAAGGAAGTTCTTCTTCACCCAGAGAGTGGTAGAAAACTGGAACGCTCTTCCGGAGTCTGTTATAGAGGAAAACACCCTCCAGGGATTCAAGACAAAGGGCTCCTTTTATCAGGGCGCGCTACGGGGGTTAGCGCATCAGTCATTTCATCACGCACTAACCCCCGCAGCAAGCCTAAAAACTAACGCCTCGTCAATGGAGGCGTTAGTGACTAGCGCGGCAGGCGGTTTAACGCGTGGTATTCCGCGCGTTAACCGCCTACCGCACCTTAATAAAAGGAGCCCAAAGTTAGACAAGTTACTGTTGAACCAGAACATACGCAGGTAAGGCTAGACTTAGTTAGGGCACTGGTTTTTGACCTAAGGGCTGCCTCGTGAACGAACTGCTGGGCACAATGGACCACTGATCTGACCCAGCAGCGGCAATTCTTATGTTCTTAAAAATTACAAAGATTAGGGGACACTCGATGAAGTTACAGGGAAATACTTTTAAAGCAATTGGAGGAAATTTTTTTTCACCCAGAGAATAGTTGAGCTCTGGAATGCGTTGCCAGAGGATGTGGTAAGAGCAGATAGCGTGGCTGGTTTTAAGAAAGGTTTGGACAAGTTCCTGGAGGAAAAGTCCATAGTCTGTTATTGAGAAATACACGGGGGAAGCCACTGCTTGCCCTGTAGCGGTAGCATGGAATATTGCTATATCTTCAGTTTTGACCAGATAATAGTGACCTGGATTGGCCACCATGAGAACGGGCTACTGGGCTTCATGGACCATTGGTCTGACCCAGTAAGGCTATTCTTATGTTGTTATGATGTTTGCAAGTTATTTTTATGACAAGACAGAGATTTTTTTTTTTTTTACCCAGCCCTACTTACCTAGATATACTATCACACACTCTTTCCAGATCCCTGCATTCGACCAATCAAAATCAACTTTTTGTACCCTCCCTAAAGATTAAAGACAAGAGACATGCCGAGATCTTTTTGGTCATCACACCATAATTGTGGAACTCACTCCCAGGCTACATTAGAGAAGAATCTATAGTAGAAAGGTTTAAAAGTTCATTGAAAACCTTTCTTTACAAAGATGCCTTCAAAAATTAAACCCTACATTCACATATAACATTACCTTAGATTACCTTTTCATTATTTTATTTTAAATGATCTACTCTTTCTTTCTTCCCCGACCTACTATGTTACCCTTCAATGTCGCCTTTTTCTAAAATATTGTAGTTCTATACTTTTTCCTTCTGTTTCTGTATGTTTGTCTTTGTATGTATAATTATGTGTTTTTGTTACCCCTGATTTTTAATGTATGGAATTTCCTTTGAAATAATATTATAAGCGTTTGCATCCAATTTTAATAAACTTGAATGTTTACTGCTTGGAAACCACTTAGAAAATAGGAGGCATACAAATTTTTTTTTTTTTAACTTTATTTAGTTTTTAATGCCAATAAAAAGTGCAATACAATTTACATACAAATAATAATAATCAAATAAGCACTTATAAACAATCAGAATCTATACAAAAGATAAAAATTCCCTCCCCCATCCATCATTACCATCAGGAATAGTACCAAAACATATGATATACCCCCCACTCCCACCCCCCGGATATGTGGGTGCAATACAATGGAAAATAAAGATAAAGGGCAACTATAACAAATCTATAAAATACATCAATGGACCCCAAACCAATTTGAATATCTTATTATGCCCCAGCAAGTCAGCATTCATTTTCTCATACTTATAAGTTAAGCATAAGCTTGCCCATCAGAAAGGAAAACTAAGGCGATCCCAATTCTTCCAATTGCGAGTAATCATTTGCATGGCTATCCCGGTCATAATTAGGAAAAGCCGGCATTTATAGCAGTCCATGGGGGGCTTAATATGCAATAACGTTCCACATATAACTACCTCATAAGTCAATGGAATTGATGCCTCCAGTATGTAAACAAATAAGTGCTAAAGTGTGCTTAACATAGGGAAAATAGCTTACCACACAATGCCTTAAAAGTGCTTTGTGATACAATTCTACACTGCCTTAGGGGAATCTCTTCATAAAGGTAATTAATAAGTTCAAATAAATATACAAATTGCCTGTCAGCACTATAGTTAAGCTCTAGAACATGTTGCCAGAGGAGCAGTTCATGTAGCTGGTTTTAAAAAAGATTTGGACAAGTTTTTGGAGTAAAAGTCCATAGTCTGCTGTTGAGACAGACATGGGGGAAGCTACTGCTTGCCCTGGATTGGTGGCATGGAATGCTGTTACTATATGAGTTTTTGCCACATACTTGTGACCTGGACTGTCCTCCCTGAAGATGGTCTGACCCAGTAAGACTATTGTTATTTTCTTATGCACTTTATTTTTCTAAATTTTTTAGGGAGGGGGCATGGCGTGGCTAGGGAATGGGCATGGTAGCATTATCCAGCTAGTGTTTTATGATTAACACGCACTAACTGGAAAATGCAGACAGCGCAGGAGTATTTAGTGCCACTCTTCATATAACTTTCATGCCTGCTCGTGGTCCATGTATAATATTTATATGCAAAACCTACAATAGTGTGATCTATGCATAAAATGATGTTGATTGTAAAGCCGCCTCGAACTCCGCTTGGCAAGGATTTGGGATATAAGATTACATATGACATTTGTGCAAAATGAGGACAAATTAAAAAAATAAAATAAAATATACTAGCTGCATGTCTTTTTAGATATCTGACCTAAAATCTTTATCTGGTAAGTTATCACACTAACAGGTCAGCTATCAGGCTACATACCATCACCTTATGCTTCACTTATTCTCAGGAGTCTGGAACAAGAAGTTTATCCAGCAACATCAATATTGGAGTAGTAAAGATCTGAATCTTCCCCTTCAGTCATTCAGCCTTTTGAGAACCTCCCATGAGTATCTCTGCATTGCCCTTTGAAGTCTGCCACACATTTCATCATCCCAGAGGAAACAAAGGCAGGATGTCATCCTGATCTGTTAAGCTGCATCTCATTTGTTTTCTGTACCCCCATACTCTGAATAAATGTTTGTGGCTGTTCATGTACCTCATATAAATGACAGAATCCGGAAAATAATTCCGACTACTAAAACTTACTATACAGCTATTCTCACTAGTACTAAGCCATGACTGTTCCGCCTTCTCGTTCTCAATAAGAAGCTGTAGAGGTTCACAGGTCAATATTCAAACATCGCTATCTCATTTCTTTTTAACCCTGGCCACAGTGTTTAAATAGGTGTCCTCAGCAAGCAGTGCTGAATATACATACCGGCTGATATTCAAACCTATTTAACAGGCCAGGCGTCATCAGAAGCCATGGCTGTTTATGGTACTCATCGGGAACTATATATCTCTGCAATTGTCCTAATCTGGATATACAACCATCAAAGGAAGGATCCAAAAACCAAGAAGCTCCATCCATACAACAGACTTAATCATGACAGCTAAATACCCCAAATTCTAACAGATGTGCACTAACAATGACGCAAAAAAATATTTGTTATTTAAATTATTGTATTCTAATGATTCGTAATAAAAATAAATGATTGTGCTTCTGTTTAGTTTGTGTAGCGATATTAGAAACTGATTTTTTAATTAATATTCCCACCACCACCACAACACACAGATTGATAGATAGATATACTTGAGAGGCTGCTGAAAAGTTCTCAGCCCAACCAACAAATTTGGGGCAGTCTCCATCGAGGGTTATATACTTAGTCCAGTGATTTTTCCGCTTTTCATTTTGTATTTTTCCAACAGAACAAAAAAAAGTGGAAAATCACTGGACTAACGGCCTCTTTTACAAAGCCGCGCTAGCAGCTGCGCTAACGGCCCCGAAGCCCATAGAGATTTAAAGGGCTTCGGGGCTGCTGCTGCGCGGCTTTGTAAAAGAGGCCGTAAGTGTATAGCTCTCGATGGAGACCGGCATTCAGTTTATTTATCAACCGCCTGTTGGGCACAGTGTCGGTACCATGTACATCATATCTGGTGCCCCTCCCATATCCACCTGTTTGGACACCCAGTCAAAGAAATTGATCAGATTTGTCTGACAAGACCTGCCTCTCGTAAAACCATAACATTTTTTTAGTGATAGGAGGAAGTACAAAAGTGGTATTGTGAGATTCGAGGGTAAAGGGGAGAAATATGTAGATGTAATGAGGATAAGGTGGAATTGCTTAACAGATATTTCTGTTCTTGTTCAGATGAAGGGCCAGGAGTAGGACCACAGAAGGCAAACACAAATAGGAATGGAAGTGAAGTGAAGTGAAGTGAAGTAGACCTTGAATGATTTTCAGAAGACTGTGTTCATGAGGATCTAGCTAAACTAAAAACAGACCAAACGATGAGGCTGGATGGGCTACATCCATGAGACTGAAGGAGCTTATGGAGGTTCTGGCAGCTCTGCAGTATAACCTTTTCAATACTTCTTTAGAATTGTAAGGGAGATCTTGGAGGACTGGAGAAGCTTTTCCACACAAGTGAAAGTAAGAAGGAGGTTGTGAATTATAGGCCAGTTAATCTAACCTCCATGGGGAGGAAACTAATGGAAACATTTCTAAAACGGAGGCTAGTATGGTTTAGCTTCTGGAATCCAGAGTGCTGCAGGACCCAAGGAAGCATGATTTACTGATAGGTCTTGTCAGACAAATCTGATCGATTTCTTTGCCTGGCTGACAGTTTGACAGAGAGTACTAGACATGGTGTATTTGGATTTCAGCAAAAAACTTTGACATGGTTCTGCTTTGACATCTCAAAAGTAAACTGAGCATCCTCCTCGTGTACTCAAAGGTAAATGGGTTAGAAACGTTATGATAATTTTACACTGTTATTTGAAGATTGCTGTATTATATTGAATTGTTTTTTTTTTCTTTTTTGTTAACTGGTTTTGGACCCTATATTCTGGGGATCATTATGGTATATAAAATTCAGATTAGATTAGATAAAATGTAGTGGTAAATTAAGTTCACTGTGAGGAAAAGGGCATTTCCAGTGATGTGCCACGAGGATAGTTTGTTAAGCCGGTTCTTTTTGGCATTTTTGTGGACGATGTTGCGGAAAGGCTATCTGGTAGGTTATCTTAGGCGTCCGCGCGAGACCCGAACAACTACAGCAATCGCTGTCTGGTGGGGTTTGCCTCTTTGTGAATGATGACTGGAATCTGCCCTGGGGGTGGAAACCCCAGATGGTGTGGATGGGTGGGGGGATCTAGTGAAGCTTGAACCATCTGGAATTTGGCAGCTAGGAATTGATGCTGGGAGGTGCAGGGTCATACATTTTGAACTGCAGGAACAAAGGGGAGCGGTTTGGTATAGGGAGTGAGGTGCTTCTGTGCATGGGGGAGGGGTGGGTCTCGAGAATGGTTGTATCTGGTGATCTCGAGGTGGCCAGGAGGGTAGAGAGGGCAACAACAGAATCCAGGAGGATGCTTGGGTTCATGCGGAGAGGGGTGGCTGGAGGGAAAGGGGAGGTGATAGGGCCTTTGCTTTTCTTTGGTGAGACCTTATTTGAAGTATTGTGGGCAGTTCTGGAGACTACACTTTCAGAAAGATGTAGGCGGGATGGAGTCATTCTAGATGGTGGTTGACAATCTTTGTCATGGGGTGTATAGAAACAGACTTATAGATCAAAATGTGTGTGCTTTGGGAGAGAGGTGAGAGAGAGAGGATGTGGTTGAGATGTTTTGATACCTTTGTAAATGCACAGGAGGCAGGCCTCTTTGGATTGGGGGGAAGCTCTGGAATGAGGGGGCATAGTTAACAGAAATAGACTAAAAACAAATTTGCATACAGTTGCTCAAAAGTAGGCCGAAACCCCACCTTTTTGAGATAGGCTCAGCTCATAACACCATTCCCCACTGCCCTCTGCTCAGCAGCCTAGCCAGCAGTTTTACCATCCCCCGCTAACTGTAACCCCCCCTACCCAGCATCCTGTTTGTCTGTCTTTTTTTATATATAAATCTTTATTAATTTTCAAAACTAATACAAAGTGCCATGAAGTATACAACCATTAATAATCAATACAAGCACTTAAATTCCATCAATAACATTACTGAAGAGAAATATCCCCCCCTTCCTTCCAACAATTCAATCAAGAAATAAACCAAAAAGATATCCTCCACCCACCCCATCCTGGATATATACAAAAATAAACAGTAAATTAAATAAAGACAATTATGTTGAATTAACAAAGGATGTCAACGGCCCTCACACCAATTTAAATACTTTGCTATTCCCCCACATATCCACATTCATCTTTTCATATTTATAGCCTAAACATAAACTGGCCCACCAAAACGCAAAATTGAGGCAGTCACAATTTTTCCAATTGCGTGTTATCATTTGCATCGCTATCCCTGTCATAATAAGGAAAGCCTGCATTTTATTTGTCTGTCTTAATTGTGAGCTCATTTGAGCAGGGACTGTCTCCTTTGTGACAGTGCTGTGTACATCTGGTAGGGCTCTAGAAATAATTACTAGTAACAGTTTGTTGGTGGGCTGTATACCACCTTTTTGCAGTTTTACAACCACACTCAGAGTGGTTTACTTATAGGCACTTCAAGCATTTTCCCTCTCTGTCCCAGTGGACTCACTAGCTAGTGTACCTGGGGCAGTGAAGAATTAAGTGACGTGCCCAGGGTCACAAAGAGCAGTGTGGGTTTGAACCCACAACCTCAGGGTGCTGAGCTCTAACCACTGCACCACACTCTCCTCATAAGGAGATTCACCCAAAGTAGTTTACAATACACTGAATAGTAATCAGATAATCGTATTTTCCCTTTCTGTCCTGACAGAATCACAATCAAGCTGTGGCCTACTCTTGCAGGGATTGAATTCACAGCTTCCTAGTATTGAAACAGCAGCTCTAACCACTAGGCCGCTCTTCCCCTCTGCAAGGAGGGTGTATGTGTGGGTGTGTTTCTCTCTCACACACACACATTTCTTAGAGAATCCTCTCTGTTGTGCATGCTCCTTGCTGCACGTAGGCATGTCCATTCACACCAGCAGATACACTTGCTGTAAGTCAGGGGTGTCAAAGTCCCTCCTCGAGGGCCGCAATCCAGTCGGGTTTTCAGGATTTCCCCAATGAATATGCATGAGATCTATTAGCATATAATGAAAGCAGTGCATGCAAATAGACCTCATGCATATTCATTGAGGGAAATCCTGAAAACTCGACTGGATTGCGGCCCTCGAGGAGGGACTTTGACACCCCTGCTGTAAGTGGACATGCTGACGCTGGTTCATGCCAGTATCTGTAAAGAAATCTGGGTGCCCAAACACTGTTATAGGATAGGAATCCCCGTGCAGAATCAGGGCACCCACAGTAGCAAGGGCGAGAGGCGCCTGAGGCGGTGGGGCCACACCCTGCCCTCTTCTACGCCCCCTCACCTCCACACGCTCCGTGCCTGCCCCCTCCTGCCACACATGCGCCACTTCCCTCCCCTCCGTACCTCTGTAGCATTCCTGGTGCAAACAGCAACCCTCAAGCTGCTGTCATGCCAGCGTCGGCTCTTTCTATGTTATTACTTCCTAAGTGTGGGTCCAGGAAGTGACATCAGAGGAAAAGCTGATGCTGGCACAATAGCAGCTTGGGGGGGGGGGGAGGTTGCTGCTCGCGCCAGGAACGTTAGAGGAAGGGAAGTGGCGTGCATGTGCAGCAGTGGGGGGCGGGGAAGGAGCGGGGTGGTGGAGAGGTGGATGGGTGCCTGTGCCCGGGATGGACTGCCCCCATCCCTTACTTTGCCACTTTAGATTGTACCCATATCCAAGTGCCCCTTTAGATTGTAAGTCCTCTGGGGCCAGGCAAATGTCTAGTATACCTGAACCTAACTCACCTTGAGCTACTACTGAAAAAGGTGTGAACTAAATCCAAATAATTAAAAATTACTTCAATCTAGACAGTGCCAGGGCAATCTGTAAGATTTTTCAGTGGCACTACTCAAATAGTACCACTGAAAATTCACAGACAAGTCGCTGTTTTCTGTATAGCAGCTACTACTTATGAATACGAGACCTTTATTATAGGCCTGTAAATCTCCTTACCAGCCCATCCTGTTTCAGCTACTGGAAAGACAAGCACCATGAGGAAAGCCTCAATGGCCGCAGCTCCCTCCCGCACTTCTCTCTGTGCTTTCCCAGATCAGACTGTTATCAGCTGACACCCAGGATGCCTTTTTGATACACTGCTTGACAGTTTCCCGACTCTTCTCCCCTTCTTGTAGCTCCAGGCGTGGACTCCTGCCGGGATGCTTGAGGGAGAGGAGATCAAAGGCAATAACCCCAGATACCGACACCATCAGGGTTCATCACCTGTTTCTGTAACACTAACAACTGTCATCTTCAAACCCGGGTTTCTCTGCGTTCAGTCAAAGGCTAGCTGACTCCAAAGACAGGAAGCCGTGTGACCACAGAATGACAAGTAATACATTCACTCTTCCTATCTCCATTTAGACACAAAGCAGGGGTTGAATTAGCTCGAGCTGAAACATGCGAGTTGTAGCACCAAACGCTACTTAAAAACCCTTCCTTTTTGAGGGTGAGCTCAGGGCTGTCCCATCATCCCACCAGATCACTGGGGTATCTCTTCTAAACTTCAGCAACAGTTTGCTCTCAGCATGCAGGGGAGGCATTATCCCAGGCACATGTGCCAGGCAGAGACAGTGACTGAACTCTCCTCATCGACAACATTTCAGATCCAACCCGTTCCCTCCCAGGCACCCCCCTGTCCAGCTGTGCGGCTCTCCAATCCCATAGAAGATTTTCACAGCAAGCTGTATCAGGGAAAGCCAATACCACAGTCTACATTCCAAGGGCTTTCCTCCTGACAGCTGCTTCACAAGCCCACTTCATGTTTGAGGTTTTACTAGTAATTGTTATCTCAGGATCTTGCCTACCGCAGAAAAACTGTAAAGCTGGTGAGTATGTCTGTGAGCAGAGACTTAGGATCCGACTGGACGTGAACTGCATTTTTTGATGCCCAAATATCTCCAGAAAGGATCTTCCCAGAAGAACACTCCACAAAGCCTCATCTATCCCAGTGCTTCTCAAGCTGGTCTCGGATTATCCCCTAGCCAAGCTGTATATCTACAATGAATATGCAATAAATATCCACCGTACACACAGAAGTAGCCTAATGGCTGAGGAGCAGTGGAATTCAGCTCAAATCCCGCAGCAGTTCCTTTGGCAGGCCACTCACCCCTCTGTTGCCTCAGGTGCAAACTAAGATTATAAATCCTGCTGGGACAGAAAAATGCCTACTGTACCGGAATTAATGCCAGCTGGGTAATTTTTGAGCTTGCAGGCAATAAAGATCTGCCTCATGTGCAATCATTGTGGAACGCATAAACAGGCCGGCTAGTAATTTTTCAGGAGATGGCACAGTTAGCTAGCTCAGGGACAGGCAACCACAGTCCTCAGGGGCCACAACCCAATCAGGTTTTCAAGATTTCTGTCATGAATATGCTTGAGATTTATTTGCTTATAATGGAAGCAATACATGCAAATCAATCTCATTGCAGAAATCTTGAAAACTTGACTGGAGGATAGTGGTCACCTACCTCGGAACTAGCTGTTCTTCTCCTAACCAGCTGTCCACCCCCACCCCACCCCCATACATTCTCCTCCCCTATGGAACTGAGGACCAGGGAAGCCAGAGTTCAATTCCTGCTGATGCTGTTTGAGATCTTGGACAAATCTTGGGCAGCCTCAGGTAGAATCTTAGTCAGCCCCCATGGGTAGGGACAGGAGAATATCTACTGTGCCTGAATGCAACTCATCTAGAGCTAAATACATACCTAGTAGAGCCTGTGCAGTTTGCTTCAAATGTTTTAGTCACCAAGAGTTCCCTATCCCTTATTTTTCCAGTCCTCTCCTCCCACCTTAAATGTTAATAAACTATACTTGTAGCATAGGGGTTTTTTTTTTTTTTTTAATAAAGCATCTGCAGTAAACTTACTGAAAAGAAAGTGACCACCTGGCTCTTCCCTTGTTAAGCCACACTTGCCTGTGCCTCGAGAGGTTTGCAGCTGAAGTCTTTGACCTTTCTTCCCAAGAGGTGAAAGGAGAATGGGGAGCAGGGTTTCAGCACTAGGGCAAAACCCAGCCAAGTCTGAGAGCTTTTGCTGAACGACTGAGGATGTTGCAATTAAAAGTGAATTCTTATTTTCCTGTCTGAACCATCAATGAATTAAGCAAAATGAAAACTTGCATCTCATAGGGTGAATTCCTCTTTGCACATAGTTGCAGATATGGCATTTCATTACGGTTTTAAAACATCTGGTGGAAACCCCCCCCCTCTAACCTTAAGACAAATTAGAAAACGCTTAGCCGTTTCTCTTTCATCAGGTACAACAGTGAGCACAAAAAGTTCATAATATATCTTAGCGACAGAAGTTTGGGGAAACCCTTTGACAAATTTCTGTGTTTAGCCGGGTACCGACACTACTTGGTCTCTCTACATAGTTTCCCAGGATCACTATAATACTTCTTTGCAAAGGTCTGCAAAGACAAAAGGAATCGGAGACTGGAACGAGCCGCAGCCTCTTTCAGCTTACTCAGCTGCTGGGAAATGCAGCAGCGGGCTTCCCCCAGCCTTTCGGCTCGCTGCAATCATCTTCCGTGTACCCTCTGCCCATTGATTTTGACACGATCCCAAGCGCCGCGGGTGCAAAACCTCAGGGTAGCGGTTGTGCAACTAGCAGCTTTAGTTCTAAGTAAGGAAAGCAGGCATTTCTTCCTACCTATTGTTTCATGGAAACAGGAGATACAAACTTTTGCTGTATGCAATTAAAAAAAAAAAAAAAAAAAGAATTGAAAGGGAGAGAAACTATGACACTAGGGAGAGCTGGTATTAGACTTCTGAGAGGGGGAGAGTGGTAGCCTTTAATGCTAATGTGCAGTAATGCAGTAGGCTGAGAGAGGGAAGGAGGTGGGGGGGGGGAGAGGGGGAGGGTGTGTGCATTTGCCTGTGAGGGAGTGACTTCTTACAATGGCAGTGCCTCCCCTTGCAACCCTGAGTGTATAATGATATAATCATGAGGGGTGTCAAATCCCACCACATTTGAACTTGCAGTCAAGCTGGCTTCATGCTTCTTCTTTCCCCAGGACGGGGCACAGGCACAGGGCTGGGATCAGGTACCTATCTTCAGTAAAGAATTAAGACTGCAAAAAAATTTAAAGTAAGCCTGGATTCACCACCACCATCTCATTCAAGCATCCTTCCAGCACCGATCAAGGGATTACTATATACAGCCACTGCAAACTGGGGGATAACTAACTACAGCTTCCTAGAATTGATGCAACACACCACCCACTCCAGGTAATTTTCACGTTGCCTTTTAAAATGTGACCATTTTAGTAGCAGGCTGTTATGCTGTTATAAATCTTAGGTCAAGAGAGTTGGTAGTAGGAGTAGAAAACGTGTTTGAAATGAACTTAGATCATAACTTTAGGCTTTTAAAGAGGGCGTGTGTTGTAAGATATTAGGCTGGAATGGAAACCGAATGTGGTCTCTAGAAAAACCTAAGAAACAAGGGAACATAATAAAAATTTGGAATAGTGGCGTATCAGTGAAGCACTCACAGCTTGAGTGAGAATGTATTCATCAATTTACACATGAAATCTTTACAAATGTTGGGAGTCAGATGGGGAAAAGATCGGAAAAGCAGAAATGCAACTAATGATACCTGGATGTTCTAAAGCGAGGTTTCAAGTTCTTGGAAAGCAGCTGAATAGGAGACAGAGCATTAAAAGAAGTCCCAGAACTGCAAACCTCAGAAGCAGAATCCCTAGTTGGAAACTAAGACAAACATAAGGCAGCCAGACATTTTAATGGCAGAGGGCAAACGACCTGAGGGGGGACCCTGAAGCAAAACATTATTTTTATACCCTACAAACAAATTGGGTTTTGCACCTCTGTTAACAATAGCTGTATATTTCGCTCCCCGGGTCTCCTTTTGTTTTGCAAAGACAAAGGCGTATAAAACAAGGAATCAAGGGCGGGAAAAGGTATTTTGCCAAGTTAAAATGAAAATGCTCTTTTTTTTTTTTTTTTTCCTTCTCTCCCTCCCCCAACATCATGCCTGGCTCAGCCTGGGTACAGGAGGGGGGGGGGGGCGTATATCGAAAACGTTTCCTTGCACTCCCCCAAAGCTCCTGCAGGAGAGTCTCGCAAAATATAAGCTGCCATTCCCTCTGCCCAACTTTTTCCCACTCTGCAACATGCTAATGCTCCCAGCTGGACCAGAGCACCGGAGCGAGACAGTTTCAGTGGAAAACAGGCAAAACATTAAGTCGCCCTCTATGGCCTTTCCAGTCACTTATTAAATCTTCAGTAGGGGCTGTTTTAAATTCTCCCGTTAAGTCCTACCTTTGCTAACCAGGCTTTAGATCTTTGCATTTTAGGGCTGTTCCGCATTATGGAGCTCCATGCGGCTCAGAGAGCCCAAGATTACAAGTACAAAAAAAGTGCCAGAGCTTCTAATATTTACTGTACAGCTCAAATGCTCCTACCACTGCTACAAAACAAAGCACAGCTGATGGGGGTGGGGGAGAGAGAACCAAACCCAAAAACGTGTGAGCTGGAAAATGCAACGTCCTTTTCATTCATTGTATCTTAGCATTGAAAACTCACATGGACGCTGAGCCTTCTATCCTGGCAAGTAGACCCTAGTACTTTGGGACTTTTTTTTTTTTAATGGCTCAGGCGACTGTAAAATCGCCCAAAACGTTTGCCTCTGTCTGTAACACGTTAAACATTGATCGACAGGTTGACGGGTTGCTTGAAGCTGCAGAGTGATTATTGTCGAAAATGGTTTTAAGAAAAATTAGGCTCTCCAGGAATATAGCAGTCCATCAGTGTCGGTCTAGTACAGTATGCGTGTACCGCCCTCTGCCGGAGGAAAAAAACATTGCAAGGGCTGCTATAAAGCCACCGACTTACTTACCATAGGTCTCACAGAAAGAAAAGAAGGAGTCACGTTAGTTACTGCAGGTATCTTTTTATTTTGCAAGAAACACAAAGTAAAGACAAAACTCATGATTATCAGTAGAAGCTTTCATGATTTAATATATACTATTTTTAGATCCTGTACATCACCTAACATTTTAAAGTTATAATGATGTATATATATATATAGTTTTTGGTTTTTTTTTTAGTATCATGCCTACAATTTTCTATAGACTGCACTAACGATAATGAACATTTTTTTGATGGATATTTTACACACACTATTTTTTTTTTTTAACCAAGGAAGAGATCCACTGACTTTTCCTTCTGGAGTCCATAAAAATTTCACACAGGGATCCGCTTACAAATACCATCAAGCCGCCTAATGATGTTATTCTTAACACTTATCTTCTTAAAGAGCTAAATTAGAAAAACAAATCACTCACTGCAAATACGTTATGGGGCGCCTTCGGAAGAAGTGCAAACAACGAGAACAGAAAGGCAATGTTTCAATTATTGTCTAGTATTAGATCTCAGTTAATCCCGCTGGTATCGCCAAGCATTTAACAAAAAAATCAAAACGAAGATTCAAAAGAGGGCAAAAAATCATAAGGACCAAAACTCCTGGCAGGAGTGTAATTGACCTGTCAATCGAGTCTCTAATAGAAAAGATCTTGGCAAAATTCAGCTTAGGAACTTGCTTTCTTGTTCCGTGGTTTCCCAAACAAAAGGATGCGGCAGCCCAGGCTGGGCGGGGCCGGGCCCCGCCTCCTCGAGCGCCACGTGGCTGCTGGAGCCGCAGGCTGTTCCTGGGAAATCTAAGGCACCGGATCCATACAAAGGAAAGGATTAGGGGAGGTGGGGGAAGAAGGAGCTGGCAGAGCTAAATTACCCAGTTACAGAAGGGAGGCGTTTTGGTCTGTCCTAGTTTTGAGTTTGTCTTTTAAAACCAATGTGGAATTTGTAATTCCGGCTCAACCATTAGGCAAGACTAGGGGGTTGCACAGAGGCTAAGCAGCAGCTTCGAGGGAATGGGGACTTGTATACCGGCTTGGACAGAAAAACCCCCCACCAACAACAAAAACCTGCTGTCCAACCCAGCAAAACTGGTAGTCAGGAAACCAACACAAGCTCAGAAGAACCATCAGTCTGAACTTTTAAGCACAGGGAGTGTGGGACTTTTTGATCAATGATTGGTGTGAACCTATTACTTTATGGAAATAGTTATGGTAGTGTGGCTCTGTTAGCACTTAGATCTTTTTTCTCCATGTTTTTGATTGTGTTAATTTAACGAAGCTCTTCATTTTTGAAGCTGGGCTGGTGCTTGCTGTCCACCAGAGCTGAGGTTCAAAGTGGTAGAATCTGGATTCCTGAACCTTTGGATCCTAGACTTGATTTCTTACCAGAACTTTCTAAACCGCTCATTTACCAGGTAAATGGTTTTTGGAAATTGCCCTCATTAGGTAGGAGGTGTGATCAAAAACTACAGTAAATGCTGTTACTGAGTGCCTTCCAATGGAAAGGCAAGGATCTCCAATACGGGAAGTAGTATGTCAAACCTTAGTACCAGTATATGACAAGTTTCAACTTGTTTGTTGTAGTTGGTTGTGAGCTAAGGTTGAGAGAAGGTGTGTTTTAAGGTGTGCCGCACATCATGGATCAAGAACAACATGGAATTTTGTTTCAAACTGCAAAAAAGTGCTAAAGAAACACATGAAATGTTAAAATTAGTTTATGTTGATGCTGCAGTGACCATGAAGACAGTTTACATATGGTTCAAGCGATTTCAAAATGGTTGTGAATCAGTTGAAGACGAGGAGAGATCAGGATGTCCTTTCACATAAAAAACCCAAGAGAATGTTGCAAGAGTAAGCAAAATGATTCAATCAAACAGGTGACTGACAATTAGGGAAATTTCTGAGGATCTGAACATCTCTTATGGTTCCGTTCAAAACATTTTAACAACAGATTTGAACATGAGGCGAGTGGTCAAATGGTTTCATCTTCCATAATGACAACGCTCCGTGTCGCACATTGCTTCTGGTACAGCAAATTTTGGTTAAAAAAAAACCCAACTTTTTGGTGTGTCCTCATCCACCTTATTCACCCAATCTAGCACCGTGTGATTTCTGGCTCTTCCTCAAAGTCAAAATGACCATGAAAGGTAAACGTTTTGAATTGATTCAGGACATCGAGGCAGCCATGATAGCGCAATCAAAGACATTCACGAACAAGAACTTCCAGAGCTTCTTCAGAAAGTGGCAAGATCGATGGGATAAGTGTGTTTGAAGTGAGGAGTATGTAGGGGGAGGGATTAATAGCAATGTATCTTTGACTGTAATAAACTTTTTTTTATTTAAACATTCGCCGTATTTTTTGATCACACCACGTATATACCAGCAGTTCTCAACCTTTCTTCTGTTGTGATATACCTGATAGGAAGCGTGAATTTAGGTGACACTAAACACATTTACAGCTGAACAAAGCACTAAATATTTCATTGTTTAAAAAAGTTTATTTAAAATTATCGATCCCACATCAAAAAAAACTATGCAGCACACCAGTCCCAGACTTCTCGCCTGCCTTACAACAAAGCAAATATATATTAAAATTCTAGTGTTGCCTCAGTAACACAAAAGCTCTCCATAGTGAAGCAACACAAAAACCTGCAAATATGCTACTCAGAATTTATTGACAGCAGACCTGCCACATTTTCAGTTAGGGCTGTAGGTAGCAATTATTAGGGGTAGTGAGGAAGCAGAAATAGGAACCGGTTATAGGTAGGGTTACCATATGGCTCCAGAAAAAGGAGGACGGATTGAGACATCTGGGATTTACTTCCTTTGAAAGCAATGGAAGTAAAACACGGATGTCTCAATCTGTCATCATTTTTCTGGAATGTATGGTAACCCTAGTTACGGGGATCTGACTCAAGCTTGCTGGTTTTCCCAGTTTACAGGCACTGATGGTTGCACAGGAAACACAGGCCTGCTGTCTACACCAAATGCTTTGGGACACCCCTCCCAACTCTTGGGGACACACTGGTTGAGAACCAGTGGTACGAGATAGAAACATGATGGCAGATAAATACTAGCATAAAAATAATTAGGGAGGCAACATCAAACCACCTCACTCATGAAAGTGGTGCTTCCCCCCCATAAGTCATGCATAATTTGTTACTTGTATCTAGGGAGGCAACATCAAACCACCTCACTCATGAAAGTTAAAGGACATGAAAGATGTCCTTTAACTAAATAAAGTGTAATATTTTAATGCCCAATGCCCAATTACTCACTTTTACAGAATTGTTCTGGGAGGGATGGCATTGAAATGATCATGCTTGCTGAGTTTTATTAAAATCTCAGGGGGATGCCTAGGGGCTTTGAAATGAATAGGGGGTAGGGGGTGCAAGGCTTAAGATTCATCCGAAGCACCCAATTCTAACCACTGAAATCATTGCTGCTGGTCCCACAATGCATCAGGATAGAATTGCCTGTAATCTTCCTCTTAGAACTGGGTAACTTGGTCATCTTGTGCTTAGGTGTAGGGGTGGGGGGTGAAGGGTGATCTTAGTCAATTGTAGGTTAGTTAGTAATAGAAGACATGCATATTTTAGCTAAATTGGTTTCCAGCAGGCAGAGCTGGGGAGGGGAGGAGGCGGTTGAAAATAAAAGTTTGGCAGTGCTCACCTGTGTATTATCATAATGTTTTTCATAGACTTTTCACGAGGACCAAAATCCTTGACTCTGTATTGGTCCTGAATAAAAAAACCTGAATATTTCTGGACTGAAACTTATTGGATTATCAACTACTGATTATGACATGACCAAAGAGCGGGCAGTAACTATCCCTCGTTCCCTTCCTTATCCATTTTAACCATCTCTCCAGGGTAATCTTTCCTATGAAGTAGGGCTCCTAAAACAGAGTTTATAGCAGTATGTTCCATTTCAGTTGAAGCCTGTCAAATGCTGTCTCGGATTTCAAGTTTCTTTTGAAGAAGCCCTTTAAATGGAGGCCTACACGAATCACACAATTTCACCACCCACTCAGAGGAAATGGCCAGGTTGGATAAATGCTTATTGTTGGAGCTCACCAGTTACTGGGGGTGAAGTGAAAGCCTGTGAATTGTGGCATTGGTCTACCACAGCAAAGCAAACATACAGACACATTACAGACTGTACCCTTTACTCATCCCTAAAGGAGAAATTTGAAACCAGTGAAGCAAATGGGCCCTGGCCAATTCACAGCAGGCTAGGAGACCCTGGTACTTGGGGCTATATCATAAATAAACATTTTCTTATTTTATGACTGTGGGGAAGAGGGAAGAAGGGACATTTAAAAGATTAAGTCCAATAGTATTTGTGTGGCCTAGTCATATGTTCTATCCTATTAACATTACTGCTAGTAATCCAATGCATTTATAAAGTAAGCAAGTTTTAGGTCACATTTTGCCACTTCCCACACAAATTGACAGACTGTTTACATATTAATAAATCAAGTTAATCTGTGAAAGGAAGACATCATCATATCTATAAACACTTCTTTACACGTTTCTGGCTACAGCTGGATAGTCATTCAAGCTGCTTAGTTTGCTAAAATAATTGATAGAACATAAAAGCATGCTTTTGTTTAGCCTATCCGTGCTTTCTAATTTCTTCATTGGTGGGCTGTCTTCAACTGCTATTAAAGTAATTCACAGCCTTGGGATGAACCTACAGCTGTAGTGTATCTTTCAGCTAGCGCTTCATAGATATATTGCAATTCCATGAAGCCGTGTGGGGGTGGCTACCTTTTTTTTCGCAGAGGATCAGGTATCTGTCTGGGAAAAGGCTTAACATAAATTTAGCAAATGAAAAAAGGAGTGGCCAGTCCCAGGTCCTGGGTTTGTTCAGCAATTGGTTCATTCAGGTATGACCATATGGATTTTGAATCAAGTCTTGTGCTTTTAATAAATGTTCATGCTTGCAAAGCCTGAAACCCAGACTGCCATAGCTGAAGATATTATAGTTCTTAAACTTGTCAGTGGTTACAAAGAACGGCATTGTGCTTTGTCAGCAAATCCAGAAAGGACTGTCTGGAACACACTGTTAATTTTACACATGTGAAAACCTCTACTAGTAGAAGTATTAATTGTTACCTCTCACATGGATTGTTAGTGGGGTCTCTAATGTATTGTCAATAAATGCAGCAAAATCTCAGGATCTTATTAGCAGCTTTTGCACAAATGAAAACAAGACCTGTTCAGCCTTGTTGGATGGTTATTACACTTATCTGGTGACTGATTCCTTAAAACTATGCCATACATAAGACCTTTGTTAAATATAAATATATATAAAAGGTTAAACATTTTGGCCTGGATTCTGTATAGGACGCCTGGGATGGGCATCTTATACAGAATCGGGCCTACATCCATGTTAGAGACGCCGGTTACAGAACCGGGTTACTTTAGACGTGGCCGCTATACTTAATCGCGTTAAGGGATCTCCCTGCTGTGATTAGTATAGAGGCTGCAGCTACGGCTGCCAGTCTCCCCTCCCCCCATTCCCCCTGACAATCGCCGGCAGAAGGGTGCTCAAACCCTCCTGCCGGACCCCCCAACGGCTCCTCCAACAATCGCTGGCAGGAGGATGCCCAACTCCTCCTGCCGGACCCTCCCAATGAAACCCACCACCCCAGAACCCCCCCTCGAGCTTATCTGCAAGTTGGCTGGACGGGTTCTCGCACTGTCCGGCCAGCAGTCCCGCCTCCATCTAAATGAGGCAGGTCCGCCCCTTCGCTGCCCAACCCACAGGATCCTAGGGCCTGATTGGCGATCGTCTGGGGTGCCGTTGGGAGGGTCCAGCAGGAGGGGTTGGGCACTCTCCAGCCAGCAATCTTTGGAGGGGGTGGGATGGGGGAGGGGAGACTGGAAGCTGTAGCCGTGACCGCTATACTAATCGCGGCAGGGAGATCCCTTGCCGCGATTAAGTATAACAGCCGCATCTACTTACCATGTAGGACAGCATTTTGCTGGCCTACATTGTAAGCGTCTCCCACTCTACTAGGGAGATACATAGGGCCGCCTAGGTTCACCTAAGGCTACCGCCTAGCCTTAGGTGAGCTTAGGCGGGCTTGCAGACCTTCCTAGGATCATGGAGGCGCCTTCAATGTGGGCGGCATGCCTGGGGAGCATATTTGTAGAAAACGTGCCTCCCGATTGGCTGATTAGACAGCTGTAGAACGCCTACAGCTGCCTACAATCGGGACATACTATGCAGAATCCGGGCCTAAAAATATATATATTTTTCTCCTGGTTACATTAATCTGACTGGCTCCCCTAACTCCCCTCCTGATCTTTAGAATTTCAGTAGGTACAACTTCAAAAATGTTTTCCAATAAGATAATAGGTGTTGCTCCCAGCGAGCCTTGTTTAATGCTGCCATCACACTGGTATGCAGGGGAGGAAGGGAAAGGTGCTGCATAGAGGGGAATAGAGAGGTTTGACCCAGGGCACAAGGCAGGGAGAGAGAAAGAGAGAGATGGTAAACAATATGAAGGAAACAAATGTTGGCTATGGCAGTGGAAGGTAGAATTTATTTATTTTTTTTTCTATTTTGTGATTACAATATGCCAGATTTGAAATGTGTATCCTGCCAGAGCTGGTGTTAGACAACCTAGGACCTAACAAAGAGAGGACAAGTCTTTTTTGTATGTTTATATTGTTTGCACCACAGCACCAGCGTGGGGTTGGAGTGGGCAAAAGGGGGTGGGGTGGGTAGAAAGGTTACAAAATAAACCTGCGAGGTCATTTGAAAAAAAAAAATGCCCAATTGGTCGGGAAAAGCGAATTCAATCAAATCAAATCAAAAAATCGATTCCTTAGGCCAAATCGAATCGAATCAGCCAGCATTAGTTGGGACAGATAGGGAAAATGTTTGAGTGTAATCCATTTTGAGCTCCTTTGGAAGTATGGGCTAAAAAATCAAATAAATAACATTCTTGAGCCACACAGTTGGTTTAATGGCTGGAGGCATTTGGCTCTCAGCATATTTTCTGATGATGAAGGAAAAATATTTAGGCTGGCCTGGGAGATGCTTAGCCTTGTTCAGACAAGATATTTTCCTGCACATAATTTCATGTGCACATCTGAACTTTGCACTATAGAGACTGAAGGGATTTAGCCAGTATTTCAGTCCTGAGTAGTGTAGAACAGGTACAAGGGAAATACTTTTATACCAATAGGAGGAGATATTTTTTTCACTGAAAGAACGGTTAAGCTCTGGAACGTGTTGCCAGAGGTTGTGGTAAAAATAGCTGGTTTTAAAAAAGGTCTGGACAATATCCTGGAGGAAAAGCCCCTTGTCTGCTATAGAGAAAGACATGGGAGAAGCCACTGCTTGCCCTGGATCGGTAGCATGGAATGTTGCTACTACTTGGGTTTTTGCCAGGTACTTGTGACCTGGTTTGGCTACCGTGATGACGGGCTACTGGGCTAGAAACATTAAGGCTATTTTTATGTTCTTATGTCTTTTCATGCATAAGAACATAAGAACATAAGCAGTACCTCTGCTGGGTCAGACCAGAGGTCCATCATGCCCAGTAGTCCGCTCACGCGGCGGCCCATCAGGTCCAGACCTATCTATACCGTTCTATCCCCTTTTTCTTCAGAAAGTTGTCCAATCCCTTCTTGAACTCCAATACCGTACCCTGTCCTATCACACCCTCTGGAAGCGCATTCCAGGTGTCCACCACCCGTTGGGTGAAGAAGAACTTCCTAGCATTGGTTCTGAATCTGTCCCCTTTTAATTTTTCCGAATGCCCTCTCGTTCTTATAGTTTTCGAAAGTTTGAAGAATCTGTCCCTCTCCACTTTCTCTATGCCTTTCATGATCTTATAAGTCTCAATCATATCCCCTCTAAGTCTCCGCTTCTCCAGGGAAAAGAGCCCCAGGTTCTCCAATCTTTTAGCATATGAAAGGTTTTCCATACCTTTAATCAAACGTGTCACTCTCTTCTGAACCCTCTGGAGTATCGCCATATTCTTCTTTAGGTACTGTGACCAATATTGGATGCAGTACTCCAGATGCGGGCGCATCATCACCCTATACAACGGCAAGATAACTTTTTTCATTCTGGTAGTAATACCCTTCTTGATTATACCTAGCATTGGATGAAATATAGCAAACAAAACTGGATGCTCCAGTGCATTATTCTAGCCCAGGGGTTCTCAATCCAGTCCTGGGGACACACCCAGCCATTCTGGTTTTCTAATCTAATGCTTAGTTTTCTATACCGAGACTTCAATCCAGGAAAGCTCGACTTGGTTTACAGTAATTAGGTTAAGGTAGTGAAAATATAAAACAGTAAATTAAAATCAAGCTAATAAAGATATAACAGAAGTAGTTTTCAAAGATTTGCGAAAGAAGGGAAGGGAGCTAGAGCTTAGCAAAAAAAGTGGAAGATCATTCCAAAGTTGGGTGAACTTGAATGATAGGGATTGACCAAAAGCCTTGGTTCTTTTAATACCTTTACTAGATGGGCAGGATAACTTAAGTTGTTGGTTACCCCTTGCAAGGTATCCACAATGAACATACATCAGGTAAATTAGATTTGCATACAGTGAAGGCAATCTCATGCATATTCATTGTAAGTATCATGAAAACCTTACTGGCTGGATGTGTTCTGAGGTCTGGGTTGAGAACCCCTATTCTAATCTAATCTACTCAGGATTTCTTAATCATACGTATCCAGTACAGGTTCAAGGCGATTTATAAGATAAGAGGCCCATGCAACATCATGGGGAAATAGTATATCACATTGAAGAGGAAGGGGCCGCCGCGTGAGCGGACTGCTGGGCATGATGGACCATTGGTCTGACCCAGCAGCGGCAATTCTTATGTTCTTATGTTACATTGTTGCAAGAGGGGAACCATTTACAATACGTTGTAGAGGGCAGTTACATTATCAAGGTAAGGGAGCTGAATCACTGAGCTAAAAGGAATTTATCATAGGTAAGTTTTCAATCATTTCCTGAAGGTGAGGTAATTCATTTCTGTTCTTATGGATGCTGGAAGGGTGTTCCAGGTTCTTGCAGTGACATACGTGAAAAGGGTGTTGAATATTCGCTTGTATTTCACTCTCTTGGATGAGGGGATGATCAGCTGGTGGGTGTTGTTTATCTTGGTTGAGGTGGAGAACAGGTGAGTTATCTGCTCTGGTGAGTTGGTATTTAGTTCATGGCATACAATACAGGGAAGTTTAAGCAAGATTCATGGAATTTACAGGCAACCAGTGAAGCTTGCGGTAGTATGCAGAGACATGGTCATATTTTTTAAAGCCAAAAATCAGCCTGATTGCAGTGTTCTAGATCAATTGGAGTTTGTACATTTGGGAGGAGTTTATATCTGTGTAGAGAGAGTTGCAATAGCCAAGTTGTGCTAGGACTAGCATCTGAACCAGAACTGCAGAATGGTTGCTATAGAAGTAGGGTTTGATCAATCTTAGGGGTCCTTTTATTAAGGTGCGCTAACTGATTTAGGGCACGCTAAATGCTAAGGCATCCATTATATTCTATGGGCACCTTAGCATTTAGCGTATGCTATATCGGTTAGTGCAAAAAAACAAAAGGAATTGACCCCAAGATATCCACAGAGAAGAAAATCCAGAGAAAACAAAAAAAAAACTCTGTGGAGTGACGATGTTCCTAAATGGACTCTATTTGAAAGAGTCAAAGTTCCAAAGTTACACCAAAATCATCCACATAAAATAATTTCATCCACATAAAAATAAATTCATCCACATAAAAATAGGTTATCCACATAAAAGCCTTAAAGGACTGTGTCTTTCTATTGCAAACGCAAGCAGTATCTCACTTCCGGTTCACCACACAATTGTTCCCCCAGGGACCCCTGAAGAAGACTTTTTGTCGAAACGTGGACTGTGTTGGGTCCTGTATCCCTAGTGGACTAGGTCCTTTAAGACTTTTATGTGGATAACCTATTTTTATGTGGATGAATTTATTTTTATGTGGATGAAATTATTTTATGTGGATGATTTTGGTGTAACTTTGGAACTTTGATTCTTTCAAATAGAGTCCATTTAGGAACATCGTCACTCCACAGAGTTTTTTTTGGATATTGGTTAGCGCACCTTAATAAAAGGACCCCATAGTTGCTTTAAGCTGTAGAAAGGTTCACCCCCCTCAGAGGTTGGATATTTGGGATTCGTAGGAAAATGTGGAGTCAAGCAGGATTCCAAGCACCTTGGAGATCTTCTCAATGTTTATTGTTGCACTAGAGGGCAGGGTTAAGACCATGGGTGCTGACTGTGTGGCGGTGTGGAACCAAAGAAGCTTGGTTATGGTGGTGTTTAGTTTTAGTTTGCTGGAGAGTGCCCAGGAGTAGATTTTTTCAATGCCTTTGGAAACTTTTTTTAGGAGGACTCCCTAGTGTCAGCATAAACTGGGATTAGGAGGAATATATCATCTGTGTAGGATAGTAGACATTCGCCATCGGTGAAGGTGAGGTTGCCCAGGGTGCTCATAAAAATGCTGAAGATCACTGGTGAGAGTGGGGACCCCTGAGGCACTCCACAGACTGCTTTCTAGCTTTGGGAGAAGGTGCTATCTTTCCTAGGGTTACCAGACGTCTGGACTTCCCTGGACATATCCTCCTTTTCGAGGACATATCCGGGGATTTGGACAGCTTTTTAAAACCTGGCACTTTCTCCAAGTTTTGAAAAGCTTCCTGTAAAAATCACATTGGGAAGGGGCATGCACGGATGCCATCTGGGGGCAGGGCTGGGGGGCAGAACAGGGTGTGACTCAGGCGGGATGGGGCAGGCCTGTCGGCATGGCCACGGGTCCAGATTTTCTTTTGGGAAAATCTGGTAACCCTAATCTTTCCATACACAGGAGCTCATTGAACCAGTTCAGGACAGTTCCAGTCAGACCTAGTTCATTGAGTTCTAACCTAATAATCTTTTTTTATTTTTAAACCATAAGTCGATATTCTAGTTATCAAAAGAATAATACAGTGGTACCTTGGAATCCTAACTTAATTCGTTCTAGAACCTTGTTTGAGTTCCAAAACATTCGAGTTCCAAGACAATTTTTCCCATTGAAAAGAATAGAAACTGGATTAATCCGTTCCTTGGTCCCACAAACTCTGCAAGATCGGGCCTACCTGGCAGAAACAGCAAGATTGGGACCCCCAGCAGCAGAGGCAGCAAGATTGGGACCCCCAGCAGCAGAGGCAGCAAGATCGGGACCCCCAGCAGCAGAGGCAGCAAGATTGGGATCCCCAGCGGCAAGACAGCAAGATTGGCAACGGCAGCTGCAAGTGGTGTTCAGCCCAAAGCTTCCCTCCCAGGCGGAAACAGGAAGCTGCGTCAGAGGGGAAGCTTTGGGCTGAGCACTGCTTGCAGTTGGATTCCAAAGCAGTGTTCAGATTCTGGGGCAAAAATGAAGAAAAAACGTTTGGATTCCAAATCGTTCAAGTTTTGGGGCATTCGGATTCTGAGGTACCACAATATATAGTTTAAAATAGGACCTATATGTTGCACTCTCTTGGACACACAGATACAAGGGTCTCTTTTCTAAATGCTTTCACTCTAAGACAGGGGCTCACAATCAGGGCAGGATTAAAGGGTAGGCCAAGTAGGCGCGTGCCTCGGGCCCAGAGGGAGCCCCTGAATGCTGCCTGCTCTGATGATGTCAGTGTACCTGCATTTGTGTCCGGCTTCAGGCGTCCAAGTATTGCCTCCTCCTGCCTTCTTCATTATTCAGTGCAGCTGAACTCGCAGTCTTCAAAAGGCCACAGGCAGTGGTTTCTACACTCTGCCCACAGCTGACCCAGAAGCCATTCCTCTGATGCTGGGATTTTTCATTAGAGGGAAGGCTTCTGGGTCAGCTGCGGGCAGCGTGTAGGAACCGCTGCCCGTTTACTTTTGAAGACTGCAAATTTGGCTGCACTGAATAATGAAGAAGGAAGTAGAAGGTGCTACATGGGCTTCTGGAGCGGGGGGGGGAGGGGGGACATAAAAGGGCAGAGGCAGGGAAGGGACAGGACCATGGAAGGGCTCAGTGTACTTGGGTGCCTAGGGCCCACTGAAGAATTAATCCTGTCCTGCTCACAATCCAATCCTTAGGACACATTTAGCCAGTCTGATTTTCCTGATATCCCCAATGAATATGCATAAGCTAGATTTGCATGCACTGTCTTCATTATATGTAAATCTAGCTCTTGCAGATTTATTGGGGATATCAGGAAAACTAGAATGTCTAGGTGTGTCCTGAGGAATGGGTTGAGAACCCTTGCTGTAAGAGCTGTAGGTCTGTTCCAAACTAATTTGCCGTAGAATCCAGAACAATTTATTTTACATATTATATGCTAATGCATGAGGTCGGCAACCCGCAGCTCGTAAGCCACATGCAGCTCTTTCACCATGTGGTTGCGGCTCTTTCACCATCTGGCTGCGGTTCTCTTGCTTCAATGGGTTAATGCCAGCGATTCCTACAGCTGCCTGTCGCTAACCCAGAAGCCTCTCCTCTGCCATGTCTATCAGAACTTCCTATTTCTGCCCGGGCGGGAGGCGATAAAGGACAGGCTTCCAGGTTAGCAGCAGGTAGCTGTAGGAATTGCCACTGACCCGTTGAAGCAAGAAAGAGCATAATATTTGTAAGTGGGGTTGGGGGAGAGGAAATATGCTGCAGGAGGGATGAGAGTGGTGAGAGAGGAAGAAATGGACATAAGGGTAGAAGGGTAGGAGAGAAGGTGCATGGGGAGAGAGAGAAATGGACATGAAACAATTCTGTGCAGAAATACAGTGTCAAAAGTCTCATTAAATTGTTTTTCTTTATTTTCCGTACATACTTGAAGATTTGTTTTTGTGTTAAATTTATATATACCCAAATTGCATTAAAAATCATATCTCAAACCCCCTTCTCTACCCTTTGCAGCTCTTTGTAAATCTTGGGTCAGACATTTAGGATAAAATGTCTGCTTGAAAAAGGTTGCTGACCCCTGTGCATTATTATTCTAAAATTTAAGTACATGTTATAGTGCATTTACCCCATTTTCCCTTGTTTCTAGGTCAAGATGGTACTAGATATACAGCATGCATTCTGGATATGCTCTATCTTTGTGCTAGCAGATGCACAGCGTCTGGGTAAGTCTTCCGACATGGAACCTTTTATGAAAACTTGGCTCGGATAATTGAGCACATGAAATATATAATGATATACATGTTTGTATTTAGCTCAAGCCTTTCCAATTGCAGTTCAAGGTGAGTTATAGTATATGCGGGTATGGTAGGCATTTTCCCTGTCTCTAGAGCACAGTTCTTCAACCGCCGGTCCGCGGACCGGTTACGGTCCGCAGGAAATTTTTGCCGGTCCGCGCAGGACCGGCAAGATTGACTCATTTGAACTTCCTGCCGGTCCGCGCAGGACCGGCAAGATCAGCATCGGAAGCGTGCGCTGGGCCGGAGAGATCTTGGGGAGCCTCTGACAGTGGCTTTCTCCCCTCTCTGCAGCTCTCCTTTACTTCCCAGCGCAGCGATTCACGAAGGCAGCCTCGGGGCTTTTGCTGAGTCGCGGCTGCCTCTGATGATGCAACTTCCTCTTTCCTCAGAGGCGGCGCGACCCAACAAAGGACCCGAGGCTGCCTTCGTGAATCGCTTCGCTGGAAAGTAAGAAGAGCTGCTGGGAGGGGAAAAAACCACTATCAGTCTGGGAAGCTGCTGGGCAGGGGAAAAAAGGGACAGCTGCTACTGGAAAGGGAGAAGGAGAGATGCTTCTGGGAGGGGAGGAGGGAAAGGAATCTGGGAAGCTGCTGGGCCAGGAAAAAAAAGGGACAGCTGCTACTGGAGAGGGAGAAGAAGGAGAGATGCTTCTGGGAGGGGAGGAGGGAAAGGAATCTGGGAAGCTGCTGGGCCAGGAAAAAAAAGGGACAGCTGCTACTGGAGAGGGAGAAGGAGAAGGATAGATGCATCTGGGAGGGGAGGAGGGAAAGGAATCTGGGAAGCTGCTGGGCAAGATAAAAAAAAGGGACAGCTGCTACTGGAGAGGGAGAAGAAGGAGAGATGCTTCTGGGAGGGGAGGAGGGAAAGGAATCTGGGAAGCTGCTGGGCTAGGAAAAAAAGGGACAGCTGCTACTGGAGAGGGAGATGGAGAGGTGCTGCTGGGAGGGGAGGAAGGGAAGAGAGTTACTGCTGGACAGGAGGAGGAGGGAAGGGAGAATGAAAAAAGGAAGGAAACAGCTGGCAGAGAGATTAGAGGAGGGGAAGGGGAGACACAGGCATGAGAAAGTAGAGAGATTGATGATAGGAAGGGGTCAGCAGAAAAATAAGCAGAGGGACAATGATGATAGATCTGGTGTAGGAGAGATAAAAATGAAGAGAGCAGTGAAGCTGGAATGAATCATGTAAATAGGAGAGAGGGGCACAAGCTGGATGGAAAGGGGAGAGGGACATAGAAAGAAGACAGATACCATATGGAAGGGGGAGAGGACAGATAGTGGATGGAAGGGGCAGATGCTGGATTGAAGAGACAGAGAGGGCATACGCTGGAAGGAAGAGAGTGAAAAAAAGATTGAAAGCAGAAACCAGAGACGACAAAAGGTAGAAAAAAATAATTTTATTTCTATTTTGTGATTAGAATATATCAGATTTGAAATATATATCCTGCTAGAGCTGGTGTTAGACATAACTGGGGACTGCAAAACCCAGGCAGTGCTTCTTTAGCTTTCAGCTGGCTTAGGGCGCTCTCTGACCAGGGGGCAGTTGCCCTAGTTGCACTCCCCTAAAACTATTCCTGTCATGTGTTACTTCAGTATTCTGTTAGCATGATATTTCTGTGTAGCATTCTGTAATAATTTGGCTTGTTCAGTTTTCTTGATAGTAGAGGGGATATATGTGAAGGGGAGGGGAGACAGGGGTTTTGTTGATCCTTGCTCTGAATTATTTGTATTTATAAAATGACAATTCTACAGAATATTGTTTCTTTTTATACTTTAATAAAATACATTCAATATAAAATCATAACTGAGGCTTGTGTGGATGGGATCAGATGATTTGTGGGGACCGAGCTCGCGGAGATGGGGCGGAAACGGGATTTTTAAATTTTAGTCCTAGTAGTTTGCCGGTCCACAAAATAATTATTTTTTTTTTGCCGGTCCACGGGTGTAAAAAGGTTGAAGAACACTGCTCTAGAGGGCTTACGAGGGGCCGCTGAAAAGTTCTCAGCCCAACCAAGAAGAGAATGACGTGGAGCCATGAAACGGACAAGTTATTCCACACTTTTCTTGTTTCAATGATATGAAGCGAAAAGTGTCAAGAAAAGTGTGGAATAACTTGTACGTTTCATGGCTCCACATCATTCAATTCTTGGTTGGGCTGAGAACTTTCAGCAGCCCCCTTTGACACGCAGCTCCTCATTGGTAAGGCCTGACTTAGTGCAGGAAGAGGCGGTCGGAGCATACAGCGAGTGATTTCCTGCACTCGCCGGCGCTCCGGCTGCTCTCTCCTGCCTCTCCCGCTGCCCTCTCCAGTCTCCTCCATGAAAAACCGTATTTGCGGTTTTTCAAGATTTGCGGGGGTTCCTGGAACGGAACTCCCGCAAATATCAGGGGAGTACAGTATTGCTTAGTTGCCTACTTACCTTCTTAAACTAGCTGATCCTCTCCTATGTTTTACCCCCTACCTCTTACTAAGTTGCGGTAGACCCAAATTCTGTAACCGGCACCTAATGTTAGGCACCTATTTGGGAGGCGCCCAACTAGATAGGCGCATATCTAAATTGATCAACAAGCTCAATTAAGCTTTTTAATGAGCAATAATTGAAACTAAGGAGCCTATCAAGAAAGAGCAATTCTGTAATAAGGCGCCTCTAAAAATTTAGGCAGCCTTCAGAAAAATAGACGCTATGCACGTTAGGTGTGGGCATGGCTACGTGTTAGGTGCCTTATTGCAGAATTGCTACTCTTAAGCATGCTTAAGCGCTCATATAGGCGCCTAACTTTTAGTTGTGCCTAGAGTTGGCCTATTTATTGGGCACTTCCAAAATAAGTGCCGCTCAGCGTGATTCATTAATCAGCACCCAATTTTAATTGAATCACGCTGAACAGTGCCTAGTTTGGCGCCTAAGTTTGGGTGCTTCTTATAGAATTTGCCCTTAAATGATCCAACACTGCTTCAAAGCTCATAGGAATTCTGTGAGCGTTAATGATGGATGGGGGAGGGAATTTTTATCTTTTGTATAGATTCTGATTGTTTATAAGTGCTTATTTGATTATTATTATTTGTACGTAAATTGTATTGCACTTTTTGTTGGCATTAAAAACTAAATAAAGTAAAAAAAAAAATAAGAACTTTGCTTTCTAACTTTTGCTGGTAATTAAAAAAAAAAATTAATGAAAACCGCCTCCGAGATTGAGGACAAGAAATGTTTTACCTTAAGCTTTCTTTCTGAAAGATCCCTCCCCTTTATTGAATGTAGTCTATGCAAGGCAAACAGGAAGTGAGGGAGATAAGTGCTCCTTTTAACAGAGATAGGACCATCTGGAATGGACCAACAGGTCTGGGAATTGAAACCAGAGAGCTAATTAAGCAGCAGATATTATCGTACAGCCCTAAGAGGATTTGTTTTAATAAATATTCTATTTTTCTTACTTAACCAATGACACCTAAGATTTGGTTGCTTTTAATTTTTTTTTAGATTATGTCAGATAAAAGGAAACTTTGGAGAGGCTGTAATTAGTGTTGTGTAGTACAATTTTTACAATTTGTTGAGTTCAAGGTAGCAGAAACATTATTTCGTACATAAATACCTTACATACTTTTTTCCATTCTCCATCAGGCCAGATGGCTTAGAATTGGCCGCACTGTCACTTGTTAGAGCTGAGTGAGATAAAACAGTTTTCTCCTTAGTTATTTTTATGGTTCCATGGTAACAAAATTAAATAGGTGTTATGTACATTGCCAATGTTTTAGGTTTAACCAGGTGCTGTAATATACATCGATATGTATTTAATGCAAGCACTTTGGATGGAAATTGCTAGTAAGAAGAAAATTCAGGCTACTGAAATTTGTGACATCTGATCTCAAAAGAGACCTAAATGGTTAAGTATAAGCCTTTTGATCTTGTCCGCTGAGCTCGCTTTAAGGAAAGCAGAAACAGAAGCAGTCAGTTCTTGTAAACCTACAGCTTGTTTATGTTTAGTTCTGTACATGCTATACCACCTTTTATCTATTTCACATATGGTAGAGTAGTTCTTCCACCATTTGAATACCCTTATGGTTTTACTATTTTTCCATACAGTTTTAAAGGATCCTCAGCGGCACCACTTGGAACTCAATTGCATTTCATTGTACCAAGCTTTACGTGTCAACTCGTCATCGGGTCCAATTGACACGTAAAGCTTGGTACAATGAAATGCAATTGAGTTCCAAGTGGTGCCGCTGAGGATCCTTTAAAACTGTATGGAAAAATAGTAAAACCATAAGGGTATTCAAATGGTGGAAGAACTACTCTACCATATGTGAAATAGTCTTGATTAAGGACCCTTGTGAAAATTTGATTGTGTTATCAGTGAATTTATACCACCTTTTATCATCACAGCAGAGCGGTTTACAATATCATATAGACCAGTGTCTTACAAACTGTGTGCCGTGGCACAGTGGTGTGCCGCTAGAGATTCCAGAATTTATTTTTAAAATCCCCTTCATAAGAAATAATTCATAAAATAAATATACACAGGAATAAATGACGTGTACATCATGTACGTAAGAGTCTGTCACCACCGGCGCCTCTCTTCCTCTTCATCCCTCAGCATACCTCAGTAAATGTTCGCCAGCACGAGCAGCATCTTCCTCCTGTTGCTAGTGCCAGCTTCAGCTCTTTTCTGATGTCACTTCCTGTCGTAGGACCAGGACATGACATCAGAAGGGAGCCTAGGGTGGTGCAAGCAGCAGGTAGAAGATGCTGCTCGTGCCGGCGAACATTTACTGAGGTATAATTTCAGTTATAATGTGCCATGAAAAATATTTGCTCCATTTAGTGTGCTGGAGCTAAAAACATTTATGAAACGCTGATATAGACTAAACAGATTAGGAAAGTCACAGTGGAACCATTTACAATTATACACAGTCTAAACTAGAGGTCTCAAACTCAAACCCTTTGTAGGGCCACATTTTGGGTTTGTCAGTACTTGGAGGGCCTCAGAAAAAAATAGTTAATGTCTTATTAAAGAAACGACAATTTGCATGAGGTAAAACTCTTTATAGTTTATATATCTTTTTTTTGGCTAAGTCTTAATAATAATATTTTAATTTATAGCTAAAGAGACACATGATCAAGAAACAATTTTATTTTACTTTTGTGATTATGATAAACATACCGAGGGCCTCAAAATAGTACCTGGTGGGCCGCATGTGGTCCCCGGGCCGCAAGTTTGAGACCATTGGTCTAAACTATTTAGAAGTGATAGAGAGGCTTACATAGACTAAGCTGGGCAGAAGAGATATGAAAAGAAACTAACGATGAGGCCATATGGTAAATTACCAAAAGTTTTAGAGGCATGTTTACTTAAATGTGGAGTTGATTGCTATTGCACACTAATGACAGATTGGTAAATATTTTGCCTACAACAAGAAAGATGAGCTTATAAATGGAGCAAAAACAATGGCTGATAAGTATAGAAGATCTTTTACTGAAGTGCACAGGGTAAATTCTATAATGGTGCTCAGATTTAGGCACTGGGAACTTATGCCATCTGGGCCCTCATGTAAAGTTGGGCATGTAACCCCGGTATTCCATGACACTGCACCTAAATACTTGGAATGCCCCACCCATGCCCCTCCCATGGCCACGCCCCCTTATGGACTGAATGTGAGACACTTTGAATGCACAGTGTTGCAGAATAGCATGAAGACAGATGCACACTTAGATCCAAATTGGAACCAATTAACTCCAATTAAGGCCAGTAATTGGTTGTTAACGCCCAACTGACTTATTTTATTATTTTTGTCAACTGCAGAAGATTCACATGTATTTTTCAGAGTCTGACTTTGCCTGATTACTTTATGCATATGCATTATCACAAAAGTGCTGAATGTCATGCCCAACCAACATGCTAAAACAATTACAAACAGTCCAAAATACAGCTCTTAGACTGTTTTACTCGCTGAAAAAATATGACCACATTACCACCGCTTTCCGAGATTCACATTGGCTCCCAGTACAAGCACGCATACAATACAAATTCTACTGCACCCTATTCAAAGCCCTAAATGGAAACGGACCAAGCTATCTGAGCAACCGTGTAATCAGGAAAAACACATCCAGACCAAGGAGAACTCATACACACTTTACCCAACCCCCAATCAAAGATATACAAAGCAAAAAAATATATGATGGACTATTAGCCACCAGAGCACGAAACTAGACTGCCACCTCTATGACTATGACGCCCAACTACAAAACATTCGGGAAAGAACTTAAAACTTTTCTATTCAAGAAATTTGTCAAATGATCTAACTAAACCTGATCGCCCCTCCACAGATCCAGCTGCATAATACATCTATTAACCATGTATTTGCCCTGGAAATGCCCAGGCCAACTCTTGTTGTAAACCGCCTAGAACTGAAAGGTATTGGCGGGATAGAAGACACCAATGTAATGTAATATGTATTATTGTAATGTGTTATTTGTGTGATTGTCTGGCAAAAGTCTGTTTCGATTCCAATGTGTACAGTGGCATAGTAAGGGGGGTAGCTCTAGGTGCTGTCTTGGGGGCGCTGACACTTCTTCTCCTCTCCGCATTTCTGTACTTCTTTAACTTTTTGCTCGCTCTGGCCTCGGCTCTCCCTCTGAAGTCACTTCCTAGTTGCAGGACCAGGATGTGACATCAGAGGGTCAGCTAAGGCTGGCCCAGGCAGCAGGTTGGAGATGCTGCTCGCGGTGTAGAAAAACTAAAGAGGTATTGTGGGGTGTACGCAGCAGGGCGGACTGGGAAGATGTCGGGGGCGGAGAAGAGGGCTGGAGGGGGGCGGGGGGGGGCACCACCTCCCTGGGTGCCTCCTACTCTTGCTCAGCACCCATGACCCTGTTTCTCCTGAGCTGGCCTCTGTACATTGGTTTCCTATTAGGAAGTGAAGTATTTTTAAGGATTACTACCAATGATCCCAGGATATATTGGCAGTTTCTGAGATATATATATATTCCTGCATTCTCTTTACAATCACAAAATGAAAGGCATTTTTGTGTGCCCTCAGCAAGATTGTTTTATTTAGAAACTGCACTTAACAAAGCTCTGGAACAAGGTCTCTTCTGTTATAAGGTCATTAGATGGGTTATTATTGTTTTGAAAGGCTATGAAAACTTATTTGTTTTGAATTTTGTTTACCATTAGATTATTAGATGGGTTTTTTTTTTTGTTTTTTTTTATAAAGCTGTAAGGATTTGTTTTAAATTTTTGTTTATTGTAAGATTATGATTGTCACTTTATGATTGTAATTTTATGCTGTATTGTCTATGGAAATTATTATGAATGTACCTTCGTGAACCATTCTGAGCTTTTTGGGAGGTCAGGAAAAGAGCTAATTAACTTTGGGTAACCCATATAAAATCCAGGGGATAATGCACAAACTAGCATGTTGACCACTTCTGCACAACTGTTACCACAGGGCCTGGCAGTTTGCGGCTGCTAATTTTCACTTTAACTGCATGTTAGGTTCGGGTGTGGGAACAAGGCATGTCATGGGCGGAGAATGGGCGTGAACTGCATGCTACAGTCCACATGCGTGCTATCCCTTTTGCAGGGAGCACAGTTCACTTAGTGCCTCCTCAAAGGAAGGTGCTCGGTGCATCCACGCTAATTGCAAACAGGTTTACACGTACTAGAGTAGTGCTCAGTGCGTAATTACTGAGGAAATGCCGGGCATCCTCCCGACAATTACAGCACAGCTTTTGAATTTAATGCATTTAATTTTTGCTGTTAAAGCACGCTAAGTGCAAAACCTTAGTGCACTTTAGTAAAAGACCCCCATAGTTAAAGTAGGTTGGAAAGGTTTGGCTTATAATTTGTTCTGCTCTTCAGAAGAGGTTCCAAGTCTAGCTAGAAGACGTAGTAGCTGTGAGGGAGTATCCAAGGTATATATGTTTTATACCACATCACTTGAACTATTTCAGACATTCACTCATTCATCCTGGCAGGGAAGTATTTGTGGTTTTTAAGGAGACCTTTAAGACCCATATGCTCAAAACTGTGTGTTTAATTATTGACACAAAACCAGTTTTAACCAGTTTAGCTTCAACATATTTCAGCTATCAATGCCCAAAATGGCTAATTGCAGTCTTTTCTGTGGTTTGTAGCAGCCTCCGATAATTGTATGTAAATGGATTTCAACGAGCTCATCAATATCAAAATGAGCACTTCAATCAGTGCCCAGATGATGCACAAAATGAAGCACAGGGGAAGGTGTGGCTCACTGGTAGAGCTGATGCCTCTGCACTCAGAGGTTGTGAGATCAAATCCCAATGCTGCTCCTTGTGACACTGGACAAGTCACTTAATCCTTCAGTGCCCACCACTTTGAATGTCAGCTTGGTAATGCCAAAGCCACAAAATGGTAGTATACAAGGGTTCATAGTCAGATGCGCGCAAGACAAAAGTAAGGTTGCTCTCACCAAAGGTGAGTGAAATCCACGAAAGAGAAATACCAGTTATATAGCAAGTTATATAACGGTATATAGCAAGTTATATAACGGGCACAGTCAGGCAGCGAAAGGATGGTGGACTGTTTGGAGCAAGTATAAAAGGAGCAAATGTAACCAATCAAAAAGACGCTATCGAAGGGAAACCAATCACAAAGACGCTAGCGAAGGGAGGGCGGGCTCTTCTGAGCAGGGAAACCAAGCACAAAGACGCTAGCTTGGTGCAGATATGTTGCTTTGTTATCTTTGCGCTCATTTGTCTGCTCCCATTTGTCTTTGCACTCATTTGTCCGCGTGATTTTGTCTGCGCTTGTTTGTCTTGGCTCTGTTGTCCATTGCTAATTTGTCTTTGTGCTCACTTGACTTTTCGCTCAATTGTCATGCACTGAGTTGTCTTCACGCATTTGTCTGCGCACGTTTATCTTGCGCTCATTAGACTTGCCACCGTATACAAGTCCCCATTCCTTAATGATCCAAATTTAGCAACAGGTCAGGAGGTGCCAGTAGCACTGAAACACACATGTATTAGTAGCATATATTGGCAAGTCTGGGCTACTGATTGCATGTGGAAATTCATAAAAATGCTTTTGGGAAACATAATATACTCATGTTAAAGGTGCACCTCATGCACCTGTGTTAAAAGACATGTTTCATGCATATATGTTAAAGGTGCATTTGGGGGCTGCTGATTGCATATGTCCCACCGACGAAGTGTAGGAAAAAAAAGCATATAGCGTGTTTCCCTGAAAATAAGACATGGTCTTATATTAATTTGTGCTCCAAAAAACACACTAGGGCTTATTTTCGAGAATATTAATTTTTATTTTTTCCATGTACAACAATCATCTCCCCTTCCTCTCCTCCACCCCAATTCTTCCTCTTTCGTTTCTCTCCCCCCCCTCCCATGTGCAGCATCTTTCCTCGCCTCTCACCCAATCCCCTTGTGCAGCAGCTCCGAGGCCTCCAAAACCAGCGGAAGTGACGTGGCACCGCTTCTGTTTTGGAGGCTTTGGAGTGGAGGTATGTCAGGCTTACAGTGGGAGGGTCGTTGGGGGTTCCGCTGCAAAGGATGTGCGGGAAGGATAGAAAGATGCTGCAGAGGGAAAACCCGGCCCTGGCGGGGAAAGACACGAAGCAGCCCATTCAGAGTGCTACCGCTGTTTTTGGAGGCCTCAGAGCTGCTGCACAAGGGGATGGGTGAGAGGAGAGGAAAAATGCTGCACACGAGGAGGGGGGGAAGAAACAAAAGAGGAAGAATTGGGGTGGAGGAGAGGAAGGGAGAGATGATTGGCAAATTGGGCAGCACTAGTGTCAGAGATGGAGTAAGGGAGTGTCGGGGTGGCTTTGGGGGATCGATCTTAACTAGGGCTTATTTTCACTGTATGGTTTATATTAGGAGCATCTTTAAAAAATCATGCTAGGGCTTATTTGTGGGATAGGTCTTATTAGTCCTCCACCCCTCCCTTCTTATGATGCGCACCAATGATGTGCTACAAAAAGTCATGCCTATGGTTGATACTCAAGCTTCCCTGCGACATAGCCATGCTGCGCTTGTCAGTTGCTTTCTGTTATGACTGATTGGATGGGATTACAGCAGGCCTCTGTGAAACTCATTTGCATGCAAAATTGTTTGAACATCGATCGCCATTGTCAAGTTGGACAATTTACCGGCACCACAGCGTCCCACAGGATTTTAAAGGCGATTTTAGAGCATCTGGCTCTCACGTCTGTTAAACGATAACAAATCCCCTCAGTAGATGCTTTATATTTATCTGCCTCTGACCTGTGAATTGTAAAATGTCAAAACCAAACAGTGGTTCTTCAAATCAAATTGGCTGGGTTTTATATAATTTATTGTGTCAATATTAGACATAGTTGATCCTGTAGCAATTTATGCCTGGTTTATGTATTGTCTCATTAGTTTAGCAGCCCAGACCACAAACCGTCTGGTAGGAACAGTAAAGGTTTTGTTGGGAGTTCTTTTATTACCTCAAAAGCCAAAGCCCCAGGCTTGTTCTTTCAGGTAGGATGGCTTTTCTTACAATCAACAAATGCCATATTCTGAGGTATCAAATCTCCATCTTACAAATTTTTAAAAAATGTGGTATACCTGGACTCATTATACTTTAACTTCCTAATTCTGTAATCTTAGAGTTTAACTGTAATTTCTATTAGTGCACCAACCAGTTGATATTCAGCCAGTGGGGTTTTTTTAACACCATTTATTTAACATTTATGTTTATTTAAAACTTGAAATGGTACCTTTTCTAATAAAAGGCCACTGTGGGCAGAATTACCTCTAGATCAGGGGTGTCCAACCTTATGGCTTCCCTGGGCTGCATTGGCCGAAAAAAATGTTTCTGGGGCCGTACAAACATGCAAATGCTGCAGCAAGACAGAGGAGGGAGCTGGCAAGATGGTAAGCACCCGTGGAAAGCAGAAGAAAACACTGCAACGCCCTTGGGGCCGCACAAAATATTTCACAGGGCCACATGCGGCCCTCGGGCCGCAGGTTGGACACCCCTGCTCTAGATATTCAGTGCCAGGTTACATCTGGGCACCAACACTGAATACCTGGGGCTAATTTTTGCTACGGAAGCTATCGGAGCTTGTGCAGGACCAAGCTGATATTCAGTCAGGACCTGAATAAGACATTTATGCAGGTCCCAGCTGGAATTTGCAAAAGGATTTCTGGCCAGGTCCTGACCACTGCCATGATTTCAAACCTCCTCCCCTGTCAGTCCAAAGCCCCCCCTCTCACCCCAGAAGATAAACCAAAGCAGGCCTGTGCCCCCACTCTCACCCCAGTATGCTCCCGCCATCACAGACCCCTCTGGGAGGGCTTTTTGGTGGTCTAAAAAAGGTATTTCCTTGTCATCAGCAACAGATGAATTCAGGGATGATTGGGTTGTGTCCACCCACCAGTAGGTTTCAAGTTTCAAATTTTATTACAATTTTGATTCAATCGTAATATCGTAATTCAAAGCGATATACAGTTAAAAAGGGAAAATCCAACCTATTTAAATGTTCCTAAAAACAAAGACATTAATGAACTTACAAGCTGAGCTCTGTCCTATATAGGATGGTATGCTCACTGGTCAGCCAGTATTCTCTTTCTCTGCAGACAGATGGATGGTTTCTCTCCTGCTCCTGGTTTTTATCTGTTGTTCAGTGTAGCCTGCAAGCAGTGGTGTAGCGAGGGTGAGAGCCGCCCAGGGTGGTGGCACCCCTCCCCTCTTCCCTCACCCCTCTGATGTCACTTCCTAGGTGTGGGTCCCGGAAGTGACGTCAGAGAGAGCACTGAACCTGATGCTGACAGCAAGTTGGTGGCTGCTCACGCTGAAGTGAAAAAGATATGGGGAAAGGGAAAGGGCGCGTGCGGGGCAAGGGGAGGAGTAGAAAGGGAGAAGGGGGAGAGGAGAAGAGGGGGTGTGCCGGTGCCCCATGCACGATGAGGCCTGGGGCGGACTGCATCCTCGCCCTCCCCTTATTACACCACTGCCTGTAAGTGTGGCTAGGTCTGGTTCCAGGCACAGCTAAGCTCCTGTGTTGGCTCTGCTATCTCAGTGATGGATTCCTTGCCTTTATGCTGGTACAAGGCGACTTCTTTTGAGAGTACCCACTAGTGTCTAATATTAAAGGCAAATGCTAGATCAAGAAGATCTTTATTTAGTCATATCAGAAATAGAGACTATGGATCTCCATGGCCTGCAGTCAATTGCTGTTAGAACCAGTCTTAGCTATTGGCCTGCCTGCGGGCTATCATTGATTCAATTACTTCTCTTTTTCATGATTTGTAAATTTTTTAATGACTACTTTTTATTTTTGTTCTTTTTTACTATATTTACTATTGTTCTGTTTTACTTCATAATACTTAGCTAAGACTGGTTCTAACAGCAATTGACTGCGGGCCCTGGAGATCCATAGTCTTTATTTCTGATATGACTAAATAAAGATCTTCTTGATCTAGCATTTGCCTTTAATAGAAGACACTAGTGGGGACTCCTTTGGAGAGACATATGAGAATATGAGAGACATAGTATGAGAATTCGAGGGCTTCTGAGGATCTAGTAGTGTAATCTTTGGGAACCGCCAGCAGGTATGGCAATCTCCTTCCTGCTTGAAGCAACGTTTCTGGCTAATAATGGTGTGAGTGCAGGGTAATTTCTCGCCTACACAGGGATAGGCCGTTACACATTTGGGCTTAGTCTGGGCAATGGCTATTTTTCCTGCAAGCGCCTTTTATGGCCTGGACTGCTGCATTCTGAGGGTTAGATTTTCCAGTTTTTCCCATACCTTCATGGTACAATATAGGCATTTGTGGGTCAAATTCAAGTAGAGGTGGTGTCTACCCAACATTACATGGCCTTTAGAGGCCCATTCTAAGGTTCCTCTCTCTGTTCCTACAAGCCTCTCATAGGGGTATGCTGGGCCTAGATTCTGTCTGCTAGATTCTTTCACAATTAGGTTGGCTGTTTGTCCTTTTAAGAGTGTCCTGCCAAGTTAGCCTGATCTGAGGGGTACTGATCTGAATATCTGTGGTTTTTCACAGGAGGCTGGTGGTCTCCGACTCAAGGGAACTAGATAGTGAGTTTTCCTGGGTGTTTTTCTACCTCCAGTGGAAACCCTTTGTATGCCCACTTGAACTGATTCTGTTTTGTGGGGCCATTCCTCCCTACTTCAATGAACTGCATGCCCCTTAGGCCAGTAGTCTCAAACTCGCAGCCCACCAGGTACTATTTTGAGGCCCTCGGTATGTTTATCATAATCACAAAAGTAAAATAAAACAGTTTCTTGATCATGTGTCTCTTTAGCTATAAATTACAATATTATTATTAAGACTTAGCCAAAAGAAAAGATTTATAAGCTATAAAGAGTTTTACCTCATGTAAAATTGTAATTTCTTTAATAAGACATTAACTGATTTTTCTGAGGCCCTCCAAGTACCTACAACTCCAAAATGTGGCCCTGCAAAGGGTTTGAGTTTGAGACCACTGCCTTAGGCTGAAATGGCAGTGCTGCTGTCCAGGAATTGTGTTGGCTGGGACTATTAGCTTGGTCAGTGGAGTTTTGTTGAGTGCATTCTCATGATCTCTTCTGGCATCCCTGGGTTTATATGACAGGTCTCTCCTAAGGGGAATGCAGCCGGCAGGTAGTCCTGATACCTGGGTAAGGCCAGGGTCTGTTGTTTGAGGTATCCTTTGTATAAAAAGAAGAAAGGAGGGGTCTGCTTGTCTTCATCCTTTGCTGCTAATGAATCTCAAGTATATGAATCCGGTACTAAACACAAGCATTAAAACTTCACCATATTACAAAGCTACCATTTCTGCCCCCCTCCAAAGACCCCACTTTCTTTATCCCTTTACCTATTCGCTTTCTGTACCTTCCAAACCACCTTATCTCTTCTCATCAAGATTGCTTGTGTGGTCCATAAAGCTTTATATGGAGAAAACTCTCAAGGACTAATATCTGACACTAAAGTTACTTGTTCATTTTACATCTCTAAAACAGCACAACACTTTAAACTGACATTTCCTGCTCCCCAACAAGTCCATCGGAAAAAACCTATTTGAAACTACCTTCGAATTTCAGGGCCCCAAAACCTAGAATAGTCTACCACTATATCTGCGGCAGAACTCAACCTACTGTCACTTAGGAAAACGTTATAGACATATCTCTTCTCTTTGTCTTTCTCTTGATTACCATCCAATTGTAGATCCTGAATCTTACTTTAATTGCTCTGGAATCTCTGCAAAATCTTATTGTAAGCCGCATTGAGTCCTTGTAGAAATTTTGTGGGATATAAGAAATTGTATGGTAGTCATTCCCTCCCCAAACCTCTATTCTGACATTGACTTCTGTTTTGGATTCAAATGTTCATAAAAAATTGCCTATGTATGCTATTTACGCATGAAAATGGTGTGCAGCTGTTCTAAAATGATCGTCACAGTCTGGAAGAGGTCTTACATAAGCTGTACTCCTCTGTGGCTAATAACATGATCAAGTGATGTGTAATGTGTATGTAGGTTGATTTACGTTTTGATCAAGTTGGTGCAAAATTGTGGTTATATTTTACCTGTAGATTTTTGTACCAGAGTTCAAAGGGAAAGCATATATAGGGGCTCATTTTCAGAGCACTTAGACACACAAAGTACCATAGAAACCTAAGTGATTTGAAAATGAGCCTCATAATGTACATCCATTTCTATTTGGACCCCACCTGCAACATACCTTTAGGAATGCCTCCTCTGGATGGAGCTAACAAATGTACATTGTGGAATATCATGCATACTTTTAGCTGGTTTCATGAAGGACAATGTTCAGAAAGCCCATTTCATACCGTATTCCTTTCAAATGCAATATTCTTTCTTACCAGATCCTTAAATGCGGTCTTTCTTCATTCCTATTCAGTTTTTTAAGTTTATTATTCTCCATAGAGAGCCCTCCGATCCTCACAACAATTGCTAACTGTCCCATCATTCAGACAACTATTTCTTGATGTCCACAGGAATTGTTCTTTCTCAGTTATGGCACCTATACTCTGGAACTCTTTACCACACTACCTTCACAGCGAAGGTTAGTTTTCAAAATTTAAGGCTCAATTAAAAGCATTCTATTTCTCACAGGCATTCTGTTCACAGTTTGACAGAACCAGTTACCTGTGACTTACAGAACACAGAACAAAATACTGTCTCCTGCCCCCCTCCCATGCCCTTTATCAAACTGCGCTAGAGGTTTTTAGCTCCAATGCTCACATGAATTCTTTGAGTATCGGAGCGTTTACCACACCGGCCCACGCTAAAAAGCTCTAGCCTAGCTTGATAAAAGAGGTCATGTGAGTTTCAGAGTTTGTATTGTGATAATCCAAGGCACTTAAACAGACCATACAATTGTATATTATTATTTATACTCCACTTTTATTCAAAGTGGATTGCAACGTTACATACTTAATCAAATACGATATAATTAGAGAAAAATGAGAAAGATAAACATGTTACATATTCAGCTGGTGGGCATAACTGAGCCAGCATCCCTTTATCAATCTATCGCAGAGAGAACTGCAGGTTAATACAGAAAAATGTATAGTAGTACCAGATTTGCGTCAGCTATTTCATTCCACAACAATTGCTAATGCATCTTCAATTGTTGGACCACCAAATCTTACGACAGTTCTCAGCAGTTTACAATAAAACCACAGATTTAAAAGAAAGGCACACGAACTCCATCAAATTATAGGATAGATCTATACTTATATACATTCATACACACTTAAAAAAAAAAAAAACGTTAGTTGTGTTAAGTGGGGAAATCCTCTGTAGACTCTAGTGAGGATCAATAAATATGATTGTTTTGGGGTATTCCTTCTCCAAAAGAGAATTAAAAGAAATGTTTTTTTAAAATGTTTAATCTTTAGTAAAAGATTCCCTTAGGGCTCCTTTTACTAAGGTGCGTTAGAGCCTTAATGCGCGGAATAGCGCGCGCTAAATTGCCACGTGTGCTAGACCTTAATGCTAGCATTACATGCGGTTTAGCGCGTGGTAATTTCGTGCGTACGCTAAAAATGCTAGCTCACCATAGTAAAAGGAGCCCTTAGTGACTCTACTCTCATACTGATAAGTAATTCACAAGAAGCTCCACCAGTAGTGAAATAATTATTAAAAAAAGCAAACCACAATTTGATTTATTTTATAGCAATCTTGTGACTTTTCTCTGTTGGAAGAAGAAACAAAGGAACTTTTATAACTCTATTAGAGCACACATAATGGATTTTAATAGCTGGAGCACCATGAAAGCAGGCACAAGGCCTCTCATCAGATGGAGCACCTAGTCAAACCACATAAAATAAAGCTACCCTTTACTTAACAATATTGCAGAGTGGAAGCAGTGTGCTATAGAAGCAGACATAAACATATACTAAAAAGCAGCTAACCAGGAACCAGAAAGGGATGGCCCATGTTCTGTACCTACTCAGCAATACGTTGAATCCTGAGGTCAGAAAGGAAATAATTTTAAAAAATAAGTGACTAGAAAGAGAATGAAAAGACAACAAGTATATATTGTTCATGAATAAACATAAAGAGAATTAACAAACTGTCATTGACATGAATTATTGATTATCCCCATGGCTGCCTCTTAAGGTGCAAATGTATGGTTTTTTTTTTGTTGTTGTTGAAATATTGAGTGTTATCCAGAATTTATTAATATTTCTTTTTTGTCTGTTCTTTTTGTAGTTAAAGTGGAAAAAAGCCCCCCGATTAGGGGGTCTCTGTCTGGCAGAGTAACTCTACCATGCTTCTTTTCTACAATGCCTACTCTTTCACCGCCCAGCTCGAACAGTTCAAAGGAATATCTTCGAATCAAATGGACAAAAATTGAACAAGACCGAGATGGCAAAGACTTGAAAGAAACCATTGTGGTGGTAGCTCAAGAAGGTGCCATCAAAAGAGGCTCAAATTATATAAACAGGGTATCCGTCCCCAGCCATCCAGAAGACATTGGCGATGCATCACTCACCATTGTCAAATTGCGAACTAGTGATGCAGGTGTTTATCGCTGTGAGGTTATGTATGGGATTGAAGACATCCAAGACATAGTCTCATTGGATGTGACTGGTAAGCCTTAATTTTTAATATACTCAGATTGTTGGCAGTAACTGAAATTAAAAAAAATGAGGAGACCCAATGATCCACAATGAAAACAATCCACCGATGAAAACAAAACCAAAAACTATGAATACAGATATTCTGGAGATAATTTATTAAACGCTGACATATAAAACCATGAAAATTCAATTAAAAATGTACAATGATAAAAAATACTGTGATAAAAATCCAACTGGACCCTACATGGTTCGTGTTTCGGCGAACACGCCTTCCTCAGGGGTCCAATGATTTGCAACCTCGCATATAAAGAATTGGACTGAAAACAGTCTATTGTCTTTAAACATGTGAGCAAAGAACACTGCAGACAAGCTGAAGTAATTCCCTTCATTAATTCCCTTTTGTTCATACATGTCTAGGGTGGGATGGGAGGGTGGGAATATTTTATGATTTCTTCAGCTTATGATTAATTGTTGGATATAAGGGAGGGGAGATATTTGATGAGAGCTATAATTTGATGATATAATAAGTAATGTTAAAGTATAAAATGATTGGATCCGGTGAAGGCGTTTCTTATGTTTCTTAATAAAGATTTATAAAAAAAAAAAAATTCTCTGACCGATCACATAACAATCTGAGGCTTAATGGGTAACAGCAATTTCAGTTACATCTTACTTGGTACACAGAGGAGAAGTTCCAGGAAAATACACTTATATATATAGTTTAAAGGAAGTGTATCTATCTATAGCAGGGGTATGGAACTCCGGTCCTCGAGAGTCGTATTCCAGTTGGGTTTTCAGGATTTCCCCAATGAATATACATTGAAAGCAGTACATGGAAATAGATCTCATACATATTCATTGGGGAAATCCTGAAAACCTGACTGGAATACGGCTCTCGAGGACCGGAGTTCCCTACCCCTGATCTATAGCTTAGGGGTGCACATTTAATGTGTTATTAATACAATTAATGTATTAACAATTTAACTTGTATTTAAAAAATAATGAAATTAATCTGCTCCTTTTCCTCCCCCCTCTCGTAGTCTGGCATCTCATTCTTTCGCCTTCCGGCATTTACCTACACTCCTGCAGCATCTCCCCACCCCATGGCCTGCATATCTCTCGTTTCCTCTTTCTCACAGTACCTCTTCTTACCTCTCTCCACACTCCAGCAGCCTCCTCTCCTCTGCATGCTCCCTCTCCTTCTCCCTGCTCCTCATGGCCCTTAGAACTTGCCTTTAACATTTCAGTGAAAGTAACCTGTTTCTTACCTGGCTCGATGCTTGTCTCTGTAACATCAGAAACAGGAAGTTCTTTTTAAAAAAAAATCTTTATTAATTAATTTTCCAAAACTAATACAAAGTGCCAAGATTTATACAAACATTAATAATCAAAATAAGTACTTATATTCAATCAATAACAATGCAGAAGAAAAAACAGGAAGTTCTATCAGAGGAGGCAGGATACTACAGAGAGAGGCTCTGGGCTGGTTGAGAAGCAGCATGCTTTTACTACAGCATTCAAGGCAAGTTCTGAGAGCTGCGAGGGGCAGGGAGAAGGAGAGTGAGGCAAGATGAGGTGTTGGGGAAAGAAAAAATACAAGAGAGAGAGATAGGGGCAGAAGGGGGTAAAAGAAAAGAGAAAAAGAGAGAGAAATTTGGGGGAACTCTGAGGTGCGGGGGCTGGAGGGAGAAAGATGTGCTGGACCTTGGAGTGGGAGGCTGGAGGGAGAGACCCTAGGTCTGGGGCTTGACTGAGACAGAAATGTGCTGGACCTGCCAGGGAGGGCTGCACATAAATTAAAATGTTTAATCACACAAAAGCACCCCTCATCACTATTTCTTTCTGGCCTACTGGACAGATGGAGGGAAGACCCAGCCAGCCATCGTTTCAGATTAGAGAGGGTGTCTGGGGAGGGGGGATTAGGAGGAGTTCGGGGGTCCATGGAGGGGGGTTCCAGCAGGAGGGATTGGGCACCCTCCTGCCGGTTTCATTTAGGGGGTAGAAGGGATTGGGCACCCTCCTGCCGCTGTTGTTTGGGGAGGTGGGGGAGTGTTCCGGGCAGGAGGGATTGGGCATCCCTCCTACCGCGTCTGTTTGGGGTTTGATGGGGGGTGTTCTGGGCAGGAGGGATTGGGCATCCCTCCTGTTACATTTGTTCATGGGGGGATAGGGAGGATTGGGCATCCCTCCTGCCGCATTCGTTCAGCGGTGTGGGGCGTGTTCTGAGCAGGAGGGATTGGACATCCCTCCTGCCACGTTCGTTCAGAGTGGGTGTGGATGGGGTGTTCCGGGCAGGAGGAATTGGGCATCCCTCCTGCCGCATTTATTCAGGTGTGTGGGGGAGGAATGGCAGCCACAGCTGCAGCTACTAAACTTATCGCGGCAGGGAGATCCCTTGCCACCATAAGCTTAGAAGCCGCGTCTACTTACAGTGTAGGCCCTTGAATTTCACTTTTTTAGTTTTAAGGAAATTGCTTAAGTTTATTCTTTTTTTTTATTCTGAACTTTTTTTTAACCATTTTTTAAAAAATGGAATAAAAGACTTCTTGGCAGTATTTGCCTACAGGCTATACATCTTCCTATAATTACAGGTATTGCAGTTGCCAAGATTTCGCTTGAAAGCTTCCAACTGCTGTTGCTTGTTTTGCAATTACTTGAGTTCTTCCTTTTGCTCTACAGATTTTTTTTTCCTTAAAATGAAAATAATGGTTTCAGAAAATAATAAAACAAAGTTGAGTGGTTGAGTGGAGAATTTTTTTTTGTCTCGTTTTTTCCCTCCTCCACTTTGCAGTGTATCTGAAACAATCAAAGCACTGCACTTTAATCTCCTTAGCCCCATGGGGTCTGCTAATTATTGTAGCTTTCTGTACATATAAATACTGATGTCACCCCTTCATTCATTTCTGGGACTCTTTTATGTCCATCAGCTCTTCCCTAGAAAGTGGATTGGCTTTAAGCTCTAAATAGAATCCATTCAGATTGATTTTTAGATCAAAGTCAAGTGAACAAAGAACTCTTGTAGTTCATCCTAAATAATACCAATGACTAAATGTTGCATCTCATGGGTATGCATCATCTCATTAAGGTGAAAACTTCTAAAAATGATGGCCATTAGGGTATATCTGGCATAGGTTTGGTGGTACAATTGTAGTGCTAAAAATAAAAAACCCATAAATGTAACATTTTTATAGGGGAGGATGATGGTGGGAAAGAAGGAGGAGAGATGGAAGAGGAACAATGAAATGAGACATTAGGTTGAATTGGGGAGTTGAAAAGATGACCAATGATAATTGCATTTATCATATCACATACTTTTTGATGCCCCAGCAGCCATTTTTGGCCATCCATGGCTGCCAAGATATAATATTCCATTGATTTCCTGATAATACAGGATATGAGGGGCCACTGAGAAAAGCTCTCAGCCCAACCAAGAAGAGAATGATATGGAGCCATGAAACTTACAAGTTATTCCACAGTTATTGACACTTTTTTTTCCCTAGATAATAATAATAATAATAGTTTATATACCGCAGGACCGTGAAGTTCTATGCAGTTTACAAAGATTAAAAAATGGTACAAATTGATTGAACTTAACAGAGGTGAAAGATAGTGGTTAACAGCTGAAGGGAACTGTTATTGAAGAGAAAGAGTTGTACGGGTCAGCTGTCTAGATACGAAATTAAACAAAAAGTGTCAAGAAAAGTGTGGAATAACTTGTAAGTTTCATAGCTCCACATCATTCTATTCTTGAACTTTTCAGTGGCCCCTAATAAAATATGCAAAAAATATCAAACACAGCTCACTTTAATAAGGCTTCACTAGTGGTCACTGACATCTTAACAAAGCTCAGGTCTTTAACAGAGGTGAGGTGACTCATTTGTAGACACTGTTGAATGCACCATACGGGAGGTTACGACATGTAGCAGAAAGTTTCAGAATGCTTGTGGAGTCCTAAAAGTAGATCAAATACACTTATTCAGGGACGTAGGCCGATATGATGGTGCATACATTTGCACACTATGCATAGGCTTTCCTGAGGTGGAGCATGAAAGAGTTTCAATACACATAGGTATTTTATAAAATATGTATACACATTTAGGTGTGAATTTGTGCAGAGAGAATTGCTGTGCCTCGGGGAGGGGGGGGGGGTCAGGCGTGGCCTAGTGGTTAGAGCAGCTGCCTCAGCACCCTGAGGTTGTGAGCTCAATTCCTACTGCAGCTCCCTGTGACCCTGGGCAAGTCACCTAACACGTCATTGCCCCAAGTACAAAATAAGTACCTGTCTAAAATATGTAAACCACATTGACTGTGTAAACCACACAGGAAAAGCAATATATAATTTGCCACCCCCTTTATCATTTACATGTTGAACTGCATGAGCTTGACTAGGGTTACCAGATTTTCCAAAATCCGTACACCTAGACCCGCCCCGGGCCTGCCCAGTTCCACCCATCCCTGCCCTATTACGCCCCAGTCCCGCCCCCAATCCTACCCTAGCTCCGCCCCAACTGCCTGCTCTCGTCAGGCAGGAGGGCAACCGCGCATTCGCAGATGCCTTCCTGCCCAACAGCAATTTTTTGGGAAGCTTTTCAAAACCCGGACAAAGTGCCAGGTTTTTGAAAAGCCGTCCGGACCCCAGGACATGTCCTCAAAAGGAAGACATGACCGAGGAAATCCGGAAGTCTGGTAACCCTAGGCTTGACCAGACCACTGTTTGGATCTTGTTGTGAGCCTTTCTAAAATCGGCATTTTTTTTTTTTTTTTTTTGACATTTCACATTGATGTCTTAGAAATTACCACTCATATTGCTTAAAAGTATATGGTATGCATTGGCAGCCACTGATTTTATGTACATTTACTTGTCTTTAAATTTATAATTATTTATTTCTGTGTGTTAAATGCTGTTTTTACTTCCTACAAGAATTGTAAAATTACCTTCATTATGCTTAACTTTATAGCCTGTTTACATCACCTGAATGTATGAGTTTGAACAGAGATTTACTAGTACAGTGATTCTCAAATCTGTCCTGGCGGACCACCAGCCAGACAGGTTTTCAGGATATCCCTAATGAATATGTAGGAGGGAGATTTGCATGTAATGGAGGCGACAGACATGCAAATCTGTCTCATACATATTCATTAGCGATATCCTTAAAACCTAAGTGGCTGGTTTGAGTACCACTGTACTAGCAAACAACCCAATTTTCCATCTAGACAATGCATAGGTAGTTTTGTGTTTGAATATTTATTTATTATTATTTATTTTATTATTTATATACCACTTATATCCTAAGTGGTTTACATTTATCATATTTCCCTATCTGTCCTGTTGGGCTTAAACTCTATCTAGTGTACCTAGGGTAATGAGGGGATTAAAGGCACTGTTCAGCGTGATTCAAGTAAAATTAGGTACTGTTTAATGAATCACGCTGGCCTATTTTGGAGGCACCCAATAAATAGGCCAGCTCTAGGCACAACTAAAGGTTAGGCGCCTATGTGAGCGTTTGAGCATGCTTAAGAGCAGTGATTCTGCAACAAGGCGCCTAACATGTAGCCACGCCCATGCCTAACGTGCATAGCACCTATTTTTTTTAAGGCCGCCTAAATTCTTAGAGGCGCCTTATTGCAGAATTGCGCTTTCTTGATAGGCGCCTAAATTTTAATTATTGCTGATTAACAAGCTTAATTGAGCTTGTTAATCAATTTAGATAGGCGCCTATCTAGTTGACGTCCCCAAAATAGGTGCCGGTTACAGAATTTGGGCCTAAGTGACTTGCCCAGGATCACAAGGGATTTGAACCCATAACCTCAGGGTGCTGAGGTTGTAGCTCTAACCACTGCACCACATACTCCCCTATTCATGGTACTGTATCCGCTTTCACTCATACACATTTAACTTTGGAGTTAAAGATCTTTTTCCCTCATCCTATAACAGGTTGCTTAAATTTAAGTGCCATTTATGTGGTAAAATAACTTAATGTGCAAATGCAAGAGGGTATTCACAGGGGAGGGACATGGGCAGAATATATAATACTGAATGCAAATGTCGTATTTAGATGGTAAGATGCCAGCCATAGACCTGTTGTAATGCACGTGCCTAATATAGGTGCATAGATGTGGACTTAGGCTAACAAAGCCCAATTTTCAGACTGTGGAAGGCATCCTGCCTACCTCCTGTGGTTGGCGGCGAAAGTAGATATTCAGTGCCAGGGCGGTATCTGGCATTGAATTTCCAGTTTTGGTGCTGCAGACTTAGCTAGCCAAACTGATATTCAGTGGCTGGCCAGCTAAGGCCTAACAGCCAAAGATAGATCTGCTTTTTAGGTATGTCTGTCTAGTCACTAGATTTAGCTGGTGAGCTGATGAATATTGGCGGTGACTGACTATGCTGCAGTCTCAGGTGATCTGCTAAGCGAGATAGTCAGCAGGAGATAGCCAGCTATCTCCTGCGAATATCGGTAGTTAGCCGGCTTAGCTGGCTGGGAGCTGTTCTTGGCTGGCTAATATCAGGCAGCAGTAGTGTAGTAAGGGGAGGGGGCAGACCATCCCAGCTGCCATCTGGCTGGTGCATCAGCATCTCTTCTCCTTTCTGCCCACCCACCTCTTCAAATATCTGCCATCAGCGAGCAGCATCTCCTACCTGCTGCTCTACTCCTCGTGCAAGCCTCAGCTCTCTTGACATCACTTCCTGGTTACGGGACCAGGAAGTGACATCAGGGGGAGAGCTGAGGCTAGTTTGAAAAGCAGGTAGGAGATGCTGCTTGTTGGCAGCAAAAATTTGAAGAGGTAAGCGGGGGTGGGTGGAGGGAGCAGTTGGGGAGGAAGTGGGGAAGAGTGTGGGGGAGCATCTAACACAGTGATACTGGGCGCCACTGCCCTGGGTGCCTCCTTTCCGTGCTACGTCGCTGTCAGGCAGATATTCTATAAATACACTAATGCTCATAAATATTATAATAGAATGCCCATGTAAAGTAGGCATCTAAAATATGGCGATCTGTTATAGAATAATTTAGTAGATTGTGTAGGAAGATACCTTTTCTAGCTGCTTCAGTTTCATGTGCTTTAATGAAGTAAGAAAGGGTTTGCTGTCCTTGCAGGTGTTGTGTTTCACTATCGTGGACCGACCAACAAGTATGCCTTGAATTTTGTGCAGGCTAAGCAGGCTTGCCTGGATAACGGTGCCACCATCGCTACCCCTGAGCAGCTGTCCGCTGCATATTTGGATGGATTTGAACAGTGTGATGCTGGCTGGCTCTCTGATCAAAGCGTGAGGTGAGAAATCCAAGCTATATCACAGTAGTTTCTGTCGAAGCTTGCAGGGCATGTGATGCCAGCCCGTGATTAGGTCTTTCTGTTTCATCTTGCTGTGTTTCAGTATATATAATCCTCTTGGAAGGGTATTTTATTTGTTTGAATTAAAAACTCATACACAATTATATGTTATTGGTTAGGCATTTGATATACCTCCTTTCTATGGTACAACCAAAGCAGTTTACATATTATAAACAGATAATTTTTCTGTCCCTGGTAGAGGCACTTTGGCCTGGATTCTCTAAATGATGTTGGTTTTTAGGCTCTGGTGGGCACCCAAACTCAGTAAAAAGTGCTATTGATACTACGTTTTTAACTGAGTTTCAGGGCACCAAAAATATCAGCACTGGAACCGCGCCTCTGTAGGCACTTTAGGCTGCGTAATATCGGAAGTGGCATTAGATGGTCTAAAGCGCTGATGGAGGCGCGATTTACATCATAAGTAGGCGCCGGAAATGTAGGCCAGAAAAACCCTGGCCTATATTTGTGGTGCCTATCTTTGCCGGAGGCACGATTCTGTACCCGGCACCAACACGCGATTGACAAGCGATCGGCGGCTGCTTTTAAAGATGCCGCGGACAACAGCACCGATTACAGCATCGGGACCTTTCTCTGTTTAGGATTTTTCTATTGGTCCAATAAAGCATTGCTCCTTACACTGGTCCTGATGGAATCCCTACCATTCTGGTTTTGAGGAAATCCACAGCAAACATGTATGAGACAGACTGGTGTGCACTGCCTCCATTGTATGCGAATGTATCTCATGCATATTCATTGTGGTTATCCTGTGGGGGAGGGGATAATTCAGGACCAGCTTGAGAAGCACAGCCAAAGTGACGTGCAGAGGATTCAGTTTTTGAATAAGCTAAACTGCTCACGGATGTTTGACCTGCCTAAAATTTATATTGACTCGGCAGAAATCTGTTCATACATGGCAGCAGCAAAACAACACTTCTTAAAGTATAACCATTTCTACTTGCATCAGATATCCGATCCAAAATCCCAGAGAAAATTGCTATGGAGATAAGAAGGGAGTGGAAGGAATCAGAACATATGGAAATCAGCCCCCCCATGAAACATATGATGCCTACTGTTTTGTGGATCAGTTGGAAGGTAAGAGATCTCAATGTCTGTACAATGTCATGGAAGAGAATGGACTGCAAATCTGGAACAGTGCTGAGCATGGAGAGAGAAACTGTATATATAATGTACTCTGGTTATTTTGCTTTCTATATAAAAACACCACATTGGGTCAAATGAACCTGTACTTATGTGGTGCAGTAGGTCTTGTGTGAAGCCAAATGCGGAGGTTATAAGGTTTGCAAATGGTCACTCAGATCTGCAAATGCTATAATTAGCAGCAATGACACTCATTGGAAAGTTGCTTTTCTGAAATGTCCCTATACATGATAAGAAAGTCTAAAACAAACAGACGCTTTTCATTGTATAGTGCCTCTGTTCAAAAACATTTTATATCCATACCATAACTTTAGCTATAACATACATTTTCTGTTAAAAAAAATGCATACATAAATTTGGTGCTGCCTTTTAGAAGATCAGGATTTAATATTCGATAAAAGCTGTCACCTAAATCTACAGTATGTTCCTAAGGGGTCCATTTGCTAAAGGGCATTAAGTTGTAATGCAGACATAGGATATGAAAAATAGGCTAACAGAAAGTGCAGTAAAGCAGTGGCGTAGTAAGAGGGGGGAGGGGGGCTAATACCAGAGGCCAGTGCATGGGGGAAGGGGGGAGAAGTAGAGAACATTTAGATGCCGCCATTTAGGCATCCAAAATTCCAGCACCCTAATTGTAGCAATGAAATAGCAATGCCCAAATGGTGACACCCAAAAGTCCTTCCTCATATATCCTGAGAAATGTATTTTATGTTTAAATCTGTTTTTATTAACAAGAAAGAACCACAAACCAACAAATGCAAAATGGCTGACAAGAATTGAAATTATACAAGATAGGGACCCCCCAAAGAGGACTGGACTCTGATGTCCTCTCGGGTTGTAAAGGTACCCCTTCCCCTATCCCCCGACAGACCCCCCTCCCAACATACCCTCCCTCCAACCCCCTACCTCCCCCTCCCCCAAATCCAGGAACAAAGAAGTAATTTTCCAGCAGTTGCATAATATAAATTCTAAAAACATAGATCTGATAAAATTGAAGAAATATTTTCTCAAATTTCTTCAATTTTATCAGATCTATGTTTTTAGAATTTATATTATGCAACTGCTGGAAAGTTTTCTAATTTCCATGTGATCCCGTGATATAACTAGGATTGAAAGGGCCCAGGTAGTAGGGATTGGAGAGGTGGGGGAGGGGGGAGAGATCCAGTACCCAAATTACATAAACACTCAGAAAATCTGGCTTAGTAAAGTAGCTCTAATACCCAGAACCAGCAACTACCTTACCTTTAAAAGTCACGTAGTTGAAGATTAAAAGGGTTGATATGCAACATGATTTAACCAGACAGGAGAAGCTCTTGTAAGGTTAAACTTTGCTCAGCAGGTTGGCCGCCAATATTCAGTTGCACTTAACCAGGAAGTGCTGCAGAATACTGGTGCTAACTACATAACATACATCTCAGCAGTGGAGGGCAGATTCAGGGAGGAGCCAGGAGGTATGTGGGCACCAGTCATATGCAGTGATGTTGCCACATAGTGAATAAATAATGACTAAATAAGACCACATAAAAGGCTGTCCTAATTTTGGTCATTTAGATATGTGGGTGCTGGCACTGAATGTCAGCCAGGATTCGCAAAACTTCTGGGTTACTGCCTGTAGGGTTACCAGACGTCCTGGATTTTCCCAGACATGTCATCCTTTTGAGGACATGTCTGGGAGGTCAGATGGCTTTTCAAAACCATCCGGGTTTTGAAAAGTTTCTGACATCGGAATGGCACCCGCGAATGCGCGAATGCAACGTGTTGATGTCACACGCACATGTGTGATGTCATCGTGTCGTATCCGTGCATGCAAGGATGCCGTCTCAATGCACAAACAGGTTAAGGGGCTGGGGCTAGGGTGGAACTGGGCGGTATGTGGGCGGAACTAGGTAGGCCTGGGGGCGTGGCAATGGGTCTGGATTTTCCTTTGGAAAAATCCGGTAACCCTAACTACCTGACAGCTCTGATTCCTCAACACACCTCCTGGATCTGTCTCCTTTCCTGCCTGATCCTCCTGATAAGCCTCCTTCTGATTTTGATCTACTCCCTGATCCCTCTCTTCAATCCAGATCTCCCACTCATGCCATCCTCCCTGGAACCAATCTGCTTCCTGATCCTCCTGGCCTGAATCTCTCCCCATACCCTCCCCCTGGTTCATCGGTTGATTGTTTTCACTGTGGATCATTGGGTCTCCCCATTTTTCTTTGTTGTGCTATCCTTTTTGCTCCTACCATGTTGGCTTCAGGTTCAAAGTGGCATGCTGACTCCTAGCAATAGAGTTTCTAAAATAACCACCTCTTTTAAAGATATATCTTGCATAAAGTTATGTGCAATAGGATCATATTTTTAAAGTAGCCATGCTCAGAGATGGAGCTTGGGCACAATGTGAGCAGAGTGGCAATTTATGTGTGTATTTTATAAATTGTGGGCTAGATCTAGTAAACAGCAATCAAAAATCATCACAAAAAACTGGCACTCAATGCTATTCTATAATGGGCTGTAGCAGAGCCCAGTCCAGACTTTCCTGGAGCCCTACACACATGCACTCAAAAACAACATAGACTCTTAAGGAAGATATAAGGAAAGACTTTTATTTATATACTCTTTTGAGCCTGTTCCCTCACAGGCTTAGGGGAAGTAGTTACTCTGTTCAAATAAACAGTCCCAGTCAGACCTATGAACATATTCCACAATTCTCAGAATAATAAGTAGGGCTTACCTCAGCCAGCCAAGTATCAACAGTCTCACAATATCAGTTCTTTCAAACAGTCCTTTCCAGACTTATCTTCCCAGGGTTCCCCTTAACCCATGGCTAGGGAAGTAATTCAATTCTGAGACTCAGGGAAGTCTCTTTCTGAAAGTTCTCTCTTCCACGGGGATCTCTCTGAATGATCCCAGACTGGGCATATGAATCTCTCCCTGCCTGAGTCCTATCCCATCCAATGACTCAGCAGGGTAGCCTGTTCCAGCAGTTTAGAGCCTCCTGCTGGATGAGGGTTTATCTCTGAGCTATAGAGTTCAGTGCATCCTGGACCCTGTAGTTTCCTCACTAATGGTCCAGCTCTCCCTCTTGTCCGGTGAAAGGGTAACACTAGTGAGAGAGAACCCCTTACTCTCTCACATGGGCCCTCAAAGTTGAACACCTAGTATAGAACAGAATTGAGTGACAGTTATGGTGCCCAAATTTGGGCACTGGAGCTTACACTTGCTGAAACCGGGTGTAATTCTTGGTGCTCAGTTTGAGTGCATCTCCCTGGTATTTTATGACCCTAAGTACAGCATCCAAATCTGGGTGTGACCTGCGTGCTATAGCAGAGATTCTCAACACAAGGTATGCATATCCCAGGGGGTATGCACACCATTGTCAAGGAGTGCATGGTAAATCTCCCACCCTCCTTCTGCTGTTGCATATCTCCCTTTTGCCAGTCCTTCCGGACTAGCAGTGGCAGCTCACAGTACTTTAGTGATTCCATGAGGCAGCCTCAGAGCCTTTGCTAGGCTGTCCCGCTGCTGCTGATGCAACTTTCTCTTTCTGTCAGCCTAGCAAAGGCTTCAAGGATGCCTCAAGGAATCGCTTTCCTGGCCCCAAACCTTTAATCTTTCTCCCAACCACAGGATCCATCCCCCCCCCGGGCCCCTCTAGGGGTCTTTGTGACAGGAGCATGGTCCTCTCGCTCCTGCTTCCTCGTGGCTGCCTTCTAAACTAGCTGCCCCAACCTCTCGCAGCTGCTTGTGACTTTCCTGTAGTACCGCGAGCTGCCTCGAGAAGTCGCAGCAACCATTTTAGAAAGCAGCTGTGAGGAGACAGGAATGAGAGGGCTGTGTTCTTGCCACAAAGACTCCCGCTGGACCACCAGATTACTCGGTAGACCCATGGTGGGTGGGGGGATGGGGAGGATCATGGGGTTGGGAGGGAGATTAAAGGGTCGGGGCCTGGAGAAGTGAGAGAACCTTGGCTATGAGTTGAGGGGAAGGGTGGGGTGGAGGGAAGGAGGGATGATGTGTTGGAGGGAAGAGAGATGCCAGATTAGGGAATGGAAGGGAAGGTAGGGAGAGAGAGATGCCAGACTGTAGGAAGGGGAGGAGAGATGCCAGACTGTGGGAAGGGGGAAAGTGAGGAGAGAGACATTGGACCACTGGGAGGAGAGAGGGAAGAGAGAGATCTCAGACCATGGAAACAGGGAGGGAAGGAGAGATGCAGACCATGGGAAAGGAGAGAGATAGGAAGCGAAGGTAGGAAAGTAGATTTTGAGAAGCAGAAAAATGGAGAAAAGTTGAATGTTAAAAGTTAATGCCAAAGATGGATGCAGGGCAGAAAGTGAAGAGAGAAAAACAGTCAATGAATAAGAAGGCTATGGAACACAGTTAAGAGCACAGATAGAAGGAAGTGCAACCAGAGACTGGAAAAGGATGAAAAAAAAAAAAAAAAGTCACCAGACAACAAAGGTAGGGAAAATTATTTTATTTTCAATTTAGTGATCAAAATGTGTCAGTTTTGAGAATTTATATCTGCCACTATGGTAACTACCCCAAAGTCCATAGAGATTTAAAGGGCTTCAAGGCTTTAGCCACATGGCAGCAGCTAGTGTGGCTTTATAAAAGGAGGTAAGTGCTGCAAAAAATTAGCGGTTAACCTTGAGCAGGCTATTTAATAACAAGGATCTATTTCTGACCAGTTAAATAGCTTTGAATATTGCCCCTAAACGTATACACTTCTCCCTCCGTATACACAGGGGTTAGGGGCAGAGCCGGCCTGTGAATAACTTTTAGGTCCGACTCTGACCTACCCCCGCCTCCCTCCTGCCTCCTGGACCTCCCCAGACCTTACCTGGTGGTCTAGCGGTGACATGGGGCAGGAGCGATCTTCCTACGCTCCTGCCTCTTGCAGAGCCATCATAAAAAATGGCTGCCGTGAGTTCCCGTTGTAGTCTTGTGAGACCACAGGAGCTCACGGTAGCCATTTTTGATGACAGCTCTGCACGGGGCAGGAGCGTAGGAAGATCGCTCCTGCCCTGCGTCACTGCTAGACCAACAGGTAAGGTGTGGGGAGGTCCGGGACACATTGATTCACCCATAAAAACTAGGGGGAAGTCCGGGGCAAAAAAACACAAATAACTGAATCCGCGAGTACTAAACCTGCGGATTCGGAGGGAGAAGTGTAACTGCCATTCCAAAGTTATACATGTATTTTCAAAATAGGCTCTTGAATGTATAACTGTCATAGAACATACATATGACCTTGAATGGCCAGTTATATGTAGAATTAGAACAATGCCAATTTGGCAGATTATTTGCTGCCACAAACCCACACTGTGCTCTAAGAAAACATCTTTGTAAGAATAAGAAAAGAAATACTGTAGTGGCTTTGTTGCTTCGAAAGATGGAACACATTTTGTATTTCTTCCTCTAACAAAATTCTCCCTAGCAGAAAGAAAAGGAAACAACCATTGAACAGGAAATTATAGCTTAGTGATTCCAAGTTCTTCACAGTATTCAGGGAGAAGATCATGAATTGCATATGATGCACATTTGTGGCAGTGAAATAC